>NC_138868.1:33814329-34559947 GCF_965194805.1 Balaenoptera borealis
GATAAAGAAGATGTGGCATATATATACCAGGGAATATTATTCATCCATAAAAGGAAATGAAATTGAGTTATTTGTAGTGAGGTGGATGAACCTAGAGTCTGACATACAGAGTGAAGTAAGTCAGAAAGAGAAAAAGAAATACTGTATGCTAACACATATATATGGAATCTAAAAAAAAAAAAAAATGGTTCTGACGAACCTATGGGCAGGACAGGAATAAAGACACAGACGTAGAGAATGGACTTGAGGACATGGGGAGGGGGAAGGGTAAGCTGGAATGAAGTGAGAGAGTGGCATGGACATATATACACTACAAATGTAAAATAGATAGCTAGTGAGAAGCAGCTGCATAGCACAGGGAGATCAGCTTGGTGCTTTGTGACCACCTAAAGGGGTGGGCTAGGGAGGGTGGGAGGGAGACACAAGAGGGAGGGGATATGGGGATACATGTATACATATAGCTGATTCGCTTTGTTATACAGCAGAAACTAACACAACATTGTAAAGCAATCAAACTCCAATAAAGATGTTAAAAAAGAAAAAAGGAATTACCAAAATCCAGACAGCAAGTACATTAATATACAGTTGTTCCTCAGTATCCACAGGGGATTGGTTTCAGGCCCACGGCAGGTACCAAAATCCTCTGATGCTTAAGTTGCTTATGTAAAATTACGTAGTACAGTTCTCCCTCCATATCTCGGGCTCTGCATCCACGTATTCAACAAACTGCATATAGAATGCAGAACCCGTGGATATGGAACACCAACTGTAGACTGATGACAATTTTATTTCCAGATTAGACAGAAAATTAAATAATATTTGGACAGTTTGATTAATCTATTATATGAATTAATTAACATTACCTCTGACATTTGGCATTTGCAACTACACATTATTCCCAGTGTTGTAAAAAGTACATAGTAGGTGCTCAATAAATATTTATGAAAGGAATAAACATATGACTGAATGAACTTATTTGCCCAGATGGTTTCTGCAAACTGTAATAAATTCAAAACGCTGGTTTAGAAAGAGTATTTTTTAATGCAACCTGCACTTATCTATTTTTATAATTATTTGACCATTTCAGTTGATATTAATGGTATAGTTAACTAAAGCCCCATGTTATACTTTCCGGTAGCTGAACTCAGCTCCAACCCTGGAGTTCTCAAGAATTATTGTGACTGAAGTGCTGATGGGGAGACTAACATATCCTCTGTGAGTCTAGCATTGTCTAATCTTGGTTACAATCTAGTGGATCTCAAAGAGGGCATACATTTTCAAGAATCAAACCCACCTAGATGATGTGACTGTGTAATAGACATGAAAATTTGTGGCAATTCTCTCATACCTGAAGGGCTGGGTTTGTTTGAAACAGACAAAATTCCTCAATTATTGGGGAATTTGATGTCACAATATATACAACCTGATAATCCTAAGAGGCTGTAAAATGTGAAATATAGTATTGATAGAAAGAAAATAAAAGGAAATATAAGCTTTGGCCACTCAAGAAAACCTGAGTTTGCTCGTATCCTGGCTTGCCACTTACCAGATTATTATTCAAGATATTCTTTTGTTCATTCATTCAACAAATATTTCGTGAGTGCCAACTATGTGCCCAGCGCAGCTCTAGTCTCTGAGCATGCAGCAACCAAACATATTCTCTCCCCTCAAGGACATTACATTCTTGTGGGAGAAACAGCCAACAGTTTAAAAATAATTTCATAAAATACCTATTGCCACGAATAAAAAATAATATGATAGATATCGATGCATGTGGTAGAGAAGAACGGTATATAGGAAATTAGACATGGACCATATGAGGCAATACCATTGTGACTGCACAAGCATGTGTTTTCTTCAAGCCTAAGCAGTTACTATGTGAGATAAAATCAGAATGATGTGAAGTCAGTTAAATGAAATAAACAATTAATGAACTAATCAAGTTTATTTCCCTATAAAGTTGGGATTAAAATATATACTTTGTGAACTAGTTCTGCAGATTATGAAAAAACAGAATATGGGATGTGAGTCCTGTGGTGATTGGCATATACTAGGACCTTAAAAAAGTAACATCATCTTAAGATGATGTTTACAATAGTGGTTGATGATGGCAGTACAATTAGTAGTCAGTATTTAAAAATAGTAGATCTTAAAAAGGGGTATTATTACTTGGAGAGGTAGTTCAGAGCAGAAGTTTATTTGGAATCTGTTTCCAGAACTGTGGTCCTCTTTTTCAGTTTCTCTACTTGTCTGGAAACTTAACAAAACTTGCTGGTCTCAGAATGGAACCCACCTTCCTTATCATGTTCTCATACCCTGAGCTGACCTGATTGGCTATAGATGTGTTAATTTTGTCCTGCCAAACCCTGGATTGGCCTGGCTCTGTTGAATGGGATTTATGTTATAGAATTATCCTGATTTTTGAAGCCTAGATCATTAGTGCCCTCACCCACTTACTGGCTTCTTAGTGGTAAACATTGAATACAGAGTGTCTTCTTTTTATCTGCAGTTCATTCATTTCGCTGTCTGTAATACGTTTTTAAGTGCTAAGGGCAGCCTTCAGTGGTGAGAGAGCACATGTTTGAGATTACTTGAGTGTCCAATAAGATGGAAAGAGCTAAGAAAATTATGGGAACTCTGGATGGGAGAGTGTAAGGTAAAGCACAGTCCACTAATTCAAAACTGCATGACTTTGCCCTACACAGTACACGATCATAATGAAATTATATTTAAATCAGATGTATAAAGAGCTTTAATATAGTTAGGAAAGTCAAAGGAGGATCATCTTGGTTAATTGTAACATTTTTCTTTTTTCATAAATTGTTGGTATTCAATTTCGGAGTCTGCGCTTAATTATTCAGGACAAAAGTAGCTAAGTTCTGCCAGGAGCCGGCTTCCATTGTAGAACATGTCCCTCTGTCCCCAACAGAGTGCACTCTTTCCTTATAAACCAGGCACATATTTTCAAGAATATAACTCTAAGGATTGGCAGATTAGTAGTTTACCTGCCATGTTGATGTTTCAGGGCTGAAGCTCTAACTCTAGAGTATTCTCTTTTGATTTTTAGGTAAACTAAGTGTAAAAATGTCTTGTCCCAGTGAAACCCACATAAGGTAGTGTCTGCTTAGTATTTTGCAAAGGCAATTAATGACTACTTCTATCTTCATTATTTCTTACTTCCTGCTGCAAGAACACCCCCCAGTGCCTGGCATCTAAAAGGAAATCAGAATATGAATGTATTCTTGTGGAGTAGTTAGAACGTTAGAACAGAAAGTAAATAGTAATGGAATTCAGTCAATGTGGTGTCATCCAAACAAAAAGAGAGGATTTTAGTGACTAATAATGCACAACAGATTTTTTTCTATTATCTATTCTTTTAGAAAAAAACTCCTTTCAATCAATTCATTTAGAAATTGTCCCAATTATTGTCATCACCTTCTATGTATGTGCAATATGTATGCGATAAAATAAAATTATTCTAAAATTTGGAAGAAATAAAATTACTGACCTAAGTTACACAAAGCTAAGTATAATATTTTCAAATTTGGATAGCATCTTTAAAATTCTCTACCTGGAGCCCAGCCCTCCCTACCTCCCACAGATATTTATGCCCCTTCATTTTAATTTCAAATTCCCTAGTATTGTTATTCTTGCTGATAAATCTTGGTCAGAATTATGCTTCAAAATACCTGGGAGGTAAATAACGATGTTATTTTACAATTGGGCTTGAGAAGGAGGAGATGCTATCTTTAGAATCAAAATTAACATTTACTGTTGTGAATTTCAGGCTACAAAATTGATCATGAACAGAGAAAGTGACAATAAAGAAGTAAATATTTTGATACGCCTTATTTGGCTTAGGTAGAAAAATATTGTTCATAAAATACTTTTTCTGGATGGCAAATATAGTGTGAGAGTGGCTGTGGCCAACTTACATTTGCGTGTTATATAACACATACACGCGGAGGAATCTTTCAAACAGAGTGTTGGATAATGTTAAAGAAAGCAAGACAGATAAATATATACACTATAGAACCATTTCTATGGAGATTTTAAGACATGCCAAATTCAACGATATTGTTTTTATGGACATATATGTGTGATAAATCTATTTCAAATAGGCAAAGTTAGGATAAAAAATAAAAAACCAAATTCAAGATAACGGCTACTTCTTGAATGGGGGAGAGAAGACGATGAGATCGGACTGGGGAGCATACTGGAAGAATACTATTTCTTTAAGGTAGACAAGTTCAGGTTCAAGATGGTGATGGAGGGCTTCCCTGGTGGCGCAGTGGTTGAGAATCTGCCTGCCAATGCAGGGGACACAGGTTTGAGCCCTGGTCTGGGAGGATCCCACATGCCGCGGAGCAACTAGGCCCGTGAGCCACAATTACTGAGCCTGCGCGTCTGGAGCCTGTGCTCCGCAACAAGAGAGGCCCGCGCACCGCGATGAAGAGTGGCCCCCACTTGCCCCAACTAGAGAAAGCCCTCGCACAGAAACGAAGACCCAACACAGACATAAATAAATATTAAAAAAAAAAAGATGGTGATGGAAGAGGGTCCTGAATTCACCTCCTCCCAAGAACACTCCAAATCTACAGTTACATAAGGAACAAAACTTTGTCTGAAAAAAAAAAAAAAAAGCTAAAAACTGGCTCAGCAAGACCTATGCAAGAGCAGGCCCACACGGAAGCAGGTGGGAGAGGTTGGGACACAATCCTGCCAGAAACCCCACTCCTGGCGCAGCTACCCACTGGCCCCATAGTTGGGAGGGTACTCAAAACCGGAGCTTCTCCCTGAGGAGCAAAGGGTTTGAACCCCACTGCCGGCACAGCCAACTTCTAAGACCTTCACCGGAGAAACAGGCCCCTAAAACATTTAGCTTTGAAAACCACGCGAACTTGTGCCCACGAGACCCACACACCTGTAGCAATCTGAGAAGATTCTGACAGGGCTCCCTCGCAGGGACTCACCCGGCCCGGCCCGGTGTGGAAGCGGCAGATCAAGGTGCACAGAGACTTTGTGTGGGAGAAGCTCCTTCACTTGCCGAGGAGTGTTGGCCTGAAGGCAGGCGTCTAATTTGACACACTTGTGGGCCCGCTGGGATGCTCTCGGCGGACAGAGACTGGAGGGCGCTATCTTTGTGCGCTCCAGGGTGCCAGGATCTCCCCAGGGAAGATTTTACGCATGTCTGCTGCCCAGTTTTACGTCTGGTGCCCCGTTTTTTTTGTGACTGCCACCAGGAGACAACTCTACATCGCCTGGCACAGGTGGCAGTCCTGCAGGACTGTATATATTGGCATACTCTAAAAGCTACTGCCCGGGACTTCCCTGTGGTCCAGTGGTTAAGACTCCCGGCTTCCAACGCAGGCGGCGGCGCAGATTCGTTCCGTGGGGGAAGATCCCACGCGCTGCGCTGCGTGGCCAAAAAAAAAAAAAAACAAAAAAACAAAGCTGCTTCCTGAGGGTCTGGCTTCCAATTGGCCTAAATCAAGTTGCTGACTGAAATCTTCCTCTTTGCGACACTGCTAGGTCTTCGCACGCCCTCAAGTAGTGGGAAGCACTAAAAATTAAATAGGCTGCTTGGACAATCACAAAGTTATGACGGACAACCATGAGCTGGGGCAAGGTTGAAGGATAAGATTTATCTCCTATACGAGGCCACTCCTTCAAGGCTGGGAGAGGTGCCTGTCTTACCAAATGCATCGAAACCAACACAGAGAGTCAAGCAAAATGAAGAAACGAATGTGTTCCAAACGAAAAAACAAGGTAAGGCCTCAGAAAAAAATACTTAAAGTTAGTGTACTCACAAGTGTTTATATTACTATTATACACACCAATTATGTGTAACTTATTTTATATATTTAAGTTACTTTACATATCTAAGTGATATATGTGTAATTAACTTTATATATTTACCATATTACTTTATATAATTCAAATAGTGCTTAATTAAATGTAACAAGCTAATGCATAAAATTAAAACAGGTTACAAGATAATTTAATGATACACACTTTTGTTTAGGAAGTTTCCAACCTTGGGACTTAAAAATATAAATCTGATTTAACGCTTTTCTTTAACAATATTACCAACACTTTTGTGTCATAAGATTAAAGATAAGTTTAATTCCTAAATGTAGGAGACTTTTTTCTGTGTAATGACATAAGACTATACGGGAACGCACAATAATGTACCTTATTTAAGAAAACACATGCTTCATTTTTACACTCTTCTAATACTTTCTACTCCCCACAACAATTATTTTCACAATTTTTCTAAATCGGATCTATGATTTTATGGTTAAAATTAATGAAGAGAAAGTAAGCCCCCTCTCTGACAATAGTTTAACCTAAAGTTCTCTGAATAATTCAGTCACTACATCTCTAAACAGAGAAGCTTGGTCTAATAGATGTCATCCTTCTCTGAAGTTCTGTGATCTAAGCTGAAAGCCCTCAAGTTTGATATTTAGCCTCTCACTCTCTCTCCTTTCTTATATGGTGTTCTAAGAAACATTTATCAAAATTTGTTTTGCTTTCCAGAATGAAGCCAAAGGTATGGAAAGCACATTCGTCACTGGATAGCTTCAGAGGACACAGTGTTCTCCAACTACATCTCATATGGAGGCAAATGTCTTCTTTAAGCTGGAGAAATGAAATAGAGAACGACAAGAGCAAAGGTCAGGCTCACAATTCATGTCTGTGTTTGCTTTCTTCACCTTGC
This sequence comes from Balaenoptera borealis, assembly GCF_965194805.1. Lineage (NCBI taxonomy): Eukaryota > Metazoa > Chordata > Mammalia > Artiodactyla > Balaenopteridae > Balaenoptera > Balaenoptera borealis. The sequence goes on from NC_138868.1 coordinate 33,821,051, forward strand.
TAGTCTGGTATTTTCAACAACCTCTAAGCCTATTAGTTATTCCTGTACAAACCAGTGTATTTCAAGTGTACTTTGCTTTTGGATAACAGGAGACACCTTTAAGTGAGAGCAAGAATCTGTAGGAATCTCTAACAATGATAATTTCATAATGTAGAATTGTATGTTCTATTGCACATGGAGGGTATGTGTGTCTGTGTCTGTGTGTATCTGTTTATGTGTATGTCAGCAGCAGCGATGGAGGTGGGGAATAGAAACAATTTTATTTCACATCACATTAGCAATTTATATACCAAAGAAAGGATATAAATGATGCAAAATATAATGGGCAGTCTCATTAGCTAATCTCCTTTGAGCTGTTCTCCTGTGTTATCCTAAGTTTCAAATCTAATACAAATAAGGAAACAGTCCTTACTAAGAGCATTCTATTCTCAGGTGCTGCTTGGCACTTTCACATGTGTGATCACATTTAATCTTTAAAACTCCAACAACCAGTTGATTATATTACCAGGAAAAATAGATTAGGACTCTGCAGCTTAAGTAACTTTCTCAAGGTCACAACTGATGGTGACGAAGCAGACTCCTGAACTCAGGTCTAAGTCAAAAGTACCTGCTTTCCCACTGACTCTGGGAACATCCAATAACTTTAATTTAATCCTCTGAGCAAGGTTCTTTCCACATTTTTATTTAGTACCTATGTGGCATTTGGATGTTTAAAACTTTAATGTAAATCCATAATTAGTAGAGTAACTTCCATTGAAGCTATAAAATCATCGCAGTTTATATTTCTTTTATCCTTAATGTGCGTGCATTGTGTTCCCAACAAGTTGTTATTACTGATTTGAAAACGTTTGTTAGTATTCCTATTTGTTCTGGAAAATTATCCGTGACAAGAAGACATATTCTTGGATGTACAGAGCTCACTTTCATCAACCTATCAGACAGGGATTAATTCATCCAGCTTTAATAAATGTAATAACCCTGGCCTTGACAATGAAATTAGTAGTGTAAAGATGATCTAATTGTTTTTTATACAGGCATTCTGTTTCCTTGCTTCCTTCTTCAGACTGTTAACCCCTTGAGAACAGAGACTATGTCTTTTTTTTTCTCCTTTTGTCTCCTTTTGTGTTGGCATATCTCATGGCATGTATTAGATATTTAAAATTTAAATTATTCAATTAATACTGCTTGAGATGTTTCTGTGCATTAATTTGATTGAAGGAAAGTGATATTACTGTATATAATGATAAAAATTGATGTTATGAAATATAATATTATATATAGTATATATCAATATATAATTAATATATTAAGATTTACTAGCAAAAGAAAATATTAGGTGATAATTTAATTTGTCTCAGTTTATGTTTTCTCAATGTTCTGTGTAGCGTTTTTCAACTGTCACTTCCCTGATTTGATGAGTAATTTGGATAGACCATAGTATCCCAGGTACCCAGTTTTTGGTAGAGTGCCAATCTAGATGTCGTGGTAGAGATATTTGCTTAGATATGGTTAACACTTAAATCAATAGACTCTGAGTACTTTTGAGGAAAGTAGATTACTCTCCATAATGTGGGCCTCATCCAGTCAGTTAAATTTTTTTAGACTAAAAGATGAAGATCCCTGAAGAAGAAGAAATTCTGCCTTTAGACTCAAGTTAAAACATCAACTCTTCCTGGGTCTCTAGCCTGCCAGCCTGCCAGCCACTACAATCCTGTGAGCCAATGCCTTAAATAAATGCATCTATATCTGAATCTGTGTCTATATCTATGTCTATACCTATATCTATATATTTAGACACACAGACACACACATCCTATTTATTCTGTTTTTTTCTCTAGATAATCCTGACTTCTATACCTGCTATGGAGACAATATTTTATCACCCTTAATCCTAGTCCTTTCTTCGACCTTCATTTAGGACAGAAGCAGTAACTCTTTGTTTGTAGTCCTCTCCCTTTCTCCTTTCTTATGCCTAGCATCCTGAGAAGAAAACATCTATCTGTTATTTTTCCAAAGTCTAACAGGTATTATGGGACATGCTGGTTTCTCTAAAGCAACCTACTAGAAATAAGATAGACCTAGAATTTAAAGACCAGCTCGATCTCTCACTAGCTGCATAGCCCTGAGTAAATTAAGCCGGTTCAGTTATTTTTGACCATTAAAAATAATACACGAGAGGTAAGGTCCTTAGCATGAGGTTAAAAAGAAATGATTGATATTAGCTATTTCCTCCAGTCAGTAAAATAAAATGTTAGTGAAAAATTTCCTTATATTTTATTACTACTGCTATAGTTATACTGCCTACAATTGATTGTGACTGACATTGCTGGGTCATTTTACATTGACGGTTTTTAAATCCCCTTATTAAAGATAAAATAAGGTTGATGAGTCGAGTTCAAGATATTTTTCTGGAGCAGATTATATGATGAAAGAGTAAAAAGATCACGAAGAAGATTCTAGTGTGTAGGAATTGTTTTGTAATGGAAACCTACTCCTTTAACACAGATACTTAGTTACAAACTATGTTATACAGCCATGGATATTGATTGAGGACTTTTTGTGCTGTAACAAATTCTGTTTTAAATGTCTCTTCTAAAGCCTTCTATCTTAGAACATATCCCAGCAAGTAGGCAGCACTTTCTGTGGTGCAGTCAGAATAGTTTTCAGTTGAATCTCTCTTTTTTCTTTAACATTTATCGCCACGGGCCATGTCTCCACAGTCTCTTCAGAGCAGAGTGACTCAGACAAAGTAATGTTTATGTCTGCCTTTGGCTCATCTGTCTTTACATGCAGTTTTCACTCCTTCACCTGTCGTAATCCAAAATCCTGCAGACAAATTCACTGGTGTGATTCATCTCCTTCATGTGGATGTCTCAGCTCCACTGCTACTGCAATCATCCCTGCCTTACATCATGCTCAAATATGATGAAAGGAAACAGAAGCAAAGACATTTATCACAGATACTAAAGGGTTCCACCTTCATGACTGAATGGTACAGTTTATGCATTAGTCACAATAAATCTAACCTGTTTACTGAAATGTGAATTATCTTCCTAAACTTCTGATTTTAAAGCTGAGACTTTTGCGAGAAGTTGCTTCTCTATACCTTGCTAAAAGGCATGGTATCACACCCACCACTGACTACATATCCAAAAGATACTTAACACTTTCTTTCTTGCTAAATAAATACACATTTTGTTTGACTGCTAATGTTTCTGTCACAGGGTGTTTACCGTTCATTTTATGGAGGGGATGGGTTCCACAGTGAGATGAAGGGGGATCTTTTTAGGATATTCTGAGAAAAATATCCCTTCTTGGTAAAAATGGAAAGCCACACAGAGAGAAACCCATTTAATCTCTGCTCCCTTCTTTCCTGTTTGGGATGCTGTCCTGTGAGAATGTAATGCCTGGAGATATAGCTGAAATATTGGGACCATGAAGAAATATATTGACAATCTTCTTTCCACATTGTGGAAAAATGTTATGCCTCTGAGTTATTCACATTATTGCTAAGTGATTGTACCAAGACTAAATCTTTCTAATGTAGATTTCTCATTGAGTGACATAGAATCTATTTTGTTAGATCTGTTTTAGTTGGAGATGGTGTTTCTTGCAGATGAAAACTTTCCATTGATAAGTATGGGATCTAGTTCCATCCTTGCACCTTGGAGAGATGTGAGACCTTGGCTGATGGATTGATGCCAGGAAGTAGCTTAGGGAGGCAGAGCCGGGTCAGGAGGAGGAAGAAATCTGAGGTCCAAGAAAAAAAAAATGCCTGTGGCTAAGTGTTATTCTATTTTTTTTTCAATTTTTTTTTGTTTCTTTTTTAATTTATTTATGTTATTTATTTATTATTTTTGGCTGTGTTGGGTCTTCGTTGCTGCGCGCAGACTTTCTCTAGTTGCAGCGAGCGGGGGCTACTCTTCTCATTGTGGTGGCTTCTCTTGTTGCGGAGCACGGGCTCTAGGCATGCAAGCTTCAGTAGTTGTAGCACACAGGCTCAGTAGTTGTGGCTCGCGGGCTTTAGAGCGCAGGCTCAATAGTTGTGGCGCACAGGCTTAGTTGCTCCACGGCATGTGGGATCTTCCCGGACCAGGGCTTGAACCTGTGTCCCCTGCATTGGCAGGCGGATTCCTAACCACTGCGCCACCAGGGAAGCCCTAAGTGTTATTTTAAATCACAGAAATCTCATAGTTTTAAGCAAAGGGAAAACAATGTTTTACATATAGTCCAAGAGGTACATTTGAGTCTTGGTATAAGAGGCAAACCAAACCATCCAGAGAGAGGAACAGATACCAGAGCAAGATCAAGTAAGGAAGTTAAATAAATCCAATGAAAAAGCTAGGATGACCAAGACTGGTAGTAATTGGACTTCTTTCTACCAACAAAGGAGTTAGTGACTGTACCTTGATTAAGAGAGATGTGTGTATTCTTGTTTCTAAAATCCTAATACCCTTTCAGTTCCTCTTTGACTCATTACACACATGCTCTTGAGTAAAGGAGACAGCTCATAGGCATCAGAGAGTTTCAAATATATAATTCCCTGGTATCTTTTTAAAGATCATCAGAAATATCAGCCTTCTGGTTCAGCAAATGAGATGCCAAGAATATACGTAGGACATTTCCTTACACTGTGCTTTATAGAGTCAAGTCAAAAAGCCTTTCCTGAGAGTCTTCTATGAACTTGGCCCTGGGACTGTTACATCTTTCAGAAGTAACAATACCATATTGTATAAGGATTTTTATATAATCCACACAAACTTAAAGTAAAGGACACTCTTCCCTTAAGCTAGCTTATTCCTTTCAAAGTGATCTTGCACATTCAGAGTCTGTAGTTATTTCTCTAACTTAAGACTAAATAAACATCCATTGCTTTTCCTCCAGAGTGTAGTCATCAATAAGATTTGGCTGGGCTTTCTAAAGTATAGAAATCTTCACTTAGAAATGAAGTATTGTTTATCTCTGTGTCATTTGTCAAGGCCTCTTGGAATCTATGCTGCTACATCAATTTGGGTTATTAGTTCAAGCAACAGAAAACAACTCTAGCTAATATAAACAGAAAACTTATTCACAGGTTATCAGGCAGCTCTTAGACTCTCTAGGAGATACATAGAACCAAAGTAGGGATATATATATATATATATATATATATATATATATATATATATATATATATATATATATATATACACAACAGAGGAACAATGCTGTAAATTATGGTGCAGTGCTGCCCTGACACAGGCATTACTATTGTTGCCCCTGGGAAAGGACACCAGAGCTTGCTCCATGGACATTGGACAATGGCACTGCCTTTGGAATGATCACCCCTGATGCTTCTGCAACCTGGTTTACCTGAGACTGCTAATGCCAGCTTCAGCAGAAGAGATTCTGGACAATCCTCAATCCTTTGTGTCAATAGCATATTGCTCAAATTTTGGGGTGAATGCCTGTGATTGGGAGACACAGGGTTATGACAGTTAGCCTTACTGCTGGAGTGGTCAGTAGAGTAAATATCTAATACTTTGTATTTTGATAGAGGGCTTTGTTTCATAAGGAGGAGAGTTCTTAAATGTTGCAAAGGAATTCAAATTCTCAATTGCCAAAAGAATGGCAACTATCCACATAGCAGCTAATTATCTTTTCCCTTTTACTACCGATTGTTTGCTTCAGTTATAATTTTCTGTCTTTTGTGAGAAAAATAACATATGGATATAATACAACTGACACATTATTAATGAGGAAGTATATTCAGAGGGTGCTTAACTTGTCAAGTAAGTGGTTCAATCTTGATTCCAAACTATGGAAGACTTCAAAACTCATGCTATTTCCCTGATTGCCTTTTGTGGCCAAGGACACACATTTAAGATTTTTGGTTGTGATTATTAATAAACTTTAAATAGAGTATACAGTAAACAGGCAACGAATCTGACAGTAAACAGGCAATGAATCTATGTCCTGATTCTGTTGACCTCACCCTGGACCTGGATGAGACAAGTGGGTATTGGTCTTATGTCTATTCTCTGGGTGATTTCACAGTACCCTTCCAGCAGAACTCAAGTCAGAACTTCACGTGAAACTGACAATAATGGTTTGAGTCAAATGAATAGACTATTATTATAGGATAACTTGTGTCTGTCCAGACCTGGGACTAAAGCAGCAATGACATTCATAAAGGGTACCGTGGTAGTAAGATATGGAAATCTGTGAGGCTAATTAATGTCAGTGAAAGGTAGAGGAGGTTATGTGGCAGATAGGAGAGCCATATTTGGGAGCCTGTGTGTAAGAACATCCAGAGATTTACTGAACCATCCAAGTCATAAGAGAGGCTTCCTTACAAGTGTTTCTGGTTACAGCATAGCACTCCTCTCTTTCTGCTGATGTAAGAAAAGTACGCTCTCCTCTTCCCTTTAGATTTTATATTAACTCTATACGGACTTGGCTACATAAGTTGCAGGGCCTAGTGCAAAATGAAAATGTAAGGCTCATTGTTCGCAAAGCAGCAAAAATATGCTGTTAATGGTACTAAAATATGAAATGTCTTCCTTTCTTCAATGCATGCTCTCTTTCTCTACCTGTCATAGTGGTTTTTAATTATTATTTAATAATATTCTAAGTAAAGAAAAACCAAAACTTTAAATTATTAGCATGAATTTTACCATTAACCTTTATATTGTATAATGTTAGTTTTAAATGCTTTATATTTGTTCAAATTTTTAAATGCTTTAGATATAATTTTACATGTTTTAATGTTAAACTATTAAGGGTTTTAAATAAGAACCCTTATTTTTTTAATGTTTTAAAAATTATTTTTTAAAGTTCTAAATAATACTTCGCTCTTGTGCAGAATCACTGAAATTACACAATTTGTGTTTCAGAGCTCCCACATGCATATGTGTTTTGTTCTTACCATAGCAGTGGAAACGCACAAACTTTACTCAGTTCTTATTTCACCTCTTGATGCATGTCCTGCTGATACGCTCTACCTTCAGCTTACTGATGAGTAAAGGACTGAAAAGAAAATGAACTACAGGTTGCCCTATTTTCCCCTCTTCTTTCTTTCTGTTGTCATTTCCAGATCACTGATTGACTAGTACAGGAAAACTAGATGAGTAAGAAAGAATGTGACCGGGTTACTTGGTTATTCATGCTTCTTAGAACACCATTGCCTTCTTTCTGGATCTGAAGCAAGTCTCCCCACCCCTGACTTAGGTAGTAGACATAACATGCTGACCTTGTGCTGACTTTGAGTATCTCCAAACTCATGGGTCTCCCGTAATTCTGTGCTCATAGAGCATCATGAGTGATATACACAAAAGGTGGAAGCAAGGAAGCAAGACCAGGGTCACACATAATTGTGCCTGTCTTCTCTGTCCTCATGCATGTTCCATTGTTCCATCAGACTATAGACAGAAAAAGACAAGTTCAAAGATAAATGTATTAAGAATTTAAAGGTGGCCCATGAAGCTACCCTGATTCCTCTGTAAGAGACTCCCAAGGCAGCTTTTTTTGTGTTTATGTTGTTGTACTGAAATATTAGTCATTGTTCTCCCTCTCTCTTTCTCTCACCCCTTCCTCATTCTCTCCTTCCTAACCCTTTCATTCTTTTCCTGCTACATCACCATACCGGCCTAAGTTCTTAGATGGAGAAAATGGGGAAAGTGAAAGTAGGAAGAACCAGAAGATAATTAAAAGTCTTGAGTACTCTGAAATCACACTCTTCCCTCACATCAACTCCAGTTTTGGCCAAATCTTGTATGCATACACAACTAAAATCATTTTTTATTTGTGAATCTCTCTGTAGTGTCCCTTAATAAGAAACCCTCAGAGAACTCCACCAGCTGGAATTCCATATACTCTCTGACATGCTGCAAATCTGTAAAAGACAAGGAATTCTCTTCACTCTGGTCTGCCTCCTCCGTTCCCCTCCCCCAGACCCCCAGCCACAGTAACAGTTGTATGTGTGCCACATGTATACAGTTTACATAGCTGGATGTTGTCAACTTTCATCCTTCTGACAGATACTTACTGTAAAATTTCCATTCCTGTAAATGAAAAGTTCTTCTGAAACATAGGCATATTCAGACGAGAAGATAACTTTTAATTTACAGATCTATAAAGCATATGAACGTTGGCATTTTGAAAAGACAGAAATACCATGCTTCATATGATGTGTGTTCCTGCGAAGTTCTATACAAATCAAAGTGTTATAAATCAGATTTTAAGTGAGTTCAAGGAATGTAATATTTAAATAAATCTTCTAGTGAATTCATTTGTAAAAGGGTAATCATTCTCTAATATGTTTTCTTTGTGCATTTATAATTTTTATTTATGGAGATTTTCCTGTACATATTTTTAGATAAGAAAATCATTTAATTCATACCATGTATATATTTTACTCTATTTTGAATATCTCTAATAAAGCTATGAAGGTGCAATTTGTTGAGCTCTTAACAGGTGCCAGACAAAACATTTTGCATAGATTATTTATTAAATACTTGTGACAACCTATGTGGTAGATATTGTTATCCCATTTTAGATATGAAAAAACCAAGACTTAGATGGTTTAAATGATCTACCCAAAGGCAGGAAAATTTTAATGCCAAGCCTAAAGTCTCATGCTGTATTATATAGATTTATTATTGTAGTTCTGTAAATAGGTCTAATGCATTTTGCCTCTGCTTATGTATAGTGAATGAGTTATCCCAATAGAGAACTGAGCACCATTCATAAGCATTTTCAACAACACACAGTGGGATTGTGATATTACTAAATGAGACAGAAATAAAATGTACATTGTAAAGGAAAATGCTTTTACAGTACTTACAAACTTTTCTCCTGATTGATATCACAGATTTTAAAAATGTGCAGATAAACTCTGGGCATCTATTTCAGAGAATCATTGTGCATTCCTAAAACTGTGTATGTGTTTGGAAGTGGATATTTAAAACCACACAGAAGGCTTCAGTTCGACTGCAGAGCTTAGAGCTGCCTGATTATAAGCAGGTCCAGATGCCACCGTTTGCTCATGAATGACATTGTTTCTCAGACAACATCATTCATTTTTTGCTATCATTTCCTAGGCAACTGTAAGCTTCTAAGTAAAGCTGTGTTTTTTGTTTTTTGTTTTTTAATTTCCAATCTAACCAAATGTACAGATATTTTTTCATCCTCAGTCCTGCAATTAAAATTTCAAGATTCAATTTTGAAACTTTACACATCACATTTATTTATTTGTATTAAGAAAGAGACATTCTTTTTTTTTTAAATAATACAGAAGCAGGTTTTGTGTTTTATTAACATGCTATAATATTTTAAGTTGGAATTTATGGATGTTTTGCTGAGATTCATTTTTATATTACCATTTATAAATACTTGAGTACTATTCTATGCTTATTAATATTGCTTTGAGGTTTGTTGGTTCCTAGAGGTGAGGAATAGACACCTTTCACATCAAAACACTGTAAGATTTATAATTATGAATTGTGATGGTGATGGTAGCAATAATATTGGTGGTGGTATTAGGGCACATTGTGTGTGTGTAGAAGTCAGTGTCTACATTTTCCATTCTCAAGATTTCTATTACTCAAAATTGACTCCCATTAGCTGTATAATAACCTAAAAATATCTGGCCAGACATTTACACACGCTCTTTTATTGTATTATAGTTTCTAACTTTACTGGTTTTGATTCTGAAATGCCACAGATTATAAGTATGGCACTGATTTATTAATGTTTTACTTTCAGAGAAAAATGAACATTACTACATTTAAAATGTCACTAGATCTTAGAAATATTTGAATGTGGGAAAAATTCTTTAGATCAAAGAAATTCAATATGTGTTTATCTCCTCAATTATACAGTGAGCTTCTTTAGGGCAGGAATGGATTGTTTTAATTTCCTTTCATTATTTTCAGATAATGAGAAAATAGGCAAATATTACTAATCAAAGAGATGTGCCCTAGTATTTTTTTAAAAAAGCAAAAAGTTTTGTTTCTGTGTTTGATGACTTTTAGTTTTGTTTTTAAAGGATGAATATTTTTAGTTTATGTGATTGTGGTACATGAAAATTATTGGGTGCATCTAAAGAGCTAACAATTATGTATAAAATAAGCTACGAGGATATATTGTATGACAGAGAATATAGCCAATATTTGTAGGCAATAGTTTTTAATAGCTATAAATGGAGTATAACCTTTAGAAATTATGCATCACTATATTGTGTACCCGTAACTTATATAATATTATATATCAACTCTACCTCAATAAAAGAAAAAAAACAAGATCTGTGCACAGGAGGCTCAGGCCTAACTCACTGTTGTACATCTGTGACTAAGCACAGCACTGAGAGGAAGGTTGTCCTAATTGTACACCTCAAATAACCACTGGAGCCTGGGGTGGACACCTGCATTGGTGGCACTGGCAGGTTCCAGGGCATGGGACTCAGTTCTAACCACATAAATGAGACATGTTTGCAGCAATAGAAGATGATCCCTTGGGATGTCTTGGCATCAGCTGTGTCAATCAGCCTTTGGCTTTGACATCAGCCAGGATTTGTGTAGCACAACGGCTTGTTCTGAAGCAACAAACTTCAGGTGGCAGGAGGAGTTTTAGAATCCTGCAGAGACAAGGGGTATATTGGAGTTCTGAATTCACACTGGTTCTTTGGCATGAATAGCACTTCTTTCTGGATGTATCTAGGGAAAGATGCATTAGGTGGAAGGCTTGACAATGGAGATATGAGTTTGAGTGGGCTTAAATGTTGCACTTCAGAATGTTGAATAGAGGACAGTTATTCATACCTTAAACTATAAATCAGGATACCCCAGTCTTTATATATTAATGCACTGAATTCTCACAATAATATTAATAGATATAAAGTGCTAGCATAATGATATGCTACTTTATATATGAGAAGTCTTTGAATTGGAAAAGTTAAGTAGCTTGCCCAACATTATATACTAAAGTGTTAGCTTTGAACCCAGGTTCATCTGACTAAATTCTGGACTTTTGAGCACTGTGTTTTACTGTTTACAATAGTCATTGTTCTCCTTCCTGAGGGAGATGGAGGGGGTGTTTTAAGCAGTTATTTCTACTGCTTTCATCACTGCTATTTTGGATGCATTGTCTTCCAAACTTTTACCTTGGCTTGCCACAAGGGGGCATTCTTAGAATTCTGAGGACAGATGGAATGAAATCAACACTCAGTGGGAGGAAATCCTTGATTTCCCCCTAGACCAGTGATTCTCAATGTGTATCCCCCAAACCAGCAGGATTCCCAACGTGTATCCCCCAAATTAGCATTACCTGAGAACTTATTTAAAATGCAAATTATTGGATTGCTCACCAGTCTACTGTATCACATTTCCTGGAGTGGAGCCCAGTAATCTGTGAATGTGTAAACAAGTCTTCCAGGTGATTCTGATGCATGGCAAAATTTTAGAAACAGTGCACTATTGGTTTTCTTATAGTAAATATGTATTTTTATTCATGAATGTTAGATTTTCTTTAATTTTTCTACACTTTGAGAGCCACTACTTTAGAATAGATTATCATTTTCAAACTGAGGATCATGACATATTAGTCTATACATAATCAATTTAATGAACTTGTAGAAAGAATATATAAGAGAATATCAAAGTATAATACACTTTGTAAGAGAAAGATTCCTTTGTGAAATTCTGTTTTTACGTGGATCATTATGTAAAATGTGTGTCTTCCTGTGGGTTGTGGTTAAAAAGCTACTGAATGCTTTGAAAGCAAAATGAGATACACTCTCTCTTTTTAAAATTTATTTTATTGAAGTATAGTTGATTTACAATGTTGTGTTAATTTCTACTGTACAGCAGTGATTCAGTTTTATATATATATATATATATATACACATTCTTTTCCATATTCATTTCCATTATGGTTTATCATAGGATATTGAATATAGTTCCTTGTGCTATACAGTAGGACCTTGTTGTTTATCCCTTCTATATATAATAGTTTGCATCTGCTGATCACAAACTCCCAATCCATCCCCTTCCCCCCTCCTCCTTGGCAATCACAAGTCTGTTCTCTGTGTCTGTGAGTCTGTTTCTGTTCCATAGATAAGTTTGTTTGTGTCATATTTTAGATTCCACATATAAGTGATATCATATGGTATTTGTCTTTCTCTGTCTGACTTAGTTCACTTAGTATGATCATCTCTAGGTCCATCCATGTTGCTGCAAATGGCATTATCTCATTCTTTTTTATGGCTGAGTAATATTCCATTATATATATGAACCACATCTTTATCCATTCACCTGTTTATGGACATTTAGGTTGCTTCCATGTCTTGGCTATTGTAAATAGTACTACTATGGATATAGGTGTGTATGTATCCTTTCAAATTAGAGTTTTCTGTGGATATATGCCCAGGAATGGTACTGCTGGATCATATGGCAACACTATTTTTAGTTTTTTGAAGAACCTCCATACTGTTTTCCATAGTGGCTGCATCAATTTACATTCCCACCAACAGTGTAGGAAGGTTCCCTTTTTTCCACACCCTCTCCAACATTTGTTATTTGTAGACTTTTAATGATGGCCATTCTGACCAGTGTGAGGTGGTAAAAATGAGATACCCTCTTGATCATGTATCGCCATGGCAGTGCCTGAGCTGAGAAGGGTGAGGTGAACATAGGAGGAGTGCTCATTTTAGAAGGGTAGAATACAGAGAAGGAACTTTGTTATGGAATTCCGTACTGTAGTGAGGAGGTACGCTGCTTGAAAAACAAAACAAAACAAAACATATAAACATTCCTGAGAATTTTGTAGCCTAGAGAGAAATTCACTGTGTAATCTAGTAGGAGATGACTAATTCACTTTGACCTTAAGGGCAATATTATTCCCAAACTATTATAATCCAGGATTACTACATACACCCCTGGTGAAAAATCTGCCTACCTAAATATCTTCCTGCTAGAAAACTGCTTCCTGCATCAGGAATTCGGATATCCCCATCATTAAGAAGGAATATTTTCCATTACATGTAGCAACGTGTGGAATCCTGGCTTATTTGTCTCTCTAAGCTGAGTTTAGTTTGGGGAAGTCTGCTACCAGAGATAATTGCATCTAGATAATAAGAACATTATAGTCTCTGGAGAGGGGAAGCCCATTCAAATCCTATTTCACAGTAATCAGGAGTGATTCTGCTTCTGAAACTGTTTTTTCTCTTTCTCAGCCTTGGCCACTGATCACTAAGCTGTAAGGTCCCTGAGCTAAATGCAGTAAGACAGGCTATATGGCAAAAGTTTAGACTTGTTTTGCACAAAGAGGCTAATAGGATCAGGAGAAAACTGTTTTCATACAGACATATATTTCAATAAAAATCACAGAAAAACAAGTCAGAGCCATAAAGACATCATGTAAACCAAATTTCAGTCATCTAATAGTTAGCAATTCCCTACCTGGGTGGAAAAAAAAAATTATCTGATCCTGACATATGTTCTCAGATCAATATACACAGATGATGTTGTCATGACAGAAACAAATAAGGTCCACAATAAAGCCCCCAGAAACAAGCTTTGTTTCTTATATGTGAAGTCTCTAACATTCAGATAAGTATCATATTATTGAATACTGACTCCAATATGTGCTAGTGGGTGGAGTTCAGGGAAAAAATTCACTTGTCCTTTTAGCCCTCAATGTCTGTTTCAACAAAATACAGATAGGGAGGAGCTGAGAATAATAACTGATGAATGTAAAAAAAAATTGTATAGGGATTAAAAGAGATATATGGAAAACACTTAAGTCCATGCTGGTAATATATAATAGTAAGCCCTCCATAAAAGATGCCTACCATTATTATTTCAATCAGTAGTCATTGCAATACAAATTTAACCACAGCCCGAAACGCCACTGTCCCTAAACTGTTTCATTCATTTTTTTTTTTTAACATCTACTATGTCCCAACCCTAGGTACTGGGGTGCTGAGATGAATAAAACATGCTTCCTACTTTTCAGAAGCTCACTTTCTACCAAAGGACAAAAACATGCAAATTAATAGCTATAAGCAATATGATGGAAACTCTCATATGCCACATAAAAATACTATGGAAACACAGATGGAAAGCTTGAAGTAAAGCTCCAGAGAGGAGCAGCATGTTGGCCCAGGTCCAGGGTCACACATGGTAGAGAAGACACATGATTGAAGCCCTGAGCAAACAACATGGAACACCAGAACATAAGGTCCATGGTTCCACCTTTCTTCTGTTCAGCTAGTGATTTCTCGTCTTTTGTTAGCAACAACCTGGGGTTTCTGAGAAAGATATTAATAGAAGCAGCTTGAAGACCTTAATTCAGTGTTTACAGCAACAGTTATAAAAATGTGGTCCATGGAGTCCTAGGGGTCCCTGGAAATCTTTTAACAGGTCTGTCGGCAAAAACTATTTTCTTAGTAATACTAATCTTTTATTTGTCTATTTGTTCTGTGCTGATATTTGCACTGATGATGCAAAAACAATAAAAGGTAAACTGTTGGGTGCTACAGCCTGAATCTAGATAGTGGCACCAGATTCTATTAATAGCCATAATATTCTTCACTTAAATTGCTCTGAAGAAGAAGTGAAATTATTAATTGCATTAAATCTTAACTCCTTTTTATATTTTGGGCAATTAAACAGGAAGTATGCATAAAACACTTCTGCAAACAAGAGTACGACGGTTGCCTCAAGGAAAAACACATACTTGCTTGTTTGATTTACGAGCCAAATCAACCACTTTTTTTAAAAATAAAATACCATTTTCACTTGAAAAGAACTAAAAACAGTTAATTGTGGTTATTTAGACTTTGATACTCAGACATTTTTTCAAATTGGTATGAAGGGAATGTATCACTTCTAACTTGGGTAGAGCAGATTCCTAAAGGAATGTATGATAGTGTTGTAAAGGAAGTTTGTGGTCAGATTGCAAAAAGCCCTGCTTGTCATATTAAGGAGATTAGGCAGTATTCAGTGGTATTCAAATGTGAAAAAAAAAAAAAACTAAACTAAAACTTATCAGCAGGGAAGATCAAACTGACATTTTAGACTAGCAATAGTTTGCTGAATGGATTGGTGTAGAAATACTGGAGATTGGGTCATGAGCTAGGAAGCTACTGCTGCCGTCCAGGTGCAGATGGTGAGGGTCTGGAGGAGACATATGGCAAGCACATGTAGGGTGAAGGCACAATCTGACATGACGGTACTAGGTTTGCCGCAAGGAGATATTCATAATTTGTGTTTGATTTTAGTTGCTACCTTGAGAACAATTGTCGATTCATACATATTAATAGAGCAAAGATAATTGAGACTTATGTTTTACAAGTTATAGAACTGATTTCATCCACTGTTATCTTTCATGTTCTATTGTGTTTGAACTGCTTGTATGTTTATTTTTTCTCCTTGGTGCTACTTTTTGTGCGATGTTAGGTGGGCATGACATAAAGGAGCAGCTATGTACTAGATAAACACAGAGACACAAAAGACTCAAAAACAGAATTAGGTCTGTGGCAGAAAACAGTTGATACACTCAAATTAATGTAACTCAAGACTTTTTATTTACACAAGAATTATGCCAAAAGTTTGGAGGCAGGGTAAGAAAAATATATGGAATAGGTCTGTGACCCTGAGCTTATGACAGTAGAGATGTTAACACACCTATCTCTAAAATGGGAGAAGAGGGAGGGTTTATGGGCCCCACGAAGGAGAAAATGATGTGGAGAAGGTTAGTGACTTTTGAAAGAAAGACACAGATTACTTGACACAGAAGGGGTTAAGGGGGGAAATATATAACCTTTCTCTCTATTTTCAGTCTTCACTTGAGGATCCCAATGACCAAAAGCAGAGAACCTGAATCCCCCTGATATAAATCAGCACCCCAGGGCAGAAAGCAAGGTAGAAAAGGATGGACACAGATCTAATTGTATAAGCATTACACCAAGCTAATTTACTTTTAGAATGTTTGGCTTTGTAAAAGATAGCATCAGATGAGATGGCAGAATCAAACCTTTACATATACATATGTGTGTGTATATATATAATGTATATTTCACTTTCTGTAATAACTTGCTTAAAGTCAGCAGTCACAGGGACTAAGATTCTGAATCAAATTACCAGAAACACAATATCCTTCTAGAGCAGGGTTTTTCGACCTTCACACTGTCCACATTTTGGGCAGGATAATTCTTGGTTGTGGAGGCTATTCTGTACATTATAAGATGTTTTAGCAGTAGCCCTGGCCTCTACCCACCAGATGCCTCTGGCTCCTGACCCCTGCCCAGCTGTGACAACCAAAAGTGTCTCCAGATATGGTCAGATATCTCCTGTGGGGTTGTGGGGGGAGAGAGACACTTGGATCATCCTTCCCTCACTGAGAACCACTGAACTAAACCTTCAGTCTAGGCTTCCAAAGGACACCGGGATTTTTTTTTTTTTATTAAAAAAAAGAAAAGAAAAAAAAAAGTGCAGTCCATTTCAACATACTAACCTGGGAAATCTATTAGTAGTGATTATACTAAACCTTATTCAAGAAGATTAGTCGGGTTAATTTAAATATGCTTCCAGGTATATTCAACTACATAATCCCTGTGTCTAGAAAAAGCAAATATATTTAATCTTGAAAATCACAGAGGTATATATAAATGTGTATACAATATGTATGAGAGAGAGAGAGATTCAAGGTTTTAGTGAAAGGTGCCACTGTGTCAAAAGTCATATCATTAACAATCAATTCCATTTCATTATCATGGAAGTTTTTGACATTGTCAAGCGGATTATGAAAAAGTGAAATATCTGGTACTGCACCTATATTTGAGACTGTCAGTGACAACTTGGCAGCTTCTTTGAGGTGGCTGTAACATAGGGTAGCAGCATCCTTGAAACCATGTCTTGGAAGGAGTTTGCACTGAGGAGAAAAAGGACTTTCATCTCTGCCTCCCAGCCCAGACGCCCAGCTCTTAGGTAATCTGGATATCTCTCCTGACTTCAGTCCCAGAATAACATGACACTGCTTGTTAAAACCAAAAGCACCATATCTGATTAAAGACAGGGAGGGAATCATTTGACCACAGGGGGCCTGATCTATCAAGGAAAGTAAACAGGAAGAAGCAGAGAATTTTAGGAACAAATACTACTTAATCTCTCCCCTGACTCCCATGAGCAGTTTAGCAGCTTTATATCCTCTTTGCTGAATGTATTCTATGGCTTTTCAGGACACTTCCTTCAATTCCACATCTCTGTGATAACCTTCTGTAGACCCTGTTATGGACCTGAATGATCTGGTCTTTCTAAGTTAGTGATGGCTTTGGTGCTTCTATGTTTTCACCTGGGTAACTCACAGAGAAAATCTAGAATGGCCTGATCTGATGTTTCCCAGATTTTAACCATTCTGTGTTATCATTATAGTTGTCACTTTATCAAACTACCACCAGAATTATTATTTACTTAATATTTCTCTTTAAATTGATGGTATTATATAGCTTAGGCTTAAGCATTCATATCCATACAAATCATTCTTTTGATGTGTAAGCTTTTTTTTTTCCTAAAAGGTGCTACCACCTTAATGACTTAGAGAGCTGGAAATTAGTTATCGAAATCACCTGGCCTCCTGTTTTAGTAAAAGATCATTATTATTTACTTTTCACTAATTAATATTTTGTACTGGCATCATAAATCAATTTTTTTTTTCTGGAAGTAGTGTGAAAGTAACTGCTTTCTTGGTTTCGATTGTGATCATTTGCTTTGGAGTTTAGGGCAAACAGAAGAAAGAACTTCCACATGTAGAAATAAATATATTTATAATAATCAATTTGAAAATAGTGCGTATTTCTGCAACATAAAATTTCCATCTCTCTCAGCTCATCCATAAAGTGTTTACTCAACTTTGGGTGTTGTGTGTCTGTGCTTATGTGTGAGGGGTATATGTGTCAGTGTGTATCTGGGTTGACATCTCCATCAGAGAGACATAAAGTTGGCTTTGATATACCTCATCCTCCACAACTCTCTTTTTCATCTATTACAGAGGCTGAAAAGAACAGTACTCATCCTTCAAGCCCATCTAGAGATGATATTGTACTTAGGTCTAAACAAAGAGATGTAATTGAAAGTTGCTAGGTGGGGCTTACAAGAATGCTGTTTTAAAAGGATTAAATTAGCTGACATATCTCTTTTATCTTTTTCTCTCTTCTTTCTCTTCTCTGGGTAATCTGTGGCTCTGGAAGTAGAGCAGCCATTTTGTGACCATAAAGTAAAAATCTTGAGAACAAGTTACCTGCATGAAAAAATAGAAGCAGGGTTTGCTTTCCTTGGTTTCCCTGTGGTATCACTGTGCTTCTTTACCAGCCGGGACTCACTACCCTTGGTTTTATAAGGTGATTAAATTAAACCTTTTTTTCTTATGCTAAGACATGATTTGTTGGGTTTTATGTTATTTACAGGTGAACAAATTGATATAGAGAATAAGACTATCCTTAAATTAATTGAGAAGCAGCTAAATGTTCAAACCAGTGGTAATTCAGAGAATGTGAATTCGTAGAAATTTACAGAAATTCTTCAGAAGTCACTGGACTTTCCATGAATCAAGAAATAGAAGATAATGTAATCATATCAATGCCTTAAGGTATAGAGTAAGTTCACATCTCATTCATATTGCATGCATATTTTGTCTGTCTCAAATTCATTGTATAAAACATATAAATACAAATATATTTATTTCACTGGAATATAGGAGAGGAACAGAAAACGAAAGAAAATAGCTCACATTTTTCTATGTGCCAGAAATTGTAAGAGACACTTTAAAAGCGCAACATCATTTAATCTTTACAAGAACTTTATAACATATGAGTAATTCTCTCATATTTGGGAGGAGGAAACTGACATTTCCAGAGGTTAAGAAATGTGTCCATGGTTTCCAAATTAGCAAGTAAAACCACTCAAATTCCTCTAGTCAGATTCCTTCCCCTAACACTTTACTGAAAGTGCTGTTGTCAAGGCCCCAAATAACCTACACATTTTTGCTAAAATCAAGTCCTTTTCTCAGTTCTCATGTTGACTTCTCATCAACATTTGCTATATGAATTTCTCACTTCTTCTCCCTGAGTTCTGTCCTTCACCAGCTTTCTCATCATATTCACCTGTTTCATTTCTCCCACTTTATTTGTTGCTACTTCTTAGTCTTCGTAGTTTCCTATGGTATTTCCTTGTTAGTTTTACCATCGAAAAGTTGAAATGACCCAGAGCTCAAGTTTTGGACCTCTTTTCTATCTTGCTCACTCTATTTGAAGATCTGCCTCACTGGCCTGTCTTTAAATGTTATTTAAATGTGGTTACTCACAAATTTATCTTTCAGACTCAGTCTTCACCCTGGAAATTAGACTTGAGTAGCCAGAGGCTGTTTGACAAACTCACTTGGATGTCTTATAGGCCTTCTTCCTCTTCCTCTTCCCACATTTTCTCCATCTCAATAAATGGCAACAACTTCTTTTGAGTATCTCAGGCCAAAAGGCAGGGCTTCATTCTTGACCTCAATCTTTCTCTTACATCTAACACTTAATCTATTTGTAAATCATTACAATTCTCCGTCAAAATACTATGTAGCATCTATAATGCAGTCGTTTGGTACACTCTCTTCTATTATCATCTTAGTCCAAGTCACCATTCTTTCTTGGGTCAGTTAACTGCAGTGACCTCCCAAATTATCTCCATGGTTATATCTTTACTCCCTATGTTATTTTCCTTTGGCTGCTTTAGCAAATCACCACAAATGAGGTGGCTTAAACCAATACAATTTTTATTATCTTATATTTCTGGAGGTTATATGTCAAAATGGGTCTCACTGCGTAAAACCATGATGTCAGCAGGAACACAATCCCTCCTGAAACTCTAGATGAGAATCTTTTCTCTTGCCTTTTCCAACTTCTAGGGAAGTGCCTTCTCCTGCATTTCTTGGCTGTGGCTTTCTCCTCCATCTTCAAAGCCATCAGCATAGCATCTTCAGATATCTCTCTGACTCTGACCCCCCCCCACCTTCATCTTTCACTTTTAAGGACCCTTGTGATTACATTGAACCACCAGGATAATCCAGGCTAATCTCCTCATTTCAAGATCCTTAACGTAATCACACCTTCAAAGTCCCTTTCTGCAATTTAAGGTGATGTGTTGGCGGTGGGGGGGAGGGCATTATTCTGCCTACCACAGTTTATTCTTCACACAGCAGTCAGCATGATCCTCTGCCTCTGCACTGCCTCTTTATTCTTTTATTCTTTGAATGTGCCAGACTTTGAACTTGGCATTAGTTGTTTTCTTTTCCAGGAACTTGTCCGTCCAAGATATTTCCATGATGTTTTTGCTCCTCACCTTCTTCAAACTTTTACTATAATGCCATCTCAGTAAGACCTTTCCTTCCCTCACCTCACCCCCAACTCCCTGTTGCATTTCCCTGCCTTATTTTTCTGCAGGGCATTCATCACACTAATATTCCATGTATTTTACTTATTATTTTAAATCTGCTTATACTAATGTACATGTATGTGCCCTGAGGATACAATTTTTTTTTCCGTTTTGTTCACTACCGAATCCCCCAACACTTAGTAGGTGCTCAATGGGCTCAAAGTATTTGTGGGTTTAATCAGTAAACCAGTCTTGAAATTCAAATCTGACTGACGTTTAGATTTATATTCTTTCCACTCTGCCTGTATTTCTCAAAGTGTAGTTTATAATCCACCTGTATCAGAATTACCTGAAGATGCTTGACATGCAGAGTCCTGTGCCCTACCCAATATATAATGAATTTGAAATTTCTTGGGATGGAATTTAGGAATCCACGTTCTAATAAGAATTCCAGGTGATTCCTATGCAGTCAGAAGTATTACAAAGCATAGCATGGGAAACATGTTTTTGTAGTATTTTATTGAGTATTTAGGGCCATATCGAATGTGTTTTTCTTGAGGGGAGTAATATTGAAAACTATTTCCTCAGTACTCATAGTAAATATCATTAGGAGTTGGGGATACAAATAATATTCTCCTATTAGCTCCTGTTAGAGTATACATATAAACATATATCTTCCTTCTTGTGGTAGAAGAGATTTTCACAGAGACCTGAGTCATAGAAACAGGCATCGGCAAACTTTTTTTGTGAAAGACCTGATAGTAAATATTTTTTAAACACCTTTACTGATGTTTTTAGATGGCCTTCTTTTGTGACTTAAAGCACTTTCTTACTTACATTTATTAGAAATTATTATATTACAGCTGTTGATTAATTTAACTGCCCTACCTTTAGATTATAAACTCTGTGAAGGAAAAGAATGGGTTTTTCAGAAGTTGTGCCTTCATGCCTATTTTAATGCCTGGGACAGGGTAGGTATCAAATAAATAATTGTTGAATTAATTAATTAATTAATTAATTGGTTGATTGATGGAGTATTGATTACTCCAAAAACAAATACCTCATTTGTAAAAAGAGAATAATTATATTACCTACCTTATACAGTTACTATAAGGATTTAAGGATTAATATATGTAAAATACTGAGAGTAGTGTATGATACAGTGCAAACATTGTGTAAATGTTATTTTTGGCAGTTATTGTTAAAATTAATAATATGAGACATTAAGAACCTTTTAGATTCAGGAACCATGGGACTGGAGGTGAAGATGCCAGAGGATGTTAGATGGATGATGAATTAGAAACGTAAGAGAAATGAACAAAACTTGGCTTTCCACTTCTGCAATCTTTACAAAAATATATTTTTTTATTGAAGTATAGTTGTTTTACAATATTGTGTTAGTTTCAGGTATACAACATAGTGATTCAGTATTTTTGCAGATTATATTCCAATATAGGTTATTACAAGATAATGGATATAATTCCCTGTGCTGTACAGTATATCCTTGTTGCTCATCTATTTTATACATAGTAGTTTATATCTGTTAATCCAACACCCCTAATTTGTCCTTCCTCCCTTCCCTAGCCCCTTTGGTAACCACAAATTTGTTTTCTATGTCTGTGAGTCTGTTTCTGTTTTATATATACATTCATTTGTATATTTTCTAGATTCCACATATAAGTAATATCATATAGTTTTTGTCTTTCTCTGTCTAACTTATTCACTAAACAATATTTTTGAGGTCCATTCATATTGCTACAAATGGCAGTATTTCATTCTTTTTTATGGCTGAGTAATTTTCCATTGTATATGTATACTAATTCTTCTTAATCCAATTGTCTGTTGATGGACGCTTACTTGGGTTGCTTCCATGTCTTGGCTATTGTAAATAGTGCTGCTATGAACATTGGGGTGCACCTTTTTGAATTAGTGTTTTCATTTTTTCTGGATCTATACCTAGGAGTGGAATTGCTGGATACATGGTAGTTTGATTTTTAGTTTTTTAAGGAAACTCCATACTATTTTCCACAGTGGCTATACCAATTTACATTCCCAACAGTATACTTTTCTCCATATCCTATCTAACATTTGTTATTTCTAGACTTTTTGATGATAGTTTACTTCTGCAGCCTTGATGTTGGTATCAAACTAACCCCAGAGCAGCTATTGATCCCCTCAGTTGGAACACTAATATGAGAACCTATGGTAAAGTTGTTAACTTTATTGAACAATATTGTACAAAATTCTTGAAATCAGTGGGCCCGTCCAGGGATAGACTCTCTAACCTATAACCTGAACATTTTTTATATAACACAACCCTTATGATTTAGTGGAAATATTCTATGTCCCATATTTGTTTATTTATCAAAATAAGGCCATTGCAAAAGAATAAATTGTCAGCTCTTCAAAGGGAAGGAGTTATGTTCTACTTATTGTTTTGTCTCCAGTATCCAGCACCATAGAGTCTCAGGCCCATTTGCACTCCACATCTGTACTCAAATATGCCCCAATAGAATCTGTACTCAAATATGCACCAATAGAATATTTACTCTCATATCATTTGTTGAATGTCTCATGTATGTATAAGACCTTAATATTCATCAATATACTATCTTCAGCATGAATTAGCCAAATGCCAAGGACACCTTAAGTAGCCACAACAAAGACAAAAGATTTGCAAACTCTTGAAATGTGTTGCTTTGCATATCTATTTCCTTTTTTTAAAATTTTCATTTCTGTTTTTAATAAATAGCTCTTTTAAGCATGATTGAATTTCACTCTTATTTCATTTACCTCTTTAGAATTAGATTTAGCAAATCCCAACATGGACTCAAAGCTTTTTTAGAAGCAAAAAACCTTAAATGATCTTTGACAAAAGTGATGGAAAAAATAACATGACACTGTTAACTCTTCTGTCTCCCCAAAGATATTCATAGGCCTTTTAAATGTTGCCATCAATGTGTGTTTATGCTACTACAAAGTGTAAGATCCCACACTGCAAAAAAAAGCTATTTTAACCACAGACGTAAACTTTTCTAAAATAGTCCTTTGATTAGCGTTTAGCCACATCCGACAGACTGCTGTGATGAGACTCTCAAGTTCCAAAATTCCTTGATTCAGTGTGTGTGAGGGGTGGAGGGAGAAAGTTAGTCAAACCATTTTATCCAACGAATAGAACATTTGTTGAAATATTTCACTTTTCAAATATTTCTGGCATTGTATAATCACAGCTTACACCACAATACAATATAAATAAGAATGCTTTCCGAAATTAAGCTAAAATTCTACAGCCATCTGTTTTCCTAAATGTTTCATTGAGTAACAATGCTGTTTTCTAGTGGACCACATGTGTGGTTCTGTTTTGTCTTCTGCCAGTATTTACATGATATGCCACTGAAAAATCCATATAATTCATCTAATCATCCTAATTCTGGGGATTGCATGGGCAAGCCATGAAATGATAGACTGCTTTTCTCCTTTCCCCTACAGATTGTTGTGGTGTAGGCAGTTTGCTGATTATCTTCTTTTTTGTTGTTGCTTTCTGTTTTTTATTTTCCGTGCCAAATGGTAATGCATATTCATCACCTGTTATTGTTAAAAAATCAGAGTTGTTTTGAGAGACTATACCATGAATTAAATATCTCCTGACTCACCACAAAGGATGAGTTGTAAAGGCTGAGATTTAGGAAGACAGGTGCCCTTCCACAGTAGTGCAGTGGTCTCTACCTAAACAGTTTAACTGAATTATGTAATAGTGGCATAGTGAATAAGCAGAATTTGGCTCCGAAAAAGTTGAAATCTGAAAAAGAGGCCAGTTTGGTCTCTTCCTATAGAATTGGGGATGTTTTACAAAGATCCGCGATAGTTGCAAGTATCGCGAAGTTTTTTGTTTGTTTGTTTTTATTTTTTTGGCTGTGTTGGGTCTTCGTTTCTGTGCGAGGGCTTTCTCTAGTTGCGGCAAGCGGGGGCCACTCTTCATCGCGGTGTGCGGGCCTCTCACTGTCGCTGCCTCTCTTGTTGTGGGGCACAGGCTCCAGACGCTCAGGCTCAGTAGTTGTGGCTCACGGGCCTAGTTGCTCCGCGGCATGTGGGATCTTCCCAGACCAGGGCTCGAACCCGTGTCCCCTGCACTGGCAGGCAGATTCTCAACCACTGCGCCACCAGGGAAGCCCAGGGATGTTTTAAAGAGAGCTAGATAGATATGGCAAATACTTCCATTTCACCTTCATAAAATAATGATCTTCTAATAAAAAAGCTATTCAAAATGATCACACAGAAAACCTTTTTAATGGAATACAATATGTTTCTGTGCTTTTTCTGTATTAGTTCTTTTTGTTTTGCTGAAGCATGTAGCATCCATCTACTGGTTGGCTCTGTACAGTATAGCACATTGTTTATACTCACGCATGACTAAGACTTTCAGAGCTGAATTTTCAAAATGAAAGTATTTTAACTTTTAATTAAAAATAAAGATTTTGGGAATTAGAAGTTCTACTTTTGGTAAGAAATTTTGACCTTTTATGATTGTCTTTTCATTCTGTTTGGCTAGTCTTAGTATACTAGTTTTCAATTCTTCTTATATTCAAACTAATGTCCAAATATTGAGTTTTTAACAGTTGTGTTGGAAGCATTTTTTGAAGTACAGTTGATTTACAATATTATATTACTTTTAGATGTGTAAAACATAGTGATTCAATATTTTATATATTATACCCCATTAAAAGGTATTACAAAATAATAGCTATCTTTCTCTGTGCTGTACAATATATCCTTGTTGCTTATTTATTTTTTACATTGTAGTTTGTACCTCTTACCCCATACCCTGTCTCGTCTCTTCGCCCTTAAGTGTTTTTGGAACAAATAAAACACTATTTCTTCACTGTGAGACACTGTATGAAATCAATAGCTAATCTGATAGAATAACAAAGAAAAAACAACTTTAGCTTCCTTTTAAAAAATATAATGAAACAAAAAAATACATATGGGGCGTATTTCAACAGCAAAAAATTTACAATCAATACTTAAAAACCTACAAAGAAACCTGAAATCAATGTGTTTCCTTTCATTTGACGAAGGGTTTGAGAAAATGGTGGTAGCTGATGGAAGGATGGGAAACCTGAAGTTGACTACATTTTAGTGTACCATTTTTTAGATGCACTACCAGTTCAATGACTTATGGATTACTTCGTTATTTTTTATATTATTATTTTACATCTCCATTCTCAGCTTTCGGACTTGCCAGTATATCAGTAATTTATAAGAAATCTGTCAAACAAAATATAAATGAAATACAGTTGAGGGGAGAAGGGGAAACACTTTTTTCCTTTACCATGTTAATAATAAGGTTGTGTGCTCTACCATTTTCATCCATACATTTTATACCAGATTTAAAGAAGTAGAACTTCCCTGGTGGTGAGGTGGTTAAGAATCCGCATGCTAATGCAGGGGACACAGGTTCGAGCCCTGGTCTGGGAAGATCCCACATGCCACGGAGCAACTAAGCCCATGCGCCACAACTACTGAGCCTGCGCTCTAGAGCCCACAAGCCACAACTACTGAGCCCACATAACACAACTACTGAAGCCCGTGCGCCTAGAGCCCATGCTCCACAACAAGAGAAGCCACCGCAATGAGAAGCCCGCACACTGCAATGAAGAGTAGCCCCCACTTGCCACAACTAGAGAAAGCCCGTGTGCAGCAACAAAAACCCAATGCAGCCAAAAATAAATAAATAAATAAATAAAAATTTTAAAATAAATAAAGACGTAAACTATCATAAAGAATAGGAATGTGTTTTTCTGGAAAGACCAATCCCCAGTATTTTTATGGTATAGGACAAGAGTTGAAAATAAATAAAATACTTTCTTTCCCTTCTTAAGGTCTATACCTTCTTAATGACCTGATGTCCAGGTTTTGGTTTAAAATTCTTGGAAACCAGGGACATCGTGGTACAGAAAGAGCTGGCTGCAAGTCCCTAGACAATGGCCCACCCATTTCTTCTTAATTCCCTACTTAACCCTGTACCAAGGATGGCCTCAGGAGCATACTGCAGACTCTTCAGCCTGCACTTCTAATATCAATTCGAATTTCCTCAAAAGCCACCTTGGCAATTCCTTTGGCCTCAAATTGCACACACTGGAAGTGTGATCAACTTTAGGAGGATGAATTTGGAGAAGAGCCTTGAGCAGGCTATGGAAGCAGCCATGAATCTTATCTGCAGGACATTGCAGGCTCAAGTACTGGTATGAGGGCTTGGAGAGAGTTGGAAAGGGCTCCTGTCTACCCTGTGTGCTCCTTTCTCCATGAAAAGGGCGCAGCAGAAGCGGAGACAGAAGAGGGTCCCCTAAAGTTTAGGAGTCAGGGAAGAGGACTCCCTTGCCTGGGTCTAAGGTCAGTTTTACAGATAGACCTCAGGTTAATAAATCCTTCCTATTAATTATTAGCTATTTAATCATAGATAAATGTCTTAACCACTCTGATCTATAGTTTAAAGCCAGAGTGACCAGACTTGCCCATCTGCTCCACTATGTAATTGCTGCACAAGTTTGGGCAAATTGCTTAATCTCTCTTTGCTTCAGTTTGCATCTGCAAGATGTGAGTAACAATGGTATCTACTTGGAAGGTTGTAATGAAGATTGAGTTCATATTAATAAAGTGCTTAAATATAGCCCAGCATATAATAAACATTTTAAGTATTTATTTTAAAAAATAAAAAGTTTTACTTCGGAGTATATTCTTTTTTTTTTTTAACATCTTTATTGCAGTATAATTGCTTTACAATGGTGTGTTAGTTTCTGCTGTATAACAAAGTGAATCAGCTATACATACGTATACGTATATCCCCATATCTGCCCCCTCTTGCTTCTCCCTCACACCCTCCCTATCACAGCCCTCTAGGTGGACAGAAAGCACCGAGCTGATCTCCCTGTGCTCTGCGGCTGCTTCCCACTAGCTATCTATTTTACATTTGGTAGTGTACATATGTCCATACCACTCTCTCACTTCATCCCAGCTTACCCTACACCATCCCCGGATCCTCAAGTCCATTCTCTACATCTGAGTCTTTATTCCTGTCCTGCCCCTAGGTTCTTCAAAACCACTTTTTTTTTTTTTGATTCCATATATATGTGTTAGCATATGGTATTTGTTTTTCTCTTTCTGACTTACTTCACTCTGTATGACAGTCTCTAGGTCCATCCACCTCACTACAAATAACTCAATTTTATTTCTTTTTATGGCTGAGTAACATTCCATTGTGTATATGTGCCACATCTTCTTTATCCATTCCTCTGTCAATGGACACTTAGGTAGCTTCCATGTCCTGGCTATTGTAAATAGACCTGCAATGAATATTTTGGTACATGACTCATTTTGAATTATGGTTTTCTCAGGGTATATGCCCAGTAGTGGGATTGCTGGGTCACATGGTAGTTCTATTTTTAGTTTTTTAAGGAACCTCCATACTGTTCTCCATAGTGGCTGTATCAATTTACATTCCCACCAACAGTGCAAGAGGGTTCCCTTTTATCCACACCCTCTCCAGCATTTATTGTTTGTAGATTTTTTTGATGATGGCCATTCTGACCAGTGTGAGGTGATACCTCATTGTAGTTTTGATTTGCATTTCTCTAATGATTAGTGATGTTGAGCAGCCTTTCATGTGTTTGTTGGCAATATGTATATCATCTTTGGAGAAATGTCTATTTAGGTCTTCTGCCCATATTTGGATTGGGTTGTTTGATTTTTTGATATTGAGCTGCATGAGCTGCTTGTATATTTTGGAGATTAATCCTTTGTCAGTTGCTTCATTTGCAAGTATTTTCTCCCATTCTGAAGGTTGTCTTTTCATCTTGTTTATGGCTTCCTTTGCTGTGCAAAAGCTTTTAACTTTCATTAGGTCCCATTTGTTTATTTCTGTTTTTATTTCTGTTACTCTAGGAGGTGGGTCAAAAAGGATCTTGCTGTGATTTAGGTCATAGAGTGTTCTGCCTGTGTTTTCATAAGAGTTTTATAGTGTCTGGCCTTACATTTAGGTCTTTAATCCATTTTGAGTTTATTTTTTGTGTATGGTGTTAGGGAGTGCTCTAATTTCATTCTTTTACATGTAGCTGTCCAGTTTTTCCGGCACCACTTATCAAAGAGGCTGTCTTTTCTCCATTGTATATTCTTGCCTCTTTTATCAAAGATAAGGTGACCATATGTGCTTGGGTTTATCTCTGGGCTTTCTATACTGTTCCATTTATCTATAGTTCTGTTTTTGTGCCAGTACCATACTGTCTTGATTCCTGTAGCTTTGTAGTATAGTCTGAAGTCCAGGAGCCTGATTCCTCCAGCTCCATTTTTCTTTCTCAAGATTGCTTTGGCTATTTGG
The DNA here is from genome assembly GCF_965194805.1 of Balaenoptera borealis. Classification (NCBI taxonomy): domain Eukaryota; kingdom Metazoa; phylum Chordata; class Mammalia; order Artiodactyla; family Balaenopteridae; genus Balaenoptera; species Balaenoptera borealis. The sequence goes on from NC_138868.1 coordinate 33,849,815, forward strand.
GGTCTTTTGTGTTTCCATAAAAACTGTGAAATTTTTTGTTCTAGTCCTGTGAAAAATGCCATTGGTAGTTTGATAGGGATTGCACTGAATCTGTAGATTGCTTTGGGTAGTATAGTCATTTTCACCATGTTGATTCTTCCAATCCAAGAACATGGTATATCTCTCCATCTGTTTGTATCATCTTTAATTTCTGTCATCAGTGTCTTATAGTTTTCTGCATTCACGTCTTTTGTCTCCTTAGGTAGGTTTATTCCTAGGTATTTTATTCTTTTTGTTGTAATGGTAAATGGGAGTGTTTCCTTAATTTCTCTTTCAGTTTTTTCACCGTTAGTGTATAGGAATGCAAGAGATTTCTGTGCATTAATTTTGTATCTTGCTACTTTACCAAATTCATTGGTTAGCTCTAGTAGTTTTCTGGTAGCAACTTTAGGCTTCTCTATGTATAGTATCATGTCATCTGCAGAGTGACAGTTTTACTTCTTCTTTTCTGATTTGGATTCCTTTTATTTCTTTTTCTTCTGTGATTGCTGTGGCTAAAACTTCCAGAACTATGTTGGATAATAGTGGTGAGAGTGGGCAACCTTGTCTTGTTCCTGATCTTAGTGGAAATGGTTTCAGTTTTTCACCACTGAAAACAATCTTGGCTGTGGGTTTGTCATGTATGGACTTTATTATGTTAAGTTCCCTCTATGCCTACTTTCTGCAGGGCTTTTATCATAAATAGGTGTTGAATTTTGTTAGAAGCTTTCTCTGCATCTATTGAGATGATCATATGGTTTTTCTCCTTCAATTTGTTAATATGGTGTATCACGTTGATTGATTTGCGTATATTGAAGCATCCTTGCATTCCTGGGATAAACTCCACTTGATCATGGTGTATGATCCTTTTAATATGCTGTTGGATTCTGTTTGCTAGTATTTTGTTGAGGATATTTGCATGTTCATCAGTGATATTGGCCTGTAGTTTTCTTTCTTTGTGACATCTTTGTCTGGTTTTGGTATCAGGTGATGGTGGCCTTGTAGAATGAGTTTGGGAGTGTTCCTCCCTCTGCTATATTTTGGAAGAGTTTGAGAAGGATAGGTGTTAGCTCTTCTCTAAATGTGATAAAATTCACGTGTGAAGCCATCTGGTCCTGGGCTTTTGTTTGTTGGAAGATTTTTAATCACAGTTTCAATTTCAGTGCTTGTGATTGGTCTGTTTATATTTTCTATTTCTTCCTGGTTCAGTCTCAAAACGTTGTGCTTTTTAAGAATTGGTCTGTTTCTCCCAGTTGTCCATTTTTTTGGCATATAATTGCTTATAGTAATGTCTCATGATCCTTTGTTTTTCTGCAGTGTCTAATAGTGTCAAATCTATTGATTTGAGTCTTCAACCTTTTTTTCTTGATGAGTTGGCTAACGGTTTATCAATTTTGTTTATCTTCTCAATGAACCAGCTTTTAGTTTTATTTATCTTTGCTATTGTTTCCTTCATTTCTTTTTCATTTATTTCTGATCTGCTCTTTATGATTTCTTTCCTTCTGCTAACTTTGGGGTGTTTTTGTTCTTCTTTCTCTAATTGCTTTAGGTGTAAGTTTAGGTTGTTTATTTGAGCTGTTTCTTGTTCCTTGAGGTAGCAATGTATTGCTATAAACTACCCTCTTAGAACTGCTTTTGCTGCATCCCATAGGTTTTGGGTCATCATGTTTTCACTGTCATTTGTTTCTATATTTTTTTTTATTTCCTCTTTAATTTCTTCAGTGATCTCTTGGTTATTAAGTAGCGTATTCATTAGCCTCCATGTGTTTGTATTTTTTACAGTTTTTTCCCTGTAATTGATACCTAGTCTCATAGCGTTGTGGTCGGAAAAGATACTTGATATGATTTCAGTTTTCTTAAATTTACCAAGGCTTGATTTGTGACCCAAGAGATGATCTATCCTGGAGAATGTTCCATGAGCACTTGAGAAGAAAGTGTATTCTGTTGTTTTTGAATGGAATGTCCTATAAATATCAATTAACTCCATCTTGTTTAATGTATCATTTAAAGCTTGTGTTTCCTTATTTATTTTCATTTCGGATGATCTGTCCATTGGTGAAAGTGGGGTGTTCAAGTCCCCTACTATGATTGTGTTAGTGTCGATTTCCCCTTTTATGGCTGTTAACATTTGCATGTATTGAGGTGCTCCTGTGTTGAGTGCATAAATATTTAAAATTGTTATATCTTTTTCTTGGATTGATCCCTTGATCATTATGTAGTGTCCTTCCTTTCTTCTCTTGTAATAGTCTTTATTTAACAGTGTGTCTTGTCTAATATGAGTATTGTACTCCAGCTTTCTTTTTATTCCCATATGCATGAAATAACTTTTTCCATCCCCTCACTTTCAGTCTGTATGTGTCCCTAGGTCTGAAGTGGGTCTCTTGTAGATAGCATATATACAGGTCTTGTTTTTGCATCCATTCAGCCAGTCTATGTCTTTTGGTTGGAGCATTTAATCCATTTACATTTAAGGTAGTTATTGATATGTATGTTCCTCTTACCATTTTATTCATTGTTCTGGGTTTGTTATTGTAGATCTTTTCCTTCTCTTGTGTTTCCTGCCTAGAGAAGTTCCTTTAGCAGTTGCTGTAAAGCTGGTTTGGTGGTGCTGAATTCTCTTAGCTTTTGCTTATCTGTAAAGGTTTTAATTTCTCCGTTAAATCTGAATGAGATCCTTGCTGTGTAGAGTAATGTTGGTTGTAGTTTTTTCCCTTTCATCACCTTACATATTTCCTGCCGGTCTCTTCTGGCTTCCAGAGTTTCTGCTTAAAGATCAGCTGTTTAACCTTATGGGGATTCCCTTGTATGTTATTTGTTGCTTTTCCCTGGCTGATTTTAATGTTTTTCTTTGTATTTAATTTTTGATAGTCTGATTAATATGTGTCTTGGCATGTTTCTCCTTGGATTTATCCTGTATGGGACTCTTTGTGCTTCTTGGACTTGATTGGCTATTTCCTTTCCCATATTAGGGAAGTTTTCAACTATAATCTCTTCAAATATTTTCTCAGTCCCTTTATTTTTCTCGTCTTCTTCTGGGACCCCTATAATTCGAACGTTGGTGCATTTAATGTTGTCCGAGAGGTCTCTGAGACTGTCCTCAATTCTTTTTCTTTATTCTGCTCTGTGGTAGTTATTTCCACTCTTTTATCTTCCAGGTCACTTATCCGTTCTTCTGCCTCGGTTATTCTGCTATTGATTCCTTCTAGTGAATTTTTAATTTCATTTATTGTGGTGTTTATCATTATTTGTTTGTTCTTTAGTTCTTCTAGGTCCTTGTTAAACGTTTCTTGTATTTTCTCCATTCTATTTCCAAGATTTTGGATCATCTTTACTGTCATTATTGTGAATTTTTTTCAGGTAGACTGCCTATTTCCTCTTCACTTGTTTGGTCTGGTGGGTTTTTACCTTGCTCCTTCATCTGCTGTGTATTTCTCTGTCTTCTCATTTTGCTTAACTTGCTGTGTCTGGGGTCTCCTTTTTGCAGGCTGCATGCTCGTAGTTCCCGTTGTTTTTGGTGTCTGCCCCAGTGGATAAGGTTGGTTCAGTAGGTTTTGTAGGCTTCCTGGTGGAGGGGACTGGTGCCTGTGTTCTGGTGAATGAGGCTGGATCTTGTCTTTCTGGTGGGCAGGACGGCATCTGGAGGTGTGATTTGGGGTGTCTGTGAAGTTATTATTATTTTAGGCAACCTCTCTGCTAATGGGTGGGGTTGTGTTCCTGTGTTGCTAGTTGTTTGGCGTAGGGTGTCCAACACTGTAGCTTGCTGGTCCTTGAGTGGAGCTGAGTCTTTGCATTGAGAAGGAGATCTCTGGGAGATCTTTCGCCGTTTGATATTTTTTGGCGCCAGGAGGTCTCTGGTGGACCAATGTCTTGAACTTGGCTCTCGCACCTCAGAGGCTTATGCCTGACACCCGGCCGGACACCAAGACCCTGTCAGCCACACGGCCTTAGCTTCTTCCTGAAGCAGACGCATTCTCGTAAATATTTCAAGGTATCCAGAAGAAAGTGCTAGTCTTGTACGGACTAAGCCCGTGGATCTCAGCAACCACAGCAGACATCTTTTTTTCTTTTCTGATTAAGTCCAGAACTTTCACCTTTTCACTCAAAGGAAGCACTTTACATGGTGTGTCTGAATTGCCAGCTTCACTCCTCTTGCTTTGGGGTCATTATTAAGTAAAATAAGGGTCACTTGAGCACAAGCCCTGTGACACCCCAGTCGGTCTGATAACCCAGACGGCCACCAAGTGACTCACAGGTGGGCGTGACACCTTACAACTGAGTATATTCTTAAATCCCTCATGTAATGGTTGCAAAGATTATAGAAGATAATGCATGCAATTCTTAACCAGGTGGTTGGCTCATAGTAAGTGCGCCAAATTGTAACTTATAATGTATGTAACATAAAAATAAAGAAAACATTGTGCCCAAAATATACATTGTAAAATTAAAAATCATAGGTTTTTCATATATTTACCATTGTCTAGCATAAGTATACATTGAGTTTTCACTTTGAAAGCCAATGGGTGCTGTATTTTACTCTGGTTTTGCTTGTATGTTCTAAGATATATTTACCTTATATTTCATTTCCATTGTTTTTTTATGAACATTAATATGAGTAAATGGAAAGTCTATGTTTTTCTTGTCTTTGGGAACCAACCCATTCACTTAGAGCATGAACACTTGGTATGACCAAATTGATGCAAAGCTCGAAAGAGTGTAAGAAAACATCTGTCCCTGTTTTTCCTCTGAAGCAATATCCTACCCAGAATGACAAATAATGAACCAATTTTATCTTCACAAAATAGGTGTAAGTGTTGTTAAAATGATATGTTAAAGTACATGTCCACTGTATTCTTCTGAAAGTTACTTTAGATTTTAACTTGAGAACTAATACTTTTCTTGTCTTTAGTATTCATTTCTCATATTCAAAATAAAGAGAAATGATTCCTGATTTAATACAACAGAAGATGGTAATTTGTCACCTTAAAGTTTCAGTATTTTCCATTTGCTTTAAATGAATGTCCATAAGATAATTTACAAAGATGCATGTAATTTTGGAAATATACTCATATTACTGAAAATATTAGATTAAAATATCATTCATAATTCATGTGATAGAGATAGAGATGTTATACCCTCATTTAAAAGTTATTTTTTGAGAAAGATATAACCATGGAAATGAATTAGTCATATGTGCGGTGGTTGATGATTGTGTTTAAATTATTCAACACTGTAAATTGAATTAAATTGTAAGATTGTCTTAAATTATTTATTGGACATTTATTTAGATATGAATATGCTTTTAACTTAAAATGTTTTCTAAATATTCACAGTGTAATAGTCTTGCTGCCAACTGCTTTCTTAAGGACATTACTTCTCTGTCTCTAATTTAGAAAATGTATATAGATATCCTAGTAAATTCCAACTTTCTTTGAAAGTCATTAATCAAAGGGCACATGGACAGCACTTGTTAATATAATAGTTTCTAAAGTGGCAAAGATGAATTGAGACAAAAGATCTCTTTCTGACAACTATGGACTAACTTGAATCTCAATCTAGTACTTTAAGAAAAGTTCATCTTCCAGAGTTTCATAAGAATATTAAACAATTTTTTTAGTTTAATCTTTTAGCCACCTTGAGACAGAAACAGCTGTCCAATTTCAGACTTTATAGATTTCCTGAATATAACTTAATTAATAAGATGTGACATCACCATAGTAAGAAAATATGTCAAGCACAACATTTCTTACTTGCAAAATTTATGTACATTATTTCCACAAAAGTTTTGTTAGAATTAAATGTAATAGTTTAAAATATCCAAACCTAATATAAAGTCTGATAAAAAAATTCCATCACTCCTTCTGTCCTATACCCTTCCATATCTAATATAACCATCTTTTCTCAATGTTTGAACGCTTGTCAGCTGTTTTCTCTCTCTCTCTTTGTTCTTTTTACTGAAACATTTTATTAAATTACATATATATGATGAAGAAAAAATGTACATGATACAAAATATATATGATAGATATGATATTGACTATGTTCACACATAAAAACATATGTATTTATATTTATATATAAAACAGAAATATTCATCCAGATAAAACCTTTTTAAATACATAATTTGGAATCTATCATTATTTAAGAAGTTTCTGCTTGTTTTCAAGTAAAGATACTTGCTTTATTTTCTAATTTAAAGTAATTGTCAAGTATTAGTTAAGATAATGCCTGCAAAAAATGATCCCCAAATATATACTGGCTCAAATATAGTTGATGGCTTTTTTTTTCCCTCACACAATAAAGAGGTTGTTCTTCAGTTAGTTGGCGATTTCCAATTCTAGTGTTACCACTTTAAGTGGCCTGTACTTTTGCCAGGGCTGGAAGTGAGTAGATCAGTTTCCTCATATCTGTTGGTTAGGACTCAATCACATGGCCACACTCTACTGCAAAGGGGCTGGGAGATGGAATATAGCTATGTGCTCAGGAATAAGAAAAAATAAGTTGAGTCTTATTTGCAGTGAAAAGGATATAAGAAATTTCAGGATATTTTAAAGTAGCAAACTACTACTAAACAAAATAGATAGCTAGTGGGAAGCAGCCGCATAGCACAGGGAGAGCAGCTCGGTGCTTACTGACCACGTAGAGGGGTGGGATAGGGAGGGTGGGGGGGAGACGCAAGAGGGAGGAGATGTGGGGATATATGTATATGTATAGCTGATTCATTTTGTTATAAAACAGAAACTAACACACCATTGTAAAGCAATTGTACTCCAATAAAGATGTTTAAAAAAATAAAAACCAATAACAAAAGAAAAAAATGCTTCTTTACTTAGTAAGGTATTTATATATGGCGTAATAGTTTTCCTAAGTTTAAGTAGGTATCTTTATAAAGATAAAGCATAAAAAAAACAAAATTATATCAATGATTTAGAGGCAGCCGCTTGAAAATTAATTAAATGTTGATAAATGGGAAAAAGAATAGCATGAGAAAATAACCATAGTAAATAAAAAAGGTAAATTAGAAGATAATAGTGTAAGGGACAAGAATTGCTCTAAGGGAAAAACTACCATTGTTAGAAATACAAGCAGATAACTGGGTTGATTATACTGAAGGGTTCTGAAAACAAACTTAAAGTTTACATGCAGCGTGGTTCCGAAAAGGGGCAGAGCAACCCCAGATAGTTGTGCTTCTTGCACACCATACAAAGACATCTGGTTGAGGTGCAAATGGGGTCTTAAATCCTAACTAGTCTATGCTGACTAACGTTGTATTCAGGGAAAAACTAAGTCAGCTGGGAGGAAAGGGAGGGAGCATTTTCTTCACAAAATTGTCCCTTCTCTCCTGAACCACTGGAAGGGTAGGTGTGGTGGAAACTTTTCTAATTTATCTGCCTATAGCAGGCATCTCTTTTAAATTTGCTGAAAGGTCTGTATAGGCTAGTGGAGACCTTAAGTAGGGTAGGGAAGAAGGATGAAGAAAGGGTCTGTAAAGTTTCCAGGTGGATGTGGTATCCCAGGGGAAGTTCAGGATTTGCATATTTTGTTCTCTGAGCTTGCATTTCTTCTCATGTAAAATGAGAGTTGGACTAGAGTTTTATTTTCCTTTTTTAGTGCTAAGCAATTATGATTTTGAAAGTATATATGTAAAATATAGAGAAATATATAATATGTATGTATATATGTACCCCATTATGTCTTTCTACAACTTAGAGTCAAGTATTTTGCTGTATGTTAATGGTCAAAGATAAAATATTTATTTAATTGTAGAATCTTTTATTTTCAAACTTTTGAATCTTACATTTTAATATTGATGATCCAAGTCTGAGGAAAATTTAATTGTTCTGACATAGAGATATATTTTTATCTTATAACTTTTTTTCACGGTCACAGGATGAAAGTTAGTTATTTAAGATCACTTGGTTCAAAATTTACTTGGAGGAGTCAAAGCTTTATTTTCTCATTTGATAAATGAAAACAGTGTGTTAATGTATGAGTTAACCCTGCAGCAACCAGAGACATTTTTAAGTTTTGATCAAGCAACCATTAGTAAAGTCTCCTCAGACTTGTTAAAAATCTAATTTATTTACACCCAATGACTCAGGGAAGAAGAAACCAGTGCTAGGACCAATGTCCCAGGATGTTGAAAGAGCTGCTTTTACAACCTTTCAAAGTTTATTTAACACTATTGTTTGTTGTATAGAAGGAAATTTTATTTTAATGTCACTTTAGCTGCAGAAATATACGGATGAAACCTTGGTCCTGAAATAAAGGATAATCATTTATGATAAACTCATAGATTTGAAAACTATGCGAACAAATTAAATAAATGATTCAGTATTGTATTATACTTATGTTTTCTTTACTTTCCATTTCCCAGTAAAGAGTTAAAGGAAAAAAACAAAGCAAAACCTATATTCAAGATGAGCGTTCTTTGTAAGATTATTTGTTTGGTATAAAAGACAAATGGGGGCTTCCCTGGTGGCGCAGTGGTTAAGACTCCGCCCGCCAATGCAGGGAACACACGTTCGAGCCCTGGTCCGGGAAGATCCCACATGCCGCGGAGCAACGAAGCCCATGCGCCACAACTACTGAGCCTGCGCTCCAGAGCCCGCGAGCCACAACTACTGAAGCCTGCGGGCCTGGAGCCCGTGCTCCGCAGCCAGAGAAGCCACCGCGGTGAGAAGCCCGCACACCTGAAGGAAGAGTGGCCCCCGCTCGCCACAACTAGAGAAAGCCTGCGCGCAGCAACGAAGACCCAACGCAGCCAAAATTAATTAAAAAAAAAAAAGACAAATGGTGTGAGTCTGTACAACATATGCAGTATAAAAACTGAACATTAGTTATATTTCCAAGAATAGGAAAACATAGAACATATTTCTGAAAAGTTACAAATACTGTCTTTTCCCCCACAACTTTAGTTTAAATGCACATATTCTCCCCACTCCCATGACCAAAACACAAAAAATTTAAATGGCATATCAACTTTTCAAGCTAGTTCCAAGGTCTCTAATTCCATTAAACTCCCTCCTAGGAGAGGAGTTGTGAGGTTTATGCTTGTGTTTGGGTTAATGCATTTTTGACATTTTCATGTAACTTCCCTGTGATGGTTAATTTTATGTGTCAGTTTGACTGAGCTTAATGATGCTCAGATAGCTTGTAGAACATTATATCCAAGTGTGTCTGAGAGGGTACTTCCAGAAGCGATTAACCTTTGAATGTATAGAATGAGTGAAAAATGTCCCCCTTACCAGTGTGGGTAGGCATCATCCAATCCATTGAGGGCCCAGATAGAACAAGAAGACAGAGGAAGGGTGAATTTGCTCTTTCTGCCTAAGCTGGAACATCCACATTCTCCTGTCCTCAGGCATTCATGCTCTTGGTTTGGGGACCTTTGGACTCAAGCTGGGATTTATACCATCAATTCCCCTGGTTCTCAGGCCTTTAGACTAAGACAAAATTATACTCCCAGATTTCCGGGTTCTCCGGCTTGCAGACAGCAGACTATGGGACTTCTCAGCCTCCATAATAGTGTGAAACGATTAGTATTACACATATTATATATTTTATATATATTTAATATTATATATATTTTATTTAATATCTTACATAAATGCATATATTTTATTACTTATATTTGTCTAATATATCCTATATATTTCCAATATATAAAATTTGTGTATATGTGTGTATATATTTATCCAATATTCTATTGACTCTGTTTTCTCTGGAGAACCCTAACTAATACACACTGTTTCTGTGACTCTCGAAAAAACTAAAATCAAAATGTGAATGTGTCCTATGTTTATTAGATAACTCTATGCATCAATGTATTGTAAGGGTGTGGTTGTCTTTCTCCAATAAGTATATTTTTATATAGATTCTAGGAATATGATTTTCATTTATAATCATACAAGCATTTATTTTAGTTGCTTCATTTATTGAGTAAACAATAACTGAATGCCTATTAAATGAAAAGGTGATATAACCAAGCGGTTAGGTATGCTGACTTTGGAGTCAGATTCTTTGGCTGCCAAATCCACAATTTACTGTTTCTGTGATTATGGACAAATATATTTTCTTCTTTAAGTTACAATTTTCACATGTGCAACGTGGAGATAATATAATATCTACCTCATTGGATTGTAAGGATTAAACAAAATAATGATTTACAGTTTTTAGGCCAATGGCACGCTATTAATACTAGATGGTCTTGTTCTTCTCATTTTAAGTTCTTATTATATGTTGGGTATCATACTAAGTCCTGGATATATACAGGGATAAAGCACAGTTCTTACCCTTAGAGATACCCACCTAGTGGATAAGACTGAACATAAATCCATAGTTGCATTGTGGTATTGTAAATGAGAGAGGTAAACACAGGGTATTATGGAAACACAGTGGGGGGTCAAGTGAAATTGAGTTGATGGTGGTATGAGAAAAAATTATTTATTTATTCCTTGACTACAAATAAATTATCTCTGACTTAGGAATGACACATCCCCTTAAAATTAAAAGCCTGAAATATATTTATCAAAAACTTTTACATTTCTTATTACAGTATTGGGGCTCAAGGTGGGCTGCCCCCAAATATGTCACAATGGTATATTGATTATTTTGTATTAAAGTTACTTAAGAAACAACCAGTGCAAGACCCTCCTTTCTGTCTTCCTGAAAGCAGGAAATGTATCTCCCATGTTGAAAGTTCACTCCCTGCATCTGTAGGTAGAGGACATCCTTACTGACAGAGATAGGGAATTTGGATGAGAAGCCTATATAAAACTTTGTTACTTTAATTTACTATCTCAAGCTCAAACTCTGTTTAAATTCTTCATGAATTGTGTACCCAAAACCTAAATTTCTTTGTACTTTCCATTCCTTTCAAATGTATTGTTTCTTTGTCTAAAAAGTGTAAAAGCTGCTTGCTTTGGCCACTTCTTACTTCTTAGGTCCCATTTCTCTGAGACATAGTCCACACAAATTGAAATTTGTTTACTTTACTTCTGTTAATTTGTCTTGTGTCAATTTTATTATTAGTCTAACTGCAAGAACTCAATAATTGCAAGGTGAATCATTAATTCCAGCCAACCATTTTTTTCACTTTTAATATGTATATTTATATGTATATACATTCTAGTTCCCACTTATTTAACATGAGTTTATATATTAATAACTTTAAATATTCAAGTTTTTCTTTCTTGTTATTACCTTGACAGAATGTTTTTTCAGGATCTGACTACTATTTCCCCTAATGTCTTTACATTAATCTTAGCTAATGAAAGGTACTTTGTAGCAAGTTATTAGAGGAAAATATGGGCTTTAGAATTAGATAGACATAGACTTGAATCCTGGCTCTCTAATTTTTTTTTTCTTATTAGACAATGACCTAATTGTGCAAACTCTCTGAGCCTGTTTTATTATCTGTAACAGAGAAATGGTGTTACCTCATAGGCCTGCTGTGGATATTAAATGAAATAATAAATTCAGAAAAATAAATTTTAGTACCTTGTAGATGATAAACTTGTAAGACATTAGCTCTCCCAATTTTCCTTCTCTTCAGTGGAAATTTACTGTATTTTGATTTAGGACCAAAATAATGGAGTTATCTTTAAACTTTTTCTTTCTCTTATATATTCAGTCACATATCAAAATTATTGACATTTTCTTAAATCTGTCTATTTTCACAATGCCCTTCTTTCTTTTTCCATTGCTTCCACTATGATTAAATTCTTTATGGAGACAATAACAAAACTCCCTACCTTTATGTCTTATTTCTCTGAAGTCCTATTTCCTACATTTTCTTTCTACTAGGTACCACCATCAATTAAACTTCATTAAACATTGCTTTTTATCATTCGCTTTTTGATCAATGACCCTCAGTGGCTTCCTGGGTCCTAATGCTTCAATGCCTAATTATACTATCTGCTGAAGATTCTGACTTTGTGGTACCTGGTCAATGTTATTTCCAATAGATACAACGTTTATCATTGTCTTGCCTTGTCAAATGGTTTTTCCAACCCACGTTCAGTTCCCATACCTTTGTCTGGGATTTAGCCCAAAACTTCCTTGCAGACTTTCCAACAACCTAGGAGTAACATAAGGGAATAGGAGGCAAACAATATGAACAGATTGCTCTTTTGCTGTGATTACTCTGTCTCCTACAAATGATCAAGCATATCCTGCATTTTGTCTTCATTCAAGCTGTTGTTCAGTTCTGAAATTACCACTCTACCTTCTGTCTTTTACTTCATTCAAAACAAACCAACCAAAATGCTAGGCTTTTTCTGGATTTTGACAGTTTGCAGTTTATACTATAGAAATTAGAATATAGCAATGACATATAATCATTTCAGTCATCTAAGTATTTTCAATCCTTTATTGTTTTTAGTTTATCCGATAACGTATGTTGGATGAGGCTGCCTAGAGAATACCTCGGACCTGTTCTCAGGGCTTGACCAGTAAACAAGCTCAGAACTCTCATAATTCTTTCCCAAGAAGTTGCTCTGGGAGTCTAGTCTTCTTACTCAATCTCTTAAGATTTATCTCTCCTTAGCAGTAGCTCCTATTCTTTTTCTTGCTGGCCCCCTGAGTAGACATACTGGTCCTGGATTTATAAGTAGCATATAATCACTCTGTAAAACAAACAAAAGCTACAAACATATTATAGTTTCAAAATATATCTCTATATTGTTGCCTTTACTTCTAAAATCTGTCCACTATGGTAACTAGGAATCCCCTTGAGCATCTGCTGACATTTTCATCCATTCCTATAAGAAATAATTTTGGTCACATACTATGTATCAGATTCTTGGTTCTCATCAATTAATAAAACAAAGATTTCTGATTTCATGTAATTTTCACAATAGTGGGGAGTTGGGGAAGGTGAGGAAGCCAGACAACAGTATGGCTGAGCTCACCACTCACCTTAGCAAAGATCTGAGTTTTCACCTCTACAATGGCTCCTCTTCCCAGCCAGAGATAGAGTAAAAGTCCATATTGCAATACAAGGGTTATCTGTGTCTCTCAAGCATCCTAGAGATCTTCACTCACATACTGTCCTGCACAGGAATGCCCAGTAGACATTCAAAAACAAACAAAACTTTAATAACATGTACACCTCCTGTATACATGGGGGAGACCCAGTAAAATTGAGTAACTTGAACAAAAAGGCCCAAGCCATCACATTAAATACCACTTCCAGCTAAAGACAAAAGAAGATGTGGAGGTGGGGACGAAGGCAGTTATGGGAGGTTGTCAGGCAAAGCACAGTAAACAAGGGTGTCATTGTTCTGCATATTTAAGTCCTTGCCTTCTCCAGTAATAAGAGTTTCTACTGATTTAGACATCCCCTTCTTCTTGGTACAGAGAGGAAGACACACTTACAGACGGAGATCTCCCCTATAAATGTAAAGGTCTCTTACAAAAGGTTAACTAACTTCTGTACCTTTTCAGAGCTTCTCCTGTGCCTGCAGCTTATTAAAAAATAACCAGCCCAAGATAATCCTTATGCCAAAGAGGCATACTTTAGGGCAGGAGTCCCCAATCCCCGGGCCGCGGACCACTACTGGCCTGCAGCCTGTTAGGAACTGGGCCACACAGCAGGAGGTGAACGGCAGGAGAGCGACTGAAGCTTCATCTGCCGCTCCCCATCACTCCCCATCGCCTGCATTACTGCCTGAACCACCCACCCTCCCGCCCCCTGTCTGTGGAAAAATTGTCTTCCACGAAACCAGTCCCTGATGCCAGAAAGGCTGGGGACCACTGCTTTAGGGTGACAAATTCTGCTTCCCTTCTGGGTGGATTTGTTCAAAATGTGTTTTTGTACCAGGATGTTTTACACTTTTCAGGAAGGAAAATAAGCAATTTCTTCCATGTTTTGTTATTGGGCTAATTAATTTTGCAGCAGTAATAACTGCAAATTCTTTAGCTCTCACAATGTCCAGTTACTGTAGTCTTTATGTTCTTAGCCAGTATTGAGCTCTGTTTAACAATACAATACCCTGTTCAATCTGCAAATAAATATTTCTAGAACACAATTTGCTAGAATATTTTGAGCAAGAAATTTGCATGAAGCAGCTATGGCTGCTTTAAATAAAGCCAGTGGGAAAGATTTGCCTTTATTCTTCAAAAACATTAACTTTAAGAAAATATATTCAATTGTAAATCAACTATACTCCAATAAAAATTTTAAAAGTATATATATTCAAATATAAGACTATTGCCTCTGAAGGTGTTCAATCTATGAGACTCTAAATCTATCATAGTGAAGTATTTTTATTTTTTAGTTTCCTCCAACATGGGGGATATACAAACTGATGAATGCTCATTCTACCATTTTTATTTTTTTATAGAAAAATATATTCTGCAGAGAAAATATGGATAAGGAAGATCAACCAAATCACAAGTATAAAGTGCTTTTGTTTCTTTTTTATAGCTATTTCTTTAGTTGAAATTTAAAAATATATGTATATTGTAAAGCTATCCTAATACATAAAATTAAGATAAACATAAGATGATTTTTTGGAAATGATTTCCATATTTAATTTTGAAGGGAAACAGAATTGTTACCCTAAAATATGTCTCTTTGGAAAATGGATTATTTTAGGCTGCTATTTTAAGAAATAGCAAACATAGGAAAAGTTTTAAAAACTGAGTAGAAGTTATATGAAAGGAAAATCAACATGGAGTCAGAATTGCTAAGAGAGCTCTTGAAAATGGAGCAGGGAGGCCATGGAAGAAGTTTTGAATATGACTTATGCACATCTCTGCCCAGATGGAATCTAAACTTTGACCACTTATTGTCTTAATATGGGCATCCAGAACATCTGCACAATGTTCCAGAAACTTAAGATACTCATTGAACCCTTACCGTACATAACTTGCAACAGACTGTCCCTTAAGAATAAATATTTCCTTTTTGCTTCAGAGCCAATCATAATTCTTGCAAGACAACTTTAACAGCATTGAAGCTTTGACCTTTATAAGCCCCTTACTCTTTCTTTTTACTGGAACACACTTTCAGTTTTACCTAAATCTGTGTTTCCTGAATTGCAGTTCCTAAGACCTCAAATAAATCTCTTTGTCCTTTCCAGCCTCCATACTGATTATTGTTCAACATTACATGACATTAGAAGTGGGATCTGAAGTGACTCGCCTCTACCTCTAATGCAAGTAAAGCACCTGCAGGAGTCCCTTGTACTCTCTTGTCTCCTCATTGGCCTTGGATTATGGGGGTAAGTCCTCTCGGTTCAGAACCTCCCATTTTGGTTGAGGTTCTGAGCCTTTATTTAGATGTCCTCTGTTGCCGGCTTTATCTGGGAAGGGAATCCTTCATCTTGATGAGTACTCAGTTACGTGGTGTTCACTTTTTAAAGGCTCTGCCACTTTTTAAAGGCTCTGGAGTACTGTCCAGAACTCCAGTTCATTTTATGTTTAAAACGTACATACCTTCCTCTTGTAAATTTCTGTTGCATTGGACTAAAATCACCCGAGATGATTTGAAACTCTGTTGATCCACTTGGGGCTCATTTGACATTCCTGTGTCAATTAATACATCTGCTTATAGGAGAGCTTATGGCTAGAGAATGAATGGAAGCTGTTGATTGAAAAGGTCCTCCTGATGATTTTTCTAGAATAAGCATAATGAGGCAAGCAGATCTCAAAAGCTGGCTAAAGAGCTCCACAAATTCCCCTTCAGTTTCCTAAATATACTGACTGGTGTGTTATTCAACAGTGCATCCAATGGCCTGATGAAAATATCTATGACGATAATGGCCATTTTGAAAAAAACATTAAGGACCTGACAGATAAAACTGCCAGTTTATTTAACTCTACCTTTATGGCAGGATTACAAGATGACTTAAGTGCCTTAGTTAAACAATATTCCTTAACATGGATTACTCTGAGACCCTGTGAATTGGCTACTCTAGCTGAACAGCTCTTTCGGACTCTTGCCCAGAAATCTGAACAGAAAACTACCAGAGCCATGGGTTCTCAGATCCAAATGGCTCAGTTTACAAATCTTCAAATGAAACAATTGTGCAGTCCCCTCCATCAGTAGAGCTCACTAATGGAATAATTAAAATTCAGCTGGCAAAATTAGTTGAGTCATTTTAGCTGCCTTGGCCAAAGCACTGTCTTTAATTTTGCTTGTCTAAAATCTTCTCCCTCAGGAAGAAATAGACTGTCTCCATTCCCTACTGTGTGCAGGCTTTTGTGCAGGCTTGTTGACTTCCTGTGATTTTTCTTTAGATGTACCTTGTTCACATGGTTTGTTTGTGAGATTACTGAAGGGGAGGCTAGGGAAGAGATCTGGTCACCTGTTAATTACTTATTCTTCATTTCTACTTCTTTGATTTATGGAAAGGACCAACAAGTTTGACAAGGTATTGTGTGATCAAAAGATTTGAAAGGTGTGCTAGGGCCGGAGATGAGTAGAGTATGGGGGTGTCTGGTTTAAGTTTAGTGACAAGAGAAAGGGGCCTCAGGCAGAGAGCTCTTTCCTGCCAAAAGCTGCTTACAGATATACTTGTGGAAAGTCTTACACGTTGTGGAAATTACTGTTAGTAATTACTGATCTACAAAACTATACTTCTTCCTTTCTGAGATAGATAAAAAATTTACACTTGACAGAAAGCATAACTAAAATATTATATTATACCCACGTGCTTAGTGATAAGATTGAAATATCTCATAATGTAAAAACCTAAAAAGAGAGTAGAGAGACAACAAGACCAGTGAAAAATTGACAATGAAAATTTTTATTCAGAGGAGCTAATGCTATTATTGGAATTGGGCTTTTAATCTGATTGAGCTTTTTGACAGCCTGTATAAAAAAGAACACATGAATTACAGCATTCTCATTATTGAGAAGGCAGAAGCATGGCGGTGTATAAAATAAGATAGAATTTATCCAACACTAAATTCTATAGGTATGCCATATATACATTGTGGCAGGAGGACAAATGGCTGAGGATTAAAATTCATATTTTACCTAGGCTAAAACTGAAGCCGAAGAGCATCATCATAGAATGAACTTCTGGGAACAGAGAAAAAAATTGAAATTTTTCTCAACTAAAGAAAATTGATCATGGATGTTGTACATCCTTTTGTGTTTTTTCTCTTCTTGTCATATTTTGAGGTAGCAAAATATATAGTGGACTCAGAAATGAAGCTTGCTCAGCTGCATTTCCAGCAGCCAGGATTAAAGTTGTTCATTCCTGAAGAGGAATATGGGAAGTATATACAAGTGTCTACACCTGTAAACCTTTTGAGCCATTGAAATCTACTTCTTTAAGTAAGTTGTGAAAACAACTCCTCCAAGATTCCAGTGGGCCTCCTTTCCTGGGAGAAACTTAGAAGATAAAAAGGTTAGAGAAACTGCAGGCCCTTTCACTGTAGTTGGATTGGACATAAAAATGACAATGAAGTAATGTCCTTCTACTGTATACTCAGCTAGTCTGGCACCTCTGGTGGTTCTGTGGCTTATGTGTCACAGAGTCATCTATTAGAGACCCAAACTCCTTATCACCATGGCTTTTTTCAAGTCATGCTTACTTCTCTTGTAATTTACCATGACAAGTGAGCTAGGGCATACCAGAATGCATCCAAGTGAATCCACTGGGTGCCAATACATATTCTTCCCAGCCTATAGTGTATAACAGTGTCCCTACCTCCCTGCCAAGAGAACAATTCCTTTTCTTGCCTGCTGGTTTGCTGGCATAAGAACCCTGAAGTGTTGAAGCTGCACTGTAGCTTATGGTTCATTAGGTCTCTTGTTTTCCTCCTGGAAAAAGTATTTCCTTTTTGGGAAATAGGACTTTGAAACCTGCAGGACCCAGAGGTGCAGGAACAGAAAGAACAAATTCCCGAAATAATTCAATGAGATTGAGGGTAAGTGGTGCCACTCCTGCTTCCACCCTTGGTTTCTATACTGCATATTCTATTTATTGGAGATACGGCACTACATACAATTTAAGTTGATTTAAGTTGTTTACTGAATCTTTAAGAATAGCAAAGCACCCTAACCAAGTATTGACTCCAATCTGATGCTTTAGCTTTGCCTCCAAAAGGCATTTTGATAAATTTTTAACATTGGCAGACTCTAGGTTTTCGAATATGTGATATGAGCAGTAAATCCCATGATCATATGCCTACTCCTGCATGTTCCTTGCTATTTTTTGTGGGTCCTGTGGTTTGATATGGTGCTATATGGGATCTCATACTGAGATACTCAAACATCCTCTAAGCCCTCAGATGGTGGCTCTGGTTGATATTGAAGTCAAACACATACTTGGATTGTGCATCTCTCTCTGTCAGAATGAATTTTAGCCTCTTCCAGGGTAGACAGGGTCAAGTGAAGTCAATTTCCCATCAAGTGTACAGTTGATTTATTTGAAGGACCACACTGTATTAGGAACTTAGTTTCGGTTCTGTTGCTGGCAATAGTAACAACAATAGCTAAAGCCACCTTCATAACTAGGGACCCATGCAGTTGGGCCTATCCATAGCCTCCATACCAGCAACCACAGTTATTCCATAAATGTGCCAATTGTATCAGTTTTGGGTGGTTGATGAAAGAAAGCGATTGGATTTCAACAGGCCAAATAATTGTGTCCACCTGTTTTTTAGTGTCCCTTCTGTGAGGATCTCCCTACTGAACATCACCCTGTGACACAAAGATCCAAAATTAATATTTTAATTATGTTACCAGAAATGTGTAAAAACTACAAACACATAAAGCCACATCATATGATCTTTTCCTCCATATTGCTGTTATTCAAAAGAACAGGCAGTTAAAGGAGTAATGAGAATAACTTCTACTAGATGATTTTCTTCCTATAGTCTAGTTGCTAAATTTTTTTTATAAGCAGATTTATTCATTTTTCTTTTCACAAATGTACAAGCTAAGAGCACACAAAGATCATAAATTTGATATTGATTTGACATTCACTATGTAGATTTTGAGGGTTTTTTTGTTTTTTAACCAGCCTTAAATTAATGAGGTTTCATACGTTATGAACAGGATCTGAAGATGTAAGGAGACTAATAATTTATATTTAGCAGGATTTGCCTTTATCTGCTAAAACTAAACTGAAATTAGGAAGATAAAAAGTAACTTTTGCTGCAGAGTAAAGGAAAAAATGTGTTATGAAGGTTAAAAAAGTCAACAAATTAAACAATTTTTGAAGTATACATTATTTTCATTTTAAAAAGTCAATTGAAAGTATGATGAAGACAACAAAACTTTTTGTAAGTGTTGTTAATATAAACTGTCTTTTTCAGATAGATATGTTTTTAACAGTTAAGTCTTGCTCTTTTTGGCATTCAAGTTAAACCTGGAAAGGCATGTACTGTTTAAAAAAGTGTAGACTGTGTTTGAAGTTGTTTCCTCTATTTTCAATCTATATAGTTTTGAAATTATGAGTTGCTGCAACTCATATTAAAATGTTACATAAATCAAAGTTGTGAATATAGCATTTTATCTTTTAGATGTTGAATATTTTAAAAACGGTTTATGACAAAGGACACAAAAGTCATAAATACAATAGGGATTTTACTTCAGATTTTATTTAATCAGTATGAAGTGCTTATAATGTGTGTTGGGAAGGGGAGAGGGACTGTATGGAACACAGAGTAATTAAATACACAGTCCCTGTTCTCTAAAATATTATAGTAATCTAACATAGAAAACACATTTTATTCTTTCACTTCTTTCCTTTTTTCCTTCCCTCCATTTATTTTTCCTCTTTCTAATATTTAATTATTCCTGGAGGGTTAGCATAACTGCGATATTGAGAAATTATTTCAGATTTGGACAGAGACCCACCTTGTCTGGTCAGGTCTTTCCTTAGCCTGAGGACTGAGGTCCCCCCTCATCCTCACAAGAGAAGCATGATATCCCTACAGCTTTAAAGCATACGTGGCAGCTTTTGTGCTGGAGAACAGATGCTGTGGAAAGATGGATATTTAGAGAATGTCAAGAGGTGAGAATATAGGGATGAAAAAAATAAAGAAAAGTAAATGAACAGATATCCATGTTCATGAATTAGAAAGTTCATCATTTTTAAGATGTCAGTTCTCTCCAAATTGGTCTTAAATTTTACACCATCTTATTCAAAATATCAGCAGGGCTTTTAGTAGAAAATGAAAGAATGAGTCTATAATTATACAGAAATACAAAGTACTTCAAGTAGCCAAAACAAAATTTTTAAAAACAAATATGTAAGGCGTATACTTTATGATAGTGAAATACAATATAAAGCTACAGTAATTAAGATTGTGAGCTAAAAGTAGACAAATATACAACGAAAAAAATAGAGTCCAATTGACCACGTATACGGTCAATTAATTTTCAACAAAAGTACCTGCAGTTTGACAGGTCCCCAAGATTACTCTCAGAATTAATAATTTGTTAGAAGAACTCATAGAACTCAGTAAAGTTGTATACTCATGGTTATGATTTATTACAATGGAAATATACAAATTAAAATCAGCAATGGGAAAAGGTACATATGGCTGGGTCCAGGAGAGTTCTAGGTGGAAGCTTCCCATTATCTTCTTCCAATGGAGTCATTTAGACAGCGCTTACTTCTCCCAGAATGGAGTATTGTCAAACATAGAAGCTCACCCAAGCCATGGTGTCCAAGAATTGTACTGGGTATCAGTGAAGTATGCATGATAGACCACCTCTGTGACAGAACTTAGTCTCCAGTACCTCAGTCTCCAGTACCTCCAGAGGTCCAGATGATATTACATGGCCCAAGGTTCTCATTATAAAATACATTGTTAGCATAGACTATCAGGCATGACCCAAGGTTCCCAGGTAAACAAAGACACTTTTATCAGGTAGAACATTCCATGAGCTTAGAGATTATCTTCCAGGAGTTGGACAAGGCCAAACCTTTCTTTTTTTTTTTTTTTTTTGGACACGACTAATATTTACTGCACAATGCCAAGTTAATTAAATTGAGAAAAGAAAGTCTTTTTAAACAAATAATTCTAGGATTATAGATATCCATGTGGAAGAAATGAACCTTGAACTCTATCTCACACCATACACAAAAGATAATCCCAAATCTATCAAAAACATAAAGTTAAAATTATAAAATTCCTAGAAGAAAATCTATGGGAAAATTTTATGACTTGAGTTAGGCAAATGCTTATTAGCAAACAAAATTAATAATTGTATAAGAAGCATGACTGAGAACTTATTTCATTAAAAATTATCTTCATGGGACTTCCCTGGTGGCACAGTGGTTAAGAATCCACCTGCCAATGCAGGGGACATGGGTTCAATCCCTGGTCTGGGAAGATTCCACATGCCGCAGAGCGACTAAGCCCATGTGCCACAACTACTGAGCCTGTGCTCTAGAGCCTGGGAGCCACTACTACTGAAGCCCGCGTGCCTAGAGCCTGTGCTCCACAACAAGAGAAGCCACTGCAATGAGAAGCCTGCACACCACAACGAAGAGTAGCCCCCACTTGCCACAATTAGAGAAAGCCCGTGCACAGCAATGAAGACCCAACACAGCCAAAAATAAATTAATTAACTAATTAATTTTAAAAAATTATCTTCAAATGTAATTGTAAAAAATGAAAAGAAAATCACTGATAGATTGCATTATGTGTCTTTTACCAATTCTTTGTATCCAGAATACAGCAAATTTACAACTCAATGAACCTAAAAAGATAAACCCAATCAAAAAATCAAGATTGAACATGTATTTTATAAAAGATGATTACATAAGTGAATAATAAGACAATTAGTCATTGGGAAAATGCAAATACAAACCACAATTAAAAAGACCAACAATACCAAAAGTTAGCAAAAATACAGAGTGACTGGATTTTCTAATATGTTATTTATGAGAGTGCAAAATCATACAACTTCTTGGGAAAAAAGTTTGTTTCTTTGGGAGTTAAACATACATTGACCATAAGACCCAGCAATTCTTACGTAAAAGAAACGAAAACATATATTCACAAAAATATTTTTTATAAACTATATACAAGCACTGTATTTGTAACAACCTAATATTGGAAATGAACTACATTTCCATCATTAGATGAATGGATGCAAAAATTGAGGCATGTTCACACAGTGGAATATTACACCTCAATAGAAATAAGGTATCACAACTTGTAATGACATGATTGCATCTCAAAAACATTTTATTGAATAAAAATAGTGTGCTGAGGAAAAGAAGATGGGGTCAAAAGAGTACATACTGTGTGACATTTTTCTATGAAGTTCTAGAACAGAGGAAGCTAGTGATAGAAAACAGATCAGTGATTATCTGATTTAGTGGAGGATGGGCAGCAAAGAAGAATGAGAGAACATTTTGAGGTGATGGAAATGCTCTATACCTTGATTAGGATGGTGAATACTTGGGTATACACATTTTTTCAACTTATTGAATGGCACACCTGAAATGTGTACATTTTATTGTATCTAATTTTTTGTCAATAAAATTTATTAAAAATAACGAACAGATGATGACAAAGATGGGATCAATATAAATAAATGTACTAATTTTAGTCTCTTAGGAAGTTGTTAAATTCTTACTCCCTGATATCAGAATCTTTCTCCTTAGTCCCCACTTTTATTGGAGTGTTCTGGGTCCAGTGTATGAAGAATCAGGTATCAGAGTGAGGAATTTCTCACTCAAAAAAAAAAAAAATCCAGAGCCCAATTTAACAAATACCAATACCACTTTCCCTTACAAAATGTAGGATAAAAAGAAAAGAAAGAAAGAAAAATGAATGAAAGAAAGGAAGGAAAGGATGTTAACACTTCATAAAGGGATTTAGAGAGCAAATAATTTGAGAGATACCTGGAGCAGAAAGGGAATTCAGTATTTGTAGTTAGGAATCTGGCATTGAGAATATAAGTTGAGTTTCACAGCAGTGAGCAAAATGAAGTAGGAAGAGGATTTACAAATTGCTGGAATTTATCCTTGGCTTACTTTTATGAACTGGTGAGGAAGCTAACCAAACAATGACCTGAAAACATAAATGATGCTTAATGAATTTTTATTGCTTTTTCAAGGTTCTTAAATGATACACAGTGTTCTTAGATACAGCAGTCTTTTGAAGTAAGTAAAGCAAATATTCTTCAATCCTTATTAATAACTCCAAACCAAAAATATATAAAGACTAAATCCATTTCAGGATTTATATAAAGTATAGGCAAATGCAAACTGATTAAAAATGCAAACATAGAATTTGGAGAAAAGCTGGTTTCATTAATTTTACATTGCCACACTGTCTTTTTAACATTCTCTCTAAAACTTCTACCGCAATCTGAAGAATAGAATGGCCAGCATTACACTATTGGCACCAGAAATAATGTTTTTGAAAATATCAATATTGTTTTATATTGAGGTAATATTTTCCTTGAAGATTTCAACTTAATTATGGAGACTATTATTTGCATTATTTTCCCTCTAGCCAGGTATATCATTTTGAAACTGTCTATGGAGCATATACAAAATGGCTTAATTCTAGGAAAGTCATTGTGTGGAATTCTGCCTCAGTTTAAAAAAATGATTTTAAATTGTTTATTCAGATATATTAATACAATAGGAGTAAAAGTGATATAAATAAAAAATACTTTTTAATGTAGAAAGGGAAGATGAATTGAGGGTAGAATATATACTTCAAATACGTGCTATAAGATCTTGTACAATCCTTTGGGTAGGCAAGAAATGCAGGTTTTTGTTGTTGTTGTTTGTTTATTTATCAGGGCAAAAAATCTGTAAAGTTTTTCTCCCATGTCATTTTGCTAGAAGTTTTATTATTTCATATTTTACATTTAAGACCATGATCCACCTTAATATGGTTGATTTTATATGAGGTGCCAGATTTAGATCAAGATTTTTCTCCTCCTCCTCTTTCTCTTTCTTCTTTTCTAACCTATGGATGCCCAATTTCTCCAGCACAGTTTGCTGAAAAGACTATCTCTACTACATTGAGCTACTTTGTCCCTTTGTCAAAAATTAATTGATTACTTGGGCATATTTGTGTGGTGGGAATATTTATGTGGGTCTATTTCTCACATTCTGTTCCATTTTTCTATTTGTCTATCTCTTGTCAGTACCACATTCTCTTGACTACTGATTACTGCAACTATGTAATCATCTTTATCAGGAATCACTATTCCCCTCAATTATTCCTTCTCTTTTCAAAATTGTTCTGTCTCTTCTAGGGCTTTTCCCTTTCCATATAGATTTTAGAACAAGTTTTTAATGTTTACAAAGAAGCTTGCTAATATTAGATAATAATTTTGTTAAACCTATAGCTCAATTTAGGAAGAATTAACATTTTAAGTGAGAGTCTTCTGATCCATGGATATGGTATATTTCTCCATGTATTTAGCACTTCATTGATTTCTTTCATGAGTATTTTACAATTTTTATCATATAAGTCCTGTTCCTGTCTTGTTACACCATAGATTTACACCTAGGCATTTCATTTACAATGGAGCAATTGTACTTGATATTGTATTTTTAAATATTGATTTTTATTTGTTTGCTTTTGGTATATAGAAATGCAATTAAATTTTGTGTGTTAACCTTGAATCCTTTGACCTTACTGACCTCACTTTTCTGTTCAAGGAGGGGCTTTTTTTTCTTATTGCAGATTTTGTGGGTTTTCTATATAGACAGTTATGCTGTCTGCAAATAAAAGCAGTTTTATTTGTTTCTTTTCAATCTGTATAGCTTTTATCTCCTTTCCTTGACTTATTAGAGTGGTCAAAACATTCGGTAATATATCAAATAAGAATGGTAAACATTCTTGCCTTTCATCTGATATTAGAGGGAAAGACTTTCAGCCTTCACTATTAAATATGATGATAGATGTAGAATTTTGTATATATTCTTTATGAGGTTAAGGAAGTTTCTCACTATTCCTACTCTACTGGGAGTTTTTATCCTGAATGAGTGTTGAATTTTGTTGAATGCTTTTTTCTGTGTTCATTGATCATATGATTGATTTTTTTTTAAGCATTTAAAATGGTTGATTACCTTGATTGAATTTTGAACCAGCCTTGCATACCTGGAAGAAAACCCATTTGGACATGGTGTATCTTAAAAAACACATTGCTGGATTATATTTGCTCTTTTGTTAGAGGTTTTTGCATCTAAATTTATTAGGTATATTGGCCTGTAATTTTGATTTTCTGATTTTTCTACTGTCCCTGTTGGGCTTTGGCATCAGTTTAAACTGGATTCACTGGAAGGGTCCTGCCTTCTAACTCCTATTATAGATTGTATAAAATTGTCATTAACCTTTTTTTTTTAATGTTTGATAAAATACACCAGTTACTATCTGGGTCACCAGATTTATTTTTCAGGAGCTATTTAATTATAAATTCAACTTCTTTAGTAGATATAGGATTATTGAGGCTATGTCTTTCATCTTGGCTGAGTTTTGGTAGCTTGTGGGTTTTGAAGAATTGGTCGATGTCTTCTGTTTGGATTTATGAGTGCAAAGTTGTTTGTGGTATGCCCTCATTATGCTTGTAATGGTTGCAAGATCTGTTGTGCTATCCCCTGTTTTATTACTGATACTGATGTCTTATACATTTTATGTTTGTCAAACTTGCTAGAGGTTTATCAAGGTTTAACTTGCTAGAGGTTTAATTTTATTGATTTTTAAAATTAAAGTACTAGAATTTTGTATCATCAATTTTCTTTATTGTATTTCCCTAGTTTTATTCACTACTGCCCTTATCTTTGTTATTTCCTTCCATATGTTTGCTTTGAGTTTATCTTGCTCTTCTTATTTTCTAGCTTAAGATAGGAACTTAGATTATTGATCTGAGATATTACCTCTTTTCTGTTATAAGCATTTCATTCTATCAATTTCACTGTAAGCACTGCTTTGTCTACTTTCCACAAATTTTGATATGTTGGTGTCCCTTTTCATTCAGTTCTACATATTTTTTTCAAATTTTCGTTTGGGATTTCCTCTTTGATTCATGGATTATTTAACAGTGAGTTGCTTAATTTCTTAGCATTTGGTGATTGTATTGTTGTTCTTCTGTTATTGATTTCAAGCTTAACACTATATTGAGGTTCACCATGACCATCCCCAAATTTTATAAGTGAAGATATAGTATAAGTGGGATCATAGAGAAAGAATTCCTTAAGGATCATCTGAGATAGGGAGAGCAGAACAGGGACATTGGTAAAGGACTCACCAAAGAGAAGATGTTTTATCTGTCTCTTAAGAGATGAATTTGCTTATTAGACAAGGTAGAGTGGAGGTTGGGGCACAGAATAGATGAAGAAAACTATGCACGCAAGCAAATGCCCAAGTAGAAAGATATGAAACAATAAGCTATGTATAATAAATGATGTTTCCAATTCATGCTGCAATGAAGGTGGCAGCACTGAAAAAAGATGGGGCTAGAGAGATAGTCAAAGATTACATCTATAAGTAGGCCTATCTTTAAATCATACCCAGGCAAATAGACACATGGATGCCCATATACCATATGTCTAAATTTCATAAGTTATGAATTAAGCTAACTGTTAAGTACTTAACATACATACTTTCACAGTGGTCTGACAAGCCAGGCTCTAATTTAGAAATCTCAAACTTCTTGAATTTCTTCACCGAAATGATCCCGTAAGAGGAGAGCTTTTCCTTATGGTTTGCCTTTCTTCTTTTGCCAAACCTAGCTCCACCCTATACCGTAAAATGCCTGTCGCCCATGCTTGCAGATCCCCTGACCCTCGGCACATCTCCCACAAAGAAGCTCTTCACAGACATTCAGACAGCATATCCCCTTGACCATATAGATTACCTGTTGGGTAATGATGTGTCCAGAGGAAAGCTGGAAAGATACCCTGCAAAACATGGGTTCTAGGGCCTTATATGCTAATTATAATAACTTGGACATTTTCTTGCTGACTAAAGTGAGATACTGAAGACTTTTAATGTAATTAGTTTGTATACATTTTTAATTTTCACATAGCTATAAATTAGTGTTTAACATAAGTAGGGATAATTTTCCTTACAAGGAAAAGCAATGCATGAAATTATCAATCCTCTTCAGAAGACTTCATTTATTAAGGTACTGCATGCTAGGTAGAATTAGAATTAACAACCTGCTAAATGAAGTGCTCACAAACATTTGTCATGTGAAATGTTCTATATATTTCAAATACCCCAAATAACTGTTAAACTGGGAATTTAATTCTGCTAATGAGACATCCCAATCAATGGGAGTAATAGACTTGCCTCAAAATATATTATATTTGCATAACTTTAAGATAAGCCTCACACCACCACTGCTCCTGGAATCCTCTGTCTACCTCAAAGTAAAAAAAAAAAAACAAAGAGGAAAGCTTAACGGATGGACGTAGACCTGGGAGTGGAATCTAGGCAGGCTGGTTTTCACATAGCATTGCCCAATTGTTCCCCATTCATTCCTTAAGCATGCAGACTGAAACTCCAGCAATTTTTTCTAACACTTGTTCACCCACACTGTGACTCCTACACTAAATAAACATGACAATGATGGTGAATGATGGAATAATTTATATCTTAAAAAAGAAAATGTCAAAGACAGTAATTTTGTCATGTCTTAAAACTGTTGTATCTACTGTACTTAGGGATGAAAGGGGGGCACTCATTTAATGAGTTAAAATATGAAACAGCAAAACTCCCATTTTTTATCAACATTAAACATCCATTAAGAACTTTTTTTTTTACCATGAAACAATCTTTATCACAAAGCTAGGTGGGTCACTATCATCAGTGCTCACTTTGTTAATTCTACTTGTTTTCCTGTCACTCCATCATTCCTGATAATGTAGTTGCTGAATTAGCTGTATCTCCAAGGTAGAAAGCATTAGACAGGTGACTGTACTCAAGTTCTAGAATCCTCATATATACAGCAGGAGCTCTGGTATCACAGTTTGAATCTTCCACCCTATGTGAATGATGGATTAGAATAAGTTCTTTGGGGTATGTGTGGGATCTTCTCACTTAGGTTGGGAGTTCTAAGTGGCTTAGTCCAACAGTTGACTCTCTTGGTCCATTTCTTCCAGGACAGTGGTAATTAAATTTGGATTGTCAATGATCCTTTGTCAATGTGATGAAAGTCATACTATACCCGCAACTTAGAAAAACATATGTATCCATTCAAAAATTTGTATGCAATTTCAGGGAGATCCTTCCCCTCTGGAGCTTATTCATAGGATCTCTTAAGTGTCCCAGGTCTCTTTCCTTCAGAATCATGTTATTCAAAGCTCCTTAATACAGGGTGATCTAAATATAGTTGGTAATTAGTAAGTATTGATTTGATAAATAGCAGTTTTCTTTGGAGAAGCAGATGGAGTCTTTTGCTAAACTTTTTAAAAATTTTAAATTATTTTCTTATAAGGAACTGAGTCTCCATTATAAATTTTAAATTTATTTAAATATTGAATTCAATTAACATTTGCTGTGCTTCTGGCAAACATCTTATTTATAGACAGTTAAAGAAGCAATAACTTAGTGTTTAAGAACATAGACTCTTGAGTCAGAATGGTTTGGATTTAAATTGGTGAAACTGTGCTTCAGTTTAATAAAGTTCAGAATATAATAATATCTGGTTCATGAGGTTGTTATGTCAATCAAAAAAGTTAATGCATATAAAACAACACCAAAATATCTGACATAGTAAGTACAACTAATATTTAGTTGTAATTTTTATAAGAAGAAAGTTTAATATACAAAAAGTACTCTTTCCAGATATATATTTAGTAAAAAGTAACCATCAAGAAAGGTTACATTTAATATTCGGTACTGAAATTTACATTTGTAGTTGAAAAGTAAACATTTTAAATGGGCTATTTTGTAGAAATGTAGAGTGCTGTTTTTTCCACGTCCTTTTTTCTCTAAGACTAAGCAATCAGAGTAAGAAGAGTGGAAGAGAGAGATCAACTGTAGTTTGATTCACATGGATCAATTTGGGCTAAGGAGCAATTCCATATTTAAAAGTTTAGCCTTTAGAGAGAAGTCCAACATCAAACTCCTAATAAGACCACACAGATTCTTTACCTTTGAGATCGATATTCTACTTATGCATTCATAGAGTTAAAATGAATGGGGAAAGAAAATAAGACTTGCTAGTGAAAACTTGTAGATCATGTAATAGAATATGAGTGTTTGTAGAACAAAGATCATTTTGGCACTCACTTTGCTATTTCTTGTCCAAAAAAAACTGGTCTTAATATTTTTGTTTTGTTTTCTAGTGGGAAATTATGTTTTGAGAGAACATATTTACTACTTATTTGAATAGCTATTATTCCTTTTTCAATACTATTGCACTGAATTTACAAATCTGTATCATTCAGCCTACTCTTTGTGAACAGCTTGCAAATGCAGATAATGGAGCTAATGCAGCTCCAGATTTTTATTTGTAATCTAGCTAGGCATACAGGAGGCAAAACACTTCGTTATCACTGCAATTCCTCAAGGGATGTGCTGAATTGTCTCTATTTTATAAGATGTCCTAGGGGATAGAGGCTACAAATCTCATGCACTACAGAAAAGTGATAACTTTCATAGCCAACATAGTCCAGGTGGATTTATTACATGGAAGCTTGACTTTGTACTTATTTCTTCTGCATCTGTAAATTACAGTGTCTGTGGAATAGATCATCAAGGAGGGGGAATCATTCTCTTTGTATTTCTACTTCGCCTGAAGATAAAAATTTAACAGACTCTATTACATGTATAACTATAGTTTAGAAGACTACTTCCTCATAAACACTGGCTACATTTAATGGCCAGTTTTATATGACTCCTTGGAGTAATGGTATTTGATACCCTAGATTCTAACCTTAGCATCTTGCTCCCATTTTTTTTTTTTTACACTTGAAATACTTTTCCACTTTCTACATTTACATAAATTCTATTTGTGATTTAAGAGATTATTAAAGGTTCATCTGCTCCATGAAGTTTTCTCTGACCACCCAATATGAAATAATCTTTTTTCCCTCTCTAGCATTTGTGGTCTGTGACATTCATTTAAAATGTATGACTTTTGCCTCTGTAAAGTTGCATTTGGCTATTGTATGAGCAATTGAATCTGTTGGATTCTCCCAATGAGCTTGTAAACTCTTTTAACACAGAATCATATTTTACACATAAGGAGTTGTCCTCCCTATTGTAGCTCCAAAGACAACTAGAGGGCTTTTTTTTTTTTTTCCCCCTTGCTGAGACCCCTGCTAAGTCTTCAAACTCCAATGATAGGCTAAAGCAGAGGTTAACAAATTATGGCCATTGGTCAAACCCATTGGCTGCTTATTTCTGTAAATGAAGTTTTATTGGAATACAACCATATCTACTCATTTATATATTGTCTATGGCTGCTTTCTTGCAGGCTGAGTTGAGTAGTTGCAACAAAGACCATATGGCCCACAGAGCCAAACATATTTACTATTTGACCCTTTACAGAAAAAAAGAAAAAAAGTTAGCCAATCCATAGAACATTACCCCAACTTGGAATTACCCTCTCTTTCTCCATGCTGATCCTGTATCTTTGGTGAGGCTAATGGGCTTCCATCGTTACCTCCATTATAGCCCTCCCTACCCAATCTCTTCCCTTCTCAAGTAAAGACCTGCCTTCCTGGATTTCATCAATTCTCTTGACCCTGTATTTGAACCCAAGAAAAAGGCTTATCCTAGACGTTGCTCTACTCCCTGTTTGGAAACCATTAAGGCCCAGGCCTCATAGGCACTTTTCCGTACCCCTATCTTCTATGTCCCTACCCCTACCTCCTGGTGCTCTAGAGGCTCAGGAAGGAGAGGATAGCAGGAGAGTCCTGCTCAGCTGATACGGACCATGCCAAGTGAGATGAGGAGATCAGATTTTCCATAAGGTTTTTCCTTTAGCGAGAAGCATAACCGGAGTAAAAAACTACAGAGAAAATTATAGACAAGTTTTCAATAAGGGGTTGTGAATCTGAAAGAAATTTTTGTAAACCATTATAAAATAAATTACATTTCAATCAACTACCAGCAGGAAGGCTGAATTACCTTTCTGTTCTCTCTATAGAAAATCTTATTTCAGAATTGTTGTCATGGAAGAGGTGGGCTAATAGTATACAACTAAAAATGTAACAAAACAGTAGTATAGAGGTGAGACAGTCAATTAAGTAAATGCTTCAATTACATTATCTTGGGGGGATTTTGTATTTATTTGATATTTGCCAGATCTTTACACTTAATAATATGTTGTTATTTCTCTTATACTTTTTTTTTTTAAACTATGCTTGTCTGTCTTTCTTTTTTTAAAAAAATTATTTATTTATTTATTTATTTATCTATTTATTTTTGGTTGCATTGGATCTTCGTTGCTGCGTGCAGGCTTTCTCTAGTTGCACTGAGCGGGGGCTACTCTTTGTTGTGGTTCGCGGGCTTCTCATTACGGTGGCTTCTCCTGTTGCGGAGCACGGGCTCTAGGCGCGCAGGCTTCAGTAGTTGTGGCACACATGCTTAGTTGCTCTGCGGCATGTGGAATCTTCCCGGTTCAGGGATTAAACCCGTTACCCCTGCATTGGCAGGCAGATTCTTAACCACTGAGCCAGCAGGGAAGTCCCTCTTATACTTCTTAATAAGTATTCACTTTTATATCTAATTTTGTAATCATATTACTGTATTTTTTCTTCTTTAAAAGCACTTCTCAAAATGTAGATCTACTTGTGTTCATTAATTGCCTGGAGACGCTATCTGTATGTTCCAGAGGCACCCACATTCATCATGAGCATAGAGGCTCCCCATGGCCTTAGACCTTTTTTACTTCCTGTGTTTGCAATATTTGAATGGTAAGATTGTCCATCCGTTGACTCCAAACACCAAAGCAGAATCTCCTTCTCTGGGAAACCTTCCCTCTTCTAGGCTGAGTTAGCTTCTCTCTTTTGATCTCTCACAACTGCTTATACCTTCTTCTAACAAAAACTCATTGCCATGTACTTTCATTCTCTGTTTGTCCTCTTTCTCATCAGACTTTTAAGTCCTCTAGGATAGGTTCTCATTATAGATTCATTGTTTAGCATAAAGCCTGACTTACAGTTGGCACTATAAATAATATTAAATTCATTTATAAAACCTTTTTAACAAAACCACAAAAAGGTAATCTTTATTTTATAGATTAATTTATTAAATGAGTAAATAAGTAAATATTGGATCGTGGATTAGGTGTCAATCACTGTGCCAGATATGTAGTGCACAACAAAGAATAAGATACAAAACCTGCTTCAATTGCAGGAGAAAGAGTAACAGATCAACTTCTGCTCTCTTCCTAATAGTAATTAACTTTTCCTAAGCCCTCATTCTGCTTTGGACACTCAGGTAAATATTTCACATGTTTAACATACTTGATCCTCATATTTACAGTGCAAGTGAATATTGTTACTATTATTAACACATTTTACTGATGAGAAAACCAAGTAATTCAATACAAAGAAACCTGTTCAAGGTTACCTGGTCAGTAAGTGGCAATTCTGACCTTAAGCCAGGCAATTTGGCTCCAAAATCCACACTCTTTAACTATCAAACTATTGATTAGACCATTTGTGAGCAACTTCTGTGTGCCAGTATTTTGGCTAGCAGGAATACATAAATTCATTAGACAGTAGAACAAGACAAAATGGCATTTAAACAACTAAAAATATAAGTAGACTTCTATCCAAAATAAAATATAATTTTATATATAATTTGTAAATTTTTTTTATGTAACCAAGTACTTAAATCATAACTTATAAGAGCAGCAGCATGTGTTACACAAATTAAAAAAATAGGTGAACAATCCCATTATATTATACAAATAATGTTTTCATGTTCCCATTTATTCCCTTCAAGACCAGTATTGTCCAATATAACTTTTTTTCAGTAAATTTAAATTTAAACAATCACACAT
This sequence comes from Balaenoptera borealis, assembly GCF_965194805.1. Lineage (NCBI taxonomy): Eukaryota > Metazoa > Chordata > Mammalia > Artiodactyla > Balaenopteridae > Balaenoptera > Balaenoptera borealis. The sequence continues at coordinate 33,882,750 of NC_138868.1, forward strand.
CACTCACTGGTGGTTACCATTTGGATAACATCTCAAATGCATATATATCATCTTTTTTTCTGATTTTTTTATTGCCTAAAATTTTTTATTGCCTTAAAATTTCTCCCAGGGAATGTGATATTCTTATCTAGACTCTCAGTTTTGGACATTCAGGTTATTCCTAAATTTCTCCTCTCAGAGCAAATCCTACAATGAATTTTCAGTGTGTATCGTTTTCTGCTTTTGTATACAAATACATGTATCTTGCCTGTCCCATGAAACTAGTGTTCATATAAACAATTATCTGATATTAGCATTACTCTTTCTAAAAAGTTGAAGATTTTGTATGAATGAGTTCTATTAGTGTAAAACTGAGTTACAACTTCTATCTATCAGATGCCGTAATATAATAAAGTGTAACTTACAGTTTACCCTGACAAAGGTATCATACAATGTCTTTTTTTTTTTTAGTATTTTTTCTGTCCTTTTAGCTTTGCTTGAATCTATTGATCATTGTGCCTCCTCTTTGCTATCACTTTTGTAAAATTTATAATTATAATTGTCAGATTGCATCATCTCTTTCTTAGCTTTGCATATTTTATTTTTATTAAAACCATCTATGCTATACCATTAGCCTATTAATAAACACTTTCCCATTTAAAAGATGATGGAACTCAAAAGAGGATGGCTGCCTTAATAAACTGATCTTCAGATGTTTCCAACATTCAGATCAGGGTTTGTGAATCTCTTACTGAAAAGAAGATCTATTTTTTATCCTCTAATACCTGCCTCTTAGCAGTGTACTTCGAGGTTACATTTTGAGCATCTTGACAGAGTAATCATACTTTTTACTTTCTAGTCTTGCATTTCCTTTTAATTTGCTGGAAGATTGTTCTCAACTAATGAAGTTAGAAACATCACATTTTATTTACTTTTACTACAGTTACCTAAATGGGTTATCAAAGCATGGTCAGAAATTGGATTCTTTTTGCTCACTTTTCCTAACCTAGGCTAACAAGCACATTACATTTATTTTTTTAATACCTTGAAGTTTGCCTCTGAATTCTTCCCCCAGGTATATTTATATATATAGATGTATATATACACTGAAATATAATGCGTGGCAGAAGTTATCTCTTCCTTTTCTTTTTCCTTATTCTGTCCCAGCATGCATCCCACTTGATCATGGCATAAGTTTTTATTACTTCCATGACATTCAGTCTGTTCTCTCTTTAATTAACTCATGCACACTGTTGCCAAACTAAAATTTATAATATGTCTATCATGTTATTCCATTTCCATGCTTAAGAAGTCTTACAAATCTCTTATTTTCCTTTAGGATAAAGTTAAACTATCCTACATTGCATAGGCTGTTAGAACAAGTCATAGAGATCTGGAATTGAATTCTGGCTTTGCCACTTAATGACATTTGATTTTGGATAAATACTTTAACTTTGATAGACAATTTCCTTGTATACATAATTGCCTCTCCCTGTGAAAGTATCAGAAAAAGTAAATGAGACAATGACTGCGATACAGTAAGGGCAAAGTAAATGTTTTCTCCACTACATTCCCATGATATCATTTTTAAGTCTTTCCAATATTTTTTTCTCAATATTATTAAATTTTACTATGCCTTTCCAAAATTCGTACCATACAGTGTTCAACTTCTCTGATAAATATAAAGAAGAAGATTATTATATTTCTGAACTTACAGAACTTATGTCTCTAATTACAACAAAGACAAGGTGGTTGAAGTTCAGAAAACAAAGGCGAGAGTTGCAAGACAGGTCAGGAGGCTGAGACCAGATGGCAAACGTTATTTCTGAGAGAAATTGTTCTTAAGCAAAACAAATGGCTATTAAGGATTTTTTATCAAGATTAAAAATAGAATAAATTGGGCTGTTTAAGCAACATCACTCTCACTGAGAATGTGAATTAGAAGGACTAGAGGCTGAGAAGAGGGGTATTCTTAAAGAAGTTACTGGAGATAGTGGCAAAGTGGGTAATAGTGTTGTTGGTAGAAATAAAGAGAAATGGAAGAAGTGAAGAGAAATCTGGCAGGTAATGTTGACTTGGTTATGACTGGATGGGAGTGTGTGGTAGTGAAGGGACACAGTGGTGTCAACGATGGCTGCCAGGTTTATGGGTCGAACCGCTAAATGGGTGACTCTTGTTTTACTTTTCCATAGCATTTCTTTATCTCTTTACAGATGCTTTCTTTATTCCCCCTCAATGGACTGCAAGTTTCTTAGTCACATAAAACATGAAAAACTTGTTTACATCTTTCCAAATTCACTTTTTATAACAGGATTGCCAGTAAATGTTTGATTGATAAGTAAATGCTTATAAAAAAGAAAGTTGTTTGGAGGCAAGTGAGATCTTCTGGATCAGGTGATCTCTGAGATATTAGATAATCACCTCAGTCTCACTGAATAATACCAAAGCTTAAGTATTAACACCTATCATGAATAGTTATTTAATATACTTCCAAGTATTTGCACATCTCCACTTTAGTCTATTTTAATTTCTTTACTCAGAATGTTAGCTTCATCTGGACACTGGAGTGATCGGGAGGGGTATTTCAGTCAACACATGCACTCAGAGATTTGACCTTACCTGGCAAAAGAACAGAAATGTGATCATCACTTGGGTCTTCACTTCCATGAATTACTGTCTGCGAAGTAGTAAGGAACTACTTACAACTTACCAATAATTACCATTCAGCAATTATTGGTATCTTTTGTGGGCCAGGAGCTGTGTGAGTAAGTGGTGATATAAAGATGAATACAATATAATTGCTGATCAACAAAAGCTTATACTGGCAGAGCCATAGATGTAAAAAGATAATTGTAATATAATGCGATAATGCAGACATGGTTGGCATGAACACATTCCAAGTGTCACCATCCCCATTCACTGGCACAAGGCAGACATACACAGTCTTGAAGGGCTCTATTTTTTGTTGATTCTGAACTTGGTTTCTTTCTCAATAGGTTGTTTCATGTAGTTGCTACAAATTATTTTACATTGGCGTGTGACTTGAAGCTTATTTGCCATCAATGTGGGATTCTTATTGAAGGTGTGAAAAAAAAAATGTTGATGAAACAAAGAACCTCTCTCCAATATTATTAACTCAGCCAGTTTCAGACTGAGTAATTTTGATGTTTGATTCTTCTAATTTTGTCTTGTTAGTTGAGTGAATACAACTGGAATATTAATACAGCTATGTTAGCAAAAATGCAAACCTCATGAGGCCAGTCCTTAGATATCTTTTTTGTGACTTTAAATTTATTTTTATTAAGGTATAATTTATATAACACTAATTAGTTTCAGTTGTACAATGAAGTTCATAGGTACAGGGAACAGATTGGTGGTTGCGAGGGGTGGGGGTGGGGGGTGGATGGATGAATGAAGGGGGTCAAAAGGTACACACTTCCAGTTATAAAAAAAATAAGTCATGAGGATGTAATGCACAGAGTGGGGACTGCAGTTCATAATACCATATTGCATATTGGAAAGCTGGTAAGAGAGTAGATCTTAAAAGTTCTCATCACAAGAAAAAATATTTCTTTTCTTTCACCTAACTATGTAAGGTGACAGATGTTAACTAGATATCCTTTTTTAAATGCAGATTTTATAGGAAGCACGTTGAGGTGGAGATGGTTAAATGAGAAGTGCTCACCATATTTACAGAGGGGCATCTTTTATGTTACGTTACCCACATCCTCAGATTTTTTTCTCTAGAAACTGAACCAAGCAATTGGCGATACTCTCCACTCCATTTAGCATCTCTGTGTGTTTAACATGCTTCTGAATATTTTTTCTTATAAATATCCTTAACTGCAAGGAATCTGTAATTGATTTTCACAGATTCATTAAAGTGAAGTAGATTCAGTACTGAATCAAGGCTGAAAGCAGCTACTGTCTTTGTGTTCTGATCAACTGTGAAATGATTAGGTCTCAGGCCACATGTCCTCAGAAAGGCAGGGCATCTGCCTGTGTGTAGGTTGTCCTCCTCCCCACATGTGGTATAACACTGAAAATAGAATTTGGGGGTCAGATAGGTTATTTGAAGTAATCAATCCTTCATAGCCTTATGCCAAGAAAAAGAGATACATATGGAGGAGTTTAAGAGTGGGGACCAGAACTGTAAAAGTGATGACTCTAGGATATCAAGGAGTTCAAGAGAATAATGCCTGGTCCCTAGGAGGTGCTTAGTAATTTTTTACTGAATGTAGGAATGAAAATCTAATTGCAAGAATAAAAATGTAGTGCTTGTTTTCCCTGAGATCTGTAATTCAAATCACTTTGCCAACTCATAATAGAGAACCAGGTCAGAATGGAGAAACTAAATTTTATATTAATCTTAACAATTTAGGATTCTATAATTAAGTGATGGATGCACTTCAAGTGTGATTCATTCTCTATAGTTTGTTTACCTGACTACAGATTTTTGTTTTGTGTATGTGTCTTTAAAAAAATTGAATCCTGTGGTTCTCAAATATTGTTTATAGACCAGATAGATCAGAATCACTCAGGGAGCTTATTAACAATATGTATGCCTGGAACCTATTCCTTACACATTAAGATTCATTAGATCTGAGTTCAGACACTTATATTTATTTTTAAATGCTCACCAGATAACTCTGATGTGATTCCAGGATTGGAATCTATCTCAGTAACTCAAATTACCATACCATTCATAGCTACAGTGCCTCTGAGAGGTTATTTGCTACCATTTGCTTGAAGTCTTGTAATAGAGACTCACTATTTTCAAAACACATTTTTAAAAAACACTTTATTGGTTCTGGAGAATTGTTTTGAATGCAGACTTGCAGAGGATTAGAATATCTGTGTGCTAAGCAATATCTTATATACCATAAAATATAAAGCACGTTGAAACAAATTTTGTGGGAGGAGATCCTAAACAAGTTATTTCAGGGAGGTCCTTAAATGCAAATGTAGATAATCATTCAGAAAAGACCCAGAGGTCTGTCAGCTAATCTGTACTTGCTCAAATACAAAAAAAAATACTAACTTAGGAGTTGAAAATTTTGACTATTTAATTTTTAAATTAAAATGTCATAATTTTGTTTTATTTTTCAAAAAAAATTAATTAAAAAAATTTGATTTATGCTTTTTATTTTCTTGAGATATGTTACATTTGGGAGGGGAACAGTTCTAATTAACCTAACATAAGCCTGTCTTATTGTGGATGGACAGGTTTTCCTTTGGGAAGTTATCAGATACATAGAGAAAAGTATCCTATTAGCAAAATACCAAGGAGTCTAAAAAGTAAATTACCTCATTTTCTAAATTACTCCATATTCTTAGCATGTTCTCAGAAAAATATTTTATTTTTTTTCTTTTCCTGAGAATAGAATATGAGTTCTTATATTTCTTTAAACAAAATTCAATTTCTCAATATTCTTTAAATTATAGTTCCAAAAATAATCTCGCTACATCTATCTTTTAAGATTATCAATATCTCTGTTCTGATCATCAGAAACATCAGTCTCAAGGGCATGGAGAAATGAAAGGAAAAGAGATGTTTTGGTTCAATTCATACCTTCTTGATGGCTTGCCATATTAAAAATGTGGTTCTGTCCTTAGTAAAAATTTTTGGTTATTTTATACTGTTTATCATTGTACAACCTTATTAGCAAAGGTATTTCAAGAAGGTGACAGATGGGGTCAATGAGTAAAGTCTCAAATCAGACATATTTTCTGATTTTCTAATACCTAGATTAGTATTTTTATTTTGGGCTTATGTGACTAAATGAGCCCTAGTTGTCTGGGTGCTTGAATATATAAAGGGGATTCTAGTAGATTATCCTCTTGCCCCACCCCTTTATGACCTATACTGGGAATTGAGCATGATTTTTTTAAGCTTTAAGGAAATGATATTTTTAAAATTTAAATTGCTATTTTCTAATATGAAGATAGAGTAATTTTAGATGTTCATCTCCATGACACCAATATTTCTAACGTTGTATGTGCATGAAATAATTCATTTCCCTCATCATGTCACTTGTAAATTATTTCCATTAACTGTCAGAGCTTATTCGGTTCCAGAGAACAACTTTCATCACCTCTTTTAGTAACAAAGTGCCTTATTCCTTTGAAGTGTATACAAGTTGTTAGATGTCTACATTTTTTTTTTCTAGTTCCAGACCTCTTTCCAACCACCCTCCCACTCAATAAAGGGAGGAGAAAAGAGTACAAAGCTCTACAATATTAAATCAGAATATCAAACATTACCTTAAAGAAAGAAAATGACATATTGAATTGTATTTTCATAAGTAAAGCATTTTATTTTATAAAAGATCTTTCAGGCTTAAAAAGAAGCCACAGCAACCCCTGTTGGTAATAGATTAATAATACCAATCCCTTGAATTAATGATTGTAATGGTAACTAATAATAATAGTAATAATAGTAGGAGGTGATGAATCCTTTAAATAAGTCTTGAAATCTGGGAATTATCAATTAGGACAATCAAAGGTCTGGTAGTTGAAAGCATAGTCCATTGCCCACCTCTTGAAAGAAAGAGCTGTTGAGGAATCGATGGAGACTCCAGAAAGCACTGTTAGGCTTGTGGCACTGATAGGAAGTCACTGTGGGTGGTGTTAAAATTATATAATTCTGCCTAGTGAGGAGAAACATTGAGACCTACCTCAGAATGCAAGAAGGGAACATTTCTCAGTTGATGATGCCCACTAAATACATTAAAATATTGTTAGGTGTTTTTATCTCTAGACTTGAAGTTTCTTCCTGTATGTGGATGCACAGTGGTGTCTCTAAGTGGAAACTAACCAGGAAAAATCATTGCATTTGTCATTTTTCTTGTCTCCTCTCTTAGTCAGAGTTCAGTCTGGAAAATAGAAGCATCTTTAGAATGTTTAGGCATTGAGAGATTTCACTCAGGAAATGAGCTGCTTAAAAAAGAACTGGAAGGGAGAAGTGGTCAAGGAATCTCACTACTCGCTCACAGACCTGGTAATAGAATCTGAAAGTTGTTTCTGCCATAGATCAGGAAACTGTTCACAAGGTTCACAGCTGAAACAAAAAAGAAAGTGAGATTTACAAGTAAAACCCAGAAGCTGATGTCAAATCTCATGTCTGAGAACGCAGATGGCTGCCTGCCATTGCTACAGGTTCGTAAGACTTCTGCTTTTCAAGCTTTCTTTTAAGTTTGCTTGTAATTGGTGCACTGTAACTTGGAACATCGCCCAAAACAGATTCTAGAAAATGTAGAATCTTCCAGAATGTAGAGGCTTCCAGACTCGATGATATAGGGGAGAAAATAAAAAGGGATAGAATTGACTTGGAGTGCAGAAAATCTAACACAATGCCTTTCTCTTTCTTGGCATAAGGTACAAGAATTTCTTATGCACCTTTGCAGCAATTATCTCTTCTCTAGAATTCATTTAAAAATAGGGATTTGTTGTGGACAAGCATACTGTGCAATATGAATATGTGGTAGAATTAAATATGATTAATTTGTGGTCACTGTCCTCTGTTGAGTATGCAAATTATTGGCTGTGGTATGAAGAAATGTTTAATAAGGCAGTGTTTGAATAGCAAATGGTTACAAATAAACGTTTTCAACTGTGGCACAATCCCATGGCAGTATCCATGAACTTTAGAAATATAAATATGAATTACAGCTCCGTTACTAATTTGCATAAAATACACTTAGTTTTCTCCTATATGTAAAAATGTCAGTTGACCATGCACTCTAAAGATTGCAATGAATATTAAATAAAAATACAAATAAGGATGTATTTTCACAGCACCTGTCACATAGTAGATACTAGCTAAGTAATAATGATTATTCTCTTCCTTTCTTCATGGAAAGTGGCACTGTTACTGTGTAAAATAGAATTTAAAAATCTAGAAGTTCAGAATTTGTACTTTAAATTTTGAGCAAAATGATAATTCTTTAGTTATGCATAATCCATACTATTTGACACATATAGTTTAAAACCATGGTCTTCTCAACTCTAAGAGTTCCACCCACCAGCAATCAACACCAAATATACAGGCATACCTCAAATATATTTTGGGTTTGGTTCCAGAGCACTGCAATAAAGCAAATATTGAAATAAAGTGAGTCATAACAGAGTTTTTGATTCTCCAGTGCATATAAAAGTTATGTTTGTACTGTACTGTAGTCTATGAATGTTTTTAGGCATTATGCCTAAAAACACAATGTACATACCGTAATTTAAAACTACTTTATTGTTAAAAAATGCCAACCATCATCTGAGCCTTCAGTGAGTCAATCTTTTTGCTAGTGGTGGGTCTTGCCTCAATGTTAAAGGCTGCTGACTGATCAGGGTGGTAGTTGCTGAAGTTGGAGTGGCTGTGGCAATTTCTTAAAATAAGACAACAATGAAGTTTACCATATTGATTGACTCTTTCTTTCACAAACTACTGATATTTCTCTGTAGCATGCAATTATAGCATTTTATCCACAGCAGAATTTTTTTCGAAATTGGAGTCAATCCCCTCAAACTCTACTGCTGCTTTATTCACTAAGTCTATGTAATATTCAAGATCCTTTGTTGTCATTTCAACAGTCTTCACAACATCTTCAGCATGAGTAGATTCCATCTCAAGAAACCACTCTCTTTGTTCATCCATAAGAACAACTTATCCGTTCAAACTGTATCATGAGATTGCAGCCATTCAGTCACATCTTTAGGCTCCACATCTAATTCTAGTTCTCTTGTTATTTCTGTCACATCTACAATTACTTCTAACATTGCAATCTTAAATTCCTCAAAGTCATCCATGAAAGTTGGAATCAACTTCATTCAGACTCCTGTTAATGTTGATATTTTGACCTTTTCCCATAAATCATGAATGTTCTTAATGTCATCTAGAAAGATGAATCCTTTCCAGGATGTTTTCAATTAGCTTTGCCCAGATCCATTAGAGGAATCACTGTCTGTGGTAGCTATAGCCTTATGAAATGTATTTCTTAAATAATAAGACTTGAAAGTTGAAATTACTCCTTAATCCATGGGCCGCAGAATGGATGTTGTGTTAGCAGGCTTGAAAACAACATTAATCTCATTGTACATCTCCGTCAGAGCTCTGTGTGACCAGGTACATTGTCAGTAAACAGTAATATTTTGAAAGAAATCTTTTTTTGTTTTCCCCCTGAGGAATAAGTCTCAAGAGGGGGCTTAAAATACTCAGTAAATCATGTTGTAAACAAATGTTCTGTCATCCAGGCTTTGTTATTCCATTTAGAGAGTACAGGCAGAGTAGATTAGCAAAATTCTTAAGGGCCTTAGGATTTTCAGAATGGTAAATGAGCACTGGTTTCAACTTCAAGTCACCAGCTGCATTAGCCCCGAGAGTCAGCCTTTCCTTTGAAGCTTTGAAGTCGGGCATTGAATTCTACTCTCTAGCTACGAAAGTTCTAGATGACATCTTTTTCCAATATAAGGATGTTTTGTCTACACTGAAAATCTGTTGTTTAGTGTAGCCACCTTCCTTAATTATCTTAGCTAGATCTTCTGGGTAACTTGCTGCAGCTTCATTTGGGTTTCACCTCGCACTTTTATGTTATGAAGGCGGCTTCTTTCCTTAAACCTCATGAAGCAACCTCTGCCAGCTTCAAACTTTTCTTCTACAGCTTCCTCACCTCTCTCAGCCTTCATAGAATTGAAGAGAGTTAGGGCTTTGGTCTGGATTAGGCTTTGGCTTAAGGGAATGTTGTGACTGGTTAGAACTTCTCTGTAGACCACTCAAATTGTCTCCATATTAGCAATAAGGCTATTGCACTTCCCTATCATCCTGTGTTCAGTGGAGTAGCACTTGTAATTTCCTTCAATAAGTTTTCCTTTACATTCACAAATTGGCTGTTTGGTGCAAGAGGCCTAGGTTTTGGCCTTTGTTGGCTTTGACATGCCATCCTCACTGAGCTCAGTCATTTCTAGTTGTTGATTTAACGTGAGAGACATGCTACTCTTCATTTCATTTGAACACTTTGAGGCCATTGAAGGGTTATTAATTGGCCTACTTTCAATATTGTTGTGTCTCAAAGAATAAGGAGACCTGAGGAGAGGGAGAGAGACACAGAATAGCACACTGGTGGGACAGTCAGAACTCACACAGTATTTATCAATTAAGTTGTCCATCTTCCATGGGCATGGTTCATGGTGCCCCAAAACAATTACAATAGTAACATCAAAGGTCACAGATCACCATAACAAATATAATAATAGTGAAAAAATTTAAAATATTGGGAGAATTACCAAAATGTGACATAGAGACATTAGGTGAACAAATGCTGTTGGAAAAATGGCACCAATAGACTAACTTGCTCAACACAGGGTTGCCACAAACCTTCAATTTGTGAAAAATGCAATGTCTGTTAAGTGCAATATAGAGAAACACAATAAAACGAGGTATGCCTGAAGTTTAAAGATTTCTTTTTCCCCTGCTAATCTCAACTTCCTGTATCTCTCTTGTTCTCTCTTTCTCTTTGCATGTGTGTGTGTGTATGTTCTGAAGAGAGAGAACTTTGATGTATAATTTTAGTATTTAATATACAATATAGTTATTATTACATAATCAAATATTATTATATATTATATACACAATTAGTAATTATTATTACATATATAGAAAATGATTCTCTTTACCTGCTGTATTCTCTAGGCTGAAATGTATTAAGATTTTATGTATTAGAATAATCCATTACTAGTCATAGTGTTTTGTCAAGCACACGTTTTCTAGTAAATAACTAACCCACGTAACTTCTCAGAATATCAGTCTTTTCCAGGTTGTCATGATAAAGCCTGTATCTTCCTCTTCATGTGTGCCATCTTTTCTGAAATATTAAATTTCTAGACTGCTATGTACACAGTGTAGTCTCTTTTTTTTAGAGTGCACATGTGGACAGTCTCTGAGTATAACTTTTTATATTGATGATCTACAGATACTGTGGTCCTTGAGACAAATGTTAATGCAAAAACTTACATTTCCAGTATAAAAGATTCATATGTATCACTGCCTGCCCTTCTAAACCAATAATTACAAGTCCACAGGCATATGGTTTAATGATGAATAGGCATTAAATCAATATTCACAGTTCATTGTTATTTCCGGTTTAGCCCTTGGAGTGAACAGGCCACATTTCTTTGGATCATTTCCTCCTCCCGATGTTTATGGCTTTTCTGAGGCATGCAATAATTGGATGCGTGTTTCCAGGTGAAGAGCCACAATATGTGGTTATGAAGAGGCCATAAGCATTCACATCATGCAACTTCTTTTGCCCTCCCTCCCCTTGAATGTGTGGACTTTTAAGTGTATACTTTAAAAGTGTATGATTACGTTTTCATGCAGATCTTTGCTCCATGTATTATTTCTGGCAGGTTTATTTTCATTTCTATGTGTACAGAACTTTTCAAAATTTGTAGCCACTTTAATTTAGTGGATCATGTTTCTCTATTGTTTCCTCCTATGATAAAAACAGACACACACCCCCACACACAAGGTGGTATTATAAACTTGGGCATTTAATCACTACTTATTATGCATACAGTTTTGTCTTCTGATTTTACTTTTTATATCAGAATCTTCAGGAGTTTTGAAGAATCTGTTGTGGAACTAAGGCATTTGTGCAGAGAGTCCCAGGCATTATTGGAAGACTGGTTATATCAGACCTAGGGATTAACATAACATCTTTGTAAATTAATTAATCCCTACTTACAACTAAACAAATGAAATTGTGTGCTTTAAATAGCAGTATCAATATGGATGGACTAAAGGTTACATTTGAAATGTTGGAATAAATAATACAAAAGCAACATAATAAAGAAAAGAAATAATGTATGTTTATTTTTTAAATATTTAATGGGTTGAGCTCCACACACATGCACACACTGAAGGGACTTTTCAACTTCATTAGCAACTGAGCTTTCAGTATATACTCTTGATAATTTAAAATGTTGAAGACTCTGGGATTGAATTTAAAGAGCATATCTGTTTGGGGAGACACAGGATATAAATATATTAAAATGTAAATAGTAATGTACAAAGCAAAGCAACAACAAAGTAGCATATTTAACATTTAACTAAATTGCATAAGCAATAGGAAACGTAGCTTTAAAAAAGGAGAAAACTCTGGGGACAGATAAATCGCTTTCCATGGTAGTACCCCTCGCAGCCAGCCAGGACAGCCTGACCAGTGAAAGCTCACCATAGACCCTCACTTGTTTCAGGATATGGCCATCCAGAGAATCCTCAGTCCTTAATAAACATGCCTTCTTCTATTAAAATGTTCCCAAACTGCTCCCTTGCGATGTACCTGAAGACCAAGTAAAAAAATCTCCCCACTTTCAACAGTCTCACTTAATAGAGCTGCTTGTCAATCAGAGATTGTCTCAGCCTTTCTCTTTTCTACTCTTTATAACTTGCTCTCCTCTATAACACCAATGAAATCCTGTTAAAGTAAAAGCAATGAGATATGAATTCTTTTGCAACACTTTAGGAATAAACATTCATCATTGATTTTGTCTTGGACTTAGTTTTTTCTTCAACAGAAATAGTGGGCAACTCAATCACTTATGTTGAATTCTTATTGCTGTCGATGACCAACAAGGTTGCATTACGTTAATTTAAGAATAAACTTTCTTCTGAATGGTTATCTGCCCTTGGAATACAATTTGATCATTTTTGAAAAGTATCATTTACCAATATATTTTTAAAATAATCATGTCCAATTTAAAACCATAAATTTTTTTTCTTGAAGTGTTTAGACAAAAAAATGAAAAAACTAAAAACTAAAAAAATTCCTTAGTTATGTTAACTTTAAAAAATCATAATGTGAAAATATATAAAGATTTGAATAATAAAATTAACAATGTTGATAAAAAAAATCATATTGTGAAAGCATAATAAAAAAACCCAACTCAGAGAGATATAAAATAAACCTGTGTTAAGGATTTTGTTTAACTCATTACCTCAATAATTAGTATTTTGCATTAATGCAAAATGTAGAAATGATTCTAAGTAAAATCTAAATAACAGACATATTTATAGATCAGGAATACTGAAATGAATTTGCAAATGACCCAAAACTGACTTTCTCTTGGATGAGGGATATCAATTAAACCTCCGTAAGAGTTTATATGTCTGTCTCTAGAAAGTAATCAGTTTTCATTGCATTGCTTTTAGTTATACACATGTAATAATTTCTACAGAATTATAAATAGCTTAATAAGAGATAAAATGGATATGCATGTTCCTATATGTTTAGATAATCTCCAGAAGCTCCAGTATTACAAAAAAAAAGGATATTCAATAATATCTTTTGCGGGGCTTCCCTGGTGGCGCAGTGGTTGGGAGTCCGCCTGCCAATGCAAGGGACACGGGTTCGTGCCCCGGTCCGGGAGGATCCCGCATGCCACGCAGCGGCTGGGCCCGTGAGCCACAACTACTGAGCCTGCGCGTCTGGAGCCTGTGCTCCGCAACGGGAGGGACCACGACAGTGAGAGGCCCGCGCACCGCGATGAGGAGTGGCCCCCGCTTGCCACAGCTGGAGGGAGCCCTCGGGCGGAGGCGAGGACCCAGCACAGCCAGGAATGGATAAATAAATAAATAAATTTATTAAAAAATATATATATTAAAAAAAAAAAAGGTTCGATTCACCAGAAAGATACAATCATAAATGTGCATGTATCTAATTAGTTTCAAAACACATGAAGCAAAATAATAATAATAATAATAATATCTTTTGATTTTTTCGAAGTCTTAACATTTTTTCTTAACCATCTTCAGAAAACGTGGAAATAACCAAGAAAAATGCCATTAATTAGAACCTACTTAATCAATTCTGTGTATAAATTGCTTGTGTTTATTTGTTAATGTTGATGGAATAAATATGATGGAGTGGGCAAGATTATAAGTAGAGATGAAAGAAATTATGGGAGAAGCACTTGAATCAGAAATTTAGTAAAAACAAAAAAAAACACTCAAAAATTTGTCCTCTAGGTATGTCATAGTGTTAACACAATTTGGGTTCTATTTCCTGACACTTCAAACACCTTAATGGAGACAAAAACAATAGTAATGCACCCATTAAACATCAAAAGTTAAACAGATGGTATCATGAAAAGGCTTACAATAGGTTAATACTTAACATGGCATTTACATAAACATGAGGCATTTCTAAATGACTCACATATATTCATTTACTTAATCTCAACAGCCCTATGAGATACTTCCACTACAGTTGAGAAAAGATGTGTGACAGAAAATTTGTAGTCTATGATATTATTGTACAAAAGTAATTTGCTGTTTGGGCTCCTGAAATTCTTAGATAGTCAGAATCAGTTCTGTCCTTCCTCCTTTACATTGGAAAGAATCTTTATAGTTCATGTGAATATATGTCAAAGGATACCCTTTGGAGAGGAGTTTAATTTTCACATTGCTCTGCCCTGGAGAGACTCGTCTTATCCTTGATAGTCGAGTGTATCATATTCCTATAAAACTACAAAGTGGCTTTCCTTTTCTGTTTCTACCCATGACTCTTATTAGACTGGTTTCAGTATAATCACAATAATTATCGTCATTGTATAACTACATAGGATAAATTTTATTTCATATGCACTTTTTGAGAACATGATATGCTGGCCACTGTGATATGTGTTACAAATGAAAAGGTGGAGAAGTACTATAGGTTAATGGAAATTGTAAGTTATTTGCAGTGAACTTCAGACTTTCTGCTTTACATGACCCTAAATTGGAAATACTTGTAAAATAAGAATAGTATATTATTTCCTTCTTCATTGGTTTACTGTAAACTTTATATATATATATATACATATATGTATATATTCTATCATTATATGTATCATACATAATACCTCTTTATTTCTCACTATATATGTTATCTTTCCATCTCTCACTATGTGTGTGTGTGTGTGTGTGTGTGTGTGTGTGTGTGTGTGTGTGTGTATATATATATATATATATATATATATATATATATATATATATATATATATATATGGAGGGAGAGAGAAAGAGAGAGAACAAGAGAGAGAGGTGCCAACCCACTAAGCAATCGAAAATCCACGTATAACTTCTGACTCCTCATAAACTTAATTACTAATAGACTCGTTGATGGGAAGACTTAACAATAATATAAACAGTTTATTAAAACATATGGTATATGTTATATGTATTATATACTGTATTCTTATAATAAAGTAAGCTAGAGAAAAGAAAATATTATTAATAAAATCATAAGGAAGAGAAGATACATTTAAAATACTGTACTATATTTATAGATACAATAAGTTTACTTTGTCTGTTTACAAGATGAACTGTCTGTCAGTACCTACATCAATTTTGTCTTATATGATACAAAACTGGAAATGTTACACATATTACTAACACTAGACATCAAAAATAAAAAGATAATATGAAAAAATTCATATTTATTCTCAGGTATTCATGAAAATGAAAGAGGAGAACAACCAAACCAATAAACAAATCCACCAATAATAACAGGCGATAAAAACTATAAGCTAAACATAAAAATCAGAAATAAATCTGTTGCAGACAGCCAACCCCAGGTCTTCAGCTGCTCCCAAAGTCCACTGCCTCAATTTTGGGATGATTTGTTGTCTGTTTAGGTATTCTACAGATGTAGGGTACATCAAGTTGATTTTGGGGATTTAATCCGCTGCTCCTGAGGCTGCTGGGAGAAAGATCCCTTTCTCTTCTTTGTTCGCACAGCTCCTGGGGTTCAGCTTTGGTTTTGGCCCCACCTCTGCGTGTAGGTCGCCCTCAGGCATCTGTTCCCGCCCACACAGGATGGGGTTAAAACAGCGGCTGATTAGGGGGCTCTGGCTCATTCAGGCCAGGGGGAGGGAGGGGTACATAGGTAGTCATAATTGGAATGTGGGGCGAGCCTGCAGTGGCAGAGGCCAGCGTGACGTTGCAACAGCCTGAGGCACCTCATGTGTTCTCCCTGGGGAATTTGTCCCTGGATCATGGGACCCTGGCAGTGGCGTGCTGCACAGGCTCCCGTGGCGGGGAGGGCCTGTGTGGATAGCGACCTGTACCTACACACAGGATTTTTGGCAGCTGCAGCAGCAGCGTTAGCGTTTCATGTCCGTCTCTGGGGTCTGAGCTGTTAGCCACGGCTCGTGCCCATCTCTGAAACTTGTTTAGGTGGTGCTCTGCCTTCTGTGGGCAGACAAGGAAGGAATCCCCTCTCCTTGTGCACCCCAAAACAATGGTCTATTGCCTCTTAGGCAGGTCCAGACTTTTTCCTGGACTCTCTCCCAGCTAGCTGTGGCACACTAGCCCCCCTTCAGGCTGTGTTCACGCAGCCAACCCCAGTCCTCTCCCTGGGATCTGACCTCTGAAGCCCGAGCCTCAGCTCCCAGCCCCCACCCACCCCAGCAGGTGAGCAGACAAGCCTCTCAGGCTGGTGAGTGCTGGTCGGCACCGATCCTCTGTGCAGGAATCTCTCTGCTTTGCTCTCTGCACCCCTGTGGCTGCGCTCTCCTCCATGTCTCTGAAGCTTCCCCCTCACCCACCCCCCATCTCCGCCAGTGAAGGATCTTCATAGAGTGTGGAAACTTTTCCTCCTTCACAGCTCCCTCCCAGCGGTGCAGGTCCCATCTCTATTCTTTTGTCTCTGTTTTTTCTTTTGCCCTACCCACTTATGTGGGGATTTTCTTGCCTTTTGGGAAGTCTGAGGTCTTCTGCCAGCGTTCAGTAGGTGTTCTGTAGGAGTTGTTACACATGTAGATGTATTTTTGATGTATTTGTGGGGAGGAAGTTGATCTCCACATCTTACTCCTCTGCCATCTGGAAGGTCTCCCCATCATAATATTTTAATTGTGTGTAATTTTGTTTTTATTTTATGTATTTACTATACATATTTTTATTTATTTATTAAATATATTAAGTGCTATTATAATAAATGCTTTGTTAGAGATTTAAAGAGATGACAAGGAATATAAAACTAAAAATCAGAAAAAATATCTCTACATTCATGGATATTATTTTTTAACCCAGAAGGTTGACAGTTACGAAAATCACAAATTAATGTAATCTAACAATAAGTGCAATACTAATGCATTGTACCCTGGAGCACTTCATTGTGTAAAAAAACCTACTTAGAAAAATATCAAATGAAAGATTCCTAAAAAAGTGACAAATGAGCTAAATTCTGATAAGAAATGAAAGGTCTATATCTGTGTGTGTGTCTGTTTGTATATGTGTAACTCGGGGTGTGCAAGGTTATATGAGGGTCAGTGAGGCAAAGAGGTGGTGGGTAAAGGTGAAACAGATAGGGCTCTGTGTCCTGTAAAAGTTTTTTGCATCTGGGATGAAGTGCAGGTATAAATTATCAAATGCATATTTGAAAGACCACAATGTGGGAAAAAAGTAGAAAGAAAGTGTAGATCCATCAATAGAAAAATAACTGAATAAATTACTATTCATTCAACTCATGAAATATTGTGTAGCCAAGGAAAATAATGAATTAGAAACATATAGATTAATTTCTAGTAATAGCTACAAGTTGTTAAGGGGAATACAAAATGCAACAAATAATTACAAGTAAATTTTGTACATATATTTGTGTATATATAAATTTTTCATATGACCACACATATATATACTAATTTTACAGTGTGGTCATATGAAAAATGATTCTACATTACATGATTCAAATACAGTTCATTTATTTCACTCACTGAATTAGATACTCATAATACAATTGATGTGAATTTCAATTTTTATGTGTATAGGCAATAAAAGCATACATTTTGGGGACAAGTTCAAATAATTAAAGGGTTGTTTTAAAATTGACTGATTATGCCCACACATATATGGTCAATTCACTTTCAAGAATACACAATGAGAATAGGATAGTCTTTTCAGTGAATGTATAAATTCTGAGGATCTAAGGTATAACATGGTGACTATAGTTGATAATATTTTATTGTATAATTAAAATTTGCAAACAGAGTAGATCTTAAAAGTTCTCAGTCAAAAAAAAAAAAGTAATTACATGAGGTAATGGATGTGTTAATTAACTTGAATGTGAGAATCCTTTCACAATGTATGCATATATCAAATCATCACATTGTACACTTTAAATATATTACAATTTTATTTGTCAACAATACCTCAATAAAACTGGAAAAATAATTAAATTGACTGATTATGAATTTGTCCAATTTATGCCTTGTGCAAATCATATGCAAATATGAGGTAAGGTTTAAGTATGTTTGTATATCATATGCAAATGAAGGCTTTTAATTTACTTGATATTGTAAATTCACGTAGATGTTGTATACCAGTTTTTGATTAAAACACTGTTGTCAACTATGTCCCTATCAAATGTGTTTTGCTATGTAAAATCTAACTCTCTTAATATATGTGATACATCTTTGAAATAAAGTGGTATGAAAAGGCAATGGTATTATTGTTAACCAAATATTATTCATATTAATTTCTTAAACAGTCACATTCAACTTAATTCATTCCATTTCATTATATATTGTCTTGAATTATGTTCATTTTATTTTATGAATGTGAGATGGTATTCCCAAAATGGCAATTGGTGTCCAATTTATGGTTATTCTTTCATTGACTACATTATATTGCTTTAGTTGATCCTTATGATAATTATTTGCTCACAGTATTCTAATGACTTCAAAAGCATAAAATTCTAAGAAAGATCTAGATCCTCAATTTTTAAAAAAAATGTCACTGTAAATATTTTAATGTGACAGGAAGAGTTCAGTAGTTTCATTTGTATCCATTAGTTAATGCTCACTATAAGTTCTCATGAAGTCTGTGCTGAAAGCACACACAGTCTGACTTCCTCCAAATGCTCTCATTCTTTCAAATGTAATTATTTCTGAGCTATTTTTGTATTTTGACCTAAAACAAATAGACTGCCAGTATTTGTCCAGCAAAGATGGGTTTATTTAGGATCAGCAAACAATTGCCATTCAGAGTCTGGAACCATGGCAAGCCGCATACAAATCCCCTGCACAGCAAGGGAAGGAGAGGGCTTTTATAGAGAGGAAAAGAAAGTTGGGAGTAAACAAAGAGTCTGGCTTTTCATTGGCTGAGTACTTGCCAGGAAAGAAGGGGAGTCTTGGTTCTTTCTGTTGGGCTCTGCTACTGTCACAGGGAGTGAGAACTACCTTTTCTGGTGTCCAGACTCTATTTAATTGAGTTTTCTGTTTATTAATTTTTTACAGTATAAACCGAAAATGCTATAAAATAAAATCTTAAAAAGGAAACATTACAGTAGTATAATGTTGAAAGTGCTCCCTACCCTCTGCCCTTTATTGTAGTCTCAGTGTACATGTCTTAGCCTGTTTGAGCTGCTATAACAAAAAGACCATAGACTGGGTGGCTTATAAACAACAGAAATGTATCATTCACACTTCTTGAGACTGGGAAGTCCAAGATCAAGGCACCAGCAGATTTGGTGAAGGCCACTTCCTGATTCATCCATGGCTGTCTTCTCACTGTAACCTCATATGGCACAAGGGTCTCTTTCATAAGGGCACTAAGCCCATTCATGAGAGCTCCATCCTCATTGTCTTATCACCTCTCAAAGGTCTCACCTCCAAACAGGGTGATTAGCTTTCAAGTATGGGGTGGAGGGAGACAAACATTCAGTCTATAGCAGTACTTAAAGGAAAATGAGCTTCAAATGAAATAGTAAAACTGAAGTAGCCCAAAAGATATATAATAGTGCTTCATAGTGTCTATGACTGCCTCATTGGAAATAATTTCCTGTTCACACCCAACTGGGTTGTCATTCTTGCCGCGAAATTAGTCAGATATAAACTATACCATGTTCCCCTACCCTGCACTTTCAATTCCAGCTACAGAGCAGAAGAAGAAGAATGTGGACATGAACAAGGGCACAGAACATGAAGTTACTTTTCAAGGAAGGATGAAGGCATATTAAGGAAAATGTAATGGCTCATCTTAATATCACAGTGTAAACACCATTCTCAAATAGCTGTCTGCAGGCATTTTTCCTATAATGTTGAATTAAAACAAAATCTCTTTAGAAATTGAGTTCACACACTTTCTATATTTGAGGACTAAATATAGAGCACATGCAGTATAAAACTTAATTTTTCAGCCATTAGCAGTAAACATCCAGATATGAAGGGTTAGCATTCACATTATTAATTGCGGAGCCAGAATTGTGTTAGGTCCGAAGAAAAGGATTATCAGAAAGTGATGGGAAACTCATTCCTCTGGTGCTGTAACTAATAGTTTTACCAATTCCTATAGAGAAATAACTAAAAAATAATTTAGACACTGTATAGAACTGTATTGTTTAATTAGGCTTAGGGAACCTATGTAAACCATATATACTGCACCATAGTCATTAAAATTAACTTTTACAGGCAATACTCAATTATTTGTAATTTATTTTCTTATAGTTTAAGCTTTAGAAACTTTATGGTAGGAGTCTAGTTGAATTTATCTTGTGTATATCTCTTTGTATAAAGTATCATTTTTCTTTTTAAATGAATGAGCTTAGATACAAACTTGGACAAGTAAAGCCATGAGGCAGAAGTTCCTTCTTCACTTTGGCTTGACTTTGTAAAAAAAAAAAAAAACACTAGTTGTGCTTACATTCCATAGGAAAGCTTTGTACCATTTAATATCCATACTTATATGTTATGACTTGCAGGATGTATGCAATTTGTTTTGAAGACACTTTTGAAATCTTATTCACTTAAAAAATAACTGATGAGATTTCTTAAACTATGTGACTAAAGGAATAATTTTTGGTGGATGCTTCATCTCTTCTTTGAATATAATTTGTATTTGTCTTGTTCTTTTCTTTCTATAGTCTCTTCTAGTTTTATGGCCATCAATTGTAGGATGTTCTCAGTGTTTGCTTGTGTACTTGCTTCCAATGAGGTCAAATTTTAAGAGTCCAGTCTATGTCTATAAGGTGAGTTTCTGTCTCTGCTATTAGTTACGCTATTTACTGTCTCATTTGTTTAATTATAAGGTTGATTGCATGCTGTTAGGACATTGGTCCCTTTTCCCCCGTTCTAGTTTTCAGATCAGGGATCTTGTTATTCATCTCTCTACTGGACCTAGGATTTGGTTGTCCCACTGCTGCAGGGAATGGATTTCACTCTTCCTCTAACATTCTCTTTTTTTTTTTTGACAACAAGAGAGATCTGATCATCTGTTGAGACCACTGAGTACCAGTGTTGCTTCATAGGTCATAAGTTTTATTGATGTTCAGCTCCATTCACTTCTCATTCTTGTCCAAGTTCCTAGATCTCATTTTTCCTGCCTCCCCAATTTGCTGAGAGAACTAATTTTGCCTATTGCCAAAGTCCTAGATATAATGTCTGATTATCCAGATTACTCCCTCTAATTCTTGTCCAAGCATTGATGTTACATAAGGAAATACTCAGGAGGAATTTGCGTGTTCCTAATGCAAGAGAATCATTGAGTAAGTTTTTTTTACCACTGTCTCTGTATACAACACATTGAAATTTGTGTCTGCATCTTTAGTAAATTTGGGTCATTAAATAAATGCCCTTTTCCCAACCATACTCTCACCCCATATCCTTGGTCCCTGTATGCATTATTCTCAATGTATTGTTTTAATATTCAGGCTATTAACTATTAAAATATAACAAAGAAAAGTTAGGTTTTCTTAGCTGAGGTAATAAGACAAAGCAATCAAGGAATCCCAGGGGTTTTCTTTTGTACTAGCAAAGTGCTTTTAAAGCAGTTTCATATAGCAGCATTTATGCAGTTTTCTAAACTCTCACTCACTGAACTATTCAGTATATTATTAAATAAAGCTTTGCAAAAACGTTTTGTATCAAAAGAGTTAATCTTAGCACCACATATATTATCTCCCACTCTAACATCCAAAGAGGAAAGTGAACCAACAAATGCTGTTATATATGGACTAGCATTTCTCATGATGTGGTTGCTGGATCAGTAAGTAGCATATGCAAATTGTTAGAAATGTGAGTTCTCAGACCCACCCCCAAACTTACTAAATCAGAAACTCTTCAGGGTAGAGCCCAGAAATTTCTGTTTTGACAAGCTATGTTGGCCATGAAAATGTCACACTCAGCTCTCCCGCTGCAGGGAACAAGATTAACTAATGGTCCCAACTGTAGCCCTTTTGGATCTGCCCCCATTTTTGCATAAAGGCTGCTCCTAGCCAGTGACTGAGTAGATTAGGTATACTAAAGGAGCTGTAGTTCCTGCATAACGCAGAGCTCCTTTAACAGGTAACTTTGGCCCATAGCATCAGTCTTGCCAAAGCATTCTTAGTACTGTGCTATAGTCTGAGACTCTTTATATCAAATATTTTTCTTTCCCCTCTTTCTCACTGGGCTCAAACTTACTTCTTGGTATGAATGATTTCCCCACTTTTCTGACTCCCTCCCTTTCATCTTTACCAGGCATCCCCTCCAATTCTTCTTTTGTACCTCTAATTTCATTTTAGTATTGGCTTATCAGAGGACCCTCACTACTCCAAGTGGTGCCAGGAATGCTTAAAAAAACAGGGGATATAAGTGGGGTTTTGAAAAAACCTAAATTAACAGTCAAGCTTTTTGGATACTCTGATGCACACTGAAGCTTGAGAACCAGTTTTATAGACCTTTTCCATTTTTGTTATAGTTAGCAATACTAAGTGGATCACAGCCCTCACATTAAGGGGATTACCAAGTGTTTCTTACGTGAGGGTATTGATTCTTAGAGGATGACTGAATTCAAGCAGGAATTGACAAAGGAAATATGTAACTACATCTATTAAATTTTGAATCAAACTGAAGAACAAAGAGAACTGAAACTGTCATCTAGCAACATGACACATGCTGCTACAGGATCTTATAAAAGGTAAAGAGAATAAACCAAGTTAGAAAAGAACTCCTTGAGAATAAATAAGCTCTATGAAATGATGAAATCAAAAGTGTATTCTTGTTTCAGACTTTTAATTGGATAACATTAAGCCTTCTTTCTATATGATCCCCTAAAAGCTTATTATCCTGGATCCTTGATTGTTAGATTACTCAGGTTATTGCATTCACAATAAGCAAACTGCTAGCCATGATTATGTGATATTCTACAAGGGAACACATCCTTTTGAACAGCCCTAAAGCACTTATTGACATCATGTGAGGACTTGGATTTTTACCATTTTCACCTTATAAATCTTGTGATAAATGATGTTTAGAAATCCAACAGAATCTTTTTAGAGGGAAAATATCCCTGATATTTTAAAATAAGTATGCTGTGAGAGGGTGTAGGAAAAATCATACAATGTTTGCTCATTTTCACAAATGCTGCCTGCTGATATTCTTAAAAAAAGAAATATTTTTAACACAATTTCATACTGAATTTTTTTCAATTACTTAAAATTTTGCTTTCATCCTTTGTGGTCAAGGATGGCATGATTCACTGTTTGCAGGAAATTGTTTCATACTCTAGTCATGAGAAACTGAAAAATGTCTACTCTGGTACCCAGGCATTTTCTAAATTAGAATTGATTTCATCATCTTGGTAAACTCTTACATTTTTCTGTTTGTTTGTTTTGCAGATTTGTGTTTGCATATTTTTTAGTTAAAATGAATTTTTATGCAAAGATATTGCTGAATAACTCATTTAAAAAACAGTTCTTTTTTAAAGCTAAGTTTACCATATTAAACCCATAGTAGCCCCCTCTTATACACAGGGGATACGTTACAAGACCCCTAGTGAATGCCTGAAGCCTCAGATAGTACCGAATCCTATGAGTACTATGTTTTTTCCTAAGCTCTACACACTTATGATAAAGTTTAATTTATACATTAAGTGCAGTAAGAGATTACCAACAATAACTAATAATAAAAATAGAACAATTATAACAACATATTGCAAAAAAAAGTTACGTGACTATGGCCTCTCTCTTTGCCTTTCTCTCAAAATATCTTATTGTACAAATGTAATGCCTTTTCCATCTTGAGTAAGCACTCATCATTCACTATGGCTGTAATTTTTGCAGTTTGAGATGCAACAGCAAAAAACTGGCATGGATTTCTTTTCCCTTCTTCACAATTTAACAGGTAGAAGACTTGTTCTTACAATAGATCATAGCACAACTTGAGCATACAGTTTTTCTCTTTCCTTATTAAATCAGAAACTTTCACTTCTTCACTTAAAGGAAGCACTTTAGGGCTTCTCTTTGGCATGAATGCCAGCATCACTACTCTTGGGCTTTGGGGCCATTATGAAGTAAAATAAGGGTTACCTGAAAACAAGCAGTGCAGTACCTCGACAGTTGATCTGATGGATCTGATAACCAAGAAGGCTACTAAGTTACTATGGGAGGGATATGCTGGACAAAGAGATGATTCACGTCCTGGGCAGGACAGAGTGGGATGACTTGAGATTTCATAACACTACTCAGGATGGTGCACAATTTAAAACGTATGAGTTTATTTCTGGAAGTTTCTATTTAATATTTTCAAACTGTAATTGACTGTAGTAACTAAAACTGAAGAAAGCAAAACCACTGTGGATAAGGGGTCTATTGTATTTTATGAAATGTTTTGTTTTCCTTTTTTTTTTTTTGATATTTAAGTAGAATTTGACCTACGAATTTGATGCTATATATAAATCCTGATTGCCTAGATCAGTCTGTGACATCCTTCCTCTGAACTATTTAGTTAGCAGTTAAGTTTCAAAAAATGATAAAAAATAAAATTAACAGGCTCCATTGATGATGGTGAAAATATCCTGAGTGTCTGCGTATGCCCAAACTCGTCATTGTACACGTTAAATATGTGCAGTTCTTTGTATATCAATTATAATCAATGATGCTGTTAAAACAAAAAACAAAAACAAAAAGAATTTAGGCTCTGATGTTAGGTTTACACCCTGTCATTTAACTGTAAATTCTAAGAGACTTTTTGAGATTTTTTTTCTCATCTATATAATGGATGAGAAATATAGTGCTAGTATATATACTGAAATTCCTTTCATTTTAATGCTATTACTGCAGAAAGTTTGTGGGTTTATAAAAATTCAGATAAGTAGGAAATCTTTTTTTAAAGACACATATATGCCTAAATTAAAATATGTTAACTTAAAACATAAATGAATATTCAAATACCAGTAAACGGTACTAGCTTTAAACTTGGTTGTAACGAATCATGCTTTGATGTTATCTTAAGCCATACATGTAATGTATTCTCTGAGTGAAATAAAGTCTCTGTGAAGAAATATGAAGGAGAAATTTTTTTATATTATTATGAATTTCTCTGAGTCTTTTTTGCTTGCATTTCATATGCTTACTTAACAAATTTTTAAGCATCTCTGATTTATTGAGTCTATTTAAAGCATTCCAGAGAGTTTTCACATGGGAAAAAACCCCACTTTTTGCACCTTATTTTTTATTTTGACTTATTTTATAATTAAAAATTAAATAAAATGCATAAATCTTAAATGTACAGCTTGATATATTTTTACATATGTACATGCCTCTATAACCATTAACCAACTCAAGACGTAAAACGGTTCTTTCACTCCTGAAGTTTCCTTTATGTCTTATACCCCTACCATTTAATATCTGCCCCTTCCATGTTATTATTCTGACTTCTATCATCAGAGATAAGTGCTGCTAATGCTGTACTTCATTTAAATGGAATCATACAGCAAATGCTGTCTTGTGTCTAGCCTTTTCTTTTCCACTGACATATAGATCACTCACCAAAAATCCATTTTCTTGCACTATGTTTCATTAATCTTCTTACCATTTAAGTTGTGTAATTACAATGACACTGACAATTAGCAATAATAGGTCTTTCATGAAATGCAAATGAAATTTGATAAGCATACCTGACTTAGATAATTTGGAGAATGAGATCTGCAACTTTTTGAGTTGATATTTAGATGAGATTTTGGAATTAGAGTTGATGCTAGTATGAGCTAAGACTTTTAGAGATGGTAAGATGAGGAGAATGCATTTTGCATGTGGGATGGATATGAATTTTGGGGGGAACAGAAAGTGGACTCCCCAAAATTTTGTCCACCTAGAACCTCAGAATGTGACCTTCTTTGGAAATAGGTCTTTGCAGATGTAATCAAGTTAAGATGAAGGCATAATGAATTAGGGTGAGTCCTAATTCCCATATTGAAACTGTATAACTCAGATTGGGACTTAAACTCACGGTCTTTTAACTGAAATCACATACCTGGTCTCAGGACTTAATGAAGCTCAGGTTCTTGATGTCTCATCACAGAAAGAATTCAGTGAGAGACAAAGTGATAGGTAAGAAGTGGATTTATTTAGAGAGAAATGCACTCCACAGAGTGTGGGCCATCTCAGAAGGCGAGAGTGGCCTCAGGGTATGGGGTTATCAGTTTTTATAAGAGTGGGTAATTCCATAGGCTAATGAGTGGGAGGAGTATTCCAGCTATTTTGAGGAAGGGGTGGGGATTTCCAGAAATTGAGCCACCACCCACTTTTTTACCTCTATGGTCAGCCTTGGAACTGTCATGGCACCTGTGGGTGTGTCATTTAGCTTGCTGATGTGTTACAGTGAGCATGTATTGAGTCTCAAGATCTAGTAGAATTTGACTTCTACCACCACCTAGGACCTATTTGGTTCTAATCAGTTTATGTTGTGTCCTTGGGCTATGTCATTCTTTTAAAGGCCGTGCCTGCACCCTACCCTCTTGTTTCAATATGACTAGTGTTCTTATAGAAAGAGAAAATACACAGATGGGGAAAAGGCCATGTGAAGACCTAGGCAGAGGATGGAGTAATGCCAAAGAATGCCAAAAATTGCTCTGTACTAGAAGTTGGAAGATGCAGGGAAGGATTCTTCCCTACAGCCTTCATAGGGAACATGGCCCCATAGACACCTTGATTTCAGACATCTAATTTACAACACTGTGAGAAAATAAATTTCATTTGTTTTTAGCCAGGAAGGTTGTGGTAATTTTCTATGATAAGCCTAGGGACTAAAGCACAAGTTTTTGTTTTTGTTTTTAATTTCTGTTGGTTTTACTACTTGATGTTTTATGTTCCAATGCAATTTAAACACTCTCAACAAGTTTAGTGTCTTTCTAAAAAACCTGTTTACAGGATAACTTTTTCCAGCTTCAAAACATTCCATTTATCACAGGTTTTAAGGCCAAGTTCATTACAGTATTCTGGTACCAAGTCTTTTAAAATCAGGATGATCATACCATATTATCCCCGTTCCCAGGGGCCTTCTTCCTTCTCTTCCCACGAAACACTTTCCTTTTCCTTACACTTGACTGCCTTTCTCTCCTCTCTGCTTGTGCACATGCTATTTATCTGCCTGGATGCTTGTCCCACTTTTCTATACCAAGGCCCAAACTCAAAGCATCTACACCTTGAAAGTTTCTCTCTCTCTCGCAAGCAATTACTTTTAATAACTTTCGTGGTTTGTGTGTGTGTGTGATATAAAAATGTTATTTCAGCAGTTATCATATTGCATTTTAATTATTTATGTAGCGAAGCAGGTTTCTTTATCTCCCTCCCTGCTAGACCCTGGTACCTGAGGTTAAGTCAGCATAGCAGGCTTTGTGGTATAACTCAAGACACTCTCTTTAAAAACCATATCAATGTTTAACTTACTAGTTATGCTGCTAAGAGAGAAAATTCTGGGTGCATTTTATATTGCTTCCCTTAGTCAGGCTCACTGTGAAGGCCTCCTCCACTACTTCTTTTGACCTGTGCATCTGAAAAGTCATCCTGCTCCCCCCTCTCCCTCATTTCTACCCAAAAGCAAGATATGATTGTCACTCTCACCTCCCATTCTCTTAGCTTTCTATATGTGTATCATTCAGCCTCCCAGGCTCTCCCTCAGCAGAGCAAATATCGTAGAAATACTTTCACAGCATCAGTTAGTTATTCTATTAATCTCATTCTCAAGACTTCTTACCCAAAGTCTTCTGGCATAGCCTACACCTGAATGGGTGGTTCATGATATCAGCCACAGAGCTTGCAAACTTTGATTTTCCTTCCTGCATTTTGCTGGAACTTTCCTTTTAGTTCTTCCTATTCTGGTTTTTCTGTTTCCTCAGCCTCTATATTTAGATTCTTTGGTGATACTCCTTCCAGGAGGTTACTAAGAGTTAGACAGTGGATTAAGAACTTTACATGCATTTTCTCATTTAATCTACACAGTGCAATCCTATACACTAATTGTTCTATAATCAATATTTTTCAGATGAAAAAAATAAGGCTTAGAGAAACTTATGACTTTGCCCAAGGCCACAGAGCTAGAAAAGTTGACCTTAAACCACATCAATTTAAGTATACTTTTATGCTCTTAATCAGTGTATCAACAGCAAAAGAAACTCTTTAGAGGGGCATTCTTTTTTAATTTTTTTTTTTTTGAGTCATACAGTAATGGCAACTTAGTGATGTATGCCAAAAGGTACTCCAGGTACAAAGAAGTCTTAGCCTGGGTTTAAATGCACCAAGGAATGCAGCTCTGGGTCTTCTCTAGCAGAACTATTATAAGATGCCTATAAGAATATGAACAAATGGGTAGAATGCAATATTTTATAGCAGTTTTGATAGCAATAATGAATAGAAGGAATTTCATACGGTTTGCTAAGAAGGCTTTGAATTCTATTTTCATGTGAAAGAAAGATTATTAATGTTTAAATCATTACATTGAAAATCCCATTTCTAAAGCATTAAATTATTTGAAAGTTTGAATAATGAGTAAAATGTATTTAAGAGTGAATTCATTGTCAATGTTAAATCTGAAACATTGTTTTTACATGAAATAGTATTAAATATTTTCACTAACACAAAATATGGTTTTGCTTTAAGTTGGAGGACTAAAATTCATTCCCATTGTGAGGTAGATATAAAAAATAATGTACATGAAATTTGTGCTTTTCTAAATAATGTTAGGTCTAGTATAGTAAACCAAATAAGTGACCTATTTACTGGATAATTCAGGAAAAAGAAAATCTTAACCTATATAAAATTACCACATCCAACAGAAACACGTTTTTCTTTATTCTTTACCTTTTTGTTTTTTGTGTAGAATGGGAACATAGAGAGGACCATATGTACTATTATCTCAGGAATTAGAGACAGTTGCATTTCAGTCTAAGGGGCATATCTATCAGCTAAATAACCTCAGTCAACTCAACTCTCTGAGCCCAGGCTTTCTCATTTGCCAAATGAGTGATAATGTAGCTACCTGTATCAGGCAAAATTAATTTAGACTGCAGAACAATGAGTCCTGTTAATACAGATATTTATTTATCTCTTTTATAAATATCTAGGGTATGTAGCCCAAGGCTGTATGTAGGCTGTGCTATATCTTTCCTGGGGTGTGACAGCTCCCATTCTCACAATCGAGGATGGTGACTTCCACATTCTAGGCAGCAAAGCAGAAAGACAAAATTAAGACTTCCACATACATCATATTGACCAGAACTCAGTCTTGTGGTCATAAGAAAGATATAAGGGGTGGTTGGGAATATAATCCTTATTCTGGGTGACTCTGTGCTCAGCTTTTTAGTGGTTATGCAATGAGGCAGTATAGTATGTTGAGTAAGAGTGCTAACTCTGGATTTGTATTACCTGAGTTTGTAGCCTGGGTTTGTCACTTACTTGCTGTTTGATCTTGAGAAAAATTCTCAGTGTCTTCATTTCCTCATATGTAAAATTGGGATGATACCAGCACCTACCTTGTAAGTAATTCTAAAACTTTCATGAGTTACAATATGTAAAGTGCATGCCTTATTTAAATGTGTCAACTGTTAGATCTTAAGATTTCATCTTAAGATTCTATCTTTGTATTTGCCAACTTGCAACAAACTACTCATTAATGTAACCAGACACAAGGCATATTTTTTTCCTTCCAAAGAACAACCAAATGTGTACATCAATATATCCTTATACTGTATTTTGCTAAAGATTGCTGAAATCATCTTGGATCCCCAATTAAACCATGGGCTGAACATTGGGAGCCACAAAAGCAGACCAGTGGATCCCTAACAAGGCCCACAGATAAAGTTTGTTAATTTTTAAATTTAACTATAAAAATGTATTTTTAATTCTGAAATTTCATTTTCTATTTATTTATTTATTTATTTTTAATTTATTTATTGGCTGTGCTGCATGGTATGTGGGGTCTTAGTGCCCCAACCAGGGATTGAACCCACACCCCTTGCAGTGGAAGCATGGAGACTTAACCACTGGACTGCCAGGGAAGTCCCTGAAATTTCATTTTCATAATAACCTGTAAAATAGTATATGAATAATCTAGATATTTTTAATATACTCAGTAATAGGAAACATGGGCATTATGTTCACATTTATGATCACATTCATACCAAGATGTATTATAATTGGTAATGGTTTTACAGCAGTTGAAATAGATAGCCAATAGTGTATACACACGCAATTTAAAGATAAAATTAAAAATCTTCTTCTATAGCATTCAAATCAATTATAGGCTTTGAGATCTTGAGCCAATTTCTATATACCACAGTCTCCTCCAAAATGAGGATAATAATAATGAATTTATAAAGATAATGAAATGAGTTATGTATATAAAAAATTTCAGATTTATCTTGCCTCACTTGCCTCACTCCATCAACTGTAGAAGTAGTGACAACAATACAGATATTTTTTATTATTGATTTCCAGTGGAGAGTTTCATATGCCTCAAGACAAACCTTATTGTCATAGGAAAAAAGCAGCTTTAGATTGTTACCAAAATTCACCTTATTGGAACAAATGTTCAGGAGACTGCTCTGTTAGAGATTTTTAAGTATGAGGTATCACTTCCTAAGACATAGTTATTAGAAACAGCATTCTCTGTATTATTATGTTGAAGTCATAGTAGAAAAATATATTATCTGTATAACAGGACATGAGACTTTTTTTAATATGTTAAAGCAAGGCAAGATTATTTAAGACACCAAGTTATCAATATAAAGTTTATTGCCTGATAGTTTTGTTTGTCTTTCTAAAAGATTAAGAAAATTATGTTGTAGTAGGTTGAATTGTCTAATACCAAATAAATATGTCCAAGTCTTAATTCATTATATCTCTGAACGTGACCTTATTTGGAAATAGGGTCTTTGCAGATGCAATTAAGTTAAGGATCTTGAGATAAGATCATCCTCGATTTATGGCTGTAAATCCAATGACTGGAATCCTAGTAAGAGAAAGAAGAGAGATATTTGAAACACACAGACACAAAGTGGAAAGCCATGTGAAGACAGAAGTGAAGATTGAAGTGATACATCTGTAAGACAAGGAACTTCAAGGATAGCATAAACCACCAGCAGTTAGGAGCCAGGTATTTGCCAGTATTTTTTATTTTATTTTTTTACCTCTAAATGGAGACTATCTTTTAGTCTGGGAATTACTAGTATAGGCAGCAAGTACTACTAAAGAATGTGAAATGAGACATTATAGTGGCTGGAAGAGTGAAAGATGGCTGGAAAGAACCTGCAGAACATCTCTTCTAAACTGCATTTTATAGATGAAGTCTGTGTCTGGATTTGGGCTGTGATTGGTTTTCACTTTACTTACTTTCCCTTAATCTGTCATGTTTCCTGGTTATTAGCTTCAATGAGAAATTTAAAAGCTTTACAAAGCAAAGAGATCAAGTGACTGTGTAACGTACAAACTAGTTTCTCCCTAGAGATATAAATATCAGTTAAAATCATACCTTAATGATTCCAGAAATCATTTTCTCAAAGCACCTATAATAAACAAAAGCTTCATTTTAAAAGAAAAACCAAAGACAAATTTTCTTTGCCTCTTCAGAGGTTGCCAAGATGCAGTATAAAAAGATAACAGTTTCTTGCTTTTAGCCCAGTGATACTTATGGTTTTGTATCGATAAAGTTTTCTCTTTCAGGGTCTTTGTGCACACAAGTTTCTGAAAGAAAAAAAATTAAGGAGAGCTATTTTACAGGAGTTTTGCCTTTCAATATCTGAACAACTTTTACTCCATGAGACGCTTCTCTAACGTCTTCATTTTTGTCTTCATTTTCTGTCTTAGTAATTGATCTGCAGGCTAGTGGCTTTTGGAACTGATGCATTTAGACAGCTTCAGGTGGTGGATGGGAGTTGCTAGGTAACCTCGCCTGTAACAACAAGGTTGTTGAGTCTTTTACCTGAGAGCCTTGTCTGGGAAGAATCTGAGGCAAAGACTGCTTCTAACTCTTGTTTCTTTAGGCCTCTAAAAAGAGAGATTTCAAATAAATACACAGGTACTTTAAAAGAATTATCAGGAAATAGAAAAACTCAGCATATCAATGTTTTATTTTCAGGCTTTAGGGGACATCTTTAAAAAGTTTATTTGACAAATTTTAAATATTAGATCAATGTTTTATTAAGATCTTAAAAAAAATATGACCTGAATGAAAACACATGTATTTGTAGGTTCTTCTAGCTAAACTTTCTATTTCTTTAAACTGCTACCTAAAATTTATTTACATAATTGTTATTAAATTTAAACAACATTGTGGTTATGATTATTTTCTTTGACTCAAGTCAACCTTGTAAGATCTTCAATCCTGAAGAAAAGACACAAAATGAGTAATGAGAAATATTACAAGGCTGTTGTAGTATTAGATGATTCAACTTTATGGCTATGTCTATTAGATAAGTATTGATTATGATACAGTTACAAGAAAAGAGGAAGACTGAAATATTGCCATTTGATTTGGTTCATGGAGGTTGTAAATTTTCATACCTGATTAGAAGCCAAATCTCTACTTGAAGACCTTTAAATAAGAAATAATTTCTCTGAGGAAGACAAGAGTTCACTTTTCTGCCACTGTGCATTCCCTACTACTCTGATATCTTTCAGCCTAAGAGGGGAGAGTTGATTGGCTCAGAAATACAAAGCAGTTTGTTCAATGTGGTCTTCTCTGTTGGAACAATCCTGTTCATTAGTTTGTTTTTAACCTAGAACCCAAGGGACTGATGAATAAGCATTTGTGATAGTAGTAGTAAAAGACCAGAAATGATACAAATATTATTCTTCCAGGACTTTCCGCAGAAGAATTTGGGTAGATAACAAATACAATTTTTTGTCCATTTATATAATGTACACACTTAAAAAATTTTCCTCCCATTTATTTTTATCTTTATTTAAACATACTTCTTTATCATTCTTACTGGGTAGGTATTCGTTGAGAGCCCCCAAATCTAGCCCATTTATTTATAATGGAAAGGTAATATGATGACTTAAGAGGAAAATTTTCCATGGGGAAAAAACAAAATTAATTAGGTAACTAGGAAAAAAACCCCTAAATTGCCTTTTTTTTTTTTTTAAACCTAAATCTGTTGGCATTTGGTAGAAGAGATCTAGTTAGTGAACCTGTTTATATAACCAAGGCAGATGGGATGAGTATGGAATGATCTACTCATGTGACTCCAGCCCTTCTTTCCAACGTTATTGTCCATTGCCTTCCTAAGTAAACGCTCTGAAAAGGGTGAATAATAAATGTAGGAATCTTAATTTCTTAAAATGCAGTGTTAGACTATACCTGATACTACTAGGGAAATGTTTTGCCATATAGGAACTATTTTACTTTCATTCACTGTATGCAGGCAGCTCACTTGGTTCAATTTGTTATTTCAAAGAGCTCTTTGATAAGACTGACATGAATTCAGTAGAGCAGAAATTACTGTGAATCATACATGCAAGTACGTTTATATACACACAAATAAAACTATATTAGTAAAAAAATACACAAAAACCCACTCAATATAAATTTTAGACTTCATACTGTAGAGAAATAAAGCTAGGCTATAGTGAAGATTTAATTATACTTAGAGGTTTAGGGCTGCTATTGTTGACAATACCTGCTACCAGGGAAGAAATCATGCTAAGAGTTAAAAATCTTTTTTCTCCTAAGCATTAAGAGAGGTATAGAACACGGAGTGGGAAAAGGATGCATTATGTAACAAAGCATTGAAGAAATTTTGTTAGAAATCTATGGTTCTACACTGTTGTTCTTACTGTTTGGTTATCTCTCCCATGTGTCTTAGTTGGAGTCCCCAGAAAAAGCCCCCATTTCTGTGCAACCTGAATGATCCAAACAAATGCCAACCATTGACAGGACTTTCTTTGATCATAAGATTATTCTTTAAATTTGTTACAGTCTCTAGGTTTTAAATTATAAGCAAGATGATTCAACATTTTATAGTTCAGTGTTCAAATTTAGTTTCATATTAAGCATGTTATATAGTTTTAGTGATATAATTTGAAAAAGAATCTGCATGGGAAGCTGTGCCCATAAATTCCTAGTCACCTTTGATGGAAGCTAGTTAGGTAGGCTGTTTCAGCAATTCAGGAGATCGTGGAGCAGGGTTGTAGGAATAGAGATAGAGAGAAATACATTTGTTTAGGTTTGGTAAATATTCTGAGCTTGATGATATGTTGGATGGGGGGATAAGGGAAAGGGAGTTATTAATGATGCCTCAGGTCTCTGGGTTATGTGTCTTTGACTTTTTAAACAAAGTATTTCTTGTGAACAAATATATATTTGATATTAGTCCTATCTTCTTAATTATGTTTCCTGCTTATCATCTTTTCTCCCTCTTTTTCTTTTATTCCCTACCATTTCTAGTTCCAGTATAGTTGTTTCTTTGTTTTCAAATTTATAATTTCATTTCTATTTTTGTTTTATGGGTGATTAATTTTTTATCTCAACAAACACATTTTTAAAAGTCTTTCTTGTATCATTTCTGTTCCTGAATAAGACAAAACTTTTAGCTTAATTTTATCTACTCATCTCCCTTACTGACTTTCCAAAATCTTTTATAATAACCTAGAATGGTTTTTTTTCAGATTTAAATTTTTAAAAAGTTTTTCTTTCCTTTCAAAATGTTTTTTTGTCATATTTAACTCTACCATGAACATGTCAAGCATTCTGCCCTAAAAGATCATGCCATTTCTAGAAAAAAAAGACACTACTCAAGGAAGAAAACCAGCCAAATAAATCAGAGTAAAGAGCCCTCCCACCCCAAGAAAAAAGAGGAAAGTACAACTTGATATACATAAAAGACTGGGTTAGGTGTGCTGATTCTCCCTGCAGTCGAAAATCCACATGTAACTGTACAGCCGGCCCGCCATTCTTGGTTCAGCATCTTAGGATTCAACTGAAAAAAAAAAACCCCATACAGCTCAAACCCATGTTGTTCAGGGGTCAACTGTTATTATAAGTGGCGTATATACTTTTCATAAGTTTAGCTATGGAATTAACTAATTTACAGTGTTTTCTTATATTTATCTTTTAAATCAAAACTATACAAGTGAAATATTTTTTAAAAATTAGGGACTTCCCTGGTGGTCCAGCAGTTAAGACTTTGCGCTTCCACTGCAGGGGGTTCAGGTTCGATCCCTGGTCTGGGAGCTAAGATCCCACATGCTGTGTGGTGTAGCCAAATAAATAAATAAATAAAAAGAAAATTAAACCAAAGTGTTTAGTTTGAAAATAGAGCTATTATTTGATTGCACTCCCCTATAACTAAATTTGAAAAACTTATTTTTGTAAAGCAATTCAGATTTTCTCAAAGAGTTTTACTCAATTTTGATAAAAATCCTCCCAGGGAAAGTGAATCAGGAATTCTTTAGGATATGATGGATTTTTAAAATATGACATCCGCAATTTTTTTTTTTGGCTTTTTGTATTTGTTGATAATATCTTAAGGTGAAGCACATTCTTTAGAGAATTCTCTTCTAAAATACAAGGCTTTATAGAGTTTTTGTTTTCAATATGTTTAATTTTTATAAATGTTTCTAGTGAGGAGACGTGTATCTTTAAAAATCTTTTGTAATGTGAGATATATTTATATATATACATATATATATATGATGTCATTTCCCTAGCATAAATAAAGCGATATACTTTGAGTTTGTTTGCTACATGTGAAGAAATATTTAGTATTAGAGTATATTTGTGTTGAAAGTGATCCTAATGATCATCTAACTTCTCCGCTTTATTAATTCAGTCATTGAAAAAATATATTTGAATTATTCACTAGATGACAGGCATTATAAATACAAAGAATAGGCCACTAAAACCATACAGAGTTTACTAGGAAAACCATGAAAAAAATAAGACCAAACGCTGTGAAGTGAATCATTGGAACCTAGACACAGCTTCAGTATATTATAGTTGTCACTGCCTCTTAACTGCCATGCACATTTAAATATTAAGAAGCGCAACTATGGCTGCTAAAGACAAATCAAAGCCATCTGAAATCATGGAATTATCCTAACACATAATTATTGAATGAATTACAAATAAAAGGTATTCATTAACATTCTGTAATTGTCAATCTTGTCTATAATGACAAATTGGAATAAAATATATCTAGTCAATAGCCAGATATAAGAATCTGCTGATGCCTGAAGAATAACTGTTTCCTTTATGTAATTTAGTGGTTTCCAGGCTGGAGGTGCACGTGATGATATCTAAGGAAGCAAAATGAAAATATTCTGTTTCTACTTATTTTTATCTCAAGTATAGGAAATCAAACATCTCTACTAATTAACATTTAGATTGACACCAGCACCCTCATTAACTCATGTTTTCTGCAGGTAGCTTTATTGTTGTAATCATCTCCCCCAAACCCATAGTATACCTGTTTTTGTCCCCTTTCTCTATGTTAAATATTTCATGAATCTCTTTGTGGGCCCAGCTCTACCTTATCCAACCTATACAGTTATTGCAACCTGGTGTGCTTCTGACTCTTATGTGTCAGGAAAACACTGATGAAAAATGTGTTTCTTCTCCTTTCCCTCCTCTCAAACATATTATAGCAGGCTTCAGTTGCAATTTTGATTCTCTGTCACAATACAGGCCATGGAGAGTTTGAATAAAATGTTTAATCTGAAAGTGGGGCCTCATCCATTAACTTCTCTCATGTGAAGTTAATCTTCAAAGCTGAAAATTCATAGGGATGGATATATAACTATCTTGATATTATACAATAGAGTGTTCAAAAATTGAATGCAGTAATTTATCTAAAAGAAGCAGTTGGGAATGCAGGAATATTTATGAAAGTTTGGTGTGTTTGTAGTAAATGTTGAGGAACTACAATAAAAACCTTAGAAATATGAGTGAAGTTACCTAACTTGAAATTGTAACTTGGAAAAAATTCACCTCATGTTATTTATCCTATGCTTTCAAAATGTTAATTATGATTAATTCAAATATAATTTAGATTCATAAAACCCTAGTAAAAAATAGTATTACTGATAATAGCATTTATTTTTAAATCATAATTATCTGGAGAAAGCTGTGAGATTCCATACTTGTGTACGTCCTTGTGGGACCAGGACCATGACTTTTAATTTTTCTTTTCTTTTTTTTTTAACATTTTGTTTCCATATCAGACTTATCAAGTTTTGTTTCTTAAAATAGAGTTTTCCTTTAATTTTATGCCAGTGTGTGGTAAGGGGGTCTACCAGATTTAAATATCTACCTATACACTTTTTTTTTCTCGAAATAGTAAGATCAATAGGTTAATTGGCAGGTTTAGTACACACAACGGTGAAGGAATTACCCAATTACAATGTTCACTACTCAGCTTTACTTGTTATGGTTACAACTATATATTTTTTTTTAATCCACAAAAATCTGGAAAAAACTAAACACTTAAACATTGATAACATGTAATTGGGTCCTATTACTCCATTTCTCTTGGAGAGAAAGAGCTAATATTGAATTTCTTGGGTATTTGAGTAGAATTTGCTTGCAGCATTTCTTCTTATTTCTATTTTGTGTTTGAATTTTCCACATTTTTGTAATGGGAATTTCACTATTCAAAAATGGTAGTGCATTTGAAGAAAGAAATACAACTACCCTTAATAGCAGAGTGTGCTAGATTTCATATCCAGCATGTTCTTCCTCAAGTGTTTCCTAGAAAGATTGTGTACTTGTGCACTAAGGTAAACAGCACTGCCCTTCAAGTGATTGTTATGGGCAACCTGGGGATTCCTTTGGATTTTCTGGGGAGACACTAACCATCATTATTCCATTCACCTTGGTGGCCACTACACAGTGTTGCTAAATGAAAAGAAAATTGACTTCAAAACTGAGACCTGCTAGTCCAAACATTAATCCTTGTGATGATTATTTTGACATTCATATTTGGAACCACTTGTAGTTTGTTTGTTTGTTTGTTTGTTTTTGTTTTAAATTCATGACATAACAATGCTATGCCAGATCACTCCTAGTAAGCAATCTCATAAAACTTTCTTATTTATTTCTCCTTCAGGGCTGCTTAGATTGACAATGGTCTATTACTTTGACATGCTCCCAGGGCTCCTGAACTTCCCCCACACTTATTAGTGGAACTGCTAATCCCTCTTAAGACCTTTGGAAGCTTCCCCAGGGACCCAAAGTGATTTTCTGTTAATTCCACCCAATCTATATTCTAAGCCAGATCACCCTAAATATACTCAGAGTTAGTGAAAATGCACCTCATCATTTTCACATGATGCCTTAATGGACAAACAGAAACACTTACTTATCCATTATTTGATTTGGTTATATGCAAAAGGATTTATATAAGGACATGTTTTATTTATATCTCAGTGTTTTCTGATTGCAGTCATAAGATAAATAAGTGCTAGGGATGTAATGTACAACATGATAAATATAGCTAAAACTGATGTATGTTTTATAT
The DNA here is from genome assembly GCF_965194805.1 of Balaenoptera borealis. Classification (NCBI taxonomy): domain Eukaryota; kingdom Metazoa; phylum Chordata; class Mammalia; order Artiodactyla; family Balaenopteridae; genus Balaenoptera; species Balaenoptera borealis. The sequence continues at coordinate 33,921,466 of NC_138868.1, forward strand.
CCTGGGACTTTTCATCATAAGGAAAAATATGTTTTTATTTTATTTTGTATCTATATGAGACAATAGATATTCACTAAACATATTTAGTAATCATTTCATGATATACGTAGGTTAAATCATTATGCTGTATAAACTTATACATTTCTGTATATCAATTATATATCAATTAAACTTGGAAGGAAGAAATAAGTGTTATGATGAAATTTCTTGTAAAATTAGATTGAAAAATCAACTGGACTTCTTAATATCAATAATTTAAAAGTAATGATGAAAGCTTCCTTCAAAAATACACAGTGGTTGTTCTACTAATGTGAACTTTTAAAAAAAATTTTAAACTCAGTTCTCCAAAGTTAGATTTTTTTCCCCCTCTAGATCTGCATCTTTCATCAGAATAACTTAATCTATGTTCATGGCCCTGTCAATTTACAATTAAGTTCATTCATGTATTTAAAAATGTTGTTTAAGTAACCTATTTTTAAGGACAATGGCTATCATTCAACAAACCTGAAAAGTAGCAGTTAATCTCAAATTGTTGAGCACATGAGCTTTATTTACATTAAAAAATTTAAAGCAGCTTTATTGAGATGTAAGTAATATATAAAAATCTGGACATATTTAATTATACAATTTGATGAGTTTGGACATAAGCATGTCATCATGAAACTGATGAGGAAACTCAGCCTCTTTGTACCAGCACTGAATTGAATCTTGGAGACAGAGTTTTGGGTGAAGTAGAAGAGAATAGCTTTATAGCTTTGCCAGGCAAAGGGGCACATAGTGGGCTAATGCCCTCAAAGCTGTGTGTCCCCAACCCGGGGAGTGGGGGAGGTGTGGTTCATGAGGAGTCTTATAGTCAAGGAGCAGGGTTGCTGATAAGGATCAGGGTGACTGCAGGGCCTGCATTCCTTCAAACCAGAGATCATCTGACGTAAGGTGGTCTCATGATGGGCTTCTGTGGTTCTCGATGACATTCTCTCTGGAATGAAGAATGCTTCATCAAGTAGTTAACATTTTCCATTTGGTGGGAGTTTTAGTTCTGCAGAAGAACTCAAAGATATCTTTCTGTATATCACTTGAGGAGGAACCAGGACCCTACCCCAAGGCTGCACTATTGTTTCTTGACTGCTCCTCCATTGTCTCTGCATCCCCTCCCTTCCGTGATTAGCAACTGTTTGAACCTGCCCTTTGGAGCTCAGGGAAGGTCATGGAGGCTGAATGAAGCCTATTTCCTACAAACAAGAAACAGGGGACACAGAAAGACTTTTGTGCCTAGGAAGTCCACAGGTCCTGCTTGGTTTCAATCCCCTCTTTTCTTTGATACTCCTCAATCTTGAGGAGAACAGGTGTTGGACAAGAAAGGAAATTATCATTTTGGATAGAGACGTGTCAACTGAAAAACTACATGCAACCTAAAAGTTGAGAGTTATGTTTTATTTGGTGGAAATTTTTAGGACTTAAGCTGAGGAGGCAGCATCTCAAGTAACCCTGAGAGAACTGCTCCAAGGAGGTGAGGGGGGGAGCCAGGTAATATAGATAATATATTATACCAGGTAATATAATATACCTGCCCTTTGTAAAGGGCAGGTAGCCGGGAACATCAAAAGATTCTTGTTAATTAAAGAAAACCAGGTATCTCAAGTTAAGGAATTTAGCGCTTTTCTGTGTATGGGAAGATGCAAGACTCTGGGCTCACTGAAATCATTCCTTTGATATGCACCTCAGCTATCTGTGGCCAGTATCCTGTATTTTCACATCCTGAGTTTCCTCAGGGCTCACCACAGGGAGTGGCTGCAGCCTGATGGCTGCTAGATGGCAAGTATTCTTTCCTTCCTGAGTTCCCTCAGAGCTCACCAGCTCACATTCCTGGTGGCTGCCTTTGCTGATGACTGTGAAACCCTCTGTTTACTGATATGGCAGGAAATATTCCATTTCTTAGATGATAATCATAAACTCAGCAGAGGAACTCGGTTTTAGGGGGACTTAGTTTTAAAACCATAACCACAGTCCAAGTAACAAATGTATCCATCACCTCCAAAAGTGTCCTCATGCCCCTTTGTTGTTGTTTTCTTACGGTAACAACACTTAACAGGAGATCTACCCTCTTAACAATTTTAAGTGCCCAATACTGCATTGTAACTATAATCACTATGTTGTAAGACAGATGTTTAGAACTTATTCATTTTGTATAACTAAAACTTTATACCTATGAGAAATGGAATATTGCCTGCCATATCAGTAAACAAAGGATGCCACAGTCATCAGCGATTGCAGCCACCAGCCAAGGGTGAGCTGGTGATCCCTGAGGGAAGTCAGGAAGGAAAAAACAATACCTGCCATCTAGCAGCCATCAGACTACAGGCACTCACCATGGTGAGCCCTGAGGAAACTCAGGATATGAAAACACAGGATACTGGCCCCAGATGGCTGAGGTGCATATCAAAGGAATGATTTCAGTGAGCCTAGACTCTTGCATCTTTCCATACATAGAAAAGCACTGAATTCCTTAACTTGAGATATCTGGCTTTCTTTAATTAACAATAATCTTTTGATGTTCAGACTACCTCCCCTTTGTTGCAAAACTCCTGTATATCCTAGCTCTCCCCTTGCCTCCTCAGAGCGGTTCTCTCAGGGTTACTTGAGATGCTGCCTTCCGGGCTTGAAATCCTAAAAATTTCTGCTGAATAAAACATAGCTCTCAACTTTTAGGTTGTGAATATTTTTTTAGTCTACACCTACTGCACAACAACTCCCCATTTCCTCCTACCCACAGCCCCTGGAAACCACCATTCTACTATCTGCTTCTATGAGTTTGACTATTTTACGTACCTCATATAAGTGAAATCATGCAGTGTTTTTCCTTCTGTTAACAACTTCTTTCAATGAGCATAATATCCTTCAGATTCATCCCTGCTGTGGCATACGACAAGATTTCTGTCTTTCTCAAGGCTGAATAACATTCCTTTGTATGTATATACCACTTTGTATATGTTCAGAATAATTAAAATCAGGATCTTGAAGAGATATCTACACTTCCATATTCATTGCAACTTTATTCACAATAACTAAGATATGGAAACAACCTAAATGCCCATGATGGATGAATGGGTAGAACTCTTGACAGTATTCTTCTTTCTGACAACCAACACTTCTGTATAAAGTAGAAGAGTGCTTATACTGAGCCTGTCTTCTTACATCAAAGCTGAAGAGAGGTGAACCTAGCAACTTTGATATCATTGCAGATATTTAATATATCTGTTTAATTATTCAGATCAATAAGATATGTTTATATATGAGAGCTTCTCGGTGACTAAAACCATGTTTTATTTGCATCTCAGTGTTTTATTGCAGATATAAATACATGCCTCCCTTCTGTCATTGCAGTAGCACCATTATTGCAAACACTATGTAGGTTTCCAGAATATCTTATTTTTTAAGTATTCATTAATTGCTTTGAAGTTTCTTTTGCATATTTCTGCTCTACAAATAAATTTATTTCAAATATTTCTCTTCAAATATTCCATGTAGTACTATTAACTGTGCATAGGGACTAACATCTGTAAACTCACCTATATGTGATAGATATTTCTTAAATCTAATAATCATCTGGGTTTGTGATGTCTTTATGTCATCTGGCATGTTGTCATTTCATGTTATAAGAGTTTGTTTCAATACTAAATGTCTTATTTCTTTGCTGAATTGGTGTGAAACATAGCGTTGAAAATTGCAAGTCAGCTGGGAAAATAAGCAATTTTGCAACTATGTGAGACATTTTGAATTTAGCTGTTGATTGAAATATTTTCCAAACAGCTTCTTGAACTTGATCTGAAAATGTAGTAACAGATCTCATAGAAGCATAGAGTTTCTTAATTTGTACTTACAAGAAATAGCTGAAATGAGTCCAACTTTTTTTTTTTTCCATCAGGTGTTGGTGGTCTGGTTGGCACCATTGCATTATTTAACTTTATCAGGCAGTTAAAACCCTTAGGTTATGGAAGAGAAATATACTGAGGAATAAATATTAAATTCGAGATAGTCCTCATATATAATAGCTATTATTCTGGTGTGCAGTATAGGAAATATTTTATATTAATTTTCATTTAATTCAATAACTATAATTATTTTAAAATAATATAAATTTTATGCTCATGTAAAATATAAACATTTTGAAGAAGTAATTTTCTGGAGATGTAAAGTACCCTTTTATGAATTATTAAGCTGAATCATTTTCAATTAGTATTTTTACAAATGAGCACTTTTGGTATTTTGGAAAACAAGTGGTAATTAATAACACAGTTCCATTATGAGCAAGAATTTGATTAATTGTTAACATCAAAAGCTAAAAATCAGTTAGTAATACCACAATCAATTATATTCTGTATAGAAATGTCTAATACCAAATACTACTACTGCTGCTATTGATAAAGATATGTCATACATTACTCTACAAATATATTGTGAAAAATTTAGAATTACTTAAATAAAAATAAGCACTAGATCTTTTACACCTGCAAGAAAAATATAGAAATTTGCTCTCTAACATATCTAAAATAACAATCACACTTTCCTGGTGTTTCAAGGAAAAAAGTCAAGTTCAGGTGCTGTGTGATCCCAGAAGAGAACATTCTGACTGCTGGGGCTATGTATTAAATCTTTTATGCCCAGATAAGAAAAAGATTATTAAATGATTGCATTTTACAGAGCAAGCCATACAAGTATTATTACAATTGATATAACAATTTGAGTGTTTGTTAAAATGATTTTGAATTTTTATTACTATAAAAATTTACAAACATTGATATTTCATGGCACACCATCCCAATTTGTGGCTTATCTGAAAGCTGTATCATACTCAGTTTGGAAGCTTTGTATTATGTATAACTTTACGTAGATATGAAGTAATTTAAAAGAAAAAAGTGAACTTTTACAAATAAGATATTTTAAATATTGTATGGAGATTTTAAGTACAGTACACAAATATTCTCAGTGGACTGTTTCCCACCACTCTTGACTAGAGTTTTTTGAATGGTAAAGTGTTTATCATGTTAAACATGAAGGTGACACAAAAATATAAAATATCTTTGAAATATGTTAATTATAACTTTACCCAAAATTTTATGTTTATCCTGTTTTAATGTTGACAAGATGTTTTCATAAAAACTAACGTAGTTGAGCCCAGGAAAATCTTGTGAGGCAGGCGATTATTACAAAGAAGAGGAAACTAAGTCTCAGACTAATTCAAATAATTTCAGTAAAATCACATAGCTTATAAGATTAGAAAATACCCTGAAATTTTAAAGTTTGCTTGAATTGCACATAACCTCAAGTTTGTTAAGGGTAGCTTGATAGTTTAGATAAGCTCCTAGTGAGTAGCTTAAATAGCACCAACTAATAACCACAGAGAATGCTAAATATGGTGCTTGGTAATAGTCAACTCACAGTGACAAATAGTGGCATTTGGGTTTAGTTTGGACAATGCATTTTCTAATACCGAATAATAAACAATTATAAATAGATGTCACCTTCATCCACTAGGTTTCACAGTTTGAGAATACTGCATTGTGTATTCTCAATGTGTGATAGTGTATTTCCCTATCTCCAAAATAAGTCTAGGTAATACCTAAATCATTTTACTAATACTCTAATTGACAGTACTGAGGGAATAATAAATTAGCATTGTGCATGTATATGTTTGGGTATGTATACATATATGACATACTTTAAATCTATATATTATAAAATATTGTTAAAATGCTAATAAACCTTTCATTCTCATTGGATTAAGACAATATACTAAACACTCTCAGGCACTGTACAGAAAAAAGTGAAGCTTAAGAGTCAGTCTTCTGTTGCAGTTCTTTCTGCTTTACCCTTGATTACGTGGGTCTAACCACATTTTGATGTTTTCTTTTATATTACTTGATTAACAAACTTTGTCTTCCTCTCTAAATCAATTCATCCTCCACCAGGAAATTCATTCTATTTCTTTCTGAGCACTACCACATTCCCTGCTCCATCATTTCAAAATCATTTCCATACTTTGGCTTTCCCATATAGCCTTTTTCACCCAAGAGGGGAAAAAAATCATCCTCGCCTAAACACAGTGAAATATTGTTCCCCATCAATTTACAGAATCTTAATTTTCTGGTAACTTCCTGAATCACTTTTCACCAGGAATAACAGTCACAAAATGCACTCTCTGCTTGTTTCATATCTACTTGTATGTGTGTCTCGTGAACTTTGGAAGTCTGGCAGTTTAACTGCACACAGAAATATTAGCTTCACAAAAGAAGGTATTTAGTACGTAATGTTTAAATGTAAGAACTCATGAATCGTTTTTAATAAAAATAAACCATAATTCTAATATTAAAAATATTTTACATTATAGTTCTTCATTCAAAATAACAATTATGTTCACAATTAAAACTAGAATTATGACTTTATTATTCCTTTTTTAACTTATCAGTAGTTCTATATCCTTTTATAGCTCCACTTCTTTTTGTATTGCTTTTAGATTACCCCACTGCCTGCTAACTGTAGTTTGAATACAGTTCAAACTACAGTTTGAACTGTACTCCAGGAGTAACTCTAGGAGTAACATTAGAACACAGATTTTTATAAGGATTCTATTATCTCTTTAGTTTGGAATCAAATGGAATAGTGTTTCTGAGAACAGGCAACACTTTTTCATTTTTACTGAAGAGGGGCCATTATGTGATCCTGACATCATTATAGCAAATAGAATTGCTGCAGCATGCCAAAAGAAATACAACATTTAATGGAGATTTTTCTAAAAGCTTTTCAAGAACAAGTTTGAAAATGTAGGACAAGGTTTTGGTTTTGTTGATCATTCTTTTTTCAGAAATATTATGGCAATTATTTTGTTCTGTGCACAGATGGCCAATTATTCAGAGGACCTGGTAAAGCAATAGATTGTGTGATGTGAAGATAAAGATGAAAAGTGGGTATCTAAGTGTCCAGGTCAGTATATTCTAGATACTACTGACAGACAGCAGGAATCAGAGGAAAAAGCAGAAAAAATATAGGAAAAAAGCCTCATTCTGGATAGGACAGGAAATAAAATATTATGAAGATGTTAATCAACATAAAAATCAACATGGTGAGCCTCATGAGGGTAAGGATTTCTGTTTCTCCACTGGTGTATCTCAAGTACCAGTAGCATAGGAAACACACAATATTCATTGAATGAATGAATGAATAAGTGGATAAGAAGTAGCTGTCAGGGCCTGCTTGATGTAAGCCAGGGTTTGAATCTCAAAAGAACAAAAGAAATACAAAAATAGTAGCCAAATATCAACCCAGGTAATCAAATATTCTTAAAGTAACCTGTGTAAAACCAGCCTTGAAAGAGTGAGACTTGCGCTGAATATCATTATCACATGATTTTAGTTCTTTAACTATGTTTAACTATATATATATATATTTTTTTTTTCCATGCCATATTCACATTCAAGTTCAGTAGTGCCTAGTTCAAGATCAATATCAAGTTACAGATGTAGCTGCTAGACTTAAAGAGTTCTGAGGAATTAGCCTTAACGAGGGAGAAGTGGGCATACTGTGGAAATCTTTGCTTTAGTGGACTGAATATAATGACCCTGATCGACTGTTTCCATTTATGGGCCCAGGGAAAGCAAAGCCATTCACTGTTTTTACCTTATTAAATATTAGATCTGAGGCATTCCACACGCAGTGACAAACTTTGCGAGACTTATTTAAGGACTCAAATATTTGGTATGGAATTTCTGAAGGTGAATGGGTTTAGTGAGCATAGGACCAACAACTTTTCACCTCAACCTTTCTGAAATAAAATCCTTTTCTGTCACAGAAAGAGTACAAAAGCCTGCTCGTCAGAGCCCTCTTCAGTGGGCAGAAAACCTGTTCCGTAGTTATTGTAGTTATTCTCAGGTCACAAGGAACATCCCCAAAGGGCAATCTTGAATCCCAAACTTCAGCCACTGTGACATCTGGGAGATGACACTTGAGATCTTTCACTAAAGAGGAAGCAGCTCAGTGACCTCTTCCTCTCTCCATTCTGCACTCTGCATTCCTGTAAGTCAGTGTTGTACTACCTCATGATGTTTGGAGCTGTTGAGAAGGTAGCAGTATGCCAAGTCATGGTACTCAGTAGCTATTAGGAATCATCATTTCCTTCTTTTTCTTTAAATCTTTATTTATTTGCTTATTTTGATTTTTAATGACATTTATTGTTTTCTTTCTAATTTTTCAAGCAATCCATATTCATTGCAGACAACTAGAAATACATAAAAGCATAAAGTAAAAATTAACCATCCACAATTTCCACCCCCAGAGATAACCATCATTAGCATTTTGATTCACTTCCTCCCAGTGTCTACATATTTTTTTATTGACGTATAATTGATCTACAACACTGTGTTATTTCCAGGTACACAGCATAGTGATTAAATATTTCTATATATTACAAAATGATCACCATGATATGTCTAGTTACCATCTGTCACCATGCAAATATACTACAATGTAATTGACTATACTCCCCATGCTATACGTTTCATCCCCATGACTCATTTATTTTGTAACTGGAAGTTTGTACCTCCTAATCTTCCTCATCTATTTCACTCATTGCCCACCCCCTTCCCCTCTGGCAACACCTATTTGTTCTCTGTATCTATGAGTCTGTTCTGTTTTGTTATGTTTGTTCATTTGTTTCATTTTTTTAGATTCCACATATGAATGAAATGATACTCTAGGTCTAACCATATTGTCAAAAATGTCAAGGTTTCATTTATTTTTATGGCTGAGTAATATTCCATTTGTGTGTGTGTGTGTGTATGTGTATGTGTATATATATATATATATCTCACATCTTTGTTACCCATTCACCTAGTACACTGTTGGTGGGAATGTAAACTGGTATAGCCACTATGGAAAACAATATGAAGTTTCCTCAAAAAATGAAAAGTAGAACTACCATACCATCCATCCAGCAATTCCACTGTATTTTTCTGAAGAAAACAAAAACACTAATTCAAAAAATTATATGCACCCCTGTGTTCATTGTAGCATTATTTACAATAGCTAAGATATGAAAGCAACCTGTCCATCCATAAATGAATGGATAAAGTGCTATATACCACCCCCTTTTTGGGGATTTATTCTTAGTCCTCTACAGTGGGTACTGGCCAGGCTCAGTGCAGGCTCAATGACACACAAAAAATAGGACATGGATGCTTATATCTTTGGCACATCTATGAATTTCTTCTGCTATAATGCAAGCTTTTTACGGTGGCATATATTACCTTGTTCATTCCCTAGTGTATCTCTTGTTCTTAGAACAATGACACATAATATGTGTCAAAAAGAATTTGTTTAAAAAGGGATTGTAGGTAGACCCTTGTGTATTCATGAAAGGCATTCGCAATCACTTTCATTGATCACTTCCAATAATGTTGTGACCATTTACTTGCTGAGAGCAGGAACTATCATTGCATTCCCCAGTGCTCAAAATAGTGCCTCACAGACTTAGGAAACAAACTTATGGTTACCAAAAAGGAAAGGTGAGGGGAGGAATAAATTAGGAGGTTGTGATTAACATAAACACCACTATATATAAAACAGATAATCAATGACCTACTGTATAGTACAGGGACCTCTACTCAATACTCTGTAATAACCTATATGGGAAAAGAATCTGAAAAATAATAGATATAAATATATGTATGACTGAATCACGTTGCTGTACACCTGAAACTAATACAACATTGTAAGTCAACTATACTCCAATGTAAAATAAAAATTAAAAAAGAAATTCTTCTGAATATTTGAAAATAAAAATCAATGGTAACATGTAAAAAAAGTGGTGCCCAACACAGAGATGGTGCTCAGAAATATTTGGTGAGAAAATAATCAAAGGCATATTGCGTATGCCTAAGACTTGTTATTAGTGACAGTTCACAAATTTAGCCAGCATTAGTTAAAAACCTATTGTTTTGTGCCAGGTGTGTGTGCCAGATGCTGAATGCAATATATTAAAATGTAAGACATAATGGAAACCCTCTGGGACAATATGAGTGGGAAACCAGATGTAGTTAGGACAATTAAGTAAGTGAAAATATGAGCCTCTCTATGTGAACACTTAAAACAGAGGGACACAGAAAAAAATTAAATTAGAGATGGTCTGAGCACACTGGGATAGAGAAGACAGAGGCACTTAGTTTGGAAGGAAAGAATTTGACCACTGCTCCAGAGAGTGTGAATTTGCATGCAAAGGAAGAGGAAAAGCATTGCCTTAGAAACTGGTTACATTAAGGTCACACTTTCTCTAGTTTACTATTCCCTAAGCACACTTTTCTTTTTTCGGATTATTCAAATGAGCCAATTTTGGGGGGTTTTTTTTTCCTCACCTGAGGAAATTGGCATGCAATTTTCTTTGCCTTGAATATACTTTGCTTCCCTCCTTTCTCCTTGATTCACACCAGTTTCCTTTCAGTTTTCAGCTGAAATTGTATTTCTTTATAAAAAACTTCCCTGTCTCGCCTCTCCCCAATCACCCTAGACACTCACTACACTCACTCAGATTAGGCCAGCTTGTCCTACAGTAGTATACTTTCATAGCATTTCATAAATTTTTTTTAACATCTTTATTGGAGTATAATTGCTCTACAATGGTGTGTTAGTTTCTGCTTTATAACAAAGTGAATCAGCCATACATATACATATATCCCCATATCTCCTCCCTCTTGCGTCTCCCTCCCACCCTCCCTATCCCATCTCTCTAGGTGGTCACAAAACACAGAGCTGATCTCCCTGTGTTATGCGGCTGCTTCCCACTAGCTATCTATTTTACATTTGGTAGTGTATATATGTCCATGCCACTCTCTCACTTCGTCCCAGCTTACCCTTCCCCCTCCCCACGTCCTCAAGTCCATTCTCTACGTCTGTGTGTTTATTCCTGTCCTGCCGCTAGGTTCTTCAGAACATTTTCTTTTTCTTTTTTTTAGATTCCATATATATGTGTTAGCATACGGTATTTGTTTTTTCTCTTTCTGACTTACTTCACTCTGTATGACAGGCTCTAGGTCCATCCACCTCACTACAGATAACTCAATTTCATTTCATAAATTTTTGTGGGGCCCTTACAATGACTGATATTAAATAAAATAATTAATTTTAATTTGTTGTTTATTGTCCTAATTGTTTTATCGCTGGACTGTTAGCTCCTTGCTTGAAGAGGTTTTGTCTTCTATATCAGGAACTAGCACAATAATTTTGACAGAGGGCGTTCATTAAATTCTCATTAAATTACCAAAGGCACGTGAGCTTTCTAAAATGTAGGTCCAAAGACAACAGGGTCCCCCAAAATGTTGATTGAGTCCCATAACCTCTAGGGTAAAATTTGATAGTCCACTATGGAAAATCTTGAGCCAGCTAAACCCATGGACAGTTACGATTTTAAGAAGTTGAAAATTCCAGAGCCAAATCACTTATGAAAAGTGATTGTTGCTGCTGTTGTTGTTTCAGGGGATGCTCAAACAACTCAGTAACACTCATATTGAATGTAGAGCAAAGATTTCTTTCGCTGATTTCTCCACATTCCACCTGGCCCCTGAATGTAATCAAGCTTTAGGAGATTCAATCTACCCCTACCCCTTGTCTCATATCAGCCATCCTTGTTGCCAAACAAATGCAGTTCCCTCTGGCCAAAGTCATGTTCCTTATGTCTACTTCGCTCTGGTTTCTGTCTTTGATTGTTAGGTTCTGCCTAACAATTTTCAACTATCCCTCCATAGCCCTCAGCACATGTTAACATGTTCAATAATCCTGTCCACATTTCTTCCACTTATCACTATGTAATCTCTACCTGCTGGCCTCAACTACAACTGGATCTTCTGGGGGGGGCACCACTTTCCCTATGTCCCTTTTAAATGAAAGCACTTTTCTCTCTCACACCCCAGAGGTGTAGGAGTCCAGAGACATTATCTGCAACTTTCAGGCTCCTTATCACTAATTTCAAGATAGTACTTTTCCACTTGCTTAAAACAAACAAACCGTAACAACCAAAACCCTTCTGAAGTTCTTAATCTCTCATTTTACTGTTGTAGACTCAGTCCTTCTTTGTCATAGTCATCAACAAAGCTTCTGTCACCCATTTCCACTCACTGACAATTTTGACAATTCAATCCTAGACACCCTACATCCCAACATCTGTCATCATCAGGATGATATATTGTCCATGCAGATGAACCACCAAATAATAGCGCTTCAATGGTCTGTATTATATTCAAACCAACAAATTTGATCTCTTTCATCTTCAACTCTTTCCAACCTCCTTTCATTTTACTTTTTTTTTTTTTTTCATCATTTCAGTATCCATCTCCCATTGCTACACACTGGAACAGTCAACTACTATGTTGTGGCACAATATTAAAACTATAATGATGATAATTTTACGAATCAAATCCAAAATGAATCTAGAATAAAAACCTCAAATTTACCTTCTTTGCCTTAATGATTATTGGAAGGCTTCAAAGCAGCATACCTTTCAGGGACCAAATAACTACAGTAAGTTCCCTACATACAAACCATCAAGTTGGGAACTTTCAAAGATGAAAACTTGCGTTCGCACGTCCAATCACGTAAATTAGTTCACGTGTCTGGCGTACATTGTCACGTGCATGCATCCTCTACAAGTGGTTGTGCTTTTGTGTACTTTACTGTACAATACTGTATAGAGTACAGTAGTACAGTATATATATTTCAAGCCCAGGAAGTCCAGAAGCAAGCATAAAAGCAGCGGTGATGTAGCTGGTACTGCTAAGAAGCTCCAAGTGATAACGATGGAAACAAAAGTGAAAATAATTGAGAGAGTAGAGCGAGGAGAAAAGCTGGAGCTAGATCTGCAAGAGGGTGACTCCATTGAACTTGCTGTGCAACACGAGGAGCTTACTAATGATGACCTGATGGAATTGGAGGACCAGAGAAAGAACGAAGAGAGACAAGAGAAAGAAGAAGTAACTGAAGAACCAAAGAAATTCACAAGGCAGGAAATGGCAAGGGGATTTTCTTTATTTGAGGAGGCACTGTTAGTTTTTGAGGCACAGAACCTGAACATAGAATGGTACACAAAGGCTGCAGCAGCCGTTCAGAATGCAATCCAGTGTTACCGTGTCATCTATGATGAGAAAAAAACAGAGCTACTACCCAGACATCACTGGATCATTTTTTCAAGAGGGTAGATAGAATTGAATCCAGAAAGGAACCAGAACCTGTGCCATCAACGTCAGGCATGAGTGAAATTGCAGCTTGCCCTCCGTCTCCTATTGCTGATGAGCCTTCAGCTCTACCGTCTCCCACCTCCTCTCCCTCCTCCAGTCAGTAACTCTCCTTGCCTGTTCATTCGATGCCAGCCCCTGTATGCCGGTTGTAGTACTGTACTACTGTACTCTTTAAGGTATTGTACTATAAGATTAAAAATGTTTTCTTTATTTTTATGTTTTTTATGTATTATTTGTGTGAAAAGTATTATAAACCTGTTACAGTACAGTACTATATAGCCAAATGTGTTAGTTGGGTAACTAAGCTAACTTTGTTGGACTTATGAACAAATTGGACTTACGAACACGCTCTCAGAGAGGAACTCGTTCATATGTAGGGGACTTAACTGTATTCATACCAGGGCCTTGTCTCCTTTGAGCTAAGGCCCTTACGCTTTCTCACTGTGTCCCAAGGAATAAATGCTAGTTTAGGCCTGACATGTGCTTGAATATCACAAATCTGAGGAGTTTCTGAAGAAGAGGTGCTCCAGTACTACAGGCCAAACAGATTCACTGATTTCCCACAGAGCCATGCCTGTAAAGTTGCTTTGCATTCCACATCTGAAATATCTAAAGGGTCCATTCAAGAGATTACCTAAATCAAAGAAATTTGTTTCCAAAAGGTAGAAGTCTTCACCTCTAGTGAGACAGAATACCGCAAATTACAAATAACAGTTTATTCAGCTTTATCCAACACATTTTAAAAAATCAGATAAATTAAGAAAAACAAAGAAAAAACAGAAGAAACTCAAAGGAAAGAAAAAGAAAAAGCATTAGTTTTTACTCAAGGTTAGGAAGCCTCTCTCTTCCCATTAACAGTTAAATAGGGAAAGTGGAATGGGGAGTAAGTATCAACCCAGCCACATTCCCACATGACTTGTATTTCAGACAATACGTAGAATAGAAATGTTTGGGTTGATGGAAATGTTCTACAATCAGCACTGGCCAATATAATAGACCCTAACCACATGTGTTTATTGAGCACTTGAAAGGTATTTAGTGTTACTGAGGTATTGAATTTTAAATTTTACTTAAGTTTAATTTATTTGAATTTAAATTTATATAGCACGTGTGGTTAGTGGCTACCATATTGGACAGCATGGACAGAAACATTTTTTTTTCAGGTTTCAGTGCTTTTCCATGCCCACACTAGTGACTGCTCTCACTGGAAAATTGTGAACTTTTTCTTCTTACTAACCTCATCTCCACAATATGAACTTTGTATCATTTACTTTATCTCTAATGATTACCATAGAGTCTGACACATATTAAATGCTCAAAAATGCTTATTACATGAATAACTGATGAATAGACAAACTAAAAATTACAACTATTCTAATTCTTTAAAATGCTTTACTCCATTCAAGTGTCATTAAGAATGTTGAATGGTCATGTTAAAGCTATCGGAATCCTTTTACCTGTCAAAAAAAACCACATAATTTTGTCATGCAGTGATTTGTTTAAAGATTAAAGCATATTCTAAAAATTTTATTAAAATGTCCTGAATCTAATAAAAACAGATATTAAAATAATAGATGTAATTTCTGGGTAAAAAGAAATGAAAATAGATTACAGGAGATATAAAACTGCTTACTCATTTAGATGGGAAGATTTAACTTATTTATTCTTCTGTGAAGTAATCTTTTATGGATCATAGGTGCATATAATTAGATACATCATAATCTATGATTTATGGTCATCTTTGAATTATGTAACGATTCCATCCCTAGGAATCAAAGAAGAGCCAAAAAGCATATCCTAGATTGTACTTATTTTAGTGCTACTTACCTGATAAATTTTTGAAAGCAACATTTAAAGAATGAAAAAATAAATTATTGTGTCATCATGTGAAGGATCAGTTAAACATAATGTTAGCAAAAATTAATATAATTTGTATAAGAAAATAAAGCAAATAAAAGTTGAACCTTCAATAGTGTTCTATCTTTTAAAAACAAATTTCTGTCTCTTGATGAAAGCCTGGAAAACAATATATTGGAAAAAAAGTACTGTTATGTTGATTATAAATTTTGAAGGGTCAGTTATTTTTAATTTTGTGTGTTTGATATGTTAGTAATATATTTTGTAGTATATAGTAATTTAAGGGAAGATAACTTGTTGTTACACAAAAAGGGCTGTAAAATTAAATATGAATCAGAAACTTATCCATGCAGATAATATTAACCTGTTTGATATAAAAATGAAAAGTATTAGATTTCAGTTTATCAGCTGATCTTTTAGTGAGATGTTTTTCTTTCATTTATCATAGGATTTTTTTATGAAATCAATTTGAATATAAGCTCTTCAATCATTTTGAAAGATAGTGTCATTTTAAATGTGGTTTATTGAAATTTTATGATACAATCAGACAACAGATATTGATAAAATAAACCTTATGCATGTGATAGTCAAAGGGGTGTTCACCAAATATTTTCAACTATCTCCCTTTGGAGACATAATAGCAATGTCTTTCCTCATCCCCTTTTACAATCAGGTATGACCATGTTATTTTCAGTGGCGAATAAAATATTGATGGAATTGATATATGTCCCTTTTGGGAAGAAAACTTTATAAGCCTGATTGTGGTTTATGTCCTTTTCCTATATTGAGGTGTTTTTGGAAGCACACAGATGGGCTTACATTAACCTGAGTCCTTAAGTGACTATGACGTTTTATTACTACCAACCCTTGACATACTAGTAGCATGCGCATGACACAAACATTTCCCTTATTAAGAATCTGGTAATTCAGTTCTTTGTAAACAGGAATTTCCTTGCAAAAACAGTAAGTTTGGCTACATTATTGAAAATGCATTTCTTATTTCATAATAAAGAAATCTATCACTCCAACCAAAGAGAGTATAGCAAGAGCACAGCAAACCATGAATCAGAATTTTCAGTCTTACTACAGAAAATAAATAGTGAAAGAATACAAGGACTACATGGGATGGGTTCTGTAATGTTTAGCAATATCTGGACCATACTGTACAATTAATAAATGTTATTTAATCGCTTTCTTATCTATTGCTAATGGCATCTAGGAATTGTTTTTGTTTTGTTTTGTTCGTTTTTTAATCTGAAGTCATAATCTGGTATTCAAAACAGCTTCATAAAGCAAGTGAGATATGGAAAAACAGAAATTGAGCTTTTAAGGACAGAATCAATTAAAAATTCTTTAACATAACAATTTAAGTTCATATGTAAGATAGTCAATGATGAGGAGAAAGGGTCAAACAAGCATAGATGAAGCCGTAATAAATAAGTTTCCAATTATTTTATTAGCATCATCAGCTCCCTAATATAGGAAGACTAGTCTTCTGGGATGTAACTTCATTTATGAATAATATTTATGACTTAACATAATTGATAAAACATCTCAACCATGAAAACCAAAGAGTTTAATGAAAAGCAAGCTTGTATAAAAGAACATTCATGTTCAATAGGCAAAAAATTAGACATATCATTGAAGAAATTAGGGGCAACAAATTGCACTAAGTGGAAAAATGCTTTCAGATAATATAGGAAATATAAATGTACTTTTGATTCTTGAATAAAATCTTAATGCATTACAATATTCTCAGTGTATAAGAAAATTCCAAGAGGAGATAATTTCTAGTGGAACAGAGTTGAACTTTACTTCTTCTGAAGGGACTCAGATTTGAATTGCTGACTTGTAGAAAGATAGATCATGTAATATTCTTCCTGAGTGCATCTTCAGGACTGACAATGAAATCAGAAAGAATAGCATCTTTATTCAATTACTGTTACAAATAGGAGATGTGTTCTGGAAACACCCACAGAAATAAAAACACAGTTAACATAATGAGATGTCATTTTGTACCTACCAATTACTTATATTTTATTTGTGTTATCATTTTTCACATAAATATTTTTTATTGTCTATTTTACCCTTACTCCACCTTCTCCTTCTACCCTCCATTCCTGAATTACACTCGCAGATATACACCATATTGTAAGCGCTGTGAGAACAAAAAGCATGCTTTGTTTTGATATTATACCCCCAGGGCCTAGAACTGCTGTTAATTAATTAATATGTGTTGAATAAATGAATTTGGTAAAGATTAAAATAAAAAACCTCACCAGGATGAAAAAGTTGTGAGAAAGCATTTACCATTAAAACTATTGGATAGTGCTGCAGTGAACATTGGGGTGATATATGTATATGTATAACTGATTCACTTGGCTGTACAGCAGAAACTAACACAACATTGTAAATCAACTACACCCCAATAAAAATTTTTGAAAATAAAGCATTTGGAATAGTAAAAAACAAAACCAAAAACAAACAAACAAACAAAAACTATTGGATAGTTTGGGCTTATATTCTTAGTCATCTGGGTTCACATTCTTGCAAGAGTTAAACATGCAACCTAGACCTTGAACATGGTACATTTTATTTAATGTTCCTTAAGCAAATAAATATCCCCCAAATTTCTATATTATTTCAGATTTTCCTGAGGTTTTAGGACAGTGTATGTGTTTTATCTCACATAAGTCCCAAATTATTTAGAACTGAGTACTAATAACAGAACCTTTTAAAGCGTGTGGCAATGTACCAGGAAACAGGCAATTCCCAGAAGCCATCTTTCAAACCCAGGATCTAGCCTCCTATGTTGTCAGGGTCCTTTCCTCTCTCTGGCCTCCATCTCACTTCCAACCTATAATATGTCTCATTCATTAAAGTTTAGCATATATTTGTATTTATAGCTTCTTACAAGTCACCTTAAAGACACACTACCTCTTCCAAAATGGTCTACAGATACAGAACTTAATTTTTCATCTCTCATAAGAAGAACTTTAACACTAGCTGTTAAAGATGTATTTGAATCCTAATAAAATAAATAATACAGATAAAATTTTTTTACTACGAAGATTTACCCGGGACATTTTGTTGATCACATTATGAGACACACATACACACACACACACACACACACACACACACGCACGCATACATACAGAGGAAATAAGAATATATAAGATAATATTAGCATGTGGTAAAATTTTAATTTTATTTTTCCTTAACTTATTATATACTATAAGATTTTTTTCAATGAAGATGAATTCTTTTTATAAAATTTTCAAAAAAAACTATGCTAAGTTTTTCAAACAAATAATTCTAATATTCTGTTATATTTTCTTTTATGTTTTAATGCTAACTTCTGATCTTCTCGGTTGCTAATGTTGCCTATGTTTGCTCCTTTATTCTCTTAAACATTTCATGGCCAAAATTCAAACTGAGTAACCACCATGCATAGGGTCCTGTGCCCATTCTTTGATGCTTTCATATGCTTAATATGTTGTATTTAAAATTTTATTTTGGTTTCTAAAATTTTATTTTTATTATTTTGTAAGCTTTTACTCAAAGCATAGTATTCATTTGCTTTTTAAATTATAGTTTTGTTTTCTTATCTGTGTAAAAGTTTATTTATTCTCTTTTTCTTAAGAGAAGGACAGGGGCATTTCCAACCTAATGTCTTAACCATGCTCCTCCTCTCCAGGCACAGTGTTTCTCAAACATATAAGGCATGTTCCAGCACTAGTGCCTAACACACACTCTTTCTCTGTCTGGAATGCTCTATACCCAAATATCCACATGTTATCTCCCTTACCATCTTCAGGTCTATGTAAATGGAACCTTCTTGGTGATGCTTTCGTGGACAAAGTTATTTAA
This sequence comes from Balaenoptera borealis, assembly GCF_965194805.1. Classification (NCBI taxonomy): domain Eukaryota; kingdom Metazoa; phylum Chordata; class Mammalia; order Artiodactyla; family Balaenopteridae; genus Balaenoptera; species Balaenoptera borealis. The sequence goes on from NC_138868.1 coordinate 33,940,467, forward strand.
AATTATAGCACCATCTGGTATATTTGACTTTCCACCTAGTGTACTCTGTTGTCTTATTTTTTTTCTTCATAGTAATTTTTACCATCTGATATACTATGTTATTAACATTTTTTCTTTCTTATTGACTGCTTTTCTTATTGGAAAATAAGTTCCATGAATGCAGAGATTTTTATCCAATTTTTTCATTGCTGTATCTCTAGTGCTTATAAGAGTGCCTGTAAGTGTTTAATAAAACCCATTTGAATGAATGGTTAAACTTTACTGTGAAATACAACATCGGAAGCAGCTATTATTTAAAATGATAACCACCTGAAATCAGGAGTTGACTATTCACATTTTTTATATGCCATTTACTATTTTCCTGACTTCGGTAAAATTATCTGTATATTTTTCAATTTCTTTAGCTGTAAAATTGTTATTTTCAACCAAGAAGTCTGAATTAATTTAATGCACATACAAAATATTTAGGAGGCCAGATATTGATTTCTAAATACCATTCTGAAGGGACCAGAGATCCTTTGAAAAATGGATCAATCAAATGGTTGAGTCCAAGGCTGAGACAGGGAAAGTAAAAATGAGCCTGGAATATCTTGTTGTGTTAGAAATTTTTTTTAAAAAGTGGTCGAAAAAATGACAGGCATAGACATAAAGATACAGGATTCCCACTGGCCAAATCTGGGATAATTTGACTATCAAAATTAATAAAGATAGTACCCCAGTGAATAAAATATGAACACATGTGTTTACAGTGCTAGATAGAAAGAGCTCTAGTTGCAATACAATACAAATTAATAACACTAGAAAATATCAGTTTGGCAACCATCATAGAAATATTGCTTCAGACAAGAATCATAAATAGACATTAAAATTATGAGTGAAAGCTTGATGATGAACTAGATATATATTTACCCTGACTCAAACTGTTTGTATAATTAACTCATTAATTACAAAGAGAAAAAATAACTTTAGAACAGAGAAATCTTGTGGACACCACTTAACCAAATGATTCAAGTTGACATTACCAACAATGGGATAAACCAATATCATGTGTTTCCTAATGTGATATACTAAGAAGGACTTGGTATCACTTCTGGTGTTTTTGCTAAAAATGCATCAAATTGATCTGTTTATGAAGAAACAATCAGACCACCTTAAATTGAGGACAATCTACCAAATAACTGATATGGGTTTTCAAACATAACAAGGTCATGAAAAACAACCACAAAAAGAATGCAGAAATATTACATATTAAAGGATACTAAAGAACCATAACTAAATTTAATGTATGATCCTAAACTGGATTGTAGATTGGGAAAATAAAATGAGCCATAGAGAACAAAACTGGTAAAAATTGAACACTGTATTAGTCAGGGTTTTCCAGAGAAAACCCCTTGAAAAATGTGGAGGTTAGAGGTGCAGACCCCCAGAGCAGTTGAAAGTCTTGAGTATAATTTTACAGTCCACCCTCTATATCCACAGTTGTGCATCCACGGATTCAACCAACCACAAATACTGTAGTACGACTGTAGTATTTATTGAAAAGAAATTCGAGTGTAAGTAGTTCTGCACAGTTCAAACTCTGTTGTTCAAGTGTCAACTGTATATGTGTGTCCTGAGAATCAGAGGCGCTGATAATGTAAATCCCAGTCTGAGGGCCAGAGAAAATGAGATGAGATGTCCCATATCAAGCAGTCATGCAAGGATAAAGGGAGTGAATTCCTCCTTGCTCCACCGTTTGTTCTATTCAGGCCCTCAACAAATGGGATGATGCCTATCCACACTGGTGAGGGCAATCTACTTTACTGAGGCCACTGATTCAGCTGCTAATCTCATCCAGAAATATCCTCACAAATACACACAGCAACATTTAATCTGGGCACCCCATGGCCAGTCAACTTGACACTTAAAATTGATCATTGCAAATATGGAGTGTAGATTAGATAATAGAAATATCAAGGTAATAGAAATATCAAATATCTTACTTTATTATACTGTAGTTGTAGAAGTAAACAGTGAAATCTCTATGCATAAAAGGTACGGTATCTGCAATTTACTATCAACTGATCCAGAGAAAAGAGAACAGAAATAATAAAGCAATGGGTCAATTAATTCATCTGGGTAAAGGGTATAAGAGGGCTCTGTGTATTACTCTTAAGTTTTAAAATACATTCAAATAAAAGTTATGAAAATGCTTACTGGAAAAAAATAGCATGTATTATAACTCAATATGTGATTTGAACCTAATTCCATGAAGAGATGAATCAAGTTATCACTGATTATTCTGACATACAAGGAAGAATCTTGTCTCATATTAATATACTCCAAAAACCCAATAATAATTAGAGAATATTATATAACTTTAGAATTAAAATCCACAATACCCTATAACATGAAATAACTGTTAGGAGTATGAAAGGGAACAAAATAAATTTACTTATTGTTTGATCTCAGAATTTTTACAGATGACAGAAAAATAAGTCTTACTAAGTTCCAATTATGTTTTTATCTTTTCAAGGGAAAATGATTTTTAATCTGTGGAAGTAGAAAGTACATGGCTAAGGGAAAAAATAAGTCCCAAGATAGATGGCTAGGGAGCACTAAGCTAGATTTAAGGAATTTGGTTTTTAGGCCAAGAACATTGTCTCCAAGGTACTGAATGAAAGAGAAAATGCAGTTTCTGAGAAGATATGTTGGCATTTGATAAACCATGGAGAATATGAAACATGTCAGAGCCAGAAGATGCCCACCTGCTACTTAATTTTCTAAAAGAGGTTAAGTGATTGCCTGAATCTACAGAACCACAAGTTTGACAGTAAAACCCCTTTCACATTCTGGAAAATATTTATATGGATTTTGTTTGAGATCTCTGGATAAAGAAATTAATGAACCATCATAGCTAATTTATCTCTTTTTATAGGTGGTAGATCAAGGTAATAACTTAGATCTGGAGTAGCATGATTAAAAATGTATCAAAATAACTTCCATTATACAGTTGTGGAGAGTGGATAAATAAAGGTTAGAAAACCATAAAGTTAGATATATATATATCTATGCTGTTTTTATATATACGTATATTATATATATATATTATATATATATATATATATATATATATTGCCAGAATATTTCTCAGAGGGCACTAATAATTGAAGCAAAATCAATCCAGGATGTGATCTCAAGTTGTAGAACACAGAGATCAGGTCTTCACGTTTTCCTTGGCTACTTCTGCTAAATAATTGTCTGAAGACAATTTTGCTTTTTCCAGACTACCATATAAATGTAACCATACAATATGTAACCTAATGAGTTTGCCTTTATTCCCTTGGTACAGTGTGTTTGTGGTTTACTCAAAATGCTCAACATTTACTTTTATCTCTAGAAGTCCTGATTACTGTTAATGCCCACACATCTCGGGGAGTTCACACTGCATGTTGAGCTGTTTCTTGGCTCTCTCCACTGACTGCTTAGAAATGAGTTTTCTTTGGTTTCCTAGTTTGGTAACAATCATCATTTGCCTTCCAGTTGCCAAAATTTTGCTACTGTTATCTTCCCTTCATATGGTTTTGTATGCTTTTTCATAAACATTTTATTGTTTTACTGGTACCATTTTAAGAGGGAGCAGAAGAAAATGCATATGTCTATTTTTTTCATCTTTACTTGAAAATTAGTCAAATGCTTTTTCTCAGTTAAACTATGTATGGGAAGGGTTCATATTTCTGGCTATTATGAAGTGACAAGAAAAGAAATTGGCTCTCATCTTTAAAAACTCAACAAAAAAATTATATGATTATATTGGACAACAGGCAAAGTTGCTCAAAAAGAGAAGGGTATGGGATATTCCATGTGCCTCCCAACCCGAGTGCAAATTCCTCCTAATACACTGGGCAATGAGTGGAGTCCTTAGGACGGTATCAGAAAGGGATCCTCAGGAATAGAACCAAATTTGCCCAGTCTAAAGGCTGTTTGGGCCCCACCTAACAAAATTTAAAAACCAGCTTCAAAAGCATCAGTTTTCATTTAACTTAACTGTATCCAAGAACAAAGCTCAAATATAAATTTTTTTAAAAAGTAACAAACAATGTAAAGATCAAAATATTGGTGAGAAAAATAAATAGAAATAGATTCAAGACTTACATAGATAATGGAAGTAGTAGACAAAGAAATAAAAAGTGTGTGTGTGTGTGTGTGTGTGTGTATAAGAGAGAAGGGGGTGTAGGGAAGGTTGGGAAAAGTGTGAACATGATGTGAGAAAAGAAATGGAAGGTATGAAAAAGACCCTCATCAAAATTCTAGAAATGGAAAATATAATGTATAAGATCAATAGCAGTTTAACACTACAGAAGATAGAATTGAGAAACAATCCAAAATATTCAAAATCCAAACTATGCAACACAGAGAACAATGTAATTGAAAAATATGAACAGGATATGAGTGAGCTATGGGACAAAATATGTGGAGGAAGTTGTATAGAAAACAAAAACAGGATCAAGATAATGACGAGTAAACTAAGAAAGTTCCTTCATCATTTTTCTAACTCCTGTCTTAAATTATACTGGTTTATGGCTAACCCCCCTGATGTAATTATTTTTCTGATTTAATTTTCTTATCTCTTTATCTCTCTCTTATTCAATCACCAATCAGTAATTGATCTTATGAGCCGTGAATTTTGACAAAGATGTGACCTCTGCCCTTAAGGAGATCAATGTTTACTGACTTGTGAGTGACACTAATTCCCATATAATGTGTTTATGTTACAGTAAATATATAAGAACTAAAGGAAGAGAGTTTGCTGACTCCTTGGATACATTGCCTTCAAAGTACCCAAGGAACATTGGTTTCTCTAATAATTTCTATGTATAACAATTACATAACCACCACGACACCACTTTAATTGTTACAAGCAATATTTTGAAATAAAATCAACAAAAAATGTGTCAAAATTTTTAGTGTTAAAGTGAATCATTAAAAAACATTATAACAAGTGTTTTAGTATCTTCTATAGACAATGATATAACTAAAATATCTTGATTTGTTTAAAATATGTTTCGTAGAAAGCAAAGCTTTTAACAATTTATTAATTATTCACTGATATATATAGTTAGTTGACCTCAACAATTAGTCTTCAATGAATTTAATTTTTTAAAGCTTTTTAACTAGCAGTTATTTCAGATGTATCACAGTTTTGTTCAAAAACATCAAAAATGTAATACTATAATATTTAATTATGCCATCGTTAATTTATTCAAAAATTAAGTTCTATGGGTGCCTTATGAAAGACTCAGCTTTTGATACTTAATAATTTAGATTATAGTTAAAACTTATACTCTCATTACATACAGCTGTTTTAGGCAGTTAGTTTATCTACCATTTGATAGCACTTTCTCAGGGGAAAACATGGGACAGCAGAAAAAGCATTAATCTAGGAACTGGGAGACCAAAATTCTATCTTAGGATCCACTATATTACTACATAATATTGGAAAATCAATTTCTCCCTACTTAAAATTTTAGAAGGAATTAAATTAAAATTGTCAAATACCCTGCTGGTGACATGCCAGTCTATTTCCTACATGTATGGTTTTGCTATCCATAGTACAGTCAAAATGTATGTTTTTTGTTATTCATAGTATAGTTAGAACCCATGGGTATGGAGAGTTGGCTGAATATATAGGGTACTTGAATATCTGCAGATTTTGGTATCCCCCACAGATACCAAAGGACAACTAACTATCCAGTTTTTCCACCACTGGAACCAGTATCAACATTAAAATTGTTCTTAAGAGACAACTTCATGTGACCTCTAAGAATAAAGTAGATTTGCTACTTGAGAAAAATTCATTTGCCATCAAATACTAGAATATTTCCAAGATTTCTCTTAATTCTAAAACTCAATATTCTCTAATGTTCTAATTTTTAGCTTTGAAAAAACTTCTAAAATATCAGTCTTTATTCCATTTATTGGACTAGATGATGAGCCTTCTGACACAAACAGATGTGACTTTATAAGCTCAAATGCCTTGTACTCTTTTAATAGTACTTTAGGAAATTATGCTCCACAGTTATGTTAATTATGTTTCCTCTCAATGGACTAACCACAAAAAGCCAAGAGCCTCTTGAAGTCCTCAATTTAAATGATATTGCTTTAATGGTAGATTTGAAGACTTACTAAATATTAACAAGCAGATCAAATTCCATACAGAGGCAGAGATGATTCAGTGCTTCTATTTATTATAAACCTTTAACCATTGAGACTGTATGCTTTTGTGGCTGAGTCCCTTTATGTTGAAAATAATCCTGAAAACAGAAGCATTTAATAATATGTATTATGAGTAATAAAATAAAATAGCTAAATATTTTAAAATTATGAATACTTCCTGAGTCTCTGTTTTATCCCTCTGGATATTATCACAGGTCTGTTTTAGGCAGAGCCCTGGGCAGACAAATGGTGAGAACATTAAAAATCCAGGTGAGATCCTTTAAAGTATGCATTCAAACCTTTTGTAAAAGAATAAAGATTTTATAATAAAGTTAATGAAATTTGAAAAATCAAGAGTAAGGATTAGAAAAAGATGCTATAATTTGGGCATCATATTTGTTTCCAAGCTTCGGTAACAAATATGAATAAAGAAAATATAAAAATTTATCTCTCTTTATAAAAAGGGAGGAACCATACTGGTTATTTGGGGCAAAGCAATAATTGATATTAGATTATTTTCAAAATGGTTGAAACCCTCCTGTACCTCCCCTCTTACACCGTATTTTTAAAATATAGTGAAAGCGGCTCTTGAGCCAATTAAATTCCATTAAATAGAAATTAAGAAGTATTTAAATAAAGTATTAAAATACACTGTATGAAAATATTGACTGTAATCACTTCTCAGTTGTGGTATTATGGTGATTTAATTTTATTATATATATTACATTTATAATCAGAAAAAGAGTAATACCTTTTAAATCAAATATTAAGAGGTAGCTAGATAGTAATTTAAAAAAAGGCATTAGCACAGTAATGGGAGGAAGTAAAATAAACTAAAATTAAAATGAGTCATTGCTGTTTGAGTTTGTTATTAGAAACACAAACTATTATGAAGATTTATTTAAAGTATTCCTCATTTAAATGTTTGATTCACTATTGACCTGACTCACAAGAGGAAAAAAATAAAAGTAGTAGCAACAGCAACAAAAATGACAAATTTGTGAGCCTGATATCCAAAGTTATTTATCTCTATTAGTATGCAATCAGTTGTTAACTCAGCACGGATTCATTGAACATTATTCATTGTTAGCTTGGTCTTAGGTACAAGAGTTTAAAAATCATAATCAAATTTCTTATCTTGAGTTCACAGTAGTTAGAAGAACCAACCAACCTCACAAATTAACATGACTGAGTTCTGTAAGAAGTGATTTCAGAGCCCAGAATGGAGAACAGATGACAAATTCGACTCATAACAATCTTTCCATGTGTATCCATAATTCCATTTCACACAGTTCAAATCATATTGCTGGCCATTTCCCAAAGAAGCTAATGTTTTGCTTTGACTGTTCCCTCTGAATGGAATGCGCTTTTACTCTGTGCCTCAAAATCCAACCCCATTCCTCTTTCACATTCTTTAAATCTCAATTACCAATGCCACCTACCTCCTGAAATATTCTATAGACATTATCTCCTTCCAGACCAGTACTCCCTGTCTATTCCCCTTCCATCAAATAATTTCTACTTTTCTAAACTGCTAGTTCATTTCATCCATATCTCACTTAGGGTTCTTATCACTTTACACTGTATTTGAGTATTTGTTTATATAAATTACTTCCTCTGTGTGGACATCATGAAAACACATCACTCTTCTGTTGTGAAGAGAATAGCTCCAGCTGCTGCCCTCCTAGATTTACACCGCATTCAAGCCAAAACTATGCTTCCCACATTCTGCTCCCAAACGTTGACTGAGCATAGCATGAGTAATAATAGAGGTCCATTCCTGCAGGATGAGGAATGGTTCTGCAGGGAAAGCATGGCTTGAGAAGTACACTCCTCCCTCTTCAAAATCTCCTTAGAACTGAGCTACAGCCTGGGATTCTTCCTAAACAATCCTGCTTCACCTGCTCTGTGTCACAGCCGGCAGCACTGCAGAGTGGTGTGAAAGCTTTCCCTCCTTCTCACAATTGCTCCCCTTTACTCTTCATAGGCCTTTCTCCCAGTACACTTTTCGCATGTATAATCTTGTCACCTGCTTTTCAGAGGACCGAAAGTAAAACAAGTGGAGCCAGAAATATCATAGGAAAGTGGGCAACAAAAATGGGTTTGGAGCCTGACTCCCTCACCACCTCCCAGAAGGCACCATCCTGAGTCATATAATAAAGCACAGGTTGACAGCCCAATTGTTATCACTGCTGGTGACCTGGGGAAACATCCCTCGTACATTTGATGATTCTAGGATTTGAAATATATGAGGGGGAACAATGCATACAAAGCCAGCAGAGTTGGCTGATTACTGCTAAGTGGTATTAATGAGAGACTGAGGTTATTAACAAGCAGTTAAGTCCTAAATGTGAGAGCAAAGAGGTTCTTTGACAGCTTAAACAGATCTTTATCTCCTGAACTGGAAAAGCCAGAACAGCTGAACAGAAGCTAACCTAACAGAGTTCCAGAGCTTTAGAGATGTAAAAATGCCCAGCCAAGGTAGATCTTTTATTATCAGTCCAGAACCCTAACTGGGAAAACTGTGACCCTGAAACGTGAATGGGGATATCTGGTGGAATCTCTGAAGACCTTAGCTCAGCAGATCTCCTTCAAATCTCAGAGGTTAGAGAGGCTAGCCACCCTTCCCTAGCACAAGCTAGCACTACTCTGCTGGAAGGTGCTGCAGAAGTCTTGCCACTGCAGAGTAGCAGGTTTTCCCCTCAGAAGCTACTCAAATCTCCTCTCCTGTGACCAGGCTGATGACTTGGGTTAAATTTCAGCATAACCTGGCCAGGGACATGCTGGGCCTAATAAGGGAAGAAGTGCATTATACAATAAAGAAGCTGAAGGAATTAATTTGCATGTTGTGACATAGCCAAAAGAATACTCTAGGATTGGATTTTAAGGGTGTCTGACCAAGTGGGTCAGAACAAACCAGAATCCATTGACTTTTGTGCATTTCTCAAGATACAGAATTTAAACATCCTAGCAAAAAGACACAAAGTGGAGTCCGATTACTCTTTTATTTATTTATTTTTTAACATGGATTTTGGAGCTAGACAGGTCTGCATTTACTTCTGACTACAAATTAACTGCATGCTGTTAGGCCAGTTGCTTATCTCTTAAAGCCTAGGTTTCCACGACTGTAAACAGGATATGGATATTGATATACCTATCTAACAAGGTTGTGCTGAGCACTAAAGCAAAATTGCTCCTTGAGTGACTCTTAGAAGCCTGGAGAACTGGAAAATAATGAGTGAAGTAATGTCTAAATTGCCCTGGCAGACCCTCAAAAGACTAAATAAAGAGGGTGAAGTGGTCACACTGGAATGAGTATGTTGTCTGAGAACAGAAGACCCATCAGAGTATTATGTACCATGGAAGGGCCCAGAGAACACACCCTTCACCAAAAGCACTGGGAGTACTCTGCTGAGAGGGGAATCAACATCACAAAAATGTTCAGTGATAACTCTCCATTGTAGGCAAGTGCTGACAACAGGAGAGGTGCCACACAGTTGGGCTCCTTAATATCTAATAAAATTGTGGGACCCCATGTAATTGAGGTCACCTAACAGTGCCTAACAGCCAGAAGTCTGAAGACCTCCATTATTAGCAATGTTAAAGAGGAAGCTAAGGGAGCTTGATCTGCAGGGAATTGTGGAAATGATTAATAGAGCATGATCTCCCTAGAGGCAAAATAGATGAGCAGCCAACAAAGGTCCTACTTCACATCTGTGTGATTGTTTATTTTATGTCAAATTGCTGGGCTAAGGAGTACCCAGATAGTTGGTAAAACTGCATTTCTGAGTGTTTCCGGAATAGATTAGCGTTTGAGTTGATGAGTAAGGCAGATGACCTTCTTCAGTGTGGGTGGGCATAATCTAACTTGTTGAGGGCTTGAATAGAACAAAAATGTAGAGGAAGGGTAAATTTGCCATCTCACTGCTTGAGCTGAGACATCCATCTTCTCCTACCCTTAGTTATTGGTGCCTCTGGTTCTCAGGCTTTTGGACTCAGATAAGGACTTACATAATCTGTCCCATTGTTCCCAGACCTTTGGAATTGGACTAAATTATACCACCTACCTTCCTGGTTCTCCAGCTGGCAGATGATAGATCATGAGATGTATCACCTCCAGAACCACATGAGCCAATTTCTATAATAAATCTATCATCTATCTATCTATCTATCTATCTATCTATCTATCTATCTATCTATCTATCTATCTATCTATCAACTCCTGTAAGTCTGTTTCTATGGAGAACACTGACTAATACAATCTACAACCAGAAAAGGAGAAGAATGATAAAGCAGAAGACTTAGAGGGCGGTAGCCCCAGTACAAAGTTATGATCCTTTGCCCATTTTCTGATCTAGAATCCATTGACTGGAGAGAATGAGTGCCAGTTGTAGCCCAAGACCAGCTGTAGTGATGGAAACTACATTTGTCCCATTACTCTTTGCCCACCCTTTTCTAAGTTTTCCCCTTAGAAAAAGAGCCCAATAGGAATTATATAGAAGCTGTTTGCTGACTGCATGGTGAAGATGATCTTTGTGGTGCAAGTGGTGACATGTGGTCATGAAATGCACTGCTTAGGTCTACTGGAAGGTGTGTTGTTGGCTGATAGCTCCAGCAGCTTTCATGTAAATTTAGGATGGCATTTGTGCCAGGAACATTCTTCCTGTGGGCTGTTCTTCGGTGGCTTACTGTGGTAGAGATACTAATTCTGGACCCTTCCTGCAAGATATGGGATTTGTCTGACAGGCAACTCTGACACATGTCTCTCTATTTGCCTAATCAAATTTTCTTAGAACTGTGCTGAAATCTAAGACTCTTCCTTACCCAATCTTCTTTCCTTCCCCCACTTCTTCAGAAATGTCAGAATTATATGCTGGTCTGAAGGCTCTCTATGCCTTTTCATGCATTCTCCTCTTTACCCTCCCCCAAAGCATTCCCCCATCCAATAAATCTCTTGCACATATAATTCTGCCTTGATTTCTCCTCATCAAAGAATCTGAACGAACTAACATGCTGTAATAGATTATAAGACCATCTTGGAGAAGAAACTATGCCTTAACTCTCTTTAAATTGAACTCCATACCCTGTAAAAAGTAAATGTTTAATAATTGCATGTAAATTTTACATATACATGTAGATAAAAATCTGTAATCTCACATAATTATTTCTGTTCTTTACTACTATCTGTAGTTGTGATGTGACAGAGCAGAGTGGCAAACACAAAAATAAAAGATGAAGCAATGAATTAAAATCCATAATTCTATAATTTAAACTCTTTCAAGAAGCTAAGAGAACATTCAGAAATTATTGCCTTAAATGTGCTGAATAGTTTAGAAGGTAATCAGTACCATCTAAGCAGAATATAAAATTCAATAATTGTTTTTCTTATACTGAGGAAAAAATTTGTATTAGTTTACATAGAGACATAAGACATTGTACACACCGTTATTTAGATAGAGCCCAATAGGATATCAGCATCACAACTGAACATATGAAAAGATCTTTCCCTGTGGTGCTGTGAATTTATTAGCCTGTGTTTCTTCTACTTGAAGGGTTGTGAAAATGAAAGGAAGAAAATCAATTATTAGTGAAATGACATGCTCAGCAGCTCTTTAGAGCAGATCTTTTAAAGCTGCAAAAATTGTTCTGGCACAGCTACAGGTTACTGCCAGGCAGAATGTGAAAAATTGCCTTTGGCAACTAGCAAGTATTTATTAACTTTGATAACCCTAGTATGAATAATTATAATGACATAGGTATCAATTAAAAGTGCAGCAAATTTAATTGTGTTATTTTGGTGCAACACTCTATATACATGTAATACCCTTTTCTTTTTTTATTGTCAGGCTATTATTTAAGCAGGTGCTGGAGAGATTTTTGTTTGTTTCCTTTCTCTCTCTCTTTTTGTGTGTGTGTGTGTGATACAGTAAATAATTAGACCTGGCTATTACTTTTTACCATCAACATGAGGTATAATTGTTTTTTTTAAAACAGTTATTCAAGAGATTGATTGATTGATTTTATAATAAGGACATTTAACATGAGATCTACCTATTTACAAACTTTTAAGTGCACAAGTACAGTATTGTTTACTAGAGAGACAATGTTGTACAATAGATCTCTAAAACTTATTCATCTTGCATGACTGAAACTGTATACAAGTTGACAGCAAAGCGCCATTTCCCCCTTTCTCTAGACCCTGGAAACCATCTTTCTATCTCTGCTTCTATGAGTTTTACTACTTTATATACTTTATATAAATGGGTTCATATAGCATTTTTCCTTGTGTGACTGGCTTCTTTCAGTTAGCATAATGTCTTCCAGGTTCATCTATGTTGTCACATAAGCAGAATTTTCTTCTTTTTAAGGCTGTATAATATTTCATTGTATGTATATACCACATTTTCTTTATCCACTCATCCATCAGTGGACATTTAGTTTGTTTCCATATCTTAGCTACGTTGAGTAATGCTGCAATGAACACGGGAATACAGCTATCTCTGGATTTTCATTCTTTTGGATATGTTCCTAAGAAGTGAGATTGATGGTAGTTTTATTTTTTAATTTTCTCTGAAACTTCATACTGTCCTCCATAGTGGCTGCACCATTTTACATTTCCATGAACAGTATACGGGAGTCCCAATTTCTTCATATCCTTGCCAACACATTTTTTTTTTTAATAATAGTCATCCTAACAGGTGTGAGGTGATAACTTTTTGTGGTTTTGAAGCATCACACTTTCTGATTCAAAATATATTACAAAGCTATGGTAATGAAAACAACATAGTACCAGCATAAAAACTGACATATGAATCAGGGTTCCAAGAATACACGATGGGGAAAGAATAGTCTCTTCAAGGAATAGTGTTGGGAAAACTTGTTATCAGCATGTAAAAGAACACGTAAAATAATGAAATCTAACTCTTATCTTATATCATATACAAAGTTCAACCTAAAATGGATTAAAGACTTAAATGTGACACCTGAAACTGTAAAACTCCTAGAAGAAAACATAGGGGAACAGCTTCATGACAGTGGTCTTGTCAGTGATTTCTTGAACATAACACCAAAAGCACAAACAATAGAAACAAAGAAAGACACGTGGAATTAGATCAATCTAAAAAGCTTCTGTACAGCAAAAAAATACAAAAGAACAGAGTCAAAAGGCAACTTGCAAAATGGGAGAAAATACTTGCAAACTGTATATCTGTTAAGGGGTTAATATCCAAAATATAAAAGGAACTTCTACAATTCAATAGCAAAAAAAAAAAAAAAATCCAAATAACTCAGCTTAATTCTAAATAGATCAGACCTTGTTGAAGCCAAGTAATGCCATATGTTATCATTTCAAAATAGGTAGTCCCAGAAGATCTTTGCTATTAGAAGACTATTTGCGGGGGTCGGGGGTGGGGTTAAAAATAAGAGTATCACTGACTGAGTATTGAATCAACTTGATTCTGATATAAATTGTGTATAATGAACTGCATCTATTTAAATTGCCCAATATAATGAGTTGACAATTGTGTGTACTTATGGAACTACAATCATAATCAAGATATAGAAAAATTACATCACCCACAAAAGATTCCTCACTTCACTCTGCAGCACAATAGTGCCTCCATCCTCAGCCCCAGGCAAGCACTGGTCTTTATTTTGTCACCATATATTAGTTTTGATTTTTAAAGTTTTTTATTTATAAGTGGAAACATACAGTATATATTTGTTTGGATCTGGCTTTTTTCACACTGCATCATAATGTTAAGGTTCATCTATGTTGCATTTTGTATCAGTACTTTGTTACTTTATTGCTGAGCAGTCTTCAATTGTATAAATATATCAAGTTGATTTTATTCTTCACCTCTCAGATATTTGACTTATTTACAGTTTAGGGTTATTGTGAATAAAGCTGCAAAGAGTATTAATACATGTCTTTGTTTATACATATATTCTTATTTCTCTTGGCAAGTTTAAGATAGATATATCTTAAATATTTAAGAAACTAGTGATATAATTTTACATTTCCACCAACTATATGCTAGTTCCATTGCTTCACATTTTGATAAAGAGTTGATATTTTCAGTCAGGAGTTTTGATTTCCATTTCCCTGATAACTACTAATTTGGTATAACTTTTTTATGTGCCAAGAATTCATTCATATACTTCCGTTGAAAAGTGTTCACATATATTGGACATTTTTAATTTGGTTGGTTTTCTGTCATTGAGTGGTAAAAGTTGTATATGGATATAGATATTCCTATAAAAGACACTTTTCAAATAATTTTTTTGTGAATTTGTGTTCCTAGACTCTACTATCTTATTTTCCCACAGTGATTTTGAAAGAATATTTTTTTTAAATTTAAAAAAAGATCCAACTTACACATTCTTTTCTTTTTAGTTCATGCTTTCTATGTTTGTGTCCCATCTAAAATATCTTTGCTTTTGCCATGGTCACAAAGATTTTTTTCTTTTTTCTTTTCTTCTAGAGGTTTTATAGTTTTAGTTTTTATACTTAGGACTGTGATCAATTTCAAGTATATTTTTTCAGATAGTATGAGTGAAGAGTTGATGGTCATTTTTCTTTAATATGGATATATAGTTGTTTCAGCACCATATGTGAAAAAAACTTTCTTTACTCCATTAAGTTCCATGGTGCCTTTGTTGGAACTTATTTGACTGTGTGTGTGGGTCTATTTGTGGAGTCTCTACTCTTCTGTAGACCTATAGGTCTATCATTATGCCATTACCAAACTTTCTTGATTTTTATACCTCTTTACTAAGTTTTTTTTTTCTTTAAAAACATATTTTACTTGGTGTTTTCAAATTGAAAAAGTAATGCATGTTTTTGTGACACCTGAAACACTTTAAAGATGAGATATTAGAAAGTATTATGCCAAAGCTTATTAAAGTATTAACACACCATAACCAAGAGGGTATATTCTACGAATCTTCTTTAGTTTTTTTTTAAATTTTTTATTGGAGTAGAGTTGATTTACATTGTTGTGTTAGTTTCAGGTGTAGTGCAAAGTGAATCAGTCATACACATAAAAATATCCTTTCTTTTTCAGATTCTTTTCCCATATAGGTTATTACAGAATATTGAGTAGCGTTCCCTGTGCTATACAGTAGGTTCTTATTAGTTATCCATCTTATATATAATAGTGTGTATATGTTAATCCCAATCTCCCAATTAATCACTTCCTCCCACGTTTCCTGCTTAGTAACCATAAGTCGGATTTCGAGACCTCTGAGTCGGTTTCTGTGTTGTAAAAAAGCTCATCCATATCATTTTTTATTACATTTCACATATGAGTAATATCATATGATATTTGTCTTTCTCTGTCTGACTTACTTCACTTAGTATGATAATCTCTAGGCCCATCCATTTTGCTGCAAATAGAATTATTTCATTCTTTTTATGGCAGAGTAGAATTCCATTGTATATATGTACCACATCTTCTTTATCCATTCCTCTGTCAATGGACATTTAGGTCACTTCCATGTCTTGGCTATTGTAAGTAGGACTGAAATGAACACTGGGGTACATGTATCTTATGGTTTTCTGCAGATAGATGCCCAGGAGTGGGATTGCTGTATCATATGGTAGTTCTATATTTAGTTTTTTAAGGAACCTCCATACTGTTCTTCATAAAGGTTGTACCAGTTTACATTCCCATTAACAGTGTAGGAGGGTTCCCTTTTTTCCACACCCTCTCCAGCATTTACTGTTTGTAGATTTTTTGATGATGGCCATTCTGGCTGGTGTGGAGTGATACCTCACTGTAGTTTTGATTTGTATTTCTCTAATAATTTAATGATGTTGAGCATCTTTTCATGTGCTTTTTGGCCATACGTATGTCTTCTTTGGAGAAATGCCTATATAGATCTTCCACCTATTTTTTGATTGGGCTGTTTGTTTTCTTGATATTGAGCTACATGAGCAGTTTGTATATTTTAGAGATTAATCCCTTGTCAGTTGCACTGTTTGCAAATATTTTCTCCCATTCTATGGGGTGTCTTTTTGTTTTGTTTATGGTTTACTTTGCTATGTAAAAGCTTCTAAGTTTAATTAGGTCCCATTAGTTTATTTTTGTTTTATTTTCATTACTCTAGGAGGTGGGGCAAAAAAGATATTCCTGCAATTTATGTCAGAGAGTGTTCTGCCTATGTTTTCCTCTAAGAGTTTTATAGTATCTGTCCTGACATTTAAGTTTATAATCCATTTTGAGTTTATTTTTGTGTATGGTGTTAGGGAGTGTTCTAATTTCATTCTTTTATATGTAGCTGTTTTCCCAGAACCACTTGTTGAAGGGACTGTCTTTTCTCCATTGTATATACTTGTCTCCTTTGTCATAGATTAGTTGACCATAGATGTGTGAGTTTATCTCTGTACTTTCTACCCTGTTCCATTGATCTATATTTCTGTTTTTGTGCCAGTACCGTATTGTTTTGATAACTGTAGCTTTGTAGTATAGTCTGAGGTCAGGGAGCCTGATTCCTCCAGCTCCATTTTTCTTTCTCAAAATTGCTTTGGCTATTTGGGGTCTTTTGTGTTTCCATACAAATTGTGAAATTTTTTGTTCTAGTTCTGTGAAAAATGTCATTGACAATTTGATAAGGATTGCATTGAATCTGTAGATTGTTTTGGGTGGTATATCATTTTGACAATATTGATTCTTCCAATCCAAGGACATGGTATATCTTTCCATCTGTTTGTGTCATCTTCGATTTCTTTCATCAGCATCTTATTGTTTTCTTAGTACAGGTCTTTTGTCTCCTGAGGTATGTTTATTCCTAGGTGTTTTATTCTTTTTGATGTGATGGTAAATGGTGTTGTTTCCTTAATTTTTCCTTCTGATGTTTTGTTGATAATGTACAGGAATGCAAGTGATTTCTGTGTATTAATTTTGTATCCTGCAGCTTTACCAAATTCACTGATGAGCTCTAGTAGTTTTCTGGTAGCTTCTTTAGGATTTTCTATGTATAGTATCATGTCTTCTGCAAAGAGTGACAGTTTTACTTCTTCTTTTCCAGTTTGGGTTCATTTTATTTCTTTTTCTTCTCTGATTACCATGGCTAGAACTTCCAAAACTATGTTGAACAAAAGTGGCAAGAGTGGACATCCTTGTCTTGTTCCTGCTTTTCCCTGTTGAGAATGATGTTAGCTGTGAGTTTGCCAAATATGGCCTTTATTATATTGAGGTTGGTTCCCTCTATGCCCACTTTCTGGAGAGTTTTTCTCATAAATGGGTATTGAATTTTGTCAAAAGATTTTTCTGTATCTATTGAGATGATTGTATGTTTTTTTATTCTTCAGTTTATGAAGGTGGTGTATCACATTGATTGATTTGCATATGTTAAAGAATGTTTGCATCCCTGGGATAAATCCCACTTAATCATTTTGTATGATCCTTTTTATGTTTTGTTGGATTCAGTTTACTAATATTTTGTTGAGGATTTTTGCATCTATGTTCATCAGTGATACTGGCCTGTAATTTTGTTTTTGTGTGTGTGATATCTTTGTCTTGTTTTGGTATCAGGGTGATGGTGGCCTCACAGAATGAGCTTGGGAGTATTACTTCCTCTGCAATTTTTTGCAAGAGTTTCAGGATAGGTGTTAACTCTTCCCTAAATGTTTGATAGAATTCACCTGTGAATCCATCTGGCCCTGGACTTTTGTTTGTTGGAAGTTTTAATCAGAGTATTAAAATCAGGTGCAAGTTGCAAATTTTGTTCTTCTTTTCATTGTTTTGGCTTTTCCAGAACACTTGTATATCCATATAAATTTTAGACTCACCTTGTAAGTTTCTACAGAGAAGCCTGCTGGGATTTGATTTGTATTAAATTGAATCTATAGATCAATTTGTGAAGAATTGCCATGTTAACAACATTACTACCTTTATTTAGATCTTTCATTTCTCTTCGCATGCCATATTTTTTGTTGCAGAGGTCTTATATTCCTTTTGATAATTTTCTCTTAAGCATATTGTATTTCTCATCATTTTAAAAATGTGATTTATTTAATTTCATCTTGCTATTGTTTTCTGATAGCATAAAGATGCAATTAACTTTTTAAAATATTAATCATGCATTTGACAAACTGGCTAAAATTTCTTATTAGAAATTAGATTGGCAGCTCTCATAGTGGTTAATAATACAGACTTTGAAATCATTTGTACCTGGGTTTAAATCCTAACTCCTTCCTTTATCACCTCTGTGACTTCTGGGAAATTTGCCTAAGCTGTCCAAACCTCTTTTTGTTAATGCAGAAGACAAATATCAAAAATACTGAATACCTTGTAGAGTTGCTGTGAGGATAAAAGAGCTAATTCTTATAAAGTTCTCATAAATGATTCTTACAGTAACCCACATATCTTTTTGGCCACCACTATTCTGTTCAGGTCATCCAACCTCCATCTTCCAGCAGTAGTGTCTCTTTGCTGGAGGGCTTTATCTGGCCACCTGAACCTGCTTTGTTCATAGATGTGAGCAGATTAGAAGACCTGGAGAATTACTCCTTGAGAGCTGATGTTAACCTGTGATTGACAGAAGTAGGTGGCTAAACATTTCAGCTCCTTCTCTACTAGAGTGGAATAACTCTAAAATATGTTTTGTATTGGCTCCCAGAGTCTCCAGTGGGATTGAGCTCTGGTCAACCATAATAGCAATGTGTTTGATCATTCCTTCTTGACTGATTTTCTTCCCTTCCCTGTCTCTTGAATTACGGTTTTATTAAGAAGGTAGGCTCCCTGTGAGTGAAATGAAATCAAGGACTTATTATAGAGATTAGAATTTACAAAGTTATGAGAGCTTGGAGAGCAAAATATGGAAGGTCATTGCCTGTGCATTAATTGGGGGCCTGAAGTTGTGCTACATCAGCAGTCCTGGAAGTCAGGAAAAGAAGTTTGATGTGATGAGAGGGAAAGAGAGACAGAGTGGAATCCACGAATATAGACAGGAACCCACGTTTGTCTCACACTGTTTCTGACCTTATTGGCACAGGTGATTCATAGAAAAAGCTTGAGGTGTTTGCCACAGAAATGTATATGTGCCTGTTCAAGACTCTGAAAGGCTAGAGAGGGAATATCATGGGATCAGGGGGAGGTGCAAACCTGGCTGCTTCCGCTCACTACCAAGGCAACCCAATAGAAACCCAATGAAACTTGGTTGAGCAACACAAATCCCTGGCGTTCTCCTCTGACCTCCTCAGCATGATAGCTGCTGCTTCATGGCTGCCTTCCCAATCGTGTGCACATTTACCTTGAAGCCAACTTTAACCTGAAACCATACAAGGAAGGTAATTGTGGGAAACATAGTTGACTCGGTACAAAATCACCACTTTTTTCTCCCTGAGTAACATTTCCTTCATCATTAAAATGAACTATTTGTACTCAAATTTTTGCCTCTGGGTTTAGGATTTTCTTCTTGATGGGAACACAATTTAAAACACTACTTACAGAGCATATAGTAAGAATTAAAAAATCTTATTATATATGATCCTAGTCAAAACAGTAGTCTGTGATGATTGGCAACATAAATATGTGGTCTTTTCATCTTCCATATCCTACTCTCTCTGAAACTAGAACGGTTGTCATATTTTAGTGTGTATGCATGCGCATGCTTGTGTGTATGTGTATATGCGTGTGTGTATCTATATCTATCTATATATATCCTTATATCCATATATGTGTGTGTGTGTATATATAAGTCTTTTAGGATCCCATACATTGAGAATATGATATAGGAGGTGCTTTGAGGAATAAGAACATCTATATGTTAAATAAACACCCTAGATGGTTCTTATTAAGGTGGTCGATGGACTACATTTTGAGAACATCTGATCTAGTATATACATGATATGTTCTGTATAGGTCTTTTAAGTTTTATTATATGCAATGCTTTAGGTTTTTAGTTTTAGACAATATGTAATTTTATTTTTTTCTACCTGATTCCAATGATGAGGAAGATAAAGAATAAATGAAAATGGGAAAGAAACTGTTTTACATTTTCCTTGCCAGGAAACACTAGATTGAATTATAGGACAGGCAAACACCTGAATATTTATCATTTTAAGTATTTCATAGTATTATTTTAAAACATTTACATAAAATTATGCTTAAAAGGAAACCTGTTGTTTAACAGAAGACTATTTGAAACTCTTTAGCCAAATATTTCAAAATATACACAAAAACATAAATTTAGCAACTATATTATAACTTCTCGCCTTTGAGAAATATTTTAATTGCTTGGCATTGACATTGCTGTTGGCAGGCTTAGAAAGGGAACCCATAGAACGCTGCAGATTTTGGCAGGATTCCCCTTTCTTTCTACTCATACTATGCAAACTACCATCACAATCTGTCTAAGACACCAGTTCCAGGAAAGAGCTTATAATTAGAATGGATCATTGACCTCTTCTAAGAGACTTTCAGGATGAATTCATCCTGACTTATATCTGTGCTAACCTCAATAATCACAGAATATTCAGTACTCATAGTTTATGTTTCATTCATCTCTGTAAACTCTTTCTCATTATATCTCCTGATGACCCAAACTATTTCTCTATGACCCCTGGAACACATAATAGAGCTTCAGCAAAGTTGCCTCTATCCTAATGTTTTGTCTGAATGTCCCCTTTCTCACTCTAACAGAAAGCTGGATGTCCTATGGGGACACTACATCACATAGCAGAACAACTTTATATCTCACTCCAAGGATTGTGCTATCTAGTCCTTATTAATATTTGCATACCACTGTTACTCTCTCCTCCCTATCATCTTCATTTGAAGCTAATTACATTAGATTATATCACCTGTACCACACCTTGTTCCTGTATATCTTTGACATTCTCCTTCATTTCTCAATAATATCCTCTCTCTCTCTCTCCCTCCCCCTCCCTCCCCCCCTAGAATTCTCTAGCTTCTTAACATCTTTAGGCTTTCCATATCCTATGAACCCTCAATCCCCTCTCCCAACACTACCATGGCCTTATCTTTTTCTTTACAGTAATTTCACACCTTCCAAAATCTTAAAGCATCAACACTTTCCAATGGCTGCCTACTATTTTTCCATTTTACTCATTATAATATCCAAACTCCAAATAAAATTTGCCTCACTGGCACATCCTATCTAATGGTCTTTCCACAGCCTATCATATACCTTATATTCTTATTCTACTCTTTTCCTTCTTTACATTTAATGACTTAATTGTTATTGTCCTAACTCTATTACCTCTGTCTCTGTCTGAGAATTCAACTTAACACACCTCCAATCTGAGTTCAATACTGCTATCTCTTCACTCTTTGTCCATGGATACAGAAAAATAAACAAACTAATATTTGGTCTCAATTTAAATTTATAACCATATGAGCCCTGAGTGGATCCCATCTATTCTACTCATTTAAGCTGGTGAATTCACTCACCCACTCTCCCAGACATTTATTTCACACATCTTGACTACTCAGCTTCCAACATGCACTACCATTTCTCCTTCCCTTGAAGAGAATAAAGAAATCAGAAAAGAATTTCCACATATTTTCAATACCAAATCAGGAAGGGAGATGTTCTCTGCTTTGTTCTTTCTTAGGATTACTTTCAATATTTAGGATCGTTTGTGGTCCCATAAACATTTTAGTATTATTTTTTATACTTCTGTAAAAAATTTCATTGGAACTTTGATAGGGATTGTGTTGCATCTATAGATGGCTTTGGGAAACATGGGCATTTTGACAATATTGATTCTTCCAGTTCATTAACATGGGATACCTTTCCATTTATTTGTGTCTTTTCCAGTTATTTTTATCAAGGTCTTATAGTTTTCAGTGTAGAGATCTTTCACATCCTTGGTTAAGCTTATTCCTAAGTATTTTATTGTTTTTGATGTTATTGTAAGTGAAACTGTTTTATTTATTTTTCATATAATTCATTGTTAGTGTATAGAAACACTACTGACTTTGTATGTTAATTTTATATCTTGCAACTTTACTGAATTCGTTGATTAGGGCCAGCAGTATTTGGGTGGAGTCTTTAGGGTACTCTGTAGTATATAAAATCATGTCATCTGCAAATAGAGACAATTTTAGCTCTTCTTCCTTCCCAGTTCTGATGGTTTTTCTCTTTTTTTGCCTGATTGCTCTGTCAAGGACTTCCAGTACTTTGTTAAATAGGACTGGTGAGAGACTTGTTCCTGATCTTAGAGGAAAAACTTTCAACCTTTCACCATCGAGTATGATGTTACCTGTAGGCTTGTCAAATATGGCTTTCATTATTTTGAGGTAGAGTAGATAAAATTCTGAGTGACTTCAGATTTGGAACAATCCATTTGGTCTTTTAGGCTGCTTTGTTTGGTGTACGTTTGTTAATACAAAATTCAATACCTTATATTTTAACCTATTTTTTAAACCTATTTCTCTTCTTATCTATGACGTACATTTTTCCCAAATGAAACATGCTTATATATATTAAAATCTCTATTTTAGGGGGTTTATTATTTGTAGGAGTAAAATCCAGTACTTTCTATTGTATATTATATTAACTTTAAAAACATTGTAACTCACCTCAACGTTTGTTATTTATTTATTTATATTTTAATATAATCTATCAATTTAATTTAATTTTTAACTACCTCTATTAACTACAGTTATTAACCTATTTTCTTTTCAAATATTTACATTCAGGCTGCAGTACACAACACATCTTCAAATATTTCAAGTTAAGATACATTCCATGAAGAATAAAAAATTATATACAACCTGTGACTATGGCTATGCAAAATTGTAGATGCATATATTTAAAAAAAACTGAAATGGAACAAAGATATAAAAAGTTGATTTGCAGGGAAGTGGAATATCTATTGATTTTTTTTCTTTTGATTTTTGGTATTCTTACAATGTCTCAGAATATTTTAAAAATAAAATACTATAAATGTAAATACCCTTAATATACTATACTGTCTTCTACTCTCTATAGTGTGTGCACATG
Source organism: Balaenoptera borealis (assembly GCF_965194805.1). Classification (NCBI taxonomy): domain Eukaryota; kingdom Metazoa; phylum Chordata; class Mammalia; order Artiodactyla; family Balaenopteridae; genus Balaenoptera; species Balaenoptera borealis. The sequence continues at coordinate 33,963,639 of NC_138868.1, forward strand.
ATAGTGTCCTACGCATACAGAGATGGAAAATCAAATGGTGAGATCAGCAGGGGACTCATAGGCAGTCAGCAAATGATTTTTGAAAAGCTGCTCACTGAGCTAGGCATAGTGGTAGATACATAGTAATAAAGACACTGTTTCTGGAGGGCAGACAGCAGAAGCAAGAAGAACTACAGTCCTGCAGCCTGTGGAACAAAAACCATATTCACAGAAAGATAGACAAGATGAAAGGGCAGAGGGCTGTGTACAGATGAAGGAACAGAATAAAACCCCAGAAAAACAACTAAATGAAGTGGAGATAGGTAACCTTCCAGAAAAAGAATAAAGAATAATGATAGTGAAGATGATCTAGGACCTCGGAAAAAGAATGGAGGCAAAGATAGAGAAGATGAAAGAAATGTTTAACAAAGACCTAGAAGAATTAAACAACAAACAAACAGAGATGAACAATACAATAACTGAAATGAAAACTACACTAGAAGGAATCAATAGCAGAATAACTGAGGCAGAAGAACGGATAAGTGACCTGAAAGACAGAATGGTGGAATTCACTGCTGAAGAACAGAATAAAGAAAAAAGAATGAAAAGAAATGAAGACAGCCTAAGACACCTCTGAGACAACATTAAACGCAACAACATTCACATTATAGGGGTCCCAGAAGGAGAGGAGAGAGAGAAAGGACCAGAGAAAATATTTGAAGAGATTGTAGTCGAAAACTTCCCTAACATGGGAAAGGAAGTAGCCACCCAAGTCCAGGAAGTGCAGAGAGTCCCATCCAGGATAAACCCAAGGAGAAACACTCCAAGACACATAGTAATCAAATTGGCAAAAATTAAAGACAAAGAAAAATTATTGAAAGCAGCCAGGGAAAAACATCAAATAACATATAAGGGAACTCCCATAAGGTTAACAGCTGATTTCTCAGCAGAAACTCTACAAGCCAGAAGGGAGTGGCATGATATACTTAAAGTGATGAAAGGGAAGAACCTACAACCAAGATTACTCTACCCGGCAAGGATCTTATTCAGATTTGATGGAGAAATCAAAAGCTTTACAGACAAGCAAAAGCTAAGAGAATTCAGCACCACCAAACCAGCTCTACAACAAATGCTAAAGGAACTTCTCTAAGTGGGAAACACAAGAGAAGAAAAGGACCTACAAAAACAAACCCAAAACAATTAAGAAAATGGTCATAGGAACATACATATCAATTATTCCCTTAAACATGAATGGATTAAATGCTCCAACCAAAAGATACAGGCTTGCTGAATGGATATAAAAACAAGACCCATATATATGCTATCTACAATACACCCACTTCAGACCTAGGGACACATACAGACTGAAAGTGAGGGGATGGAAAAAGATATTCCATGCAAATGGAAATCAAAAGAAAGCTGGAGTAGCAATACTCATATCATAAAATAGACTTTAAAATAAAGAATGGTACAAGAGACAAGGAAGGACACTACATAATGATCAAGGGATCAATCCAAGAAGAAGATATAACAATTATAAATATATATGCACCCATGATAGGAACACCAGAATGCATAAGGCAACTGCTAACAGCTATAAAAGAGGAAATCGACAGTAACACAATAATAGTGGGGGACTTTAACACCTCACTTACACCAATGGACAGACGATCCAAACAGAAAATTAATAAGGAAACACAAGCTTTAAATGACACAAAAGAACAGATAGATTTAATTGATATTTATAGGACATTCCATCCACGAACAGCAGATTACACTTTCTTCTCAAGGGCGCATAGAACATTCTCCAGGATAGAACACATCTTGGGACACAAATCAAACCTCAGTAAATTTAAGAAAATTGAAATCATATCAAGCATCTTTTCTGACCACAAGGCTTTGAGATTAGAAATCAATTACAGGGAAAAAAACGTAAAAAAAACAAACAGATGGAGGTTAAACAGTACATTACTAAATAACCAATTTCATATTATCACTGAATAATCGAAGAGGAAATAAAAAAATACCTAGAGACAAATGACAATGAAAACACGATGATCCAAAACCAATGGGATGCAGCAAAAGCAATTCTAAGAGGGAAGTTTATAGCTATACAAGCCTACCTCAAAAAACAAGAAAAATCTCAAATAAACAATCTAAACTTACACCTAAAAGAACTAGAGAAAGAAGAACAAACAGAACCCAAAGTTAGCAGAAGGAAAGAAATCATCAAGATCAGAGCAGAAATAAATGAAATAGAAACAAAGAAAACAATAGCAAAGATCAATAAAACTAAAAGCTGGTTCTTTGAGAACATAAACAAAATTGATAAACCATTAGCCAGACTCATCAAGAAAAAGAGGGAGAGGACTCAAATCAATAAAATTAGAAATGAAAAAGGAGAAGTTACTACAGGCACCGCAGAAATAGAAAGCCTCCTAAGAGACTACTACAAGCAACTCTATGCCAATAAAATGGACAACCTGGAAGAAATGGACAAATTCTTAGAAAGGTATAACCTTCCAAGACGGAACCAGGAAGAAACAGAAAATATGAACAGACCAATCACAACTAATGAAATTGAAACTGTGATTAATAATCTTCCAAAAAACAAAAGTCCAGGACCAGATGGCTTCACAGGTGAATTCTATCAAACATTTAGAGAAGAGCTAACACCCATCCTTCTCGAACTCTTCCAAAAAACTGCAGAGGAAGGAACACTCCCAGACTCATTGTATGAGGCCACCATCACCCTGATACCAAAACCAGACAAATATACTCCAAAAAAAGAAAATTACAGACCAATATCACTGATGAATATAGATGCAAAAATCCTCAACAAAATACTAGCAAACAGAATCCAACAACACATTAAAAGGGTCATGCACCACGATCAAGTGGGATTTATCCCAGGGATGCAAGGCTTCTTCAATATACACAAATCAATCAATGTGATACACCATACTAACAAATTGAAGAAGAAAAACCATATGGTCATCTCAATAGATGCAGAAAAAGCTTTTGACAAAATTCAACACCCATTTATGATAAAAACTGTCCAGAAAGTGGGCATAGAGGGAACCTACCTCAACATAATAAAAGCCATATATGACAAACCCACAGCAAACATCATTCTCAATGGTGAAAAACTGAAAGCATTTCCTCTAAGATCAGGAACAAGACAAGGATGCCCACTCTCACCACTATTATTCAACATAGTTTTGGAAGTCCTAGCCACGGCAATCAGAGAAGAAAAAGAAATAAAAGGAATACAAACTGGAAAAGAAGAATTAAAACTGTCACTGTTTGCAGATGACATGATACTATACATAGAGAATCCTAAAGATGCCACCAGAAAACTACTAGGGCTAATCAATGAATTTGGTAAAGTTGCAGGATACAAAATTAATGCACAGAAATCTCTTGCATTCCTATGCACTAATGATGAAAAACCTGAAAGAGAAATTAAGGAAACACTCCCATTTACCACTGCAACAAAAAGAATAAAATACCTAGGAATAAACCTACCTAGGGAGACAAAAGACCTGTATGCAGAAAACTATAAGACACTGATGAAAGAAATTAAAGATGATACCAACAGATGGAGAGATATAACATATTCTTGGATTGGAAGAATCAATATTGTGAAAATGACTATACTACCCAAAGCAATCTACAGATTCAATGCAATCCCTATCAAATTACCAAATTACCAAATTACCAATTTTTTACAGAACTAGAACAAAAAATCTTAAAATTTGTATGGAGACACAAAAGACCCCGAATAGCGAAAGCAGTCTTGAGGGAAAAATACGGAGCTGGAGGAATCAGGCTCCCTGACTTCAGATTATACTACAAAGCTACAGTAATAAAGACAATATGGTACTGGCACAAAAACAGAAACATAGATCAATGGAACAAGATAGAAAGCCCAGAGATAAACCCACGCACCTATGGTCAACTAATCTATGACAAAGGAGGCAAGGATATACAATGGAGAAGAGACAGTCTCTTCAATTAGTGGTGCTGGGAAAACTGGACGGCTACATGTAAAAGAATGAAATTAGAACAATCCCTAACACCATACACAAAAATAAACTCAAAATGGATTAGAGACGTAAATATAAGACCACACACTATAAAACTCTTAGAGGAAAATATAGGAAGAACACTCTTTGACAGAAATCACAGCAAGATCTTTTTTGATCCACCTCCTAGAGGAATGGAAATAAAAACAAAAATAAACAAATGGGACCTAATGAAACTTTAAAGCTTTTGCACTGCAAAGGAAACCATAAACAAGATGAAAAGACAACCCTCAGAATGGGAGAACATATTTGCAAACGAATCAACAGACGAAGAATTAATCTCCAAAATATATAAACAGCTCATGCAGCTCAATATTAAAGAAACAAACAACCCAATCCAAAAATGGGCAGAAAACCTAAGTAGACATTTCTCCAAAGAAGACATACAGATGGCCAAGAAGCACATGAAAAACTGCTCAACATCACTAATTATTATAGAAATGCAAATCAGAACTACAATGAGGTACCACCTCACACCAGTTAGAATGGCGGTCATCAGAAAATCTACAGACAAATGCTGGAGAAGGTGTGGAGAAAAGGGAACCCTCTTGCACTGTTGGTGGGAATGTAAAATGACACAGCCACTATGGAGAACAGTATGGAGGTTCCTTAAAAAACTAAAAATAGAATTACCATATGATCCAGCAATCCCACTACTGGGCATATACCCAGAGAAAACCGTAATTCAAAAAGACACATGCACCCCAATGTTCACTGCAGCACTATTTACAATACCCAGGTCACGGAAGCAACCTAAATGCCCATCAACAGACGAATGGATAAAGAAGATGTGGTACATATATACAACGGAATATTACTCAGCCATAAAAAGGAACGAAATTAGGTCATTTGCAGAAACATGGATGGATCTAGAGACTGTCATACAGAGTGACGTCAGAAAGAGAAAAACAAATATCGTATATTAACGCATATATGTGGAACCTAGAAAAATGGTACAGATGAACCGGTTTGCAGGGCAGAAATTAAGGCACAGATGTAGAGAACAAACGTATGGAAAGTGGGGGGTGGGGGGGGTGGGGGTGTGATGAATTGGGAGATTGGGATTGACATGTATACACTGATGTGTATAAAATTGATGACTAATAAGAACGTGCTGTATAAAAAAATAAATAAAATTCAAAAATTAAAAAAAAAAAAAGGCACAGACACTAAGTAAGCAAATGCTGTTGGAAAAATGGCACCAATAGACTAGCTCCATGCAGGGTTGCCACAAACCTTCAATTTGTAAAAAAAAAAATACAGTATCTGTGAAGTGCTATAAAGTGAATTAAAAAGAAAGAAAGAAAGGAAGGAAGGAAGGAAGAAAGAAAGAAAGAAAATTTAATAAAGTAGAAGGTAATAACAGTAACATATAAAATCAGTAGCCATTGCCCACATACAAATAAAAATAATTTAGGTGGAAAAGGAACATCCAATTATTATAGAAAGAAAAATAAAACACATGTGGATAGTTTAACAAAAATATTCAAAACATATGTGAAAAAACTGCATAAAACATTCTTGAAGGTCTCAGAAAAAGAATTCATCAATTGGAAAGACATAGCACATTCATGAATAGGAAAACAAAATATTATGAAGATGCTGGCTTTCCCTAATTTATATTACATTTGAATCAGTCTCAATCAAATATCAACAGATATTTTTGTAAGCTAGTCAGTATGATTGTAAATTCATTTTAAAAAACCAACAGGCAAGAATTATCATGAGATTGACAGAAAAAGAAGAGAAATTACAGGTGAGCAGAAAAGTTAATATGCAATAACCTCCCATAATTAAAACCAATGTAATATTATTACATGAATAGAAAGAAAGCAGAACAGAAATTCCAGAAATAGACCCAACTGAATATGGATAATTAGGATAAAATACTTGTCTCATGAATCAGTAAGAAAAAACATGAAAAAGTTAATGAACAGGTTTAGAATAACTAGAAAGCCTTATGGAAGGTAGTGAATGGAAGCCTTATGAATCTATTCTTTAAACCATACATGAGAATATGAGAAAAATGAAATGTATCTTTTAATCATATGAATATGCTCTAGATATCCTACTCTGAAAATTTATGGCAACTTGTATTATTTATATTTTTAAAAATATGCTTGTACTTTAGGATGTTTCAATAACATGAATATGTTTGTCTCCTTTATTTAGGTAGGTTAGGTCTGAGGTCTAAGGTCTTTGACAAGTATTATAGTTAAGGTGTTCTAATGGGTGCTAGAGGGTGAGAGAAATCTCAGAGTAAACCTGGTGCACCTTCCTTATACTGTATTTTGATCTAATGTTTTATTGCGGGGTACTGGTGGTAATATATTTGTAATTAACATATTTAAAGCATTTCTTTTAAACTAAAATAAGCATCTATGCTCTGTAACAGAATGCAAAGTCTCTTACTTTTAATTAATTAATTAATCTTGAGAGTTCAAAGAAAATTTGTGTTTGAGATGGATTACTTCAGGCTGCTCCCAGACTCACAGGAGGGTGCGTCTCCACTTCCTTCTGCTACTGGCCATACTTGAAGGGAAAAAAATTGGAAAGCACTGCCTTCAGTTATTTCCTTTCCTTCATCTTCTCACTTCCTCATTTCCATTTCAAAGCAGACCTTTCCAGTTTTTCTACTCCTGGCCTGTGGGAGGAAGGGTGTGTACCCTCAATGGATGAATTGCTGAGTTGCCTGAGACTATTAACTTAAAAGGTTGTTAAGAACAAGGGTAAGCAGATTGTAAGCAATGGAGGAGATACTCTAGCAGCAAAAAATGAGAAAAATGAAGACCCTGAAAGATTAAATCAAGTGTAATTTCCATTTATAGAGGGTTTAACTCTGGCCAGAAAGACCATAGTTCCTTGCTAACTAATTTAGGCTTATATATCAACTGTGCATTTAAAGTTTTCAGTGGCTTATGTTTTCCGCTTGTCCCCTGTAAGTGCACTTTTACAAATATTCTGGGACCCAAAGGAGAGAAAAAGTTTAGATCTGTTCCCTTTTCTCCCTTTCTGTAGTCACTTCAGAACTGCAGGATGATGGGGATTTCTTCAAACCACAGGAGTAGCAGGTAATTTTGTTCATGGTGGTTTGGTTTAGAACATAGCAAAGGAAATATTTCCATGAAAATGAATAAATACATAAATAGCTACCAAAATCAGGTGAAGTCATCTGTAAATTCAACAGATAAATTTAATACTGTGTGCTTGCTGGAGGGAACTTTACATATGGGTAAGAATGGGTCCCACTTGATCATACTACTTCTGTCTCTGTGTGTTCTTGCCAATCTCTTCTCAATCCAATTTTCTTCCTTGATTGAAAGTAGTTAGGGAACACTGGCTCTCTTCATTTTGCTTCATTATAGTAACTAGAGTACTGTAGCGTACTGGAGAATGGTCAGTACAGCTTGAGCTTGTTAAGTGAAGTGGCGAGTGAAGGGATGTGGGTTGTAAGATTATGGTTAGAGAAGCAACTGCATTGGGCAGATGTGTAGAAAACAGAATTTACAGTATGTATTGGTAGAAAATGTATGCTTGCTAATGCTTTTACTTGATATTTTTTACATGATCTTCTGCATGGAAACGTATTCCAAGCTCTTTTGAGTGTATAATTTTCATTCAAGTAATGTGAATACAGCTGATTCACGAGAATATAATCCTATTTAGTATACTTGAATCAGAACGAGAAGTAATTCTCTTCTAAACATCCAACACAATGTTCTTAACTTTCTGGGAGATGAGTATAGAGACTCAGGGGCCACATTTCATTCTGACTCTAGTGAACTGAGATGTACTCACCAGTCTTTCATTTTCATTATATATATTATTTAAAATGCCAATCAGAAAAGGCTACATACTGTATGATTTCTTTATGACATCCCGGAAAAGACATGAAAAACTATGGTGACAGTGAGAACATCGGTGCTTGCCTGGGATTGGGGAGGGATGGGAAGGAGGTATAGAGAATTTTTAGGACAGTGAAAATAATCTGTATAATATTATAATGGTGGGTATATGTCATTATACATTTGTCCAAACCCATAGAGTGTGCAACACCGAGAGTAAAACCTAATGTAAACTGTGGACTGTGGGTGATTATGATCTGTCAATGTACGCTTATCAGTTGTAACAAAAGTACCATTCTGGTGGGGAATGTGGATAATGGGTGAAGCTATGCATATATGGGGTAAGGATATATGAGGAATCTGTGTACCTCCTCCTCAATTTTACTGTGAACGTAAAATTACTATTTTAAAAAAGTATTTCTGAAAAAGTTTTCTTTTATCATTTTGAAAATATAAGGGTGATCATTTTTTATGTACTATAAATGATAATATTTGTCATTTTTAAATGGTATCTATTTTTTTCTACATCTTTATTGGAGTATAATTGCTTCACAATGCTGTGTTAGTTTCTGTTGTACAACAAAGTGAATCAGCCATATGCATACATATATCCCCATATCCCCTCCCTCTTGCGTCTCCCTCCCACCCTCGCTATCCCACCCCTCTAGGTCGTCGCAAAGCACTGAGAGGATCTCCCTGTGCTATGCTGCTGCTTCCCACTAGCTATCTATTTTACATTTGATAGTGTATATATATCAATGCTTCTCTCACTTTGGCCCAGCTTCCCCCTCCCCCCACTGTGTCCTCAAGTCCATTTTCTATGTCTGCGTCTTTATTCCTGCCCTGCCACTTGGTTCGTCAGTACCATTTTTTTTTAGATTCCATATATATATGTGTTAGCATACAGTATTTGTTTTTCTCTTTCTGACTTACTTCACTCTGTATGACAGTCTCTAGGTCCATCCACATCTCTACAAATGACCCAATTTCATTCCTTTTTATGGATGAGTAATATTCCATCATATATATGTGCCACATCTTCTTTATCCATTCATCTGTCGATGGACGTTTAAATCTAATGAAATCTAAATAATTCTTAACTTTTAGCCTCTATATTCTTCTCTTTATAACTCTTACATATTAATTTGAAGAATGTAATTAAGTTTGTAGAATTCTATCCTGATTCTAATCACCTTCATAATAAAATACATTCTAGTTTTGTTGCTGTTAACTTTTGGTACGTATAGTTTGCCTTGCTTTGTTTCTCTCTGGATAACTGTGTTTCCCAGGGCTAAACATCAAGATACATTAACAGAAAAGCAATGTATTTGACACCTGGCAACCGTAATCCTTGCAGTTTAAAGTTACATTCTCTTCCAGGTTTCAGTTATGAGAGGAACCAATAAATGCACTGCTCTGTTTCTGTTGTCGTACAAATCACTGTGAAATCATAAATATTTTAATCTGAAATTCTTGCAGCAATACCTGATATTGGAATTGATTTTTTTTTGAATTTTTGCATCTTATTTTATTTATTTTTTTATACAGCAGGTTTTTATTTGTCATCCATTTTATACACATCAGTGTATACATGTCAAACCCAATCTCCCAGTTCATCACAGCACCACCCCCATCCCCTGCCACTTTCCCCCTTTGGTGTTCATACATTTGTTCTCTACATCTGTGTCTCAGTTTCTGCCCTGAAAACTGGTTCATCTGTACCATTTTTCTAGGTTCCACATATATGCGTTAATAGGCGATATTTGTTTTTCTCTTTCTGACTTACTTCACTCTGTATGACAATCTCTATCTAGGTTCATCCATGTCTCTACAAATGACCCAATTTCGTTCCTTTTTATGGCTGAGTACTATTCCATTGTATATATGTACCACATCTTCTTTATCCATTCGTCTGTCGATGGGCATTTAGGTTGCTTCCGTGACCTAGCTATTGTAAATAGTGCTGCAATGAACATTGGGGGTGCATGTGTCTTTTTGAATTATGGTTTTCTCTGGGTATATGCCCAGTAGTGGGATTGCTGGGTCATATGGTAATTCTATTTTTAGTTTTTTAAGGAACCTCCATACTGTTCTCCATAGTGGCTGTATCAATTTACATTCCCACCAACAGTGCAAGAGGGTTCCCTTTTCTCCACATCCTCTACAGCATTTGTTGTTTGTAGATTTTCTGATGATGCCCATTCTAACAGGTGTGAGGTGATACCTGATTGTAGTTTTGATTTGCATTTCTCTAATAATTAGTGATGTTGAGCAGCTTTTCATGTGCTTCTAAGCCATCTGTATGTCCTCTTTGGAGAAATGTCTATTTAGGTCTTCTGCCCATTTTTGGATTGGGTTGTTTGTTTCTTTAATATTGAGCTGCATGAGCTGTTTATATATTTTGGAGATTAATCATTTGTCCTTTGACTCGATTGCAAATATTTTTTCCCATTCTGAGGGTTCTCTTTTCATCTTGTTTGTAGTTTCCTTTGCTTTGCAAAAGTTTTAAGTTTCGTTAGGTCCTATTTGTTTATTTTTGTTTTTATTTCCATTCCTCTAGGAGGTGGATCAGAAAAGATCTTGCTGTGGTTTATGTCAAATAGTGTTCTTCCTTTGTTTTCCTCTAAGAGTTTTATAGTGTCTGGTCTTACATTTAGATCTCTAATCCATATTGAGTTTATTTTTGTATATGGTGTTAGGGAGTGTTCTAATTTCATTCTTTTGCATGTAGCTGTCCAGTTTTCCCAGCACCACTTATTGAAGAGGCTGTCTTCTCTCCATTGTATATCATTGCCTCCTTTGTCATAGATTAGTTGACCATAGGTGTGTGGGTTTATCTCTGGGCTTTCTATCCTGTTCCATTGGTCTGTATTTCTATTTCTGTGCCAGTACCATACTATCTTGATTACTGTAGCTTTGTAGTATAATCTGAAATCAGGGAGCCTTATTCCTTCAGCTCCGTTTTTCTCCCTCAGGACTGCTTTGACTATTCGGGGTCTTTTGTGTCTCCATACAAATTTTAAGATTTTTGTTCTAGTTCCGTAAAGAATGCCATTGATAATTTGATAGAGATTGCATTGAATCTGTAGATTGCTTTGGGTAGTATAGTCATTTTCACAGTATTGATTCTTCCAATGCAAGAACATGGTATATCTCTCCATCTGTTGGCATCATCTTTAATTTCTTTCAACAGTGTGTTATAGTTTTCTGCATACAGTTCTTTTGTCTCCCTAGGTAGGTTTATTCCTAGGTATTTTTTTCTTTTTGTTGCAATGGTAAATGGGAGTGTTTCCTTAATTTCTCTTTCAGATTTTGCATCATTAGTGCATAGGAATGCAAGAGATTTCTGTGCATTAATTTTGTATCCTGCAACTTTACCAAATTCATTGATTAGCTCTAGTATTCTGATGACATGTTTAGGATTCTCTATGTATAGTATCATGTCATCTGCAAACGGTGACAGTTTTAATTCTTCTTTTCCAGTTTGTATTCCTTTTATTTCTTTTTCTTCTCTGATTGCCATGGCTAGGATTTCCAAAACTATGTTGAATAATAGTGGTGAGAGTGGGCATCCTTGTCTTGTTCCTGATCTTAGAGGAAATGCTTTCAGTTTTCACCATTGAGAATGATGTTTGCTGTGGGTTTGTCATATATAGCTTTTATTATGTTGAGGTAGGTTCCCTCTATGCCCACTTTCTGGACAGTTTTTATCATAAATGCATGTGGAATTTTGCCAGAAGCTTTTTCTGCATCTATTGAGGTGAGCATATGGTTTTTCTTCTTCAATTTGTTAGTATGGTGTATCACATTGATTGATTTGTGTATATTGAAGAAGCCTTGCATCCCTGGGATAAATCCCACTTGATCATGGTGCATGACCCTTTTAATGTGTTGTTGGATTCTGTTTGCTAGTATTTTGTTGAGGATTTTTGCATCTATATTCATCAGTGATATTGGTCTGTAATTTTCTTTTTTTGTAGTACATTTGTCTGGTTTTGGTGTCAGGGTGATGGTGGCCTCATACAATGAGCCTGGGAGTGTTCCTTCCTCTGCAGTTTTTTGGAAGAGTTCGAGAAGGATGGGTGTTAGCTCTTCTCTAAATGTTTGATAGAATTCACCTGTGAAGCCATCTGGTCCTGGACTTTTGTTTTTTGGAAGATTATTAATCACAGTTTCAATTTCATTAGTTGTGATTGGTCTGTTCATATTTTCTGTTTCTTCCTGGTTCCGTCTTGGAAGGTTATACCTTTCTAAGAATTTGTCCATTTCTTCCAGGTTGTCCATTTTATTGGCATAGAGTTGCTTGTAGTAGTCTCTTAGGAGGCTTTCTATTTCTGCGGTGCCTGTAGTAACTTCTCCTTTTTCATTTCTAATTTTATTGATTTGAGTCCTCTCCCTCTTTTTCTTGATGAGTCTGGCTAATGGTTTATCAATTTTGTTTATGTTCTCAAAGAACCAGCTTTTAGTTTTATTGATCTTTGCTATTGTTTTCTTTGTTTCTATTTCATTTATTTCTGCTCTGATCTTGATGATTTCTTTCCTTCTGCTAACTTTGGGTTCTGTTTGTTCTTCTTTCTCTAGTTCTTTTAGGTGTAAGTTTAGATTGTTTATTTGAGATTTTTCTTGTTTTTTGAGGTAGGCTTGTATAGCTATAAACTTCCCTCTTAGAATTGCTTTTGCTGCATCCCATTGGTTTTGGATCATCGTGTTTTCATTGTCATTTGTCTCTAGGTATTTTTTTATTTCCTCTTCGATTATTCAGTGATAATATGAAATTGGTTATTTAGTAATGTACTGTTTAACCTCCATCTGTTTGTTTTTTTTACGTTTTTTTCCCTGTAATTGATTTCTAATCTCAAAGCCTTGTGGTCAGAAAAGATGCTTGATATGATTTCAATTTTCTTAAATTTACTGAGGCTTGATTTGTGTCCCAAGATGTGTTCTATCCTGGAGAATGTTCCATGCGTCCTTGAGAAGAAAGTGTAATCTGCTGTTCGTGGATGGAATGTCCTATAAATATCAATTAAATCTATCTGTTCTTTTGTGTCATTTAAAGCTTGTGTTTCCTTATTAATTTTCTGTTTGGATCGTCCGTCCATTGGTGTAACTGAGGTGTTAAAGTCCCCAACTATTATTGTGTTACTGTCGATTTCGTCTTTTATAGCTGTTTGCAGTTGCCTTATGTATTGAGGTGCTCCTATCTTGGGTGCATATATATTTATAATTGTTATATCTTCTTCTTGGATTGATCCCCTGATCATTATGTAGTGTCCTTCCTTGTCTCTTGTACCATTCTTTATTTTAAAGTCTATTTTATCTGATATGAGTATTGCTACTCCAGCTTTCTTTTGATTTCCATTTGCATGGAATATCTTTTTCCATCCCCTCACTTTCAGTCTGAATGTGTCCCTAGGTCTGAAGTGAGTCTCTTGTAGACAGCATATATATGGGTCTTGTTTTTATATCCATTCAGCGAGCCTGTGTCTTCTGGTGGGAGCATTTAATCCATTCACATTTAAGGTAATTATCAATATGTATGTTCCTATGACCATTTTCTTAATTGTTTTGGGTTTGTTTTTGTAGGTTCTTTTCTTCTCTCGTGTTTCCCCCTTAGAGAAGTTCCTTTAGCATTTGTTGTTGCGCTGGTTTGGTGGTGCTGAATCTGAATGAGATCCTTGCCGGGTTGGGTAATCTTGGTTGTAGGTTCTTCCTTTTCATCACTTCAATTTTATCATGCCACTCCCTTCTGGTTTGTAGAGTTTCGGCTGAGAAATCAGCTGCTAACCTTATGGGAGGTCCCTTGTATGTTATTTGTCATTTTTCCCTTGCTGCTTTCAATAATTTTTCTTTGTCGTTAATTTTTGCCAATTTGATTACTATGTGTTTCGGCATGTTTCTCCTTGGGTTTATCCTGTATGGGACTCTTTCCACTTCCTGGACTTGGGTGCCTATTTCCTTTCCCATGTTAGGGAAGTTTTTGACTCTTATCTCTTCAAATATTTTCTCTGGTCCTTTCTCTCTCTCTTCTCCTTCTGGGATCCCTATAATGTTAATGTTGTTGCATTTAATGTTGTCCCAGAGGTCTCTTAGGCTGTCTTCATTTCTTTTCATTCTTTTTTCTTTATTCTGTTCCACAGCAGTGAATTCCACCATTCTGTCTTCCAGGTCACGTATCCGTTTTTCTGCCTCAGTTATTCTGCTATTGACTCCTTCTAGTGTATTTTTCGTTTCAGTTATTGTGTTATTCATCTCAGTTTGTTTGTTCTTTAATTCTTCTAGGTCTTTGTTAAACATTTCTTGCATCTTCTCTATTTTTGCTTCCATTCTTTTTCCAAGGTCCTGGATCATCTTCACGATCATTATTCTGAATTCTTTTTCTGGAAGGTTGCCTGTCTCCACTTGATTTAGTTGTTTTTTGGGGTTTTGTCTTGTTCCTTCATCTGGTACATAGCCCTCTGCCTTTTCATCTTGTCTATGTTTCTGTGAATGTGGTTTTTGTTCCACAGTATGCAGGATTGTAGTTCTTCTTGCTTCTGTTGTCTGCCTTCTGGTGGATGAGGCTGTCTCGAATTGATTTTTCCATGTGTCAAAAGTATTGCATTAATATATACTACATCAGCAACTGTTTAACTCTTCACTGACACATCTACTGCATCTTGAGAGTTGGCTGTAAAAGTATAAGCCTGTAAGTGGGAGTAAATGCAACAGTTGCTGTTAAGTCGTTATTTATGTTGAAACTTCCTGTTGTTTTATGTATAGATTTTTTTTCAAGTGGCAAAAGAACAGGTAAGTAGGAAGAAATATGCCAGTTTTATTTCAGAATGATTAATAAAGTCATTGCTTCTATATATGAAATGTAAAACACAAAGTAACTCTGACTGCAAGAAGGAGAAACAACTAGCATAGCCATTAACCCATGTTATTTGCACTTCTGTTGTTCATCACAACGGTTTCCTAGCTTCTGTATATTAATATTCCACAAATGTAAATGTCAGATAAGTTCTAGAGCTAAATTAAAGGCAGATAAATTTCATATTGACTTATGTGTAATGTTATTAAAATGTAAAGCCTTGAATAGATACATATTATTTCAGCTATTAAGAATGAAGCAAATTTGCAAATAAATTTAGGAATTTATTCTATATGCAGCAAAATATGTTATTGTCTGAGGCAGCAGAGGTGTGAAAGGCTTCTAGCCCAGTACCAAATGTAGCCCCTGTGCTCTATAAGAATTTGGTAATGTTTTAAGGTGGCCTACTCATTAGTGAGTTTGGCTTTTGCCCTTCTCTAATGTAGTTCCTATCTAGCGCTGAGTTTTTCAAAAACGGCTATAGGACACTTTCAAAAATTAGAATAATTTTCACTATGATAGAGTTTCTGTATAATTTTCTTTTCATGCTGTTTATAAGCTTTATAACGTCCATTGACTTTAACAGATTTTAGTTAAAACTTGGGGAAATTTTTTTTCATATAGGTATAGTGAGGGTTATTCTGAAGAGTGTGCTATGTTAGTCCTAGTGTAGTTTATTTAGCTAGTGCTGAAATTAATTTTTCTTGGCTTCCTTATATGTGTGTCTCAAAGATCACATTATCTTAATCATGCTCAGACACAAATAAATTGTGTATGTTCACTTGTCCTCTAGAGAAAAATACTTCAGAATATATGTCATTTAAACTCTTCCATGGAAAATAAATGAAATTTTTATACATGAGGTTTCTATAAAACTTTTCCATAAGAATGAATTATTATACAACTTTAAGAGCTTGTTTCACTATGATTTATATACACAACAATAAATTCCAAAAGAACGATTTGTATTTTCTTTGATAAACAAAAGCTATACATTTTTTACTAAAATAGGAACATGAGAAAGTTATAAATAATAGTCACTAAAATATGAATAATCAATATATCAATTGACAAATTATATTTTCAAGATGAGATAAGGTCTAAGATACTAAATTCTTAACGCTCTCTCCAATTGTTTTATTTTTCTTTCTTGGAATTGACTTTGTCAGATAATTCATAGTTCTCTTTTAAAGAAAAGTAAAAGTAATTTTTATCAGAAATAAAGGAGTCTTTGGATATATTTGGGTTCAAGTCCAAGATTATCCCCATAATAACTATCTGACCTTGTCAAGTGTTTTTTAGTTCCCTGAAATCTACATTTCCACATGCTTAAAATGAAGATTTTATTGCTTACTTCAAAGAGCTTTTCTGTGGATGAGATAATGTTTGCAAGTTAAACAGCAAGATGGTTCATATGTAGTAGGTGCTTAATCCTTTCCCTTCTAATGTAAGATGATTACAGTTTCACTTACAGATGTGAACAGCTCACGATTTTTTTTGATGCATCCCTTCTTGGCATTTTAATAGCTCTTTGATCCTATTACCAGTCTTGACAGTGATTGCATATCCCAAACCATTTAGTCATTTCAGACAATCAGTCCCATGTCTTTGTCTGCAGGATGCTGATCAAAATTGACTAAATTTGATTGTATGTTTTTGGTATCAGAAGGACCAAAGAGTCTTAAATGAGATTGAAGGTTCACAAATAACATTAAGTTTTTCCCAGCCCTACTGAGAATTTAAGCACTCAACAGACTGGCTTGTAGGTGAATTTTGCATCCAGAGCTAAAATTGCTGTTGAAATCATTTTACTAATGGCAATTCCTCACATGTAGTTTGATAGAGAAATAGTGAGAAATGAGGCTTTAGAAGTAGGTAGGAGTCAACTTAAAGGATCTTGTAGGTTATAGTTTAGTGAATTTTATTAAATAAAGGTTAAATTAATTCTGCTTTTCTTAATTGGCCAAGTTCTCTGAATGATTTTCCAATCCCATTGTATCTTTCTGTTCTAGAGAGTAATACAATAGAGCATCTGCAGGGCCTGGAAGGACAGAAGTAGGAGAAGGGAAATGAGAGTTTGTTTTGCATTCTGGATTGTATATGATTTGGAAATATTTTCTCCCACTCTGTGGCTTTCTCCTCATTTTCTTAACAGTGAATTTTTACATTTTGATGAAGTGTAGTTTATCATTTTTTTTCTTTTTACAGTGTCTTTTTGTGTCATGTCTAAGAATTCTTTGCCTAACAAGATCTTGTACTTTTTTTTCTGCTTATTTCCAGAAGTATTACAGTTTTAACTCTTATATTTAGGTCTATCATCCATTTTGTGTTATTTTTTTATTTGGTGCAAGATAGAGATCAAGTCAATTCTTTTGGTACATTTATGTCCAATTTTCCAAGTATCATTTATTTAAAACATTCCCCTTTCCTGTCAACCTTGACATCCTTGTCAAAAATCAATTAACTATATATGGAGTTTCAGTTATTGACCTTTAGTTTGTTTTATTGATTCATGTAATATTTATGTCACTAATATTACCCACACTTGATTACTCTTGACATGAGGGAGTATGGGTCATTCATATTTTGTTTTTTTTTTTTTAATTTAGGAAATTTAAATTCTTTTATTTTCCATATAGATTTTAGAATTAGCTTGTCAATTTCTACCAAAAAAAAAATTCTACTGACATTTCTATTAGGATTGGGCCATTTCTATAGTTCAAATTGAGGAGAAGTCATATATTCATGACATGACTATTTTTATCTATAAATCTGGTATATCACTATATTTATGAAAACTTGATGTAATCAATGGTAATTCTCAGGTTACTGACTTGGATATTGTGTTTTGGGTCTACCAAGTATCCCTATTTTCCTTCTTTTCTTACATAACCTGGATTTGTTTCAGATAGTAATGTGCCAACTAAAGAACTGATTTCCAAGACTCCCATTTATGTAGCTGTAGCAAATTGGCATGATTTTTGCAAAGACATATATTGGGTGTCTAGGAGTGTCTTCTAGAAAAGCTCTGGCTTTACTGATTTAAAAAAAAAAAAAAAGATAAAAGCAGTCATCAGGGCTCTTCCCCTTTGCTTTGTATGCCTGTTACCCTTCACCACATGAGAGTACTGAATGCGTGGTGGTCACTAACTAGCGTGAGATGTTGAAGGTTAAGTCAATATACTAAGAATGATTAAAGAGAAAAACAAAATGAATTTAGGTTCCTAATAAAATTAGTGAGTCATTGTCTCAAAGTTGTCTGCCTTTTTCCTATTTCTTGTATGTGGCCACCTAAAGCTCCATTTGTCTAAGCCTCTGTGGGCAGATTCTTCTGTTACATGCAGCCAAAATTTCAGACATGCTTCTAGAGAACTAGTGGTACCATTTATTGATATGTAAAAGAAATAATAAGGAATAAATGTCCAATATCATTCTATTATGTTATACAAGAGTAGGTCTAAAGAGCCTATTCATGGAAGTGTAGTTTAGAATTTAAAAAAAAAAAAGATAGTTGTTGCTTTAGTTTTAGATTTAGAGAAATAATTGAAATACTGTTGTTATACATAAAACTTCACACTTTTAATTTGCTGCTGAATGTATATTTGTCAAAGATTAAAAAGATCTTAGAAAACCTACATTATACTTGGAGATAATGAAATATTCTCTATTGTAATTTGTCATTTTTATATATCTGTCTTATGTTTCATAAAGAAGAAATGATATACTTGCACACATTTGTTTTCTGCATATCATTGAGTCCTGTAAGTTGTAGAGCACATTGTGAGTCATTAATGTCTGTACCTTAAAAAACAATAGTTTACTTAATTTTTTTATGATGTATAAATTTTAGCTTCACACTTTTGAAATATATTCTGAACACACTAACTTGCATACCCTTCCCAGTATCTTGTCTACAACTTTGTACTTTCAAAGTATGATTTAACGTCTCTTATAAAATATTGGTTCTAAGAAATATAACCATTAATTTTTGCAACCTTAAATATAATAGTTTTAATGAAGAGAAGTAAAAAATAACAATTATAGAGCTATCAATAGAGTGATGGAAACAAAACAATCAGATAAAGCAGTATCAAATTGTTTCCAAGAATCCTATGTGCAAAATATGTTCTTTCATCAGGTATTAGAATTAAATACAATCACCATCTAGATATCCAATTAAGTGGAGGTGAGGCTAGCATAGTTTCACTGTAATTCATGCTTAATATCAACATAAAAGTGATATATTGTCCCATTATATTTAGTTTTCTAATTACAGTATTTAGTTTGGCTAAGGTTGATAGTAAAATTAATCTTCTCAGTTTAGAATGACTTCTCAGCTATTCTTGCTCTTTGAAATGCTTCTCATTCGATAGTGCTAAGCCCCTTATGCTGTGAAAACTTTCTCAAACAACGAGGCACAATCATTTGTTTTTGGTTCAGTACTTCCATAGCCTGTGTGTATATTGATGCATTCCCCTTTATTGCATTCTGCCTTGTACAATACTTTGTGCACAAATCTGTCTTTGTCATTAGGAAGCATGTTACTTCAATGCAGGATCATACCTTTCTTCTTCCCTACCTTTGGTTTGTCCTTCCTTTCCTTTCTTAATAAATATTATTGCTAAGAACATGACAGATTTTATTTTCTACTAAATCAACATTATGCAAGGTGCAGATAATCACAATAACATTTATACAGCTATATGAAGTACTTAATATTCTCATGAGCATCATTATTTTGAAATTATTTTCTTTATATAGCAGAATAAAACAAGTAAAATTATGTTATGGTTTTCAAAATGAATAATTTCTATTGCCAAGGAGAACATAACTATAATCAAAGAAATTGAGGTGAAAACTGTAGTATCCAAATTGAATCGGAAATATCAATTTGGACTCAACATTTTAAAATATACATTTCTTCAAGCTCCTTTCCAGTAAAACGGCCTGGAAGCAGTGTCATTCCAGTAGAACCAACATCTCCAACCCCACAATTTTCTCCTCTAATGCCTTCTGCTAATAGTAACCAGAATTCCTTAGAGAAATGTCTGATTCTAAATGTGACACTTTCATCAGTTCTATTTTAAAGAGGACCCCTTGGCCTAGACAGTCATCTTGGTTTTATATTGTTGGGCTCTGAGTCTAAGTGGATTTTTGCTGTTACTGTTTAGTTCTGTTTTGCCTGCTAGGTTTCAGTATTTCTTCAACTCCTGAACTTAGGTGCTAAAGTATCTTGAGTTCTAACAAAAAAAACAAGTGATGCATGACACAGAAGTTTCTACTCTGATGGCTTTTGAATGAATAATCAGTTAATAATCTGATGAGCGAACCATTTTTCTTCCACTTGAGCATGGAAAGAGGGCATCTATGATCTCAGGTTTCTGAGTGAAAGCACCTTTTCCAACATTAACCATGAAAGTTTGAGAGTACTTCATCACACCATTACCATACCACATAAACCTCAGTGGAAGTATGAGGCCGAGGAACTGGACAATTCCTCCCTGGAGCATACTTTGGGCATGGACACAGAATTTCTCAGAAGGGACTTACAGGTTTCTATAGGCTGAGTCTTCATCGGGAAAGCACAAAATGTTAGTTGTCACATGAGACATAAGGAATTTCAAAGTCTTCCTTGTGCTGCTGGCCTATGATTTTCTGTAAACCTGAAGAATACAGTTTCATATTTGTTCCCAGCTTGGCAACCCAGTCACCTAGGAAGAATCTTAAGCTTTTGGTGAATATTTTTAGTTTATTCCACCAATGTGCTTATCCCCATTCTCAGTCACCACTCTCTGGTATTATGACAAATGTGAAACTGAGAGCAAGACAAAGTCAGAAACATAAATTCAATAATTTTCAAGAATTCTCTAGACATTTGTTTTAAAATGTTTAGCTTTTTTCATCATATGAAATATAGACATGTATTACACACTCATTATTGTATTTTATGGATTATGGACTTTAATATTATTGATCATTTTCCTGTAGGAATAATGGCAAAAGCATAAGTATGTGAATCCTTTTTTTGAGTGCCAGTCACACATCAACCCAAAGGAAAATAGAAGGTTGCTGCCTAGAGTTTAAATTAACTCTCTTTACTTGGCTTTAGTCTGACAGGCAACTTCCTAAAACACTAGAGAAGTGAAATGGAGATAAATCAGTCATGACTAAAAAAATAATCTTAGTTAAAACTAATGAGGAAGCTAATTGGAGTCATTTATCTTCATGTCATTCGTTATTATACTATTGCTCTTCTTTGTGTTACAGTGGTCAGAGTGTCCATGTGAATAAACAGTTTATAAGGTTCTCACATTGTTGAAATAAGGGCATTAAAATGAAGCTTAAAGTTTGTTAAGAACTTCCTGTGATTTTCCATTGTTTTTTAAACTGAAATGTTATATTTCTAAATTCTCTCTATTAGGTATATAATTGAACTACTTGGGTTTTGTGAGTTTGTGGAGCAATTTCTGTGTTTCAGGACTGTTAGAATCATTCCACTCATAGATGGTTTATCTCTCCTATTGAAGAAGTTCTTTATTTAGTATTTGAATGGGTATAATGAGATCAAATTTAAATTTGGTATGTTTTGTTTCATGTTTTTTATTATACATCTAAATAAAATGGTTAAAACTTATTTTAAAAATGATTAAAAACTGTCACCCTCAATTATTTTTAATAAGCTGAGGCAAAAATTAAACAGGAGAGATCATATCCCAGTACTTTTGTAAGTAAAATCTCTGCCCTTTAATTTTTGCCTCAGCTTATTAAAAAAAAGAAACAGAGAGC
Organism: Balaenoptera borealis; assembly: GCF_965194805.1. NCBI lineage: Eukaryota > Metazoa > Chordata > Mammalia > Artiodactyla > Balaenopteridae > Balaenoptera > Balaenoptera borealis. The sequence goes on from NC_138868.1 coordinate 33,985,187, forward strand.
GACAATACAGATAATTTAGTGCAGTGATTCTCAATCTTAGCAGCACGTTCAAATCAGTCAACTTGGAAGCTTCATTTTTTATTGGAACTCAGGTGTGCAGATGGATTAGTAGTGATCCTTGGTACTTGATACATGGTTATCTTTGGCCCACATTTATTTATTTAATGAGCATTACTAAACTCACCATTCAACCCCTTACTTACCCTTGTATATGTAGGTCTTTCTTATACTAATTCCCTTTCTCCCCAAGGATGAAACCACTATTCTGGACTTTCCACATATGTGTACATTTATTTGCTTAAATAATGCATTTTTGTTTGCTTTTGAACTTTATAAAAAGGCAGTTATATATTTTTTTTCTCACTTATCATTATATTATTAAATTTATTCATGCTATTACATGTAACAATTCATTTTTACTGGCCTAAATTATTCCATTGAATAAATATACCACAGTAAATATACCACATTATTTTTTCATCTATGGACATTTTCACAGTCTTATTTGTTACTTTCCCTCTTTCTTTTCTTTTTTTTTTTCATATTTTCATTTTTCTTTTTTCCTTTTTTTTTTTTTTTTTTGCTATTGAGTGGTGCTAATGTGAATATTCTTCAATACCTAGCCCCTTCACAGCTTTCATTGGGGTATATACTCAGGAGTTGAAATGCTTCTCATCAGGAAAACTTCCTCAGTAGCAGAAGAGCCAGAGTAGGTTGAATGGAATCAAGAATAGTCAGTAGGGGAGGGACATAATGACTATCGGTTGCAATTTCAGGATAAACTGTAGTAGGCAGGGATAGCTTATCTTCCTAAACTACCTATTATAAAGTTTCCCCCAGGAATTGTGAGTAACCATCATTTTGAAGACGCTCTGACAGGATACAGTGAACTTAATGTGAGGTGGAAGTGGATCAGAGAGATGCAAGGGGTGGACTGTAGTGGACCAGGCTGTGGCTATCCTCTAGGACAGCTCTTCAATGTGAGATGGAAGTGGATCAGAGAGATGCAAGGGGTGGACTGTAGTGGTCCAAGAGTTGGGCTATCCTCAGGTGACAGCTCTTCAGCTGCTCTAGTCACATTTTTCTTCACATACAGAGATCTAGAAGTGCCTGAGTTTTCACTAATCTGGAGAGGCTCTTAGCCAATAGATGACTAGTGCAGAAGTAATAAAGCTTAGTTCAAGTGTCCCCACTTGGGACTAAATCTAAGGCAAAGCTTGCCCCCGGAAGTCCCCAGTACGGTGAACCTGAGGCTAAGATTTTGCTTGAAATAACACCTTTGCTTAGATTCCTCTTGTCTGATTTCCAAATCCAATCCTTTGATCACCATATATAACAGGAAAATACAATACAGCCTAGTGTTTAGCAAAAGAGTGGAGAATGTATTAGAAGAGACTGGGAGTAGACTGATTAAAAAGAAAACTAGCAAAGAAGCTATTTTAAAGGCTGAAAGATGAAAGCAATGTTAAAGAAATGGATGTATATCCAGGGCCAAACTATGACAGTTTTTTAAGAGGATGGTTTGTGAATATATAATGATTATCATTACATAGTAGATATCTTAACCTAAAGTATAGCTCACTTAAACTATTTATTTGCTTCTCAAAAAGTAATATCTAATCTCTGAGTTTACTTGAATGATCCTGGCTAACCTTGATGTTGGCCTGTGGATATTTACCAATATATCCCTCTTCCAGTACCCATGCCTCTGTAAATGAGGAGGACCTTCTCCATTAACAATGAAAAATAATCTCATTACCAAGAGGTCCTTCAGGTTTCAGGCTGAGCAGCCCTCCACTGAGCTATAGCTTCAGAATCACACTTTGAACCATGTCCCTGGGGTGAATTAATTTTATACCTGTCCAGGGACTAAAACACTCAGCCAGGGATATTTTATATACAGTGGACTGCATGATGGATGCCTCTCTCCACTACTTAAAGTTTAATAAAATCATTTTTACACATGTCACTTGAAAATTGGTTTTGGTGTTAGAAAGCAACAACTGCTATAACATATACATACATTTTATACATATTATGAAGAATATGATTAATTGGGATTAAGCAGATATGATATAAAAAGCAAATAAAATTAAATTAAAGGGATTATTTGGCAGACGCTTTGTTTGACAAACCTTAAATAACAAGAAAAGAAAAAAAAATAAGGAAGGAAGGAAGGGAGGAAGAAAATAGTGTAGCATAATTCTCTTTATCTTTGCAGTAGAAAGGTCAATGACCTGAGAGTTATAAAGCTGAATTTCTGGTGCTAGTTAAGTTTTTACTAAGCTGTGTCACCTTTGTTATACCTTCATTTCCTCTTGATTCAAGTTTTTTTTTTCCTCTTCTTCTGAGAAAATTATCTAATTATTTATCTTGAGTAATTTATTTGGATGGCTGTGAGAGAAGAAAAAAAATCTTAACAGGGTTTGAAACGGTAACAATAATACAGCATATGGAATAGTAATAGCTGTTATCTTATCTGACAGATTCAACTAAAAGAAAAAAACATATTAGCAAATGGGGTAAGAGCCCATCCAAACTTGTGTCATCATCACAAATATTAGCTGAAGTAACTCAGTAATTCTTTTAAATTACATTTATTTCAGTAGATATTTTATTATTTTCCTCTTTTGGTCTGATTTCTTTCCCAATTTCTTTCTCTTCTCTGCCTCTACATGCAGATAAGTAAGGGAAAATAAATATGTTTTAAGAAAACACCCCCAAACTGTGTAACTACTCTTAACATCCAAAAAGCAAATAATTGTCTGAACCTAGTAAATATGATGAATAACAAATCTAAGAAATGTAATTTTAGATGAAAATCAAAATGAAGTAATAAAATAATAATACTGATTTTGTATCCATTTGCATCATAATTTAAACCTTCTCACTGCAAAATGGAGTTGCAAAGTGGTCTTGATAGAATAATTCAAATGTATTAATTATTTTAAAATAATATATATCAAATATATTATTTAATAATGAACAGTTAGGTGTTTTATTATAAGCTGATGACTCTGTCAAAGGGAATACTTAGTTAGAAGAATAACTGTCTCTTAAGTAAATCATCACTGAATACTGTATTCATCTTTTTAATCATTTATACATACTGTTTTCTTTCTCACCCTTTTACCTCTCTCTCAAATGCAGTTTCTACAAACCTTTCCTAGAAGCAGGTTTCCTGGTTAACAGTCTCCTTTGCAGAGACCTAATTGTCTCCCAGGAACATAACTTTGCTTTAAGTTTCTCCACAGAAAACAAGACTTGAGGGTGGGGCTCTCAACAGCCACTTCCTAGATAGCATTTCTATTATATTTGATTCAAAATATAAAGAACAGAGCTGGGATGTGAATCCAGGTCTGTTTCATTCTAAAATCTTCCTTCTTAACCATTGGGTTTCTGTGCCCTTTAGATGATGGTATAAAATAGCAAACTGGTTGTGGTACCACACCCTGCCATTTCCCACTTCTGTGCATTTGTCCATGCTGTTCTCAGCCTGGAATGCCTTTTAAAACACTCCATGAGCTCCCACTTGTCCTCTGAAACTCAATATATAAACCATCCTCTCCAGGAAGCCTTCCCTGGCCCCAATTTTTAAAAAAGAAATTCAATGAACACATTTTTATTGAGCACCTACTATGTATACCAGACACTGATCTAGGCACTGGTGATACAGCAGAAGACAAAACAGAAAAAAATCCCTGCCCTTATGGAGTGCCTGGAGCTTAAATTCTAGTGAAATCAAGAGAGGAAAACTAATCCATGGAAAAAATGACCAAGTTATAAACCAAAGAACAATTTCTTTGAAGAGTAACAAAAAGGATTCCCTTAATAAGTTTAAGTCAAAAAGAAACAGTGAAGTCCCTAAGGGGTCACCCCAAAAGACAGGGACCTGCTGAGCTCCCTGGCCCAAGCCTGAGAAAACAAGGGCTCACTTTCTTCCCTTTAACACAGTCTTAAGGCAGAGAGGTCAATGCACAGGGCTCTTGAGGGGAGGTGGGCACAAGGACAATTAAACTCTATCCCCAAACCAATGGCATGTCCAACCAGAGTAAAACAATGGTTGTGCAATTTGTTTCAATAATCAAGGCAATAGTCTCTCAAATATGAAATTCTCACCATAGGCTATCACATACCACAAAAAGTGTATCTTTGTGTTTTCTTTTGCCTACAACTGCAATATACTCTAAGTTAGGAAACATATCCTGTTTTCCTTTGTCTCCACTGTAAGCACTCAATACATGCTATTAAACTGATGTAAACTATTTCTCTCCTTTCAGGCAGTGTCTTGTCCCTTTCTAAGGTCTGGATAATGTCTTGCCTTAGAGAGTTTAAATTCCATAAGATAATGACAACAGGATTACAAAAACTGCTTTTCCATATGACTTTTAAAAGTTTTAATACGTATGTTCATACAGATTTCCATCTTTGTTATTATTTTCCCACATCAGATCAATTCATTTCTCAATGACTTAACTGCTGTGGGCAAGTTTCCTCCAACTGTTTAAGTGGGTCATTGTAGAATTCTTTACATTTAAGTGTGTTTTTATGTAAATCTGAGCAGTGCCATTTTTTCCACATGCACAATGGTTGCTTTTCATAAGCTATCTTAAACATCTTTTCTAGAGTTTGACAATGCAGTTCAATTGCCTATTAAAGTACAAGTAGAATTTTTCTTTTTACCAGTTCTTTCATTCTTAAAATATTTCCCTATGTATTTTTTCAGTAAAGTATAAAACTTTCATTTTCCCCAAACTTAAAAGTAAATACACAGTCAGATTAATCTCTTCAAATCTTAAAAACCTTTAGCTGTCCTAAAATATTTAATAGACCAAGTTCAAAAGCACATGCTTAATATTCAATTTTTTTCCTCTCTTGACTTAATCTCCTTGTTTAGCCTTAACTTATTCTACTTATCCAAATCTACTGAACACAAGTATCAAAATGGTTCAATTTCTAATCCCCAAATTCAGTATGATTTCCCGTATTCTGCATTTCTTACTTCGTCCACTCCTGTATGAAACATCTTGTCATCATCTCTGCTTATTGTAATACTTTTCATTCTTCAAGATTCAAATCAACTTCTTCATGTAAATTGTCTCATCACCAAGACATGATATTAATTGTCCCCTCCCAAACTGCTGCCATTTTTGTCTCTTCTGCTCATTATATTCTGCCTATAAATTTGTATAGATGTTCTGTCTCTGTCTTGAAACAAAATTCAATAAGTATTCCACAGAAAAGCCCACTTAGTTGTATAGTAATTTTTGTTAGAAACAAGATTTTTAAAAGCAGGAGTGCTATCTTAATGTACACATCTATAGAGTGATTTGGTAGTGCTTCATGAAGTGAATGACCTTTAAAGAATTTTAGATTGAATATTATTTAAACACCAAAATATGTGTGTTATAAGCAAGAAAAAAAGATCCCTGGTAGAGGGAATAGGGCACAGAGCAAGAAAGTTTGGTGCTTATTTAAAGAATATTGAGTGTTCTTGTTTTGCCAGGAGAGCCTGTGTTTGTGAATCCACTTCGATGTTATCTGATTATGTGGCAATGTTAAACTGCGTCCTCCTTCCCTCAAAACTTCCTGAAGAGCTCCCAAGTGCATACAGAGTGTCCAGAGTGCTCTTTATTGCCAAAGGGACAGACACAAGATTGCCTTGCCTGTTGAGCCAAGCTCCTCTGTGGAAGATTCATTTGGAATTTTCCCCTTTGTCTGTCAAGTGTCATTCCTGTGGTGTATACATCTGCCTCTGATCTCATTTTGTTTGAGATTATTTAATTGTTCCACATGCTGGGGGTGTTTATTCATCCACCAGACACCAGTACCTCTTTGATGCTGTCTTTTTGATTCGTTTATAAATAGAAAAAAGAAAATCCCATTGAGGGTGAAACACATTTTATGTTCAGTGAAAATGTTTAGCAATCACAGTAGAAAGAACATTGTTTTAATTTCACAGTCCATTGGAGACATTAGCTCATTAACAGCCTAATTAAGGAAAAGTAAAGAGAGGTGATTTGGGATTGCTAACTCTAGTCATCATGCAGTAGCAGAGCCCATAGATCTCTTAACATTAAGCACAAATCAGGCCTCTGCTTAACCTCTTTCTACACCTGACTCTATTAGGTTTGTACTTCTCTCTCCCCCTTCTGTGTCACAGAAAATAAAATAGTTTCCCTGATTGAAGGGGTTGGCTCAGTTTTATATTTCATGTTAGTTTTCTGTCTTGAAAATTGAGGGGGATGAGAGAGAAAAATTAAATTCATTCTTTACCTTTTGCTCTCCATCCTTAAACATTTCATAATTGTTTACTGTGTGTGAGGCATGAGTGTGATGTAGCATGTGACTCTCATTTTAGTTTGGAAGATAGATTTCCAAAGAAGCTATTTACAGTTCAGTATGATAATTGCAAGGACAAAGTCATGTATAACACCTAGAATTGGGGAGATGAGAAGACGGTTAAGAAAGGCTTCCTATAAAAGGTGAGGGGGACCTTCAAGATGGTGGAGGAGTAAGACACAGAGATCACCTTCCTCCCCACAAATATATCAAAAATACATCTACACGTGGGACAACTCCTACAGAACACCTACTGAACCCTGGCAGAAGACCTTAGACTTCCCAAAAGGCAAGAAACTCCCCACATACCTGGGTAGGGCAAAAGAAAAAAGAAAAACAGAGACAAAAGAATAGGGACGGGACCTGCACCTCTGGGAGGGAGCTGTGAAGTAGAGAAAGTTTCCACACACTAGGAAGACCCTTCTCGGGTGGAGACTGTGGGTGGCGGAGGCGGGGAGCTTCGGAGCCACGGAGGAGAGTGCAGCAACAGGGGTGCAGAGGGCAAAGCGGAGAGATTCCCACACGGAGGATCGGTGCCGACCAGCACTCACCAGCCCGAGAGGCTTGTCTGCTCACCCACCGGGGCGGATGGGGGCTGGGAGCTGAAGCTCGGGCTTCGGTCGGATCCCAGGGAGAGGACTGGGGCTGGCTGCGTGAACACAGCCTGAAGGGGTTAGTGTGCCACAGCTAGCCGGGAGGGAGTCTGGGAAAAAGTCTGGAACTGCCTAAGAGGCAAGAGACCATTGTTTCAGGGAGCATGAGGAGAGGGGATTCCTTTCCTGTCTGCCCACAGAAGGCAGAGCACCACGTAAAATGAGCTCCAGAGATGGGCGCGAGCAGCAGCTGTCAGCTCAGACCCCAGAGACAGGCATGAAATGGTGCTGCTGCAGCCACCAAGAATCCTGTGTGCAAGCACAGGTCACTGTCAACATGCTCCCCACCCCACACCGGGAGCTTGTGCAGCCTGCCGCTGTCAGGATCCTGTGATCCAGGGACAACTTCCCCGGGAGAACACACAGTGGCTTCAGGCTGTTGCAACAACCGGTGGGCCTCTGCCGCCGCAGACTTACCCTGCATTCCAATTATAACTACCGTACCCCTCCCTCCTCCCGGCCTGAATGAGCCAGAGACCCCTAATTAGCTGCTGCTTTAACCCTGTCCTGTCTGGGTGGGAACAGAGGCCCGAGGGTGACCTACACGAAGAGTTTGGGCCAAAACCAAAGCTGAACACCAGGAGCTGTGCGAACAAAGAAGGCAAATGGAAATTTCTCTGTGCAGCCTCAGGAGCAGCGAATTAAATCCCCACAATCAACTTGAGGTACCCTGCATCTGTGGAATACCTGAATAGACAATGAATCAACCCAAAATTGAAGCGGTGGGCTTTGGGAGCAGCTGTACACTTGGGGTTTGCTGTCTGCAACTCACTTGTTTCTGATTTTTATGTTTATATTAGTGTAGTTTTTAGCACTTGTTATCATTGGTGGATTTGTTTATCGGTTTGGTTGCTCTCTTCGTTTTTATTTTATTACTTTTTAATTTTTTTATTTTAGTAATTTTATTTTATCTTTTGTTTTAATTTTGTTTAACTAATCTTTTTTTCTTTCAGTTTTTTTCTCCCTTTTCTTCTGAGCCGTGTGGCTGACAGGGTCTTAGTGCTCCGGAATGGCATCAGGCCTGAGCCTATGAGGTGGGAGAGCTGAGTTCAGGACATTGGACCAGCAGAGACCTTCGAACCCCACATAATATCAATTGGTGAAAGCTCTCCCAGAGATCTCCATCTCAACGCTAAGACCCAGCTCCACCCAACGACTAGGAAGCTCCAGTGCTGGATGCCCCATGCCAAACAACTAGCAAGACAGGAACACAATCCCACACATTAGCAGAGAGGCTGCCTAAAGTCATATTAAGTTAACAGACACCCCAAAACACACCACCGGCCTCAGCCCTGCCCACCAGAAAGACAAAATCCAGCCGCACTCATCAGAACACAGGCACCAATCCCCTCCACCAGGAAGCCTACACAACCCACTGAACCAGCCTTAGCCACTCTGGGCAGACACCAAAAACAGCAAGAACTACGAATCTGCAGCCTGTGAAAAGGAGACCCTAAACACAGTAAGTTAAGCAAAATGGGAAGACAGAGAAATATGCAACAGATGAAGGAGCAAGGTAAAAACTGACCAAACCAAAGAAATGAAGAGGAAATAGGCAGTCTACCTGAAAAAGAATTCAGAGTAATGATAGTAAAGATGATCCAGTATCTTGGAAATAGAATGGAGTAAATACAAGAAACGTTTAACAAGGACTTAGAAGAACTAAAGAGCAAACAAACAATGATGAACAACACAAAGAATGAAACTAAAAACTCCCTCGAAGGAATCAAGAGGAGAATAACTGAAGCAGAAGAATGGATAAGTGACCTAGAAGATAAAATAGTGGAAATAGCTACCAAAGAGCTGAATAAAGAGAAAAGAATGAAAAGAATTTACGATAGTCTCAGACACCTCTGGGACAACATTAAACACACCAACATTCGAATTACAGGGGTCCCAGAAGAAGAAGAGAAAAAGAAAGGGACTGAGAAAATATTTGAAGAGATTATAGTTGAAAATGTCCCTAACATGGGAAAGGAAATAGTCAATCAAGTCCAGGAAGCACAGAGAGTCCCATACAGGATAAATCCAAGGAGAAACATGCCAAGAAACATACGAGTCAAACTATCAAAAGTTAAATACAAACAAAAAATATTAAAAGCAACAAGGGAAAAACAACAAATAATATACAAGGGAATCCCCATAAGGTTAACAGCTTATCTTTCAGCAGAAACTCTGCAAGCCAGAAGGGAGTGGCAGGACATATTTAAAGTAATGAAAGGGAAAAACCTAAAACCAAGATTAACCTGTCCAGCAAGGTTCTCATTCAGATGCGACGGAATATTAAAACCTTAACAGACAAGCAAAAGCTAAGAGAATTCAGTACCACCAAACCAGCTTTACAACAACTGCTAAAGGAACTTCTCTAGGCAGGAAACACAAGAGAAGGAAAAGACCTACAATAACAAACCCAAAACATTTAAGAAAATGGTAATAGGAACATACATAATGATAATTACCTTAAATGTAAGTGGATTAAATGCTCCAACCAAAAGACATATACTGGCTGAACGGATACAAAAACAAGACCTTGTATATGCTGTCTACAAGAGACCCACTTCAGACCTAGGAACCCATAGAGACTGAAAGTGAAGGAAAGGAAAAAGATATTCCATGCAAATGGAAATCAGAAGAAAGCTGGAGTAGCAATTCTCATATCAGACAAAATACACTTTAAAATAAAGACTATTACAAGAGACAAAGAAGGACACTACATAATGATCAAGGGATCAATCCAAGAAGAAGATATAACAATTGTAAATATTTATGCACTCAACATAGGAATACCTCAATACATAAGGCAAATGCTAACAGCCATAAAAGAGGAAATTGACAGCAAAACAATAATAGTAAGGAACTTTAACACCCCACTTTCACTAACAGATAGATCATCCAAGATGAAAATGAATAAGGGAAAACAAGCTTTAAATGACACATTAAAAAAGATGGCCTTAACTGATATTTATAGGACATTCCATCCAAAAACAACAGAATACACTTTCTTCTCAAGTGCTCATGGAATATTCTCCTGGATAGATCATATCTTGGGTCACAAATCAAGCCTCGGTACATTTAAGAAAATTGAAATCGAATCAAGTATCTTCTGACCACAACACTATGAGACTAGATATCAATTACAAGAAAAAAACTGTAAAAAATACATACACATGGAGGCTAAACAATACGCTACTAAATAGCCAAGAGATGACTAAGAAATCAAAGATGAAATCAAAAAATACCTAGAAAAAAATGACAATGAAAACACTACGACTCAAAACCTATATGATGCAGAAAAAGCAGTTCTAAGAGGGAAGTTTATAGCTATACAAGCCTACCTCAAGGAACAAGAAAAATCTCAAACAACCTAACCTTACACCTAGAGCAATTAGAAAAGAGCAAAAAAAACCCTAAGTTAGCAGAAGGAAAGAAATCATAAATATCAGATCAGAAATAAATAAAAAAGAAATGAAGAAAACAGTAGCAAAGATCAGTAAAACTACAAGCTGGTTCTTTGAGAAGATAAACAAAATTGATAAACCATTAGCCAGACTCGTCAAGCAAAAAAGGGAGAAGACTCAAAAAAATAGAATTAGAAATGAAAAAGGAGAAGTAACAACTGACACTCCAGAAATACAAAGAATCATGAGAGATTACTACAAGCAACTATATGCCAATAAAATGGACAACCTGGAAGAAATGGACAAATTCTTAGAAAAGCACAACCTTCTGAGACTGAACCAGGAAGAAATAGAAAATATAAACAGATAAATCACAAACACTGAAATTGAAACTGTGATTAAAAATCTTCCAACAAACAAAAGTCCAGGACCAGATGGCTTCACAGGCGAAGCCATCAAATATTTAGAGAAGATCTAACACCTATCTTTCTCAAAATCTTCCAAAATATAGCAGAGGGAGGAACACTCCCAAACTCATTCTACAAGGCCACCATCACCCTGATACCAAAACCAGACAAATATGTCACAAAAAAAGAAAACTACAGACCAATATCACTGATGAACATAGATGCAAAAATCCTCAGCAGAATAGTAGCAAACAGAATCCAACAGCACATTAAAAGGATCATACACCATGATCATGTGGGGTTTAACCCAGGAATGCAATGATTCTTCAATATACACAAATCAATCAATGTTTTCACCATAGTAACAAACTTAAGGATAAAAACCATACGATACTCTCAATAGATGCAGAAATAGCTTTCAACAAAATTCAACACCCATTTATGATAAAAATTCTCCATGGGCTTCCCTGGTGGTGCAGTCATAATGTATACATAGAGGGAGCTTACCTCAAAATAATGAAGGCCATATATGACAAACCCACAGCAAACATTGTTCTCAGTGGTGAAAAACTGAAACCACTTCCTCTAAAATCAGGAACAAGACAAGGATGCCCACTGTCACCACTATTATTCAACAGAGTTTTGGAAGTTTTAGCCACAGCAATCAGAGAAGAAAAAGAAATAAAAGGAATACAAATCGGAAAAGAAGAAGTAAAGCTGTCACTGTTTGCAGATGACATGATACTATACATAGAGAATCCTAAAGATGCTACCAGAAAACTACTAGAGCTAATCAATGAATTTGGTAAAGTAGCAGGATACAAAATTAATGCACAGAAATCTCTTGCATTCCTACACACTAATGATGCAAACTCTGAAAGAGAAATTAAGGAAACACTCCCATTTACCATTGCAACAAAAAGAATAAAATACTTAGGATTAAACCTACCTAAGGAGACAAAAGACCTGTATGCAGAAAACTATAAAACACTGATGAAAGAAATTAAAGATGATACAAACAGATGGAGAGATATACCATGTTTTTGTGTTGGAAGAATCAATGTTGTGAAAATGACTATACTACCCAAAGCAATCTACAGATTCAATGTAATCTCTATCAAACTACCAATGGCATTTTTCACAGAACTAGAACAAAAAATTTCACAATTTGTATGGAAACACAAAAGACCCCAAATAGCCAAAGCTATCTTGAGAAAGAAAAATGGAGCTGGAGGAATCAGGCTCCCTGACTTCAGACTATACTACAAAGCTACAATAATCAAGACAATATGGTACTGGCACAAAAACAGAAATATAGATCCATGGAACAGGATAGAAAGCCCAGAGATTAGCCCATGCACATATGGTCACCTTATCTTTGATAAAGGAGGCAAGAATATACAATGGAGAAAAAGCCTCTTCAGTAAGTGGTGTTGGGAAAACTGGACAGCTACATGTAAAAGAATGAAATTAGAACACTCCCTAACACTGTATACAAAAATAAACTCAAAATGGATTAAAGACCTAAATGTAAGGCCAGACACTAAAAACTCTTAGAGGAAAACATAGAACACTCTATGACATAAATCACAGCAAGATCCTTTTTGACCCACCTCCTAGAGAAATGGAAATAAAAACAAAAATAAACAATTGGGACCTAATGAAACTTAAAAGCTTTTGCACAGCCAAGGATCAAAACTACAATGAGGTATCACCTCACACTGGTCAGAATGACCATCATCAAAAAATCTACAAACAATAAATGCTGGAGAGGGTGTGGAGAAAAGGGAACCCTCTTGCCCTGTTGGTGGGAATGTAAATTGATACAGCCACTATGGAGAACAGTATGGAGGTTCCTTAAAAAGCTGAAAATAGAACTACCATATGACCCAGCAATCCCACTCCTGGGCATATACCCTGAGAAAACCATAATTCAAAAAGTGACATGTACCACAATGTTCATTGCAGCACTATTTACAATAGCCAGAACATGGAAGCAACCTAACTGTCCATCAACAGATGAATGGATAAGGAAGATGTGGCACATACATACAATGGAATATTGCTCAGCCATAAAAAGAAACGAAGTTGAGTTATTTGTAGTGAGGTGGATGGACCTAGAGTCTGTCATACAGAGTGAAGTAAGTCAGAAAGAGAAAAACAAATACCGTATGCTAACACATATCTATGGAATCTAAAATAAATAAATAAATAAAAGGTTCTGAAGAACCTAGGGTGCAGGACAGGAATAAAGACACAGGCATAGAAAATGGACTTGAGGACACGGGGAGGGGACGGGTAATTTGGGACGAAGTAAGAGAGTAGCACTGACATATATAAACTACCAAATGTAAAATAGATAGCTAGTGGGAAGCAGCTGCATAGACGGGGAGATCCGCTCGTTGATTTGTGGCCGCCTAGAGGGGTGGGATAGGGAGGGTGGGAGGGAGACACAAGAGGGAGGGTATATGGCGATATATGTATACATATAGCTGATTCACTTTGTATACAGCAGAAACTAACACAACATTGTAAAGCAATTATACTCCAATAAAGATGTTAAAAGAAGTGAATATTTGTTAGCTTCTCCATTTTGATTTTTATATAATACTTTAAATTTATGAAAGAATGTACATATTATGTTTTTCTGTGACTGTATATCCATGAAGAGGAGATTAAAGTAATAACATTAATAATGATAACTGACATTGTTTCCTATTTACCTGGCACAGTTCTGTGGACCTTGTGTGAATTAATTTATTTAATCCTCACAACAATGCTACGAAGTAAGTACTGTTTTCATCACTTCCATTTCGCACGTGAGGAATCGGAGGCTCAGGGAGGTAGAGTAATCTTCCCAAAACATCACCAAACAATTAAGTATCAGAACCAGAATTCAAACCCGGGCAATATGATTGCTATGCCTTTGATTTTTAACAAACTCTGTGAAATGTGGAAATAAGATTCCTTGAAAACAAGAGACAGAAGATTGCAGGGGCATGTAAATATTAGTGTCTGGTCAGAATACAAATCACACCAGTAAATTGAGCAGGGAGACATTCACATAAAGAACTATATAAAGAGGGTATTAATTTGTAAGAGGTAAAGAGACCTCTAAAGAATACACTGGAATGGCAGATGTAGGGAGCAGCTACTACATTTAGAACTGAGAGAATCTAAGGAAAAAACAAATTAGGAAAGAGTCCTACCCTATGCCAAGCCTAATATATATACCTAATTGGAGAAGTTATGTCTGAGGCTCACTGGATAGTAGAAAAATTCCCTGAGATGCCATAGATCGAAGCTGGTCAACAAACCAACCTACTGGGGTGCATGTAAAACTCACTGGGAAAGTGCCTTCTTTGCTGCAGGTAGAACTTTCTGGGGTTGTGTACTGTGGGATCGCTCATACACCACTAGCCAGGAAGCTGTAAGAAAAGTTCCAGACCAGGTAAAATAGTCCCTTCTACTTGCAGTGGTTTTTAATAGCTTGATATTATGGCAATTGTCAAAGCAGAAATGTTTAGAGTGCAGCTACAGCACCATGAAATGAGAGAAATGGGTGGAGTTCGAGCTGAGAGTCAAAAAGTTGATAGCTGATATAAAATTGAAGACTTTTAGAAGTTCAAGTTATGTAAAAATATAGCACCCAACCATATGCTATTCAAAATAAAACAATGATATTTTATTTTAAAAATTAATGACACAGAGCAAAGCTTTGAATTTCTTCTAACGCCTAGATTGATATGTTCACATGCACACACACCAAGTATCATATCATTTCAAAAAAATTTTGGGTGCTCATGATTTAATGATGACAAGCATAAGTTTTGTTTTTCTATTGGAAAATCTAGCAGTGGAGGCATCTTTTCACCAATTTCAGGGTTTGGAATATAGATAAAAATGCAATCCTTGTAAAACATCTCTCCAGTTACTTTGTTTCCTTTTTTTTTTTTTTTTTTCTTTTTTCACATCGAGGAAGATTTTCTAATATTAACCTTAAGGTCTGAACTAGATTTAAATGTTCTCTCTCCCACATCACAGTGTAAATATTTTAAAATGGAATTCCAGGACTGAGACATTCTTTAGTATTTTTGTACATGCTGTCCTCCTCCACTGTATTGAGAGTGGGCACCATGGGTTATCTTTTCTTCCCCCCTTAAAGCCAATCCAGAAAGGCTAAAAAAATGTTTAAAAATATACTGTGGCTTGACCTTATCTACTCCCTAGGATCTTAATGTCTCCCCAGTGATAACTGTCTGACTCTAAAGGAGGAAATTAATTCACAGAAGTAAAAGAAGCACAGAAAGCATAGAAACACAATTTGTTTCTCTCTTATAGTAGATGACTTAGTCTTGTATTAGGAAAAGTTTAGTCTTTGAAATTAGAAAACCTTTGAGTTTCTTTGTCATTGTGAAGGATGTCATTGATCTTTTCTACTTTCAAGATAAAAGAAAAAAATATAATTAGAGTAAATACATGGTCTGTATTTACTATAGGAAGAAGTAAGAAAAGTATGAATTTTATTGCCCAAAGAATATCCATTTTTTTTTAAATTTCTGCAGACATTTTAACATTTTAGAAGAAGGAATGGTTGGAATTGATACCTGTTAAATCTCTTCTAGCTCAGTTTCTATGACTCTGACTGAGTAATGAGATAGAGGAGTTTTTCAAATGAGATAATAAAACAAGCTAATTGTTGATACTTTGATTCTTCAACACCATACAACAAACCATACAACAAGATTTGGAACACTGAAGTAATGTATCTGTGAGATTTATTTCAATATCTTTGTGATAATATAGAGGGAAATGAATAAAATAGTAAAAAATATTTTTTTTAATTTTAGAAACTGAAGAATATGATTATTTTCCAATATCAAAATGCTATTCTGCAGGATTAGAATTGGACTTTGATGTTTAAAAATCTCTTTCATATTTTGAAATTTGGTGCACTAAGCAGATGATGGACTTTTAAAAAGTTCTTTTTCAGCTAATGCATAAGGGCTTAATTTAAACTCAATGTATTATTTAATAATAAAAGCAGATTTTTGAAACAAAGAGCGTGCATTACCTTTTACAGAGGAAGGAATTACAACTCAGAGAGACTAAATGAATTGCTGAAGTTTGCTCAGATGGTAAATCGTAGTTAACACTCAAACCTAGGATGATAGATTACAAATTTAGTCTTCCCATCACACTAAGCCAGTTCTTAAGCCTGATTTTTAAAAAAAATTCTTAAACATGAACTATAGAAAGATAAAACTTTTTAGTGTATGAGTTTCAAAATGCCTAAGAAGATTCTCAACTTATCTAAGAGGGTATAAAAATACTCAGTAAGAAACTGAAATGTTTTCAAGGGTTTTCAGTTGTTGTTGCAAAGAACAGATGGTTTCTAATGAAATACATGACCAAGAATCAGCATATTAGGAGATTTAATCTTCACGCCATACCATTCCTTGGTTTATTTCAAGGTCCAGAAATTTATTTTACAATAAGAGTGCTAATTTTTAATGTTTGGTAATCCGTACCTGCAATCAGCTGGTGTAATTTTAATTAATTAATTCTTTGGTCTGCCTCATGAATATTTTTACATTGTCATCTAAGCATATTTTATACATATGATATTGGATTGTATAACAAACAATCTCTGTTTATTTGAAAAAAATTTTTTTTTCTATTCAACCAACTGTGTTACATGTGAGAAATATTTATCTTGAAATTCATCTGTGTTCAGAGGAGCATAACTTCTGCTTTTAGTGGTCTTAGTTTGGTAAAAGTTCTGGAATCTCAGTTCAACAGATTCCAATTCCACTATTTTTTTTTTTAAGTGTTTGTTTATTTATTTATTTATGGCTGTGTTGGGTCTTCGTTTCTGTGCGAGGGCTTTCTCTAGTTGTGGCAAGCGGGGGCCACTCTTCATTGCGGTGCGCGGGCCTCTCACTATCGCGGCCTCTCCTTGCGGAGCACAGGCTCCAGACACGCAGGCTCAGTAATTGTGGCTCACGGGCCCAGCTGCTCCGCGGCACGTGGGATCTTCCCAGACCAGGGCTCGAACCCGTGTCCCCTGCATTGGCAAGCAGATTCTCAACCACTGCGCCACCAGGGAAGCCCAATTCCATTATTTATTTATTTTGGTGCACCATGATCCTTAACCTAGTCAGATCTTGCTATTCAACTTCACACTCAGTTGATCTGATCAAAAAGGAACTGATTTAATTAAAATTGAGAGATATCCCTAAACAGGGATAGTACTGAAATAACTATTTGGAGGAGCTGTTTCTTTCAAAGAATAGCATGGATATTGGTCTGAGGCTATTCTCGTCAAATAAAAAGAACATATAATATTAGAGATAATTATTTCTAGGACATAGGAGATCATGTGGAATTATTCCTACTTAGCAAGATTTCACTTTCCATTCAACAGAAAACTTTCATGGACTTCGCAGATATAAGAAATTATTCATAGAGATCTTTTTTCCTTGATTTAAGCTTGATATATACTATATAGTTTTACTCTTTAGCTCTTGGATATTCCATAGAGCTCCTAATCACCACTTACTTTTTGATAGGATACTTAAGTACCTATAAATAATTAATACCTAGTTTTAATTCAGGACTTAGTAAATGCTCAATAAATGGTATATAGATTTTAAATAATAATACATTTTATACACCTATTTGAGAATTCTAGGTCTAGAGTGCTGAACCATTTAAAAATGAAAACTATTGCACTATAAATATTAAAGTTATTAGCATTTACAAATAATTTTTTATTACTTTTACTTATGAAAGAAATGTGTCATTTTATTACCAGAGAAAAGTGTACTAGTCAGTTACTTATTTTGGAAGAAAATAATTTGAGAAACTCAAATTACCTAAGGAAATGGTATAACAGATAAATAATCTAAAATATCAAAAATTAAAGTTCAATTTCTGCATTCATTAAGAAAAAATTCATTTTAATCTGTATAATTCATGCAGAATTTTAAAAAAGAACATTTATTGCAGAGCTTGATGAACTGTCTCACAGTGAACACACCTGTGTAACCACTGCTTAAGTCAGGAAGTAGAATTTGATCAGTTATCCCAGACATCCCTCTTGCCAGCTCACATCACCACCCTTCCCTTTTTCCCCGATGGTAACTACTACTCTGATTTATAATAGCATAGATTAGTTTTACCTGTTCTTAATATTTGCAGTGGGATCTCACAGTGTGTATATCCTGCCCTTTTTTACTTAATATTATATGTATTTTTCACTCAATGTTATGTGAGACCCATCCATGCTACTCGTCTTCACTGCTAATTTTCACTACTGTATAATTATACTGAATTCTATTTATTAGTGCTATGTAAAAAAAAATCAGTTGCATAAAGCAATAATTTTATTACTCTCACTCTCTGTGGGACAGGAATGTGGACTTGTCACAGCAAGAATAGTTTATTTTTGCTCCTCGGGGGTCTGGAGCCTCAGCAGGAATATCTGAAGGCCTGGGATGATTCAATGGCTGGGACTGTAGCCATTGGAAGCTTCACACATGTCTAGCATTTGATGCTGGTTGTGAGCTAGGACTCCCACTGGGAAGTTGGCTGGAGCATTTTATGTCATCTCTGTGTGTAGTCTATTTGAGATTTCACATGGCAGGATGGTTCAGTTCCAAGAGTGAGTATCCAGATACATTAAAGTGAAATCCTGGCATCTTTATGATAGAGCCTCAGAAGTCACCTACATCACTTTTAAAGTAACAACAATAACAACAACAACAAAACAGGTTTAAGGTAAGTAACTCTAGAAAACACCACTACATGAGAGGAGTGTTAAGGTCACATTTTAAGAAGGTCATATGGAATGGGAGGTATTTTTGCAGCTGTCTTTGGAAAATACAGCCTGCCACATGCTGTTTTCAAATATAAGGTAATATAATGGAAATGGAAGAGTATACATAACCATTTTCAACTCTGCTCTGCCACTCCCTTGGCTAGCACCTCTGGTCTAGGGGGCTTGCCTGATGGAGTGACCCAGCCCCTTTTCTCTGAAGCGTTAGAGACCTTGGTTACCATACACTTATCATATCATGTTGCTATACTTGCCAATTTACAGTTAAAAATTGGACACGGGAGTAAAAAGAGATGCCTTGGTGGATCACAGTGACGTATTTCCCTCTAACCCCATTACATAGCAACAGTCCTATCTTTTCATGATTATCAAGGCTAATTACCCTTGGCAGTGGTAATAAATTTTTTGATAATGGTCATTACTTTCTTTTCCTTACTTGTTGGTCTACTAACTCAAGGTTAGTGACCGGGCAATATCCATAACTTTAAGTTAATGGAAATCTTACTACCCACACCTAGTAGAAATTTTCCTTCATGAGAATCAGAATTTTCTGGCCAAGTGAAAAAAGTACAAATTCCCTGAGTCATTGGAAATGATGGGAAGCCATGCCAGTACTACTTCCACTCCTTGGTCCTTTCACCTATGAATTCTACCTATTGAGTCCAAACTATCATCTAATGGCTGTTCGTTTATAGTGTATAAACACAACCAGGAAGATTACTACCTAATTCGTGATGGTGTCATTGTCAAGCTGATGTTTCAGCTGCATCTTTATGAGGCTATCTGACTTCTCTAATAGACCAGCACCTACTAGTTGGTGTGGTATGTGAAAGGACCAGTGAATTCCATGGCTTTGATTGCATCTTCTTTGCCATAAAGAGTCCTTTGTTATGAAATGATGTTATGTGGGATTTCATGCAGGTGAATCAGATACTATGAGGGCTCACAGATGGTGGTTTTGGGAGAGACCCTGAAGACAAGAAAGGCAAACTTATTCCTGGAATATATGTCAGGATTAATGAAACACCTCTGAAGGATGGAAGGAGTCTGAGGAGATCAATTTGACAACAGGTACCTGGTAATCTTCTAAGGAATGGTTCCCCATTGGTGGCTCAGCATTGATCTCCTTTGTTGACTAGTCAGACATTCAGCCATGGCAGTAGCTAAATTCTCTTTGGTGAGAGGGATTCCACGTAGTTGGGCTCATGAGTAGCCTTCATCTCTGACACCATGGGTACTTCATTCAGCAGCTCTCTGTGCCAAGCTCTAGCGCGGTCAAGCAGTGGAGAGGCTAAATGACCTGACCAACTTGCTAAGCTGTTTTCCACTTCTCATAAGTCTCTGTACATGCTTATCTTGGGCCATTTCTCCTTATATTGCCCAAACTTCTGCCCTGGGAGAACTTCCCTACACCACTGGCTTTCAGGGTCACTCTGAGTATGACCTTGCTCCAGTAAATTAGAAATCTTCCTTTCACAGTAGTATAATTTATTTGTAATAACAGACAACTCACCCATGCATGTACTATAGATCTTCTTTTACCTCACTCCACATTCTTATGTTCAGGTACTACTTTTTAGTCTATAGTATCCTAATCCCTTAAGTATTGAATATTTATCTTCTAAACACAACAACAACCAAGAAAAAAACTTTTAAGAAAACCTTAGTTTTTATATTTTGTAAATAAATGAGTGTTTTTGTTGGAAAATCTCCATATGTAACCAACACCAACAGTGTGTGCAATCTCCCTTTTTTCAGTGCTCTTTATTTATTAATTAGTTTTATTTTTATACACTGTTAAAAGTTGATTTCCATTTATAGTTACTACAAAATAATGGCTGTATTTTCCCTTTTGTACAACAAATCCTTTAGCCTATCTTACACCCATTAGTTTAAACCTCCTACTCCCTCACCCCTATGTTGCCGATATATCTTGATAAGCAAAAATAAACTAACAAATTAACAAAAACATATAACCCACTGTTGTAAACATTTGGATTTTTTTTCACAACTTGGTTTTAGACATTATTGCTTTTTTTTTCAATTAAATACAGAGTTGTATTAATAGCAAGAGTATATTATTTCTTCATAATGGGGCTATGTGCTTGATATGATTGTTGTGATTTGGCAATAATTACTGATAATACTGGACCCTGAGAGCTGCATGTTAGACTATGGTGCATCTGTGAGAGTGCAGCAGGAACATTGTAAGAGTATCAAAGCATACAAAGCTGTTTCTAAGAAATAAATGGCTCTAGCTGCTCTAGTCCCTTATTCTCCACCTGGTACTTTCTTGTTTATGCCTTTTGTCTTTCATCCCATACAGAAGTACTCAGTCATCTCACTCCCTCAGATTTTTTTTTTTTTAAACATCTTTATTGGAGTATAATTGCTTTACAATGGTGTGTTAGTTTCTGCTTTATAACAAAGTGAATCAGTTATACATATACATATGTTCCCATTTCTCTTCCCTCTTGCATCTCCCTCCCTCCCACCCTCCCTATCCCACCCCTCTATGTGGTCACAAAGCACCGAGCTGATCTCCCTGTGCTATGTGGCTGCTTCCCACTAGCTGCCTATTTTACATTTGGTAGTATATATATGTCCATGCCACTCTCTCACTTTGTCCTAGCTTACCCTTCCCCCTCCCCATGTCCTCAAGTCCATTCTCTAGTGGGTCTGTGTCTTTATTCCTGTCTTGCCCCTAGGTTCTTCATGACCATCTTTTTTTTTTTTAGATTCCATATATATGTGTTAGCATACGGTATATGTTTTTCTCTTTCTGACTTACGTCACTCTGTATGACAGACTCTAGGTCCATCCACCTCATTACAATTAACTCAATTTCATTTCTTTTTATGGCTGAGTAATATTCCATTGTATATATGTACCACATCTTCTTTATCCATTCATCTGTTGATGGACACTTAGGTTGCTTCCATGTCCTCGCTATTGTAAATAGAGCTGCAATGAACATTTTGGTACATGACTCTTTTTGAATTATGGTTTTCTCAGGCTATATGCCCAGGAGTGGGATTGCCGGGTCATATGGTAGTTCTATTTTTAATTTTTAAGGAACCTCCATACTGTTCTCCATAGTGGCTGTATCAATTTACATTCCCACCAACAGTGCAAGAGGGTTCCCTTTTCTCCACACCCTCTCCAGCATTTATTGTTTGTAGATTTTTTGACGATGGCCATTCTGACTGGTGTGAGATGATATCTCATTGTAGTTTTGATTTGCATTTCTCTAATGATTAATGATGTTAAGCATTCTTTCATGTGTTTGTTGGCAATCTGTATATCTTCTTTAGAGAAATGTCTATTTAGGTCTTCTGCCCATTTTTGGATTGGGTTGTTTGTTTTTTTTGATATTGAGCTGCATGAGCTGCTTGTAAATTTTGGAGAATAATCCTTTGTCAGCTGCTTCATTTGCAAATATTTTCTCCCATTATGAGGGCTGTCTTTTCGTCTTGTTTATGGTTTCCTTTGCTGTGCAAAAGCTTTTAAGTTTCATTACGTCCCATTTGTTTATTTTTGGTTTTATTTCCATTTCTCTAGGAGGTGGGTCAAAAAGGGTCTTGCTGTGATTTATGTCATACAGTGTACACTGCCTATGTTTTCCTCTAAGAGTTTTATAGTGTCTGGCCTTACATTTAGGTCTTAATCCATTTTGAGTTTCTTTTTGTGTATGGTGTTAGGGAGTGTTCTAATTTCATTCTTTTACATGTAGCTGTCCAGATTTCCCAGCACCACTTATTGAAGAGGCTGTCTTTTCTCCACTGTATATTCTTGCCTCCTTTATCAAAGATAAGGTGACCATTTGTGCCTGGGTTTATCTCTGGGCTTTCTATCCTGTTCCATTGATCTATATTTCTGTTACTGTGTGAGTACCATAGTGTCTCAATTACTGTAGCTTTGTAATATAGTCTGAAATCAGGGAGTCTGATTCCTCCAGCTCCATTTTCCTTTCTCAAGATTGCTTTGGATAGTCAGTGTCTTTTTTGTTTCCATACAAATTGTGAATTTTTTTGTTCTAGTTCTGTGAAAAATGCCAATGGTAGTTTCATAGGGATTGCATTGAATCTGTAGATTGCTTTGGGTAGTATAGTCATTTTCACAATATTGATTCTTCCAATCCAAGAATATGTTATATCTCTCCATCTGTTGGTATCATCTTTAATTTCTTTCATCAGTGTCTTATAGTTTTCTGCATACAGGTCTTTTGTCTCCTTAGGTAGGTTTATTCCTAGATATTTTATTATTTTTGTTGCAATGGTAAATGGGAGTGTTTTCTTAATTTCACTTTCAGATTTTTCATCATTAGTATATAGGAATGCAAGAGATATCTGTGCATTAATTTTGTATCCTGCTACTTTACCAAATTCATTGATTAGCTCTAGTAGTTTTCTGGTAGCATCTTTAGGATTCTCTGTGTATAGTATCATGTCATCTGCAAACAGTGACAGCTTTACTTCTTCTTTTCCGATTTGTATTCCTTTTATTTCTTTTTCTTCTCTGATTGCTGTGGCTAAAACTTTGAAAACTTTGTTGAATAATAGTGGTGAGAGTGGGCAACCTTGCCTTGTTCCTGATCTTAGTGGAAATGGTTTCAGTGTTTCACCATTGAGTACGATATTGGCTGTGGGTTTGTCATATATGGCCTTTATTATGTTGAGGAAAGTTCCCTCTATTCCTACTTTCTGGAAAGTTTTTATCATAAATGCATTTTGAATTTTGTCAGAAGTTATCTCTGCATCTATTGAGATGATCATATGGTTTTTCTCCTTCAATTTGTTAATGTGGTGTATCACATTGATTGATTTGCGTATATTGAAGAATCCTTGCATTCCTGGGATAAACCCCACTTGATCACGGTGTATGATCCTTTTAATGTGCTGTTGGATTCTGTTTGCTAGTATTCTGTTGAGGATTTTTGCATGTATGATCATCAGTGATATTGGCCTGTAGTTTTCTTTCTTTGTGACATCTTTGTCTGGTTTTGGTCTCAGGGTGATGGTGGCCTCATAGAATGAGTTTGGGAGTGTTCCTCCCTCTGCTAGATTTTGGAAGAGATTGAGAACCATAGGTGTTATCTCTTCTCTAAATGTTTGATAGAATTCGTCTGTGAAGCCATCTGGTCCTGAGCTTTTGTTTGTTGGAAAATTTTTAATCACAGTTTCAATTTCAGTGCTTGTGATTGGTCTGTTTATATTTTCTATTTCTTCCTGGTTCAGTCTTGGAAGGTTGTGCATTTCTAAGAATTTGTCCGTTTCTTCCAGGTTGGCCATTTTATTGGTATATAGTTGCTTTTAGTAATCTCTCATGATCGTTTGTATTTCTGCAGTGTCAGTTGTTACTTCTTCTTTTTCATTTCTAATTCTATTGATTTGAGTTTTCTCCCTTTTTTTCTTGATGAGTCTGGCTAATGGTTTATCAATTTTGCTGCTTTTCTCAAAGAACCAGCTTTTAGTTTTATTGATCTTTGCTATCGTTTCCTTCATTTCTCTTTCATTTATTTCTGATCTGATCTTTGTGATTTCTTTCCTTCTGCTAACTGTGGGGGTTTTTTTGTTCTTCATTCTCTAGTTGCTTTAGGTGTAAGGTTAGGTTGTTTATTTGAGATGTTTCTTGTTTCTTAAGGTACGATTGTAGTGCTATAGACTTCCCTCTTAGAACTGTTTTGCTGCATCCCATAGGTTTTGAGTCATTGTGTTCTCATTGTCATTGGTTTCTAGGTATTTTTTGATTTCCTCTTTGATTTCTTCAGTGATCTCTTGGTTATTAAGTAGTGTATTGTTTAGCCTCCATGTGTTTGTATTTTTTACAGATTTTTTCCCTGTAATTGATATCTAGTCTCATAGTGTTGAGGTCAGAAAAGATACTTGATATGATTTCAATTTTCTTAAATTTACCAAGACTTGATTTGTAACCCAAGATATGATCTATCCTGGAGAATGTTCCATGAGCACTTGAGAAGAATGTGTATTCTGTTGTTTTTGGATGGAATGTCCTATAAATATCAATTAAGTCCATCTTGTTTAATGTATCATTTAAAGCATGTGTTTCCTTATTTATTTTCATTTTGGATGCTCTGTCCATTGGTGAAAGTGGGGTGTTAAAGTCCCCTACTATGATTGTGTTACTGTCGATTTCCCCTTTTATGGCTGTTAGTATTTGCCTTACGTATTGAGGTGCTCCTATGTTGGGTGCTTAAATATTTACAATTGTTATACCTTCCTCTTGGATTCATCCCTTGATCATTATGTAGTGTCCTTCTTTTTCTCTTGTAATAGTCTTTGTTTTAAAGTCTATTTTGTCTGACATGAGAATTGCTACTCCAGCTTTCTTTTGATTTCCATCTGCATGGAATATCTTTTTCCATCCTGTCACTTTCAGTCTGTATATGTCCCTAGGTCTGAGGTGAGTCTCTTGTAGACAGCATATATATGGGTCTTGTTTTTGTATCCATTCAGCCATTCTGTATCTTTTTGTTGGAGCATTAAATCCATTTACATTTAAGGTAATTATCGATATGTATGCTCCTATTACCATTTTCTTAATTGTTTTGGGTTTGTTATTGTAGGTCTTTTCCTTCTCTTGTGTTTCCTGCCAGAGAAGTTCCTTTAGCATTTGTTGTAAAGCTGGTTTCGTGGTGCTGAATTCTCTTAGCTTTTGCTTGTCTGTAAAGGTTTTAATTTCTCCGTCAAATATGAATGAGATCCTTGCTGAGTTGAGTAATCTTTGTTGTAGGTTTTTCTCCTTCATCACTTTAAATATGTCCTGCCACTCTGGCTTGCAGAGTTTCTGCTGATAGATCAGCTGTTAACCTTATGGGGATTCCCTTGTGTGTTATTTGTTGTTTTTCCCTTGCTGCTTTTAATATTTTTCTTTGTATTTAATTTTTGATAGTTTGATTAATATGTGTCTTGGCGTGTTTCTCCTTGGATTTATCCTGTATGGGACTCTCTGTGCTTCCTGGACTTGATTAACTCTTTCCTTTCCCATATTAGGGAAGTTTTCAACTATAATCTCTTCAAATAATTTCTCAGTCCCTTTCTTTTCCTCTTCGTCTTCTGGGACCCCTATAATTCGAATGTTGGTATGTTTAATGTTGTCCCAGGTGTCTCTGAGACTGTCCTCAATTCTTTTCATTGTTTTTTCTTTATTCTGTTCTGCAGTAGTTTTTTCCACTATTTTTTCTTCCAGGTCACTTATCCATTCTTCTGCCTCAGTTATTCTGCTATTGATCCCTTCTAGAGAATTTTTAATTTCATTTATTGTGTTGTTCATCACTGTTTGTTTGCTCTTTAATTCTTCAGGGCCTTGTTAAACGTTTCTTGTATTTTCTCCATTCTATTTCCAAGATTTTGGATCATCTTTACTATCATTATTCTGAATTCTTTTTCAGGTAGACTGCCTATTTCCTGTTCATTTGTTAGGTCTGGTAGGTTTTTGCCTTGCTCCTTCATCTGCTGTGTGTTTCTCTGTCTTCTCATTTTGCTTAACTTACTGTGTTTGGGGTCTCCTTTTCGCAGGCTGTATGTTCATAGCTCCCGTTGTTTTTGGTGTCTGTCCCCAGTGGCTAAGGCTGGTTCAGTGGGTTGTGTAGGCTTCCTGGTGGAGGGGACTAGTGCCTGTGTTCTGGTGGATAAGGCTGGATCTTGTCTTTCTGGTGGGCAGGTCCACGTCTGGTGGTGTGTTTTGGGGTGTCTGTGACCTTATTTTTATTTTAGGCAGCCTCTCTGCTAATGGATGGGGTTGTGTTCCTGTCTTGCTAGTTGTTTGGCATAGGGTGTCCAGCACTGTAGCTTGCTGGCCGTTGAGTGGAGCTCAGTCTTGGCGTTGAGATGGAGATCTTTGGGAGATTTTCATCGTTTGATATTACGTGGAGCTGGGAGGTCTCTTGTGGACCAGTGTCCTGAACTTGGCTCTCCCACCTCAGAGGCACAGCCCTGACGCCTGGCTGGGGCACCAAGAGCTTGTCATCCACACGGCTGGCACAAGGTGGCCATCCCTGGTTTCACATCAACATGATCTCAGGCACAAACCTCCTTCTTTTTCCATTTTGTCTTTAACTTACTTGTTGAAACAACTGGCCCGCGTTCCCCAGGATTGTTGTGGCTTCGGCTGCTGGGGCCCCTCCATAGCCAGCAGCCTCAGTGAGACCACCCTCTCCTCGGGCTCCAGGGCAGTTCAGTGACCACTCCCCTCCCTCAGATTTTACATTTCCATGGTATATCCCCACTCTTTACTTGATAACGACCATATGCATAAATCCACTCTCATTTCTTGAACTCATTGTTGGTATACATTTTTCTAGAATTTTGAATGGCATGTCATCCCTGATTTCTGTTCTACTATTTCAGTGCTAAGAGAATTCTCCACCACTCACAATTCTGATGAAGTATGACAGGATATTTGTGAGCTATTTTGGCCTCCATTGGCTAAGTATCCATTCCACTCACATAAGCACATGAGGAGTTTATTGCTTGGTGACATTTCTGGATCGAAAATACCTGTCACTACTTGTGACATTGCATATCAGACTAAAGATCAGCCTGGAGCCTTGACCCAGATGGGCCTCGAGGCCCTGAGAGTGGTCCTGTTTCACACAGCTGCAGTTCAGGCTCATCTATCCCAGGTTGGGGCTCTCCTGCCACATGTACTACCTTGCTTGAGGCAAGGCTGTCATTATAGTTTTTCAGTTGAATGAGAGAAAGGAGGCCTCAATAGGAAGGTTTTTCAAAGCATGTAATTATACACCCATTTTGAGAACTAGCACTATTATTGGTCCACTGCTTGATTCATTTTTATGTTGGATTTTGAAAGCATGCTCATTAAATTTTTACATTATAGTACCCATATGATATTGTATAGGGCTAAAAATAATTTGATTAATGACTGCATGAAAGAAGTATTAGATATTACAAAACTGTAAAAATTTTATTGCATAAAAATCAGGACCCAAGGGACTAACATTTGGACAGTGGAGATCTATATGATTTTAAAAATTAGTTACAAAAAGACTTCAACATTTTAATGTGTTTTTCATATGTCATATGTCAGACCATATATAGAATTTTGATTTTCATACCTGCCAGCAAATCATGAGTGAAATGCTGCCAGTCAGGAGTTTGTCTAGGAGAGAATGAAGGCCCTGGAAGCTGTAACATGTAATAAATAGTCAAAAGAAATGATGTTAAAATTAGGTCTTCCAAAAAGTAATTTTCAGTGGATGTCTTAGCTATTCTCCAACACTTAAAAGGCTTTTACATGCAATAAACAAATGTGAATTGGTGGAGACATTGCCAAGGACTTACATTTCATTATAAAAACTAAAACCATTCAAAAAATAATCCAATCACATAAGGACAAATACTGCATGATTTCACTTCTATGAGGTATTTAAAATAGTCAGTCTTATAGAAGCAAAGAATAGAATGGTGGTTGCCAGGAACTGAGGAAAAGGGGAAAGGGGAGTTGCTACTCAACATGTATAAAATTTCAGTTACACAAGATGAATACATTCTGCAGATCTGATGCACAACACTGTGCCTATAGATAACAATACTGTTTGTATACTTAAACATCTAAGAGAGTAGATATGTTAAGTGTTCTTACCACAGTAACTAAAAAAAAAAAAAAAATAGAAGAAGAGGGGCTTGAAAAGTGGTTGTAAGATTATTCACCGAGTACTATTAAAGGGAAACAGATATTGACTATAAAGCTTAACTTTTTGTTGTCTTTTGAAATCTTAGTTGGCAAGTTCTGTGTAAAGACAGAGGATTGAAACAATATATCTACCTGTGATTCCTTCTAGATTCCCACTGTACAGTAAATCAAATTATTTTTGAAATGATGTAAGTACACAAAGACAAAGGGAATGAAAAAATAGACAACAGAAACAAAATATTGGAGGACAAAGAAATATAAGATTGTAGAACATAATTTAGATGATTAGAAAACCATTTCAAGAGAAGCAATATTCAAATAATAGGTTTTCTAGAAGAAGACATATGGAACTCGTTAGTGAAATAATTCTTTAAAGTAATTGCAAACTCAAAGACTTTAATTTATAGTTTGATAGAGCCCACATGTCCAGAAAAAAATGAATTAGTAATGAAACCAAAATAAGTATTTAAAAATAAAACCAAACCAAAAGAGACACAGCAGAATGGCTTTGGAATTCTTTTTTTTTTTTTTTTTTTTAGAAGAGCACCGTACTCTTTTTTTTTTTTTTTTTTAATTATTTATTTATTTTTTCATTTATTTATTTATGGCTGTGCTGGGTCTCCGTTTCCGTGCGAGGGCTCTCTCTAGTTGCGGCAAGTGGGGGCCACTCTTCATCACGGTGCGCAGGCCTCTCACTGTCATGGCCTCTCTTGTTGCGGAGCACAAGCTCCAGACGCGCAGGCTCAGCAATTGTGGCTCACGGGCCCAGTTGCTCCACGGCATGTGGGATCTTCCCAGACCAGGGCTCGAACCCGTGTCCCCTGCATTGGCAGGCAGACTCTCAACCACTGTGCCACCAGGGAAGCCCTGGAATTCCTAACAGCAATATTAGAAGCAAAAAGATACTGGAGTAGTACTTTCAAAATCCTAGAAGAAAATTGCTTCAAACTTAGAATTTTATATCCAGCCAAACCATCATTCAAGTGTAGAATAATAAATAGCATCTTCACATATAAATGCTCTAAAAAATTGTCATTCAAGTACTTTCCTTAGGAAGATACTGGAGAATATTATCCATGGAAACCATAAATTAAGGAGCCCCTGGATGCAAAAAATGGTGTGCAATTCAGGAAAGAATAAAAGGGAATTCCAGATGCTTGTGATAGAAATCCAAGGATCACAGCTAAGAACCAGGTGATATGGCAATGAATTTACATTAGATCAGGTCAGAAAGCTCTAGGGGAGAATTCTCAGAAAGATAAAATTGATAGTGCATGTGATATGTCTTAGTATCCTGAGAGAATATTTAGACAAATTGAGAGTTTGGAGTTTAATTAGTTACTGTTAATTCTATAGAATATAAGGAAAAATATTAAAGTTCATTTTTAATTTCAGAAATAACAAAATGTGGTGAAGGAAAAGAAAAGCAAAGGTTTACTGCATGACTTAGCTGTGAAAAATATTTATGTAGTCAACAATATAAACATTAAATTTCAAACTAATCAAAATCATGGTATGACTTTATTGGAAAAATGGGATGATGGGACTTTTATGTTTGTGGTGCTTGTGTGTACTTCAGTTTTATGTGTGTGACTATGTATGTGTAGGCTTACTGACCCAAGGTAGAAAGAGAGATTAATCTCCATCTTCCTGTAGTAGAAACAATAAGGCCTAAAGTGAAAAGTTTAAAAGTTGTCTACATATATGTGTAACTTAGACACATGGAGGTAAAAAACAAAGTAATAATTTGAAAAATGTGAAAGAATATTCTGATATACAAAATGAAAAATGTGAGGATAACATGAATAATGGCTTTCTTTCATGAGAAATATATGGAAAAATTAAAAACTATGTATATTTTAAAACTTCATCAAATTATAGCAAGGAAATTTTAGAAACTTCTTCATTGTATTTGGTTAGCCCAACCTCCTGCTTATGCCCCATCTTATAAAATGTCACTTCATCTTGCTCAGAGTGACATCAGCATCATGGCAGCATTAGAGCTTTCTCCTTTTTAACAACTAAAATTTGGCATCCATCCACAAACAAAAGGGCTCTGTGGGAGTAGTGGGATCCTGCACCATATGCCAAGGGAACTTGGAAAATAAACTTACTTTGGCTACATGTGCAAAAGTAAATTGCCTGGTGAAGGCTGAACATCATTTTTTGTAAATATGCAGATACTTAAGCAAAGTTACCTTTGTGTTTGAATTATTTTTTCTCAGTAAGTGGTTTCTCTTCATGAATGAGAGGATGTAAATAATGTCTGTCTATATGATAAAATAGTGAGTTGAGAAATATTGCAGTGCTTTGATATTTTTCATGGTATGATAGTCATTAGTACTGTTCACCAATATTTCTGGTCTTACCCTTCTATGCCTATAGTAAAATTGCACTCTCTGCCTCTTTAAGGTTAGACATGACAACGTGACTTATTTTAAGCAATGAAATGTAAGCAGAAGTGATAAGTGTCTCTTCAGGGCAGTGTCTTTAAGAGCAGGAATGCAATATGCTGTGTTCTCTTCTCTCTTCCATGATGACTGGTGATGGTCCAGAGTGGAAGGCTCCACGAGTCTAGGGCCTGAAATGATGAGAGGGTGAATCAGAACTCTAACTGACCTGAGAGGATATGTAGCTTGAGACAGAAGCCCTTTTTTTTTTTTAAGCCAATAAGACTTGGAGGTTGATTGTTAGGATAGTATAATACAGGTCATTCATAGTGTTACACCTGGTTTCTCTGAATTTTCTGAATCATTTTACCCTTTGATAAACAGACCCAATTAATTTTGTTATCTTGTTTTATAAAGTTAATTTAACATCAGAATTTAAAGTGTTTAAAGATGGCATTAGTAATATCACTGATCCAGTCATTTATTCCCCTGAAAAAAGAAGAGGGAAGAGTAGAACTGGTGATTTGGTTTCTAAATGTTCATATTGATTGCCTTTACAATTGTTAATTTCCTCTAATGCTTGGGCCCAATATTTGTCTTCTGAGTAGGTAGGTAATTGCTAGATGCATTTTATTTCTTGATTGCTTACACATAAACAATAGCAATACAATGTCAATACCTGATAAGAAGGAGTAGAATGTTAAGGTCTAAGAAATCAGCAAATGACTTCGCATTTCCTGTATTGAGAATCAGAGAGACACTGCAGGTGTGTGGTCTATTATGAGAAAATTGTTACATTCTTAGTAAGGGGTATAGAAATAAGAGATACAGCTATTAGTGGCAATTGTCCTATTTCTGTATTCCTTCTAGGAGTAGTCTCCATCTTTGTGAGTGGTAAATGCTAGCAAGTTACCCTGTCTAGTGAAAAGCTGAAAAAATTGTACAAACATTGAAATGATGAAGGAGTGGTATAGATTTAGTATGGAAATATTAGAATTCATGAGCATTTTGACAGTTTATTAGGACAGTGGGAGAAGAGAGATTTTACATTGAGACTCCAGGTCACATGGAATCACATGTATCATGGAGAGATCACTGAACTTGGAGACCAGGCATACAATCCTGGTTACACTGACTGTGAGATCTTGGCTGTTTTATTTTACTCGATGTCCTAAAGTTCTTTCATATATAAAATAATAGAGGGTTGGATTACAGATAAGATAATAGAGAGTTGTGAAGTTCTTTTCTTAATCTAAAACCTAAAACTGCAAAAGGAAGAAAAAATGTGTAAAGGTTAATAATTACTTCTGATTGAAATGACAGTTACATGTAGACCTGACAAGGCCAGAATTATGGAATTAAAAATGAGCCTCTTGGGACTTCCAGACGTGCTGACTTTGCCCAACTTCTGCTTGCTCCTAAGAACTGAAAGATACTTTCAGTGGGAACCAGAACAGCATCCAAAGGCCTGAGTAAGAAGCAGAATGACTTGGAATATGGTCTTTTCTTTTTGGATTTAAGGGATGTAATTTGAAAAAAAAAAAAAAAAAGAATAACCTGAGGGAAACAACTGCAACTATTGACCTGATTTGAATTATGTTTTCAGATTTAGGTGTTTTAATGATGAGTTTCTGGCTAGAATTTGAAAGAATGTGTTTTTCCAGCTGTTTAACTTACTAAGAATCTTTAAATCCAATGCAGTGTTTAGACAAAACTTTAAAATAAAAGGAGAGACATATAGGAGAGACAGTTACTGAACAATCACTATGTGCCAGAGATATATAAATTTCACATAATTTTATCATTTATGTTCCCATAAGGATGAGGAACATGAGATCAGGGTTAATTAACTTTGCTTTGTATTTCACATTTAATGCATTGTGGCATTGGAATGCATGTTCTTTAGATAGCGCATACTCTTTTGAGTACAGATGATAATGGATTTGTAGTGTGAGAGGGATATGTAAGGAATAATTCCAAGATTTATGGTTTGAGAAAATGAAAAACTAGAGTCCTCATAACCTAAAAATTCTTGGATTTATATAACAGTTGGTTCAACAAAGATGTTCTTTACATTTCCCCAATATGCTCTTATTTACCTAAGGCAACTAGATATCTAGATTTGAGGTCATAGCTAATATCATGTTTCCACTCCATGTAAAACAAAGAAATCTATTAAGAGGTTGTATGCTTATTTAAAGCCACTCGGCCTTGAAGAATTACCTAGCAGTAAATGAAGGAGGGGGAAACAAAAGTCAAAGTTTTTTGCATCTCTTTTTACAGCTAATGCTAGCTTAATTCTAGATGAATATTATTAATATTTCTACAAGAATTAGTGGATTTCCACATATTGAGTTTTTCAACTAGAGATTGGAAAACAGAATTACATGTCTCTTTGTCAGCAATGTGGCCAAGGGAATTTCATTCAC
Source organism: Balaenoptera borealis (assembly GCF_965194805.1). Lineage (NCBI taxonomy): Eukaryota > Metazoa > Chordata > Mammalia > Artiodactyla > Balaenopteridae > Balaenoptera > Balaenoptera borealis. Next base: position 34,018,321 of record NC_138868.1, read on the forward strand.
TGAGGAATGTTAGGTTGGATTATTCTTAAATCTCTTTCTACAATAAGCTTCCATGGCCTTTAGATTCTAGTTTACATTTAAATTTTCTTTCTTTTTTTTTTTTTTTGTCTTGTTTAGGCATGTGATATTTAGATATTTGAAAATATGGCATTTTAATAATCATCATGAATCATTTGAATGAAATAACTGCGTTCAATATACAATGAAGTTATAGACTGCTGTAAATTCATGATTTCATTAATAATGTGGTAATCTTTCTGTCATCATAGATATTTGACTCTAAATAAGTTATTTAAAATCTAGTGCTTCATCTTTAATAAAAAGATGAAATTCCCTGGCTCAGGGCACTTTCAAGATGACCACTTTCATTTCCCAAGTCTCAAAGTGTCAAACTTTTAAGAAATGCAGAGTTCACTTTATTTAGCTTTGTAAATTATAACCTTTCTCTTGAGACAACTCCAGGTGGTAGTGTATGGATGAGACATGCACTTTTAAGAAAATTACAATACAATACTAGTGGAACAAACTCTACATATATTTGCTCAAGAATGGTAGTTTTATTACATGATTTCTTTTAATTAAAATCCAATAATTATTCTGAAAGTTAAAATTTATTGGATATTTTCTATTTTCTAAACACTATTTTTTTCATCATTAATTCCCTCAGAAACCCAATGTTGTAGGGTAATACTATGATCCCCATTTTACAGAAGTCCCCACAGCTCATAGACTTTAAAAAACTTACCAAATGTCAGAGACATACTATGCCACCAAGCCAGAGTTTGAACTCAGGCATCTTGATGACGAAGCAGTTACTTACACTCTATGCTTTGGAGTTTACTCCATTGCAGAAAATGTGACTTTTAAAAAATTTGTAAAGTAATCTGCATAAAATTTTATAAAACCACTTATATGCATAGTCCTGAGATTATGCATATCTGAGGATACTCAATGACATTTCACATTTTAAAAATAATATTGATTCCAAAGAGAATTGTATAGATTTTTATATTTATCCATCTTTATGTTGATAAGTTTTATTATATTTTCTGGTTTCAATTTAATTTTTTTTCAGAATAGAGTGAGCATAGAGAGTCATCCAGTGTTATTTATGGAGTTCCTACTCTTACAAGGAACTAGGGTTCAGGGCATTCATAGAAGAAAAAAGATGTTGACCAGGCCCTTAGGAGCTTAGAGTCTCTAAGTGAGCAGGACATATATATGAAAAACTTTCTAGTACAAGGTGCAGTGGCACATAGCATAAAAGACATGCTGATTAAAGCTAATGAGGGTAAGAGGTCATGGAAATTAGTCATGTCTATGCATGACCAGGGAAACAATGTAAAGGAGGGTCCCCAGGCTGGGTCTTGCCATATAGACAGGAAATGAAAGAGTGCAGGGAAGAAAAGGATTGAATTAGTAAAAAATACTGGGAAATTCAATTTGGTTATAACATAGAATGCATAAAAACTAGAACTGGGAGATGAGACTGGAGAAGGTAAATTAAATATGCACTTGTGTTTTGTTTGCTTGTTTGTTTGTTTATTGACAGTACATCATGGTTCATTTATATTTACTGACGTACTTGAGAGAAAACATCCAGATTCCATGCCCAGGGATGGTAAAAAAAAGGAAAAGAAGTGGAAAGAAGCACCAATTCTCCCTTACTCTTTTTTTTTTTTAAAGGCATAGACACAAATGCCTTAAAAAAAACTGAGCTAAGTAAAACTAAAGAAAATTCAAACATTTTTTAGTTCCTATGTTGCACATGACACATAACTATAGAAGGGAACAGGAGTTCTGTTGAGCTAGAGAAGATTGCAAAAGGGTAGAGCCAGTAAGTTGTTTTTGAAAGGTAAATACAGTTATCTAAGACCTTACTTGGAAGTCTGTCCAAATGCTAATATTTGAGTAAATGGTTTATGTGTCAGATGTTATAATTTTAACTTTTTCTCAGCTGTCAGTAAAAGGCAATTGTCAACATGTCATACAGGTAAAAACAAAGCAAGAAAATCAGTCAACTTCTCAGTAGGATCAAGGTCCTTTTTGCTTTTTTCTCCTTTGACAAATAACAGAAGAAACAAAATTGTTCTATTGGTCATTCCAATGCAAAATCTAGAACCTAAAATAATGTTCCCAAGAGCAATGACAGTGAGTGTTTCAGTAAAAATATCTCATTCTGTTTTTGTCACTGGTTGTATTCTTGGTCCAGCACTAGAAGTTAGCTTGCTGTGGACTCAGAAGTATTAACAAGATATAGAAATAAGCCCAAGGTATTATAGGACTGCTGGCATCATATAGAAGCTGAACGACAAAAAGTTGATGCTGATATTGTCTGTTAATTTAACCCATTTCCACAATATTTCATAAACAGTTTGTGCAAATAAATGCTGAAAAATTCAGGAAGGAACATTTTCTCACTACACTGAATGGGGCTGCAGAACTTAAAAAGTAACACTGTTTATTTGATAGTGTACTAGGAATTAAGGATTAATTCACAATTAGAAAATGGGTAAAAATATATTTTGAGCTTTCAATGGTATGGCTATGTGGAAAACATTTCAGTGGAAGGTCAAACTTGTAAATGTTTCAAGACCAAATATTCTGTTCCTCCCTATGTAAAAACTGTGACCTTCACACTGTGTTTTTTCCACTCTGGAAGAATAGACTCCTAAGGCCGTTATGTGATTCTGATAGTTTTCTGAGCTTGTCTACTGGTGGTGAATGTGTGCGTATGTCTTTTGTTGAAAGATGCTAGTAAGAGATTTTTTTTCTGTAGTATATATGTGAATGTGCACATCCATAATTCATCAAAACAGACATTTGGAAAGTGAATTAAACATACCAACCACATTTCTGAATCACAGGGTTTCATGTTTGCTTATTAAAATAATAATCAGTTCTTTTGAACGGGTGCAAAAGCAGTTCTAGTATATGAATGTATTCTTTTTGGAAATATCTTTCAGTATTCTGTGTTTAAAACTTCTACTTCTTTTCTAATGAGACATGTAAATAGAAATCTTTTAAATGAATAACTCTTCTTGGCCAAAATCGAGTGGTTTATAAGCAAGTATATTTCCACATATCAAAGGACACATATACTGGAGGAAAAGAAACATGTACTATAAATTAAATACAGAAATATTTTGTTTCTTAAAAAGTCCGTGGAATGATTTATAGAACTGAGTACGTCATAAACAAAGAAATAGGAGGAAGATTTTAGAAGCAACACATGTAAGTGTAATCATAGTTTTAGAACATTTAATAAGTTAAAGAAGAAAACTCAAATAAGAGGGATATTACAGTATATATCCTATGAATCTTATTATATATAATATATATACATATGCATTTGGTATTGATATGGCAGAATTTATCTGACAAGAGAAAATGCTATTTTCCCCATACTATTATTAAAGCTGTTGGAGAAAAAAACAAACAAAACATGGAAGATTATGGTATAAAAAGAAAAGCCTTCTTCTGGGGACAAATTCTGAATTTTCCTGTTACCTTGGACATTAGACAGTTCAATTTTACTTTTTATTAATACCATATTGTTTGCATAATGAGGCAATTGTGTTTCTGCCAGGTCAAATACTACATTATTCTTCAATAACTTATACAAACTAGGAAATGTGATGACAGGTATCCAGAGTGGTGGTAATGTTGTATTAACAAGGCAAATAAATCAGAGATGGGCTGCACTTGAAAGATGGGTTTCTTCTTTCTATAAGAAGTAAATATCCCCCAGAGAGTTCAGTAGACGGAACACCCCTAGAAAGTCTATACTTGCATAGGTTTTTAAAAAAATTCTTCTTAAAAAAAGTGGAGACTCAGAATAACCCTCTAGGCTTGTAGAGATTTATTGAAATCTCTTATTCTCTTTGGAGGATTATACTTAGAGAACCCTACTGAATTCTAGGCCCTGTAGAGTCTGCTGTAAATTTAGCGTCCTGTAGTGAAGCCCCTAGTGTCCTGATCCATTCATCTCTCTGGCAGAGCATCATCTTTTGTTGTCAGATTGCTAAACAAATAACTCTACTCAAAAATGACAGAATCTTCAATTTTTAAATTTCAATTTTTAAAAATCGATATAATGTGTATCTACATATCCTTGTACAATATATTAGCAAGTTTGAGTAAGGACAGAAAATTGCAGAATATATCTGAAAACGTCGAGTAAGAAAACATCTTTTTAATAATTTCTGACATTATACCTTTTTTCTCAATTTATGTCAATTATAGAGTAAAGGAGATGTTACACATTCAGGGTACACATCTTATGTTAACCAGAATACCATAATACATCTTGGGAAAAATGATATTACTTTATTATTTTATGAAGATTTATTTCATTGAATCATAGAAACTCAGCATTAGAAAACGTCTCAGGGGTGTCTTCGAGTCCCTTCTCTACCTAGTGCACTGTGGTGTGGTACACTGTTAGGAGCCACTGGTTGCTGGTCAACTGTGGTTTGTTTTCCCAACCATCTTCATCCTTAGCCAACTGTGTTCTGGATCATAAAGCGTAAAATTCTCATCACCTGGATAGAGAATTCCCTATGTCTTTTTTTTCCTGTGGAAATGCCCAAGAATATTTTTGTTTCCTAACTGCAATTCCACTGTGTAATCATTTAGTCTCTTTGAAAATGATTACTAGATACTCTTTATTTTAATTTAATTTTACCCTCACTTGAGGCAAATGTAGTTGATCTCTTTCCTTTGCACATTGGTTAATATAGTTCATGAGAATTTTAATGAGCCGAGTAACTAGGCACTTTTTTGTTTTGTGTCTACATATTAGGAAAAGCTTCATAAATCTAAATTTACCATATAGTAGCCCTGTCATATCTCCCACTAAATTTTTTTTACAAATAGCGTTTGGTGTAAAAAAGCTTAGGCTTGTTGGAATTATGCATGTGAAACTGGATTCTCATTTCACTGTATTTTTATGAAGCTATATTGTAATTATTTCAGCCCTCTGAAAAATCTATACAATTTAGTTATTTGTAATCTATTTGTTTATTAAGCATATTTCCTATTCCAGACCTATTTGTATCATTGAAAACCATATGCAGTAATTAATACTTAGGAATTAATAAAATTGGGGGGATGACCTAATATTGTGATTTAATGACTGAATTATTTTCTTTCAATGAGATGGGAGATTTCAGATGATTATGGTGGAACCTTTTAACTTCAGCTCAACCTGTGGTTTAATAGTTGAACTCTCAGTGCAGCTGTAGGGAGGAAGACAGTTAGATGCTCAACATCGAAGATGAGGAGGTAGGACTCTAGAGAGCAAGGTTGCATTAATCATGATAATCCTAGCTGATATAAAACTTTGAAATCTCAATGGCATATTTATAGGCTTTCAAATAATATATATTGAATAAATGAGTGACCAAAAATTTAATTTACATGGCAAATCATTCTTCATTTCAGCTGCCTGCATGTATTGATAGGCTCTGGTCAGCCAGTAATTACAAGAATTTCATGGAGAGCTTACTACTCTCATTGCAACTGCTCTAGGTAATTTAAACTCGTGGCTTCAAATAGGCAGTCTTGAGAACAATGTCATTGTCTTTTCCACTTGTTTCCTTGCTATTTTTGCTAATCATGCCGTTTTCTCTGCTTACATCCGCTTCCTTGACATTATGTGTTTTCATTCTCACTCAGTAGCTTACCCTTACCTTCTGGTTCTTCTGAAATCACTGCCCCTGGCAGTACTTACCTTGGCAGTGATTCCCCCTCTCTCCTCACTCTGCTGCCTAATGGAGGCCCTTTTAATATTCTTTCCAGGGGCAGCGTCCTTGTATGTTTATGATGCCAGGATATTCCTGGCTGTCCAAAATCATCACAGTCACCATTCCCTCTTCCTGTTCTTTGGGCACAGCATGATGCTTCTGGGGACTGCCAAGCTGCAAGTGTTTTCTTTCATCACTCATGCTGTGTGGAGGCTCCCAGTGTACTGATTATATATTTCTTTCAGCCATTCCGGCCACATCGACCAAGGAATCACAGTCTAATGAGACCTGAAAAAAGCAAAAAGCATGTGTCTCTTGTATATCCAATGATATCATGATTCAGGTTGAGCTGTGTGTGTGTGACATAAAGTATTTAAATCCACACTTGAGGTTATTGACCAGCCTAGCTGTTTGAGCAGCTTTCTGTATGTTGAGTGAGAGAGTAAAACCTCTTCTTATGTGTCTAGGAGTAAACAAAGCAGATGGTACAGATTTATTTGCATAAAAATGGGGACCCTGTATACAAAGTGAAGTACTACTGTAGTTCATAAAAAGGAATCAGCACAAAGCGAGCTCCACAGCTCAACACTTGACCTTCTTGAGCTCTACTAGGGGCACCTAGTAGTTTTGTCAACATCGTCCCCTTTTCTTCTCTTACAGCTTATGGTTCTTCATACCCCTTGGCTATTTGAAGTATCAGTGTCAGCTGTGGGGACACATTTCATGCTGTTAATGGCAGACAGATGTATTCATTAAGAGAGTGTTCTTTGCAGAGATTTTATGTATTTAAAGGCTTAAAAGAAATAAGGAAAACAGGACCTTTCTGAGATGCACTGGAATGAGCATTAGTATATAGGCAAAAATAATTTGAAACCGTAACTTACCTGCTGTGTCAGGTGTCATATGGATGGAAGGTATAAGTAAAAAAAAAAAAAAGGAGTTATTTTTACAATTAAGTGAAAAATTTGAAAATTCACTACTATAGATATCTATATTATACATAACAAAGTGACATAAAGAAAAAATGTTATATAAGAGGCTGCTTAGGGACTTCCCTGGTGGCGCAGTGGCAAAGAATCTGCCTGCCAATGCAAGGGACATGGGTTCGAGCCCTGGTCCAGGAAGATCCCACATACCACGGAGCAACTAAGCCCATGCGTCACAACTACTGACCCCACGTGCCACAACTACTGAAGCTTGCGCGCCTAGAGCCCGTGCTCCGCAACAAGAGAAGCCACTGCAATGAGAAACCTGTGCACCGCAACGAAGAGTAGCCCCCAGTTGCCACAACTAGAGAAAGCCCACGCACAGCAACGAAGACCCAACACAGCCAAAAATAATTAATTTTTTAAAAAAGAGGCTGCTTAAGTTTCTTTTTAAAAAGCTACAGTTTCAAAGGAATGATATTGAATATTTCTGGTCCCCATAACACTCTGAAGACTAGAATCAGAAGTTTAATTTGCATGCAAGTAAACTTCTATCTAAAACTGTGTTAAAATTCTCAGCAATAGTAAAAATCTTTATTTTTAAAAGTGCCTTTAAATTGTGACAGTTATCCTCACAATTAGGTGAACTTGGAAACCCCAATCTCACAATACTAGAAGATTTTCTGGAAAGGAATTTTAAGGGAATGTCACAATTTTAAGTGAATATCTCAGAATATTTGTGAGAGAACAAAACCCCATGGTGCGGTATATAAGCAACCCTGTAAAATGAGCCAAAGACCTCTTCTCTCAATATTGCTCTCATCTGAATAAATAAAAAACAGTGCAGATTTGGAGGATAATGTAATGAACCTTCATTCCTTTATTTAACATGCCCTGAAGATAATCTATAATGGAAAGTGGAAGCTAGAAGTAAAAAAAGGAGTATTTAAGAACCTCAAATGTGCAGGCAGATGTCTCCAGAGAGAAAAGACATCAGCTTTATTCTTTCTGTTTTCTCTGTAGACTGACTGAGTACCAAGGTGTTTAGGAAAAATAATTTCACTGTGCTTCTGATCAGAATTCAAAGGAAGTTGATGCTTCAATTAAAAAATAACATAAAGTTTATAATAGCAATTAAGTAAAATGACAGCTTTTATACGTCTTCCCAGCTACTGGCTCTGTAATTGGCCTAGACCCTGGATGGAAGCCATGTTATTACACTTTTCAGTCTGGTGCTCACAAGCAATTTGAAAACCATGTCCTGAACTGGTTTATGGGCTTTTGGAAAGGATGATCTTTATTCTGTTTTCACTTTATCCAAAGAATCGAGCATAGTATTTAGCCCAGAGTAGAAGCACAACAAAAATGCATCAGATGAACCCATATAAGTTTGCAAAGGTAGGTACAAAAGGAGTTTTGAGACTAAAGATAGTTTATCATAAAGCTCTTCCTAAGGATTGCTTCTTTCATCTCTGTACCTCTCAAGTACCTTAGAGTTATGGCTCCAGCTGAGATGAGGAAATAGTTGCTGCATTGCTCTTCTTGGCAGACATCTGAATTTCACACATTTGTCACACAAACACACAAACAAAAGTGTATGACTGAAGAAATTGCATCCAATTATTTTACTAGAGTTTATTAGTAGTAGTAGTATGTATTAGAGAACCTAGTTGAAAATTCTCTGCTTTAGTGACTTTTTAAAATGTTTTCTCAGAACATTTAAGGGAAAATCACATTTGATAAAGGAACTTGGCATTATAAATAATTACAAATGGGGCTTGGCATTATACAAGTTGTATGCACTGTGAAATTATTTTCTTCCCTGATTTTATCCTGATCTCTCTCTTTCCCATGGGTTTATTTTTTCCTTTCATAAAAATCAACTTTATTAAGGTATAAATTTCATGAAATAAAATGCAGCTATCTTAAGTTTTCAGTTTGATGAATTTTGGCATTTGTATATACTTGTGTAAGCACCACCACAAACAAAATTTTGAAAATTTCCATCATTTTTAAGGCAAATACTGATCTGATTTTTTTTTACACATCAGGTTCTTATTAGTTATCTATTTTATACATATTAGTGTATATATGTCAATCCCAATCTCCCAATTCATCCCACCCCACCCCACTGCTTTCCCCCCTTGGTAGCCGTATGTTTGTTCTCTACATCTGTGTCTCTATTTCTGCCTTGCAAACCGGTTCATCTGTACCATGTTTCTAGATACCACATATATGCATTAACATACGGTATTTGTTTTTCTCCTTCTGACTTACTTCACTCTGTATGACAGTCTCTAGGTCTGTCAACATCTCTACAAATGACCCAGTTTTGTTCCTTTTTATGGCTGAGTAACATTCTGTTGTATATATGTACCACATCTTCTTTATCCCTTCATCTGTCGATGGGTATTTAGGTTGCTTCCATGACCTGGCTATTGTAAATAGTGCTGCATTGAACATTGGGGTGCATGTGTCTTTTTGAATTATGGTTTTCTCTGGGTATATGCCCAGGAGTGGGATTGCTGGATCATATGGTAATTCTATTTTTAGTTTTTTGAGGAACCTCCATACTGTTCTCCATAGTGGCTGTATCAATTTACATTCCCACCAACAGGGCAAGAGGGTTCCCTTTTTTCCACACCCTCTCCAGGATTTATTGTTCGTAGATTTTTTGATGGCCATTCTGACCAGTGTGAAGTGATACCTCATTGTAGTTTTGATTTGCATTTCTATAATAATTAAAGATGTTGAGCAGCTTTTCATGTGCTTCTTGGCCATCTGTATATCTTCTTTGGAGAAATGTCTATTTAGGTGTTCTGCCCATTTTTTGATTGGGTTGTTTTTTTTTTTTAATATTGAGCTTCATGAGCTGTTTATATATTTTGGAGATTAATCCTTTGTCAGTTGCTTCATTTGCAAATATTTTCTCCCATTCTGAGGGTTGTTTTTTGTCTTGTTTGTAATTTCCTTTGCTGTGCAAAGCTTTTAAGTTTCATTAGGTCCCATTTGTTTATTTTTGTTTTTATTTCCATTACTCTAGGAGGTGGGTCAAAAAAGGTCTTGCTGTGATTTATTTCCAAGAGTGTTCTTCCTATGTTTTCCTCTAAGAGTTTGAAACGATCTGGTCTTAAATTTAGGTCTTTAATCAATTTTGGGTTTCTTTTTGTGTATGGTGTTAGGGAGTGTCCTAATTTCATTCTTTTACATGTAGCTGTCCAGTTTTCCCAGCACCATTTGTTGAAGAGACTGTCTTTTCTCCATTGTATGTCCTTGCCTCCTTTGTCATAGATTAGTTGACCATAGGTGCATGGGTTTATCTCTGGGCTTTCTATCCTGTTCCATTGATCTATATTTCTGTTACTGTGTGAGTACCATATTGTCTCAATTACTGTAGCTTTGTAGTATAGTCTGAAATCAGGGAGTCTGATTCCTCCAGCTCCATTTTTTTCCCTCAAGATTGCTTTGACTATTTGGGGTCTTTTGTACTCCATACAAATTTTAAGATTTTTTGTTCTAGTTCTGTAAAAAAATGTTTTCCTATTTGAGACAAAGGAATCACATAATCATGTTTCAAAGATTTCTAGAGGGGCTTCCCTGGGGGCGCAGTGGTTGAGAGTCTGCCTGCCAATGCAGGGGACACGGGTTCGAGCCCTGGTCTGAGAGGATCCCACATGCCGCGGAGCAGCTGGGCCCATGAGCCACAACTACTGAGCCTGCGCGTCTAGAGCCTGTGCTCCGCAACAAGAGAGGCTGCGATGGTGAGAGGCCCGCACACCGCGATGAAGAGTGGCCCCCGCTTGCCGCAGCTAGGGAAAGCCCTCGCACAGAAATGAAGACCCAACACAGCCAAAAGTAAATAAATAAGTGAATAAATAAATTTAAAAAAAAAAAGATTTCTAGAAATCTCTTTAATCAAATGAATTATAGGTTTATTTCCATTATCCTAAGATGTAGTAATTTTACAGATTAATAATTATAAATGTTAGACATCATGTATAAACAAAAAAATTAGTATTTTGTTCTATTGTTTAAAAATATAATTTTCGGCTGAATTTAGCAGCAGTCATTTTTTCCCATGGGTTGTTCTGAATAATTGCAGAGAATTGTATGTGCATACTCTTTCATTTGCAAAGAATTAGCTAACAGTATGATTAAGCTAAAGGAAATTTTAGAGGCTCTTTTAAGGAAAAAATAAAACACATAGTTGAATAGAAGGAATGGGAATAAAAGAGAAAATATAAATGTGTAGAATAAGGTAAAAAATACACATTGACTTTATTTATAATGTATTGTGTGGTTGAAAGTAGAAATAGAATTAAAATACATGATAATCAATTTGGAAGCAGCACAATAATTTGTGTTGGACAAGTTCATTCACTGAGAGCAACCAGCCAAGCTGGGAAAAAATTAAGATAAAATAAGTTTGATGGCACAGAAGAACAGCAAAGACATATTGTAATTATAATTCTCAGAGAGTAAGGAAGCTATGCAAAATGAGTCAGATATTTGGAAACACTTTTCCTATTGAAGTATTTTTCCAATTTACTTTAAAAAAAAAAAAAAAAGTGTTCCTGAGATGAGAAGCTAAGCAGAAATCTGACGCTGACCATCTGAGGGTCCAAAGTATACTTTCATCATACCACGAGACAGATAGAATAAAAATTAGAGGCTGTCACGTTATAGAGGCTCTGGTAAACATCCAGGATTTTCTTCTAGAATCCAAAATACTATAATCCAAGAAGTAATGCTAAACTGGAGATAAACCAGCTGTCACTAAAAATAAATCTGAAGCATCTAATTTCTGAGAGGATTAATCTAATCCTCTAGGTAATGTAATCCTAACCTAGCCTGAAAAGCAAATCCTATCTAGAACATATCTACAGAGATACCAATGAGCTATATAATTTTTATCTACATATTAGTCTAAAAACCCAACAGGAACATTTCCAGGTAAGATACAGTAGTTTGTGGCAGGGTAATGCTACTGTTACAGCAAATAGTAAAGCCAGATAAATTACAAAATCATATTTTTAAAGGTATCAGAGGCGTTTGTAGGCAATAAGGCCTAGACGAGCTACAATTCAGAGAAAAGAAAACTGCTTTGAGATGAATTGAGGATGGCCGGCTGTTTTGCTTTCCTTGGGACATTTGCTGGTTCTGCATGTGGACTGAGGATCAAGCTTGTCCCAAACAGATACATTTCACAAGGAGGAAGATAATCCAGCAATGCATTTTGCAGAAACTTGGGGCTAGAATGACATGTGAATCTTTCAGTGGCCTCAAATTCGAAGTTAATTCTGAGCTGTAGAGCTGCATACAAGGCTGGGAAACTAAGCCAAAAGCTTAACAATAAGAAAGTTCACTATCTTGCAGGCTCCCCATTCTTAGGGGAAAATAGATACACATGGGGAGAGATCCTGCCTCAATCTTAAGTACTGTCTTCCTTAGAGATATTTATAAAATTTAAAATTGCATGGGCTATTCTAACTCAAGGGCTAACTTGGGATCCCAAGAATGGCTCAGACATATAATAACAGGACTGAGAGAAAAGAAGCTCCTAGACCTGAAAGAAACATGCAGAGAAAATAGGGATAAACTTGATATAGACTGACTCTTTCTAAAAATTAATAAAAGAGATAATAAAATGTGGCTAATAATGAGAAAAATGGACAACAAAAGCAGACCTACAAATGAAATTGATATTGAAGTTCAGAGGTAAATACTCAACCTACAACATAAAGAGACAATTGAATAAATAGTGTAAGAGACATGTGGGACACAGTCAAATGTGTTAACATACATGCTTTTCAAGTTTTTTGGGAGAAGAGTGAGAGAGTGGAGAAAAAGCAATATTTGAAAATATAATGGCTGAGCAGTTTTCTAAAATTGATCAAAGATGTAATAATACACAGATTCAAAAAGCTCGACAAATTCAAAGCGGTATCAATACACACACACTCACACACACTACTTCTACACATAATAATAAAACTGCTGAAAATTAATACAGAGTGAAAATCTTGAAAATACACAGGGAAGGAAAAAAATTACTGAATAAAGAAATATTTGATGTTGACATCTCAGTAGAAACAGTGGAATATGGAAGGCAATGGTATGAAATATTTAATGTGCTAAAAACAAATAACAGCCAACCTAGCGATCTATACTGAGAAAAAAATATTTAAAAATAAAGAAAAATAGATGTTTTCAAATAAAGAAAAACAGGAAATGTGAAACAAGCTTACACATAAAGAAAGGACTTTATTCAGAGGATTTTCAAGAAATACCAGTGGAAACATGGGTACATAGGAGAAAATGAAGAAAACTAAAAACGGTAAATAAATAGGCAAATATAAATAAGTATTGACTGAACAAACACAAACTTTATTTATATTGCTCTTATGAGTTTAACCTTATGTTAAACTAAAGGCAATAAAGGTGCCAAGGTGGATATAATTTAATAATCTTAGCACTCTAGCAACAGTGGGAAAGATGTAAATATGATTTTTATTAGGCAGTAATAAAATAATGGTTGATGTTATAGCCCTTTACATAATCACTTAAAGAAAAGTAAAACAATGCATAAGTAATAATTTAATAGAAGTTTTAAAAATATATGTACATATATATAAGAAACATACATAATCATATATATGTATATATATATATATGATTACTTCAAAAGATAAGAGAAAAAAGGTAACATAGACCAAATCACACAAATGGGAATCAATAGTAGGAAGGTAAAATACAACTACATCAGTAATTACACTAATTGTAAATATATATTAAATTCCAAGAAAGATCCTCTACCTGAATTCTCTCAATTCCACTCCAAAATATAACTGTTAAAAATTCCTTTGTTTCCTTGTAGATAAATGTATATATAGATGAATACATATAATGTAATATAATATAATATAATATAATAATTTTCAAGAATGGGATTAATTTATACTTACTGCACAACTTGTTTTTCTTTATTAGATAACATATAACCCTTGTCAGTATAAATGATCTATCTATATGTAAATCTACTGATATATAAAAATTGTATATCATTTTGAAAAATTCTTGTTTAATTATTCCATAAGTACACACAAATATACATATCATAAAGATACAGATCAATGAATTACTGCAAAGTGACCAAACCTTTCGAATTGACTTCAATTCAAAAAACCTAAGACAAAGGCATGAAAAACATATGTAAAATTTAATTACCAGATGATAGTTGGAAATGAGCAAAAAGGAGAAATTTTTTTTTTATCTTGTTAAGGCAAGAGGAAGAACAAATTTTCAGGGAAAGATAACATAATTGCCTAGTCTGTTTTATATACTCTTACCATTAAGTTGCCTTCAGCGTTTTCTCAAGGATATGGTACATTATTGTCTTGCCTCTCTTCACAACACTCTAGACACTCTGGCAGAGGGAATTCCAACCCAGCTGTACAAATCTGAATTGTTATTGATCTTGAAAGTAATAGAATTCAAATTCCTGTGAAGTATAAGTTTCAAACCTTGTCACCTTGGAGACGAATTGCCAATAAATTCAAGAGCAACTGAAAGTGGCTTGCTGCAGTTGATAAGAAGATCTTTATTTTCAGGGTATGCTTTAAATGGTTAAAGTTCTATTGTCTCATCTTCTGGTGCAAGGGCAATAGTCTAGGAAGGAGCCACATAATCTGCTGAGTAAATCAACATAGACTGATTCAGTTAGTAGAGTGTTGTACTCATCCTTTCGGGCAGAGTCAGGATAGTCTTCTGATCACAAAGAACCTGAATTTTCTAAACTAGAAGAGGAGAAGCACTTGGCCTTGGGGACTATATCAGGTCACCTCTGTTGGGAGATCCAGCCCTCTCATCCCTCCAATGGAATTAATCTGTCCCTTTTAGTTTCCCTCACTTCTGTTGCCACAGTAAGTACTTAACATCCCTACAGTTTAGTTCACCACTAAGAAGGCAACGTTTTAACATTTTCTGACACAAATTGGCAAGATAACGTAGCTGCTGGATTGGTTCCTGAGGATATTAAAATCTGCAGATGCTCAAGTTCCTTAGATAAAATGGCGTAGTATTTGCATATAAACTACACACATTCTCCTATATACTCTAAATCATCTCTAGATGAGTTATAATAGCTATTACAATGTAAATGCTATGTAAATAGTTGTAAGTATAGTGTAAATGCTATGTACATAGTTGCTGGTGCACAGCAAGTTCAAGTTTTATTTTTTGAAAGTTTCTGGAGCACTTCCCTGGTGGCGCAGTGGTTAAGAATCCGCCTGCCAGTGCAGGGAACATGGGATCGAGCCCTGGTCCAGGAAGATCCCACATGCTGCGGAGCAACTAAGCCCATGCGCTCCAACTACTGAGCCTGTGCTCTAGAGCCCGTGAGCCACAACTACTGAGCTTGCGTGCTACAACTACTGAAGTCAGCGCATCTAGAACCCGTGCTCTGCAACAAGAGAAGCCACTACAATGAGAAGCCTGTGCACCTCAACGAAGAGTAGCCCCCACTCACCACAACTAGAGAAAAGCCCGTGAGCAGCAGCGAAGACCCAACGCAGCCAAAATAAGTAAATACGTAAATAAATAAATAAAATAAAGTAAAAAATATATGTATATAAAAAAAAGAAACTTTCTGGAATTACACCACACCCCAATATTTTCAGTCTCCTCTTGGTTGAATCCACAGATGTGGAAAGGCAAACACAGAGGGCTGACTGTAATAGGAAATGTGTGGTAGAAAAATGAAAAAAAACACCAGCAGATAACTGAACATTCTATGTGTAAACAAAATGCCTTTGGGAGATGTGCTACAGTACTTCTAGTATTTGGAATGCACTGTAGTTTAGTAGCAATATCCAATTCAATGAGCACTTTGTGTGTGCATACAGCCATATGCTGACCATGAAAATTACATACAAATAAATTGACATGATCTCTCACCTCAAGGAACTTGCCCTCCACTGGTACAGGTAAGATATATCCAATCACAGTTAAATCAAGTCTTAGTGTGAGAGCACAAAGACGAAACTATCAGTTCTGAGTGAACAGTTCTAGGAAGGCTTCACATATGAGATAAAATTCTAGGTGTCCTCTCTTGCCCCTCTTAACATAAAGTAATGGGGAGGGCACTGGAGACAGAAAACTACATGACTAAAATAAAAGCATGGACATCCTTTGGTCAGAAGATCAGAGAAAGGCAGAAAGGCAGAAAATCCTCTATGAATTCAGAGTGGGTGTAAATTAAGTGGCAAAATATAAAAATGGAAAGGTAGATAAATATTTACTTGAGTATATTTTATACCAGTCTTTCAAATTATTCTATAGCAAGAACTAAGTTAAGTTTCTTTCCTAATAAATAATCATAGGACTGCCAAAAAAAAAAAAAAGAAATTGACTCTTCTTCATTTGAGTTGAAATAAAAATACCAAACAGTATTAATAATGTCAGCTTGTTGCTATTGTAAAACATTATATTAGATTCAACCATTTAAAATGACTAGCTTTAGTTTTATGAAAAACAATTTAATGCCAAATCTTTATACCAATCAATTTAATGAGTAATATTTCCATGTCATAGGCTTACGTGTTGCTTAATACACTAATTTATAAGTTCTCAGATATTTTTAACATCCATAGACATTTTAGAATTTCTTTTTCTTCTAAATAAGTGGGTCCTAGAATTACATGTAAATTTGCAGATAAATTTCCATATGTGCGAACTAAACAAATTTTGTATAAGGAAGTGGCTTTCAAACAGCATTGGGATTTTTAATGTGCATAGTTACTTAATATGGAGGTCAATTTAGGATCTGCCTTTGGAGAAGAATATCAATTCATGCCAGGATGCACAACACATTCAAATGATAGAATCAATTAACTAGAAGACCTCAGGACTCTGATGGTTTCTAACTCAATAAAATTAAAAGTTCTATTATAAATCACTGTCTTTCTTTACTTTTCTAAGGACACATATCTTGTCATGAGATTATATCACAGCTTTGAATTAGGCTAATAGTGCTGTTAATTTTGTCTTTGCTTGGCTTATACTTTGTTTTATGAAACTATGTATAACTGATTGCTTTCTACTTTGAAGCTCAAGATCAACTCACATTACTAATTGGTGTCTGGGATGAAAGTAGAAAATAAGATTTTCATTCATGAAAATGCATTTCTTGTTTTGCTCTTAGTGAGAAGAAAAATTATTTCTCTTAGACAAATTTCCTTACAGAATTTTAGAAACTTTGAATTATTTAAAATACCAGAATTTTGTCATATTTGAGGGGTATTTGTTATTTTTTACCCTTCAAATCACAAACAAAATCTTATTTTACAATAAAAATTGAATAACTAGTCACAATTTTCAGGACCTAATCAAAGGTGTCAGAATAATAATAGCTCATCATGATTTTCTTCTAAGTATATTTCATAATTTTGGTTCCAGAATGATAGCTTTTTATAATTTTGTTTTTACATGTTCAAAAGCAAATAAAGAAGAAATATCAGTACTCAGAAGGCACCATATCAGTAGAAATATAATGTATCCCAGTTAATATTAAGTTGATTAGGAGAGAAGCTATAATGAAATAGTTCTCAAACGTAACCATTTATATCTCTTTATTGCCACCAAACTGTCCTGGTAATGTTCATCACTACCTTTTATCTGTACAATTTTAATAACCTCCTGATTAGTCTTCCTTCCACTATTCTTTTTATTTCAAATCTATTATCCACACTGATGACAAAGACATATTTCTAAATGGGAAATTTGACCATTACTTTACAAAATCTCCATGTTCCTTACAGAATGATGTCCATTGGAATATATAAAATTAATGATTATCTGTTATCTTACTAACTTTAATGGGCCATCAACTGCCATGTCATGCCCTCTAGCTAAACTAAATTTGTTGCCAATCTCAAAATACATTTGAGTTCACTTACCCTTGTCTATACACTAGAACTTCCTCGTCCTACAAATTACAGCTCAAAAGTTTCCTTCTTTGTGCAGCTCACCCTGACCTCTCAACCAAGCTGGGGGCTTCCTTTCACAGTTTTGCTACTGTAAATTTTTTTTATCTCTTATCAAATTGCACTTTTATTCTTTATAAAGATTCTCATATAATGCAGATGAGATTCCCAACTGGAGACCATAGATACAGCAGAGCCTGGAAGCATGGTTCTAGAATGGGGATGGTAGATGTAATATACTTCATTCCCAATAGGGGATCATTTGCAGAATGTCACTCTCAGAAGACAACGTGGAACCTTGATCATTGACATCTTGACCCTTGAGAAGCCAAGGGAAATATCCTCACAGACTCCTCAATCCCAGCCTAGCAATTATTACCCATGGAGTTGGTAGTTGTGTAGTAGCATTGACCCTATATCTCTTAGCTGGTGGTATGATTTGTTACTGTAAAATAATAGATAGCATTATGGGGAAGATAATGTAGGTCTTAAAAGTCAGAAGTAAAGTGGTGGGCTAGGCTGAATTCAAAGACTAGCCTCAATGACCCTTGACCTTCTGTAATCTTCTCCCTTGAGTGTGAGTAGTAACTGTGAATAGGATGATTTATCACTCATTTGATTATGTTACATTATGTGGCAAAGGTAAAGTGATACGGCCAAGCTGAACTTTTATTTCCTTGTTAATAATATATAATAATTTCCTCTTGATATTTTAAAAATTGCATTACCTTTTCTCCTCTCTCATGTCTTATCTGGATCACTATAATGGTGTAAGATCTGGTTTCTCTGTTACTCATGGAATCTCCCTCTATTCTTCACATGGTCACCAGTGTCATCTTAAAATTAAAAGCTGATTTTGCTATTTGTTTAAAATCATTTGGCAACCTCCAATTCATACTGTAGTCTTTTTTAGCTACAGAAAATCTTATTTAAAAGAAGTAGTGCATACAGAATTAATATGTAAAAGCTGAAAAAAATAAACAGAGCTTGTTTACTTGAAGTACAATTGGAGGCTCACGTCACTGAATGCCCAGCTCCTTGTTCTCTGCCATGAAATTTGAGGATTTTCTAAGTGATGTCTAAGGATCTATGAAACTTACTTGAAAACTCCAGGTTTATGACAAGACTACACCCTCTGACATCACAGAGTCCTGAAATTTCCTGGGACTACTGAGGTCAAGACATTTATATTACAAACATCACATCTTAAGATAGAATCTAATTATTAGTCAAAATATGAGGACAGAGAGTGACATAGTAACTTGGGTACCATCAGAGTTCTGTGTTCCCATTAGACATTTCACAACAAAAAGCTCTTGCTATCGTCCACATGCAACTTGCTGAGATATTTTAAATTTTCAATAGATTACAAATGGAATTGATAATAAGTCCTTAAAACTCTGGAAAACAAATTTTCATGTGGAAACTTTATTTTTCTTGATTCTTTACTAGACATTTTATTATGTTCAAGGCCAAAGAAGACCAGAACTTAGGAGTCCCAAGGCATATATTGTTTCTCAAAATCATCAGAAAATAATGCTAAACTTAAAATCCTCAATAGCCTAAGTGGCAGTTTTACTTTTTCTTCTAATGAAAATTTGCATTGAGCAGAGTTACAGAGAAAATTGAACTATTTTGTCATAAATAATATTTAAGTCTGTTTTGTTGAAAGCATTATGCAAGGTAGCAGAGATAGTGGAGAAAAGCACAACATATGTGGCTTCCACCCACTCAGCACTATAGAAGAGCCAAAATGCTGTTACCTGCTTCAAACTGTCAGTTGGCTCTCATGTTTGTGTTTGTGTTTTGCTTTTCCAATTTGATTTGATTTACACTGAGTTCATCAGCTGCCAGTTGTATGCTGCATAGCTATAGAGCCCAATACCAATATGGTTTTTGGTTCTGGAATGTTTATCCCCAATTACTGAGTCATCATCGAGCTACAGAGATGCAATAGAATTTATTTGTACAGCTTTAAAATATATTTTTCAGAATTTAAAAAAATAAGCTAGATTGTTACAAGTTTAGACTCAAGTACTTACAAATTTAAATGTATTTTAACTTGTAAATAGTTTTTATTTAATTTTGAAAATATTTCTTTTATCTCAGCTTCCTCATCTCTAATTTATATTACCACCAGCACAATTTGTGAAGTAGGCATAACTCTGACTTTAGTAGATATTACTACTGGTTGTATCAGTTTAAACTCCCACTAGCAGTATTACAGTGTTTCTATTGGTGAACATTCATGCCAACACTTGGTATTATCAGTTTTCTTTTTTTAGGTCCAATTAATTTTAGCCATTCTTTGGGAACTATAGTGGTATCTCATTGGAATTCTGAACAGTATTTCCCTGGTAACTGAACATCTTTTCATATCAGATGTTTTCATACTCATATGTTTTCATCTATTAGGAGGATTTTTATGCTTTCATTTTTTTCTCAGCACTTTATTATGAAAAATTTCAAACAGAGAACAATGTGGACAGATTTTCACGATAAAAATAAGTATAGCTACTACCTATATATGACCATTAATATTTCACTATATTTGATTTATTACATTATCTCTCCATTCATTCAAACCCTATCTATTTTATTTATTCTGATGTATTTCAAAGTACATTAAAGAGATCAATATTCTTTCCACTACTGAAGATTCTTTTTGAAGACTTTAAGATTTTATATTAGAGGTTTATTCTTTTATAATTTGAAAGATGCCTTCTGTTTTCCATCATTTCTTTTGATCAGTCACTTATCTTACATTGCTCTTTGAAGGTAATGTGTCTTTTGTGTTTAAATGGTTTGAAAATTTTCTCTTTGAATTTTTATCTTTAGCATGTCTGTTATTGTGGATCTGATTATTGATTTCTTTTAATTTACATTACTTGTGTTTGTTGTAGATTTATGAATACCTAGCTTGAAGTATTTTGTATGTTTTGGAAAATTATTCTGTATCTCTTCAAATATTGTTTCTGCCTCATTTCTTCGCTCTCCTTATGGCACCATAGATATACTTGGTCAGGCCTTTTGCCCATAAGATATAAGCCTTTTATGAATTTTTCCCATCTTTTTTGCTGCCTCTGTATATTATCCTGGCTGTGTTTTTCTAACCAATTTTTCACTGTTCCTCTCCTCTGTCGTGTCTAGTTTACTTTTTTTTAAAAATAAATTCATTATTTATTTATTTTTGGCTGCATTGGGTCTTCGTTGCTGTGCATGGGCTTTCTCTAGTTGCAACGAGCGGGAACTACTCTTTGTTGCGGTGCGCGGTCTTCTCATTGCCGTGGCTTCTCTTGTTGCAGAGCACGGGCTCTAGACGCGCGGGCTTCAGTAATTGTGGCCCACGGGCTCAGTAGTTGTGGCTTGTGGGCTCTAGAGTGCAGGCTCAGTAGTTGTGGCCCACGGGCTTAGTTGCTCCGTGGCATGTGGGATCTTCCCAGACTAGGACTCGAACCCGTGTCCCCTGCATTAGCAGGCGGATTCTTTTTTTTTTTTTTTAACATCTTTATTGGAGTATAATTGCTTTACAATGTTGTGTTAGTTTCTGCTGTACAACAAAGTGAATCAGCTATACGTATACATATATCCCGATATCCCCTCCCTCTTGCTTCTCCCTCCCACTCTCCCGATCCCACCACTCTAGGTGGTCACAAAGCATGGAGCTGATCTCCCTATGCTATGGGCAGATGGATTCTTAACCACTGCACCACCAGGGAAGTCCAGTGTCTAGCTTGCTTTTAAACTCATCTGTTTAAAGTCTTTAATTTCAACTATTATGTTTTTTCAGTTTTTTTTTTTTAAACAAAACATATTCTTTGGGAAGTTCTCAACTGTGCAATACATTTTCATGGAACATTTAACCGTAGATACTTTAATATTCATTTCTGAAAATTGCAATAACTGGCTCATCTGTCTATGTATTGTCTTTTTTGTTTCCTCTCTCTTAGTTCAATTTGTTGTTCAGTTTGTTACGGTTGTTATGTTTGGAAATTCATGATTGAAAAGTGGAAATTATTTATAAAAACTGTGGAAGTCTGTTTGAAAATATATTCCTTGCGTGTGAGTTTATACTATTCTCTGGCAGACAGCATGAATGAGGTCATCACTTTAATCCAATTTAGAAAAAAAAATAAGCTATAGTTGTCCACAGTTATTTTAAAGTCAATGACCAACTCCTGTTTGCCCTCTCCAACTGAGAACTTGTTTTATTTACTAGGGACTCTCTGTCTTGGTGGACTCTCCATCTCACATTTTTTCTTCTGCAATATTAAAATCCACTGCTCATTTTTAGCAGCTTTTTGCCTGATGTCTTGACCTCTTTCCTGGTGCAAATTAAAACTTCAGCAAATGCCTCAAATGGCAGAAAATATGGGGTTCGGCTTACTTAATTGCACTTCTGTTGAAAATCTGTGCTCCCTACCTCCTGTGTATCTTGATAGCTCCAAAGTCTAATTTTTGTTTATCCAGCCCTGTGAGACAGCCAAAAGCTATGCTAGCTTCTTTACTTCTTAGCTGAAATCCTCTCACTGAAATATTTTCATCATCTCTCCCTTTCCTAAGAATGGGCCTTTGGAATGGCATATTCCATGTCCTAAGTTGCCTTTTCTCTAGGATCTTCTATCCTTAAGTTCTGATTGTCTCAAAAGCCCCCTATTGCCTTAAAGCATGATATTTTTGTTTTGTTTTGTATTCAGCTTTTTTTTTCTTCTAAGAAATGTTCATTTTCTGCAAGAAAATGGAAGACCCAAGAATTTAATTTATAGGAAAAATATTGGTTCAGGAATGAATGGAGGTTTTATTGCTTTCTAGTGCTAAGTTTGGACCTAGATTAGAGTGGGCTGAACAAGATGGTATCTGTGTTAGATAGTCCCTTTCTTTCTGGCTCCAACCTAATCATGTACAGATAGGGATAGAAGCCAGAAGTTGAATGAGATATTTTCACTCAGTTTTTGACAACTGACACTATTCAGGAGTTAACAAAGAGGGGAAGTTTGCTGTATCTTAATAGAAAAACTATGTGGCTCTGGCACTGTGAGGTCTCAGAAGAAGACAGCATCACTTTTGCTACCCAATTATCTGTTTTAGCTTAGGTAGTACTGGGAACCAACATCCTGAGCCATGGCATCAGGGTTGTCCTGCAGGAAAACAGCAGCCATGGTAACAGCATAACTCAGGATTCAAGTGGTGTTTTAGACAGAAGGCCTCTAAGAGAGTACTGAAAACAAATGTATGATGAGAAAGTCTATGAGTACTTGAGAGATACAGTTTGGGATGCCAGCAGGCTAGTGGGGAATGAAGTGGCCTGGGAAGTAGCAGGATTAGTGAAATGTTATGAGATGAAGACATATTCTATTTACATATTTTTAATTTTAATTTTTCTAATTTTGACTTAAAGTCTATCTCATTCAAGCAGTATATCATAAAAGATCTTGGTGGTCTCTGGACACACTCGTTTCCTCTTTAAATGCATTAGAATTTGTTTCATACATTTTCTTTAGGTATAATTTCTGTCTATATGATTAGCTCATAGGTCCTGGGGTTGGATGCTGCATGTATTCTTGTCCCATTGTTTCTCTAGCAAATTGCCACAAATTTAGTGACTTAAAACAACACAAATTTATTATCTTACAGCTTTGTAGGTCAGAAGTATCACTGGCCTAAAATCAAGGTGTCAGCAGGGCTGTGTTCCTTCTGGAAGTTCTAAATGGAAATGTATTTTCTTTCCTTTTCCAACTCCTAGAGGTCAACTTTTTTCCTTGCTTGGCTCATGGTCCTGTATCACTCTGACCTCTGCTTCCATTGTTACATGTCTTTCTCTGATTCTGACCCCTGTGACTCCCTCTTATAGGGACCCTTATGATTACATTGTCTTCCCAGATAATTAGAAATAATCTCTTCACCTCAAGATCCTTAATTCCATGAGCAAAGTTCCTTTTTCCATTTAAAGTAACATATTCACACATTTAGGGGATTAGGACATGGACATACTTGGGAGGCCATTATTCTACCTACAACTTAGTATACAAGTTATTTTACATTCCTCTTAAATCAGCTAATAAACCATTCTGAAAAGAATAAGGTGCTCAGAAGATATCAGTTGGCTCACTGGAGCAATCTTTAAAGTCTAATACTTGGATACTTGGAAATTACTTAGAAAATATTCACTGAAATAGACTGATGGTTGTCAAATATTAACTACTAAATTCCTGAATAAATCATGAGCAATCATCAATGACCCATTTTATATAGGAATAATTGAATCATATTTGACATACTGAGAAATTATATCACTAATGGGTCTATAAAAATAAGCATATAAAATATGTTCAGAGATGGAAGATTTCCAATTGAGCATAATAAGATTTTATTATTTGTTCATATAGATCTATACTCTGGGCTAGATTGGTCCTTGAACTCTAGGCTTCAGAAACAGTCAGATCTATATGGTTTGAACAATCCTTATTATATTTCCTACTCAGTTCCTTCTAGTGAATTTTTCACATAGAAGTAGTGTAAAAGCTCATGGGACTATGCAATCATATATATATAGGGGCCACATGCATTGGCCCCAATCCTATGTTTAAATACATTTTATACCTTTAAATTTCAATTATTTATCCCACTCATCATCTGGCTTCTTAAAAGAGGTCATGTACAGCAAAAAACTAGCACTGTTTTTGAAAAAGAGAACATATTTTACTTATCTAGTTACCTCATAAGACTGGGACCATTAATTTAACACCCTATTTACCTTGATTGTATTTTGTTTAATGAATTAGACTATTAACTTTGGAACTATGAACCTTGCAAACAGCAGATGATGATATAGAAACTTCTAATGTCCCTTAACAATTATAGGATTTGATATACTGTTTCCCAGTGCCAAAAATATAATAAGGAAAAACAACAATTATGTATTAAAACACAAGGTTACATATTCATTAGAATGAAAACACACATTTAAAAGTGAAAATTATGTTTTTATACTCATGGTCAAAACATTTCAATGTTATTGAGCAGGTCAAAAGTTTTTTCATGACAGAACATCAACTGTGTCTTGCTAGTGATTAACTAGCAAGAAGATAATAGCTGTGTTGCTTTAATGCCAAGCACCTGGTTGATTTCTCTTTTCATTTTGTTTTAAAATATCCATAGAGTAAACATTTCAGAGTGGTAGGTCCACATTGTATAAAGCAAATAAAATCGTATCATGGAGTAAAAACATTGACAGTAATCAAAAAAAAAAAAAATACAGCTGTAGTATTGAGTGGAAAATAATCTTCCAGGGAGTTAAATTAAATGTTTTATCTACATTATTTTATTAAAACCTCACAACATATTAAAATCAGTTATTAAAATCTCCATTTCAAGATGAGAGTGCTGAGGTAAGGAAAGGTTAAGGAGTTTACCCAAGATAATCCTGGGTTTTTGTTGTTGTTGTTGTTTTTAATAATCAGACTTACAAACTGAATGTTGACAAAGAAAACCTTAACATCACCCTCAGCTTGACTAAACTTCTGGCAGCCTTCTTCCTGCCTCTAGGCCCTGAATTCCCTTTTCTTAGAGCATTTACTTTAGGAAAACTTTCATTGTAAATTCTTTGTCTGCCCTTTTGAAATATATCTTTTTTTAAAGCCTCTTGTCACTTACAACCCAGGACTTTCTCAAGGACCTGGGAGCCATTCCCTTGAAGTATAACCATCAAGGAAGACAGTGCCCTGTCTCCCAGTCTCTACGGGAGGGTAGGAGCCTAACTTTGTTGTGTGCCTTGCCCCAAGTTATAAAACTACCACCTGCCGTGAATAGATAAAGTTTAATTTACCTTTGGTTAAGGCCAATTAGCAAACACAAATGACCTACAATCGCCCCCACCCCAACTCTTAGAAATCTTCCTGCTCTTTCAGTGGAAATGAGTTCCAGGTGTGTCTGGCCTCTCTCCCTCATTGCATAAAGTCTTCCCTTACCTGTCTGACTTTGTCTTGTGTAATTTTTGCTTTGATGTCTTAAGGCCTCAGTTTCTGAATCATTAAGCCTATGCTTCTGATCTCAGAGGGGCAGCAGAGAGTGCCTGAAAAGAGATCTTAGTTCCCTGCCCAGGAATTGAAACTGGGTAGCCTGGATGAAAAACCAGGAATCCTAGCCACTAGTGCACCAGGGGCTAGAGGCTAGAAGCAAACTTTCCCTGGCTTTTGCCCCATTTGAAAAACGAATTTCTCAAAGAGGCAAAAACTGTAAAAACAGGTACAAAGTTTATTATCAGAGACACAGCATAACATGTGCGAGAGCACAGAGAGAAGCAGTTTGTTTATTTAAGACAGAAGCAAGGCAGAAATACACACCTGGAGAGAAAGGGTGCGGGCATCCTCCCTAATGAGGACTGCCCAGAGAGGTGATTTAAATTACTAATATAGAATAGTTCTTCCCGCGGTCTTTGTTACCTTTGGTCAATTATTTTGTTTCTTTTTCCACACCTGACCTGCCCTAGGGCCCTCCCCGACATGCGAGCGCAACTTTTTGCCAAGATGGATTCCAGCGCAGAGACCTGTGGGAGGCTTGGCGTCACCTCTATGGGGTGGCGCCCCCTCCTTTTTCTACCCCCAGGGAGCCTTCCTGCGCAGGTGCAGACAGGGAGGTTTCCTTGACCTCAGGAGTGGTCATCTTATCTCTTTACTCCAGCAGAGCTCAGCTCCTGCCATTAACTTTGTCCTTGGAGTGTCAGGGAAAACAAACCTTCAGCTTTACTCTGCTTGACAAACTGCAGCTGCTCTGCCCAAGGGCCATCTATCTCCTACCTCACTTCCGTTCCAGTATTATTATATTATAGGAACAATTACCTTGCTTCTGGAAAAAATACGTATGTATGTATATATACCTTGCTGTTTCAAAGGTAAACATCAAAACTATTTTAGACTGAGTCACGGAGTCATTTTCCTTTTTTTTTTTTTTTTCTCAAAGTTGCATATCTGTATCTGCATACACAATATTGTATATGTGTGTGTGTGTGTATGTTTTCTGATTCCCAAATACATTATAAAATTCTGTTGATTTGCATGAGTGACATCTTTGCTTCTCTTCAATAACTTAACACCTTGCTTTTAGTCTGTCTGTACATGAAGAGACAAAATGGAATAACTACAAGGAGATAGGTTTAGCATAGATGCTAAAATAGAGCAGCAGGGATTAAAAGAGAAAATATTCACATTATGTGACAAGCAGTTTTTAAGCACTTTTTGGATATTTATTCTTTTATTTTTTTCCAACAAACGTATCACTAACTTACAACGTGAACATTGACCCACATTATACACTCTGGAAGAGAAAACTGAGACACAGGGAGGTTTCTAACTTATTTCAAAGGTAGGAAAAACAAGGCACAAAGAGGTTAGTAAATTCCTCAAGGCCAATGAGTTAATAACTGACACAACTGGGATTTGAAATCCCAGCAGTTTACCTCTAGAATCTGAGCATTTAATCTTTATGCCATTCTGTCTCTCTTTAGTCCATGCACACAGTACCTTCACCAAGTACCACGCAGAGACCACAAAACCTACTGAGACATGCATCCATCTGATTCTGGAGTTTGTATGGAGCTCTAACTGTCCTTGATTAGCTTAGAATAACTCAAAATAAACTGCAGACCTCTCTGAAAAATGAACTCTAAACGGAATTTTATCTACAGAGATAATTAAACCTCTAGTCAGAAGACAAGAACACGGTGAAGGATCCGTAGGATCTGGTTAGCATTTCCATTGTGAAGCAGAGCCTGCACGCACAGCTGCTGCTGGACTAAGTTGTTTCAGGGAGTTATTCCAAAATTGGGTATTGTAATAGTCTAACCCAGAGGTCACAAGGAGAACAAGTCAAATAGCATAAAAACACTCCTTCATTAGGATTATCTCAGTGGTTTACATGTTTATGGCTTCTTGAGACTATACAGATAATTTAACAAAACAGAATTGACAGTATGGATAATTTTCAGAAAGGGAGTCAAGAAATGCCATTTTTCTCCTCACATTAAGGTTAAACAAAGTTAATGGGGAAGACAACAAGGTCCTACTGTATAGCACAGAGAACTATAATCAATATCCTATGATAAACCATATGAAAAAGAATATTTTAAAAAAGAATGTGTATATATATATATGTATAACTGAATCACTTTGCTGTACAGCAGTAATTAACACAACATTGTAAATCAACTCTACTTCAATAAAAAGTTAATCATTCAAAGTTAATGGGGAAAGACAAGATCCCTCATTCAATCTAAGTGCCACATAACCATAGATGCAGGAGATAGGACTCACATACTTTACATTAGGAAGTGAAAAACATTTAGGAGTTTCAAGCTGGCAGTAAATGCAGTATCTGTCAATGGTGTGATGTGCCAACCTTGCCCACCCACCAAAAAAAAATAATAAATGCCATCATAGTAGGTGGGAATATTACATAAAAATAGGTACCACTCTACTCTGTACCAGTTACCAGAATATCCTTGGGATAACACAATCTTTAGAGAGAACTACTCTTTAAGAGCTGTATAGATAAAATGAAATTTATTCAATGGAAACCAGTTAGGCTGGACTTATGTAAAAACTGTTTAAGGAACAAATTGAAAGAAAGACAGGTAAGGTTAAGCCTGGGGAAGTACATCTGCAGAAAGAGGTCTAAGACTCTGTATAACTTAAATCATGACCTGGTAACTGGTTTTGGAAGCTCTAGAGAGATATACATTTTTACAATCAGAGCTACCTCAGAGAGGTGACTCAGTAATTAGCTTCTCAAGGTAGTCAAGCCTCACTTTACAACTTGAAAATATTGTATGGGATTAAATATTCGGGTGGAAAGTTAAATTAGATAAACTGTATGGTTCCCTTTTAACTTTTGATTCTGTGATTCTGATAAGTGAATTTTTTGAATGATGTGACGATTTGTAACATGTAAGCTCTCAGTTGATGAGGGGAATGTGGAAAATTGTACTCTTACCACTTTGGAGACATGGTGATAGCTGAATTTCAGCCCACTTGTAATATCATTTGCATTCTAGGAGGATGAGGTAATCTTGATCGCTGTTTGTAGATTGCTCCTAATTTTTGTGCCTTGAAAGAAAAAGAACAAAAAATACAGGATATAATTACGTAAAATTTCAAGGTAAACATCAAAGGAAAAACTGATGTTGGTAAAGCAGATACAGCAGTGGTGTATTAGAGGGGGTGTTTCCACCAAGAAATGTCAATTCAAGGAGTCCTCACAGCTGGACTTTAACTTGATGGATTTCCCAAGTCTCCCATGATCTTTATTCTTGTACTGGAATGAGATGACTAGGACCTAAGCGGATCCTAGGATCACAGGATCCATCCACACTCTCATACACATAGACTTTCATTCAATTAAAGTTCTTGGAAAGCCAAAATAGAAAGATGATGCATTTGTGGTAAGTAGAGAATTAGAGAAAATTCAGAAATGGGGGATAATCTAAAAATTTTCTAAGTTTGTCACGTCCTTCTCTTGAGACCATGTTTCTTTCAATTTAATAATCTAGATAGTGGTTCTAGCAGGGTTAGCAAACTTTCTGTCTCATCCCATTGTCTGCAGGTTTGATTAGTTTAAATCTCAGAGGTCAACTCTATTTTCTTTATCTCTGAGGTCCTGTGAACCATCTCACTATTCCTTATGTACTGCTGACAAAGAACAAGAGACTGTGTGGAGTTCAACCAGAAACCCATTTGAAGAACTGTAGTAAGCCAACTGATTATTTCCATCACTTTGCTCCTGAAGGAAATATCTCAATCTCTCCAGTAAACATTTATTATATAGTGAATGAAGGAAAAGAAACATTTTTATCACTCTCAGTTCTCTAATATATTTTTAATCAAGCTACTGTAAAAATCTAAAGTGAATCATAGACCCTCAGGTACCTCTACTAAGAGGAGTTAACCAAGGTGACTACATTGCAACCAAGGTGACTAAATTGCAGTCTTGGCCTAATATTTTTAAAGAAATAAAAAATCTTTCCACTTTTACCAGAAATTGCTTCAGTGGATAAATGCATGTCCTTATCTCTCTGCTAAGTCCCTGAATTTCTGCTTTGTGCAGGATAAGACCATTTTTCTTCCTTAGTACTTCATCAAGGATTTTTTTTTCCCAATTTGTTTTAAGATTCATATTATGTTTAGTATTAGATGATTTATTCAACTACACAAAATATTGCAGAGTAAATTTATAGATCAAATTCCCCTTTAACATTTTCCTTTTCATTTAATATTCACTGATGACTTTTGGAGGGCCTACAATATGCTGGACATATAGGGTTATACAATAGAGCTCACTAGTTAACATAGGAGCAGAAATGCTTAAATATAAGACTTGTATTGCCATTACATTAGTATAATATAAACACAGAGAGGAAAAGTAATCATATCAAGGTGAGCAGGAGGCATGACAAGGAAGACTTCTAGATCAAGGAAACATTCTTTTGAGGTGAGGCTTGCCCTGAAAGGAGAGAATCAGAGGAAAAGGACTCTTGGTAGGGTGACTAGAAGATGTGAAGGCCCAGTGAAAGTGAATAGCATGCATAGAAAATAATTTGAATTGAAAACTTTCTTAAATATGACATTTTGTATTTTAAAATCAAATCCAGTCAAATGCAATAGATTTTTCACTTAGAATAGGATATATAATATACATTTCTGGTAAGACAGGAAGAATGAAGTAGACCAAGGAAACATATGGCAGATAAAGAAGATTTGGAGGTAGTTTCACACTTTTTCCACAAGCCCTAAATTGAGTTTAATGTCAAAGGTCAAAGGACAGTGCAAGCACTTTTAGCCCAGACTATTTATTTGTCTGTTCTTTATCCTCCGGCTGCAGTGTAACTGAATCAGAGAATCTCTTCCCCAGGAGCAAACCTCAGCTATCTAAAATAATTTGTCTGCTATGGTAACTAAATCTTCATGCCAAGATGGTTTAATTATGTTCATTTGTGGATCAACAGTTGGGTTTTTACAGTTTGTTTATATTAACTATTCTCTATTTATGTGCAAATCTCGGCTTTGCTAGTAATGGAACATGGTGCAAGTGACTTAGGTTTACAAAGCTCTAATTCCCTCATCAATAAATGGGAACACATTATTTTATCTATTCAGAAACGCCTTTGATTATAAGATACTCCATCCTTTGCTGTACCTCTAAGAAAAAAATCTACCAATTCAAATTAATTTTTAGTAAATTTTTATTTTATATTTATTGGAAGAACTCTTTTAATCCTTATTAGAGATTTTATTACTAAAACACTCATCGATATATAAAAAGAAAAATATAAGCAATTTATTGATTAAATTTTCCTCAGTCTTTTCACACTGAGTCTAATGTTTCCAACTGAATTTTCAACTTAGTGATTAATTTTCTTGTTTTTACATGTAACTCCATCCTTCGTGCCTTAAATAGCATTGGCGATATATCTCTTAAGATAATGTATAAAATATTTTAAAACATAATGGTACTGAGCTCTTAAATTGACTTTGAAATTAAGTAAACATAGAAAAATGTTTTACTTCAACTTTAAAAATGTTTATAAACAATGTTTGATTCACCATCTCCCCTTTCCACAATCCCTTGGCTCCTCAGAGTTAAAACAATGCTTCACTATTAACTGCTACTAGAATTTTCTTCCAAACTTTTTACTCCAAATCTGCAAATTTTGATATTGCTTTTTCTTGATAATTTTTAATGCACAACCACATGATAGCTGACCCCAGGCCAACATTGATAGCAAAATATCATTGCTTGTAAGATCAACCCTGATTTTAGCGATCTTAAAATATGAAAGATACAAGCCTTAATATCTATGAAAGAGTATTGATAACATCTATCTCCCAATATGAATGGTAACTGAGATAACTTCATAAACAGAATATATTGAGTACTTAGCAGACTATTTAGTACATAATAAGTACTTGTTATTGCCCAGTTAGAAAGCTGGTCAGCACTTGTTCCAGGAATACTTGCCTTCTTCAGAAATCAAGATATTTCATTAACTCAAAGAATAGAGAATGATGAAGCTGTTATTTCATTTGATATTGAATCTGAGTCAGCATATAAGTAACAGATTTGACAGTGTAGTAATAAAAGTTAGAGTGTTTCTGATCAAATATTTAGTGTTCATATTAGTTTTTCCTAGCAGTAGATTCCAGAATTTCCTAGCAAGATACAAGGACTAATATTCATTTCAGTTATTAAGCTATCACCACCTTTCTTTGGTCTTGCACACATTTTATTCCTCAAGCACGTGGCACAAACATAGTAGTGTGGGACACATGTGGGAACTAAGGAAGAGGGAAACATTAGTGCATTTTAGTAACTTTATAATAACAGAGAGAAAACGAAAACAAATATAATTATGCTGTTACCTCATAAGTGAGATATTTTATTATAAAATATTTACCATATATAAATATATTTGTATGCACCTTTTACAATAGTTAGAACTTCAAATCTATCTAAATTGTTTTTAAAATAACTACCTGGTTGAAGAAACACCCATAAGAAAAATACCTCTTAATTTTCAAATTTTCTAAAATCAAACATATATCAGAATATCTTCCTGACATTATGGAAAGAGGACCCTGAGCATTATCTAACGCACAAAGGATAGCATATAGATATATTTTGCTAATTTGATATGTGTAAAATATCATTGGTGTTCATGCTATTCTTGTAAAGTTTTAACAAATAATTTTAACTTCAGTAACAAATGTGCTAAAAATCAGTAAGGGGGTCTTCATAATTTGGCCAATGACTTTGGTTTACCAGTGCTTCTGTCTGCAGGTATTATTCTTCATTTGGGGGAATGATAGTAGAAAGGAATGAATATTATCAGTTCTGAAATCTAATATCTCTCTTTACCAAGAGAGAAAAGAAGAAAGAATCTAGTCTCTTTTAAACATGCTAATGAGAGATCACCTGTCAAACTTACTGGCTAGGGAGATTTTATCTAATGAATGATTTCATGAGGATGAACCTGGTCTAAGTTGCTATTGTAAATTAACCAGGAATTTATGGATTTATAAATCCCCAGAAAAGCTTATACAAGCTATGGATTTGATGGGGTATGTAAGAAATATAACATAAATGAAATAATGAGGTAAATATCACCTCACCTGAATCATTAGTGGTATCCTATCTGAACCAGCATGCATCTGAATGTAGGAAAAAAGACCTGAAGAGCAACATTGGTTTCAGAATGGTTCCATAATTTTATCTATTTTTCCTGTGTTTTGACATTTTCTCTGGACTTTGGATTACTAATACATTTGGTTCTAGTTAAGAGCTGTGATTACTGTGACTCTGATCTGACAATTTAAGCCTTCTTTATTTTTTTAATTGAAGAATAGTTTATTTACAATATTGGGTTAGATTCATGTGTACAGCTAAGGGATTTTGTTTATATATATATATGTATATATATATGTATATATATATATATATATATATGTATACATATATATATACAGATTATTTTCCATTATAGGTTATCACAAGATATTGAGTATAATTTCCTGTGCTATACAGTAAATCCAGCAAATCTATTTTATATATAGTAGTTTGTATCTGTTAATCCCATACCCCTCTCCCTTTCCCCTTTGGTAACCACAAGTTTGTTTTCTATGTCTGTGAGTGTATTTCTGTTTTGTATATAGATTCATTTGTAAGTATTATTTTTTTGATTCTACATATAAGTGGTATCATATAATATTTGTCTCTGACTTACCTCACTAAGTATAATATTCTCTAGGTCCATTCATGTCGCTGCAAATGGCAATATTTCATTCTTTTTTATGGCTGAATAATATTCCATTGTATATATATTTATACCACATCTTCTTAAGCCAGTTGTCTGTTGATGGGCACTTGGGTTGTTTCCAGGTCTTAGCTTTTGTAAATAGTGCTGCTATGAAAATTGGGGTGCATGTATCATTTCAAAATAGAGTTTTCATCTTTTCCAGATATATACCCAGGAGTGGGATTGCTATATCATATGGTAGCTCTATGTTTAGTTTTTTAAGGAACCTCCATACTGCATTCTATAATGGCTACACCAATTTACATTCCCACCAACAGTGTAGAAGGGTTTCTTTTTCTTCACACCTTCCTCAGCATTTATTATTTGTACATGATGGCCCTTCTAACTGGTATGAGGTGACACCTCATTTTGTTTTTTTAATTTATTTTTATTGGAGTATAGTTGCTTTAAAATGCTGTGTTAGTTTCTACTGTACAGCAGGGTGAATCAGCTATACATATACATATATCCCCTCTTTTTTGGATTTCTTTCCCATTTAAGTAACCACAGAACACTGAGTTCCCTGAGCCATACTGTAGGTTCTCATCTGTTATCTATTTTATACATGGAATCAAAAGTGCATATATGTCAATCGCAATCTCCCAATTTATCCCCCCCCCCATTTCCCCCTTGGTGTTCATATGTTTGTTCTCTACATCTGTGTCTCATTTCTGCTTTGCAAATAAGATCATCTATACCATTTTTCTAGATTCCACATATATGCGTTAATATACAATATTTGTTTTTCTCTTTCTGACTTACTTCACTCTGTATGGCAATCTCTAGGTCCAGCCGCATCTCTACAAATGACCCGATTTCGTTCCTTTATATAGCTGAGTAATATGCCATTGTATATATGTACCACATCTTCTTTATCCATTCCTCTGTTGATGGAAATTTAGGTTGTTCCGTGTCTTGCCTATTGTAAATAGTGCTGCAGTGAACATTGGGGTGCATGTGTCTTTTTGAATTATGGTTTTCTCTGGGTATATGCCCAGTAGTGGGATTGCAGGGTCATATGGTAGTTTTATTTTTAGTTTTTTAAGGAACCTCCATACTGTTCTCCATAGTGGCTGTATCAATTTACATTCCCACCAACAGTGCAAGAGAGTTCCCTTTGCTCCACACTCTCTCCAGCATTTATCATTGGTAGATTTTTTAATGATGGCCATTTTCTGACAAGGGTGAGGTGATACCTCATTGTAGTTTTGTTTTGCATTTCTCTAATAATTAGTGATGTTGAACATGTGTTCATGTGTTTGTTGGCCATCTGTGTGTATTCTTTGGAGAAATGTCTATTTAGGTCTCCAGACCATTTTTTGATTGGGTCGTTTGTTTTTTTTATATTGAGCTGCAGGAGTTGTTTATATATTTTGGAGATTAATTCTTTGTCTGTTGCTTCATTTGCAAATATTTTCTCCCATTCTGAGGGTTGTCTTTTTATCTTCTTTATGGTTTCTTTTGCTGTTCAAAAGATTTTAAGTTTAATTAGTTCCCATTTGTTTATTTTTGTTTTTATTTTCATTTCTCTAGGAAGTGGGTCAAAAAAGATCTTGCTGTGATTAATCAAGATCATTCTGCCTATGTTTTCCTCAAAGAGTTTTATAGTGTCTGGCCTTACATTCAGGTATTCAATCCATTTTGAATTTATTCTTGTGTATGGTGTTAGGGAGTGTTCTAATTTCATTCTTTGACATGTAGCTGTCCAGTTTTCCCAGCACCCACCATCCACTCTTCAGCAAAACATTGCTTCTTCAGTTGTTCCATCTGTTCCTTGGATCATCATTTCTTATCCACATCATATCTATTCACTTCCATGTCTTTTATATTAAAAAAAAAAGTTCTCTGACACTTTCCAGTTACTATCTTTTCTTCCCTCCACTGGTTAGAATGGGCATCATCAGAAAATCTACAAACAACAAATGCTGGAGAGGGTGTGGAGAAAAGGGAACCCTCTTGCACTGTTGGTGGGAATGTAAATTGATACAGCCACTATGGAGAACAGTATGGAGGTTCCTTATAAAACTAAAAATAAAACTACCATATGACCCAGCAATCCCACTATTGGGCATATACCCAGAGAAAACCATAATTCAAAAAGACACATGCACCCCAGTGTTCACTGCAGCACTAGTGACAATAGCCAGATCATGGAAGCAACCTAAATGCCCATCGACAGACGAATGGATAAAGAAGATGTGGTACATATATACAATGGAATATTACTCAGCCATAAAAAGGGATGAAATTGGGTCATTTGTGGAGACGTGGATGGATCTAGAGACTGTCATACAGAGTGAAGTTAAGTCAGAAAGAGAAAAACAAATATCATATATTAATGCATATATTTGGAATCTAGAAAAATGGTATAGATGAACCAGTTTGCAAGGCAGAAATAGAGACACAGATGTAGAGAACAAATGTATGACCACCAAGGGGGAAATGGGGGGGTGGGATAAATTGGGGGATTGGGATTGACATATATACACTAATATGTATAAAATAGATAACTAATAAGAACCTGCTGTATAAAAAATAGGTAAAATAAAATTCAAAAAATAAAAATAAGCCTTAGGATTGGAAAAGAAATTATTCAATGGAAACTCCATATCAATTTTTCAGTTTATGGTGTCTTAGTGCTTCAGTAAGTCACGATTATATCTGAATTTTCTTCTTTTTCTACTCTACTAAAACTAAGTTTGCCATCTGGACAGCTGCTAGTGGGGTCATGTGTCTGAACAGTGTTTAAATTCACTGCCCCTTTTCTTAATTTACTTTTATATATTTTTAAATTCAGCTATGATACATTTGTCTTTGTACAGAGTAGATATTCTGTGTGTAATATATATCCCAAGATGAGAGAGCATATTTGTATTGAAACTATAATATATAAATATTAATTCCAAAATGTAAAATGTGTGATAATCTTTTTCACTTGCCCATAAGCATGTATATATGAGCAGCTCATGGATGAGGAAGTAATCAAAAGTTGTCAGGATGGGTAACAGGGTCATCTCAATTCATGATCATATAATACCATCTATCATTTTACTTTCTGTGAAATAAAAGAATCCATTGAAAGGAAATGGATGGAGGAGGGATAGAAAAATACATCTTTTTTTCTGTTTCAAGACTTTATATTTAGAAAAAGACATAAGATAAGAGTTCATTTTTATTTTGCCTGAACATTCATGTGAGACCCTAGGAACTTTCTAGTAGTGGTTTTGAATCAATGAAATTGAGTATATCAAAGCTCTGTGGGAAATGCCAGAAATATTGAACAAATTTAGATGAGTTGGTGGATTTTGAATTTCAGGATCTACCTTGTCCATACCTCTGATCCTTTAGAACACTAAGGGAATTTAAAAGAAGATATGGCTCATAAAACCTCCACTTTACTGTGGAGATGATCCTCATGGAATCTCATCAGTGCTGGCTATGCAACTTTGTTGGATTGTCATCTTTCTCATATTGCTTGAAAGTTTTCAGAGCTGAGGAAGAAAGTTAATCATTATTCTAGAGAAAGAAAGAAAGGAAGGAAGGAAGGAAAGAAGGAAGGAAGGGAGGGAAGGAGGGAGGGAGGGAGGAAGGATGGAAGGGAGGGAGGGAGGGAAAAAGAAAGGAAGAGAGATGAAGGGAGGAAGAAAGAAAAGAAAGATGCCCTCATATTTTTGAAATCTGGTGATGCTCCGTTCTTTATATTGTTTATATGATTCTTACAAAGTTCATACAAAGCGGTATCATTCACTTTTTCCTTCCTTGGATTATTTTCCTGTTTGTGACATAAAGCAGACTTTGCTGTGAGTGCCATTAAGACGATTAACAAAAAGATTACTGAAACCGTCAAGGTCACAAAATGTGTCCAGGAAGCTCAAAAGGCTGAGCTGATATTCTGTACAGTAGCTTCTTTATAACACCAACTACTCAAGTCTCGGGCCATGGTGGGAGAATAATTCTGGAATCAATGTCTCAGCTGACCCACTCTAGTCTTCTTTATGTCAATTACCTTAATTACATCCACAGGCGCTTTGCCCATTACATCTACAGGGCATTTGCACATTCATATCATCTGCCAGGCATGCTCTTTTTTTCTTCTTTTCAATCATTAGTAATCAATGCCTTTGCATTTCAGCCCAAATAGCACATTCCTTCCATTACCTTTCCTCTATCTCCATGAAGAAGTCAAATTTCCCTACCATAACCTAGAACACTATGAATCTTACCTTTTTAAAACACAGTTCGAATATTACAATTCATTTGTGGCTATTTCTTTAAAGTTTAGCTTTCTCTTTGGTTTATAAATTCTACATGTAGAGGAGAATGTTTTGTTCTTCTACCATGATGCATGACTAAAATATAGCCACCAAAATATTTTTTAAATATATAAATGAATCAACTGGAGAGGTAACATTGTAGCAGATTTGAGTGTGCCAAATGTAGCCAACTCACAAATTTGTACAACATAATCTCTGTTTCTCTTCTCAGAAAATAAAATTTATTCCTATTTCTTTACATAGAATTTTATCCCATATAGTTTTCATTGACTAATTATATATTTTTTCAATAAAAAGAAAGATAGAACTGCTAAATAAACATACTGAAACCCACTTTTAAGTTGGCTTTCATTATGGTCATTTTTCTTGTAACAGTTGGATTCCATCAACGTGAAATTTATTACCCCTCAGAATTTTGCAAAATAATGTTTATTAGAAGTCATTTAAACACCTGTGTTTGGGATCTCTCTAGACCCCAAAGACACTACATTTTCCTCTTATTGCAAAAGCTCAGGATATAAAGAAACCAGAACTCAAACCTACTAAGCAATAAAATTGACTTATCTTTTTTTTTCAATAATACATCTAAATCTTATTTTTCCCAAGGGATATTTTTGCTCAAAATAAATATGCAAAAGGCATGAGCAGGAACTGAACCCTGTATGACAGATGAACTAGGACTCAGGGAGTAACAAGTCTGCCGGGGAAGCAGGAACATATGGGTAATATAAAAGTCCCTGATCTGTACCTCCAGCCTGTGGTCAAGATTAGATCACATTAACATTTGGCGCTCACCTGCTCAGTCTGGGCCTCAGCTTTCCCACCTCACCAAAATCCTCATTCTTTGTTGGTTATGTCAGGAAGATCTAGGAAGTTAGAATCATAGAAGCTAAGAACAAGTCAGCTCAAATTTCCTTTCTCTGGTCCAGTCATGAGCCGTGCCAATGATTACTGCCTTTGCTGAAAGTGTCTTGTGGAAGTTTTGCTCTGTAGGGTAAAGCTAGTATGAAATGGTAGCACAATTGGTAATGAGTCTCAAAAAACTTTTCATTAGTTCATCTCCTTGAGCTTCCAGTAGTGATTTTCCTCTTCTAATGTGTCTCCAAATCAGTCTCTCAAGCTAAGTAGGGAAAAATGTTACCTCATTTGCCTTCTGCTTTCTTGTTTCTTCTTCTTGTGTTGATGGAAAAGTTTCCAATTTCTCCTTTTATTCTCCAAATCCCAAGTCTATCATGACAGCTATGCAACCAGAATTAGAATATTAGATTGGTGTCTGCTTGGACACTCTGCAGGAAGTCAGTCAGTGGCCAAAAAATCTATGAGCTATTGCAGAAAGAAATAGATGAGAACCACAGTCTTGGATACATAGGAAGTCTATGGATTTAGTCACTGGGTTTCAACTAATTACCTAATTTTTGATGCTAGGAAACAAAGTGGTATGAGCCTCATCAAAGGTGTGACCAATTACTGCTGGTAATCTAGACAAGGAGAGTGGTAACAGGCATACATCATCAGTTTCACAGTCTGATTTTCTGAGATCTGGTGCCCAAACTTGCTTATTTGGGACTTCTTATTTGTGTTTTAAAAACATTTTTGATTATCTATGTTTTGAGATACTGCAGACCAGTAACCATGATATATGCATTTAATTCAGGCAAATTTAGTTGAATTTCATTCAGTGTAAAACAAAAAAATATCGTACCAAATACTAAGCATTAGGCACATGATTAAGATACTGAAGACACAGAAATAAAAGGAAGGTTATTATTGGATTTGGACATCTTCTGCAGGTAAACTCAATAACTAGCATAGTGTATCATATCTAGTTGACGAATGACCAGAAAGGAATACTTGAATTTGTGAATTGTGTGAATGAGTATCAGCCCATTTGTTTTGCTTAGACAGATTTGTATCAAAGCTATCTTAATGTCAGCTGTGATGCTTCCATCTTGCTTTATATTACTTTTGCTAAGATACAATTTACAACTGAGTTGGAAGGGGATATAAGTTTATAAGTAAATTAGACATTATTTCAAGCAAAACATTAGCATTCTGTCTGTAGCATAAGTATAATATCATGCTTTTGTAGATATAAGATAGCTGTACTCACACTTTTTCCAAGTTGTTCTGTGGCTTGAAGCTAAGGAATGAACATCCAGAGATAAAGAGGATTTTTGTGCCAGATCCTATATTTCTTATTTCAGTGAGATCTAATAAGCTGGTAATTATAAAGTGAAATTATCAGAGAAATGTAGTTTTACAAAATGTTCTTACCTTTACTTAAATATGTTCTGTAAATTATAACACATAATTCTTAAGGGTAATGTTCTCCCCATGAGCAAAGTGATAATGATTGATCTAAAGAATTGTCATCTTCACTAAAAGTCTTATTTCTAAAGGCAAACAGCTGAACCTAGATTTGAGCACTGTTGTCTAAAAAGGCTGAGTATTTTGCCAACTGAAAAACATGCCTGGGATTTACATAACATTCCTCTCCAAGACCTAAAGGGCTTATGTGAATTTGGCTTATATTGAACAAGTGTGCAAGTAAATCTCTACTTTTAACTTATCATTGTGACAGCATGTAGCAGTGTTTTCTTTTAAAACTATGTATTTACTGTAAAATGATACATTTTCCATTGTAAACAGTTGGAACAATACAAAAGTGTGCTGTTTGGATTTTGTAGCTAAAGTAACCAATGTTAACATTGTAATAAATATTCTGTCAGACATTTTTACACACACACACACACACACACACACACACATACCCTTACATATGCTATCTTTATTTTTTAAAAAACATATTATCAATACATATTGTTATGCAAAATGCATGTTCACTTCACATGTTGGATAAAATTTTCCATGTCAGAACATGTAAATTCATTGTATTTATTTTAATTAGAACTTGATTATTTTGAAAAATCCATCTGTGTTCTTCTTTCTGTGACCTACTGGGTGAGAAGTTGTAAAAGGGAGGGATTCAGGATCTACACTACTACTTTAAATAGGGAAGCCCTTTTTATGCCTGTTTTATATATTGGGGACTCTCATATAATTTTATTTAAATAATTTTATTTCCAAAAGCTAATGTAAATCTAGGATCACTAAAATAATATTACTTTCAGAACAATGATATGTGGAAAAATGATTTTAGATTTCTTGGTATATGTTTGAATAAAGGACTTTTCCCGTGATTTTTATACTTTTTGTTTTTCAAGACTTGAAATTCACTTCATAGAAAGGGAGAGAGAATGTCCTCTGGAGACCCAATTCATTTATCTTCCTTTGTGAAGAATCTGTTGCTAAATTAACTCTGCTGTAATCTTGCTGCTTCTGTCCTGTCTTCTGAGAATAAAGTATGAAAATGCATACATAAATATGGAATTCTTAATAAAATGAACTTTGTTCATTTTAGCTTCCTTTATACAATAATTTTTAAGCCTCAATTTCCATTCAATTTTAATTTTGATTTAATTTAATATAAAATTAATTTCTGTGTTTCAGAATAATAAATCACTGAATAAGTATAGGATAGCTGGCTGGATCCTGTGCGTATTGTTGAGAGATTTATAGTGGATAATCTATTGAATCCTGTAATTTTTTTTTTTGAAAACTTCTGTGGTTTGTGGTTTTTAAAAACTTTGCCCACATTTCTGAAGTGATTCATCTCTTTAGAAACTTTTTCTAAC
Source organism: Balaenoptera borealis (assembly GCF_965194805.1). Classification (NCBI taxonomy): domain Eukaryota; kingdom Metazoa; phylum Chordata; class Mammalia; order Artiodactyla; family Balaenopteridae; genus Balaenoptera; species Balaenoptera borealis. The sequence goes on from NC_138868.1 coordinate 34,059,786, forward strand.
CCTATTTCTTCAAGTTTCATCATACTTAAAAATAATAATACATAGTGATTTATAAATTTAGTAATAAATCACCAAATTTTTGTCTTTAAGTTCCCACTCAACATGGATTCTATGAAGGCAGTTCACCACCATGGATAGTTGTATGAACAGTGTAAATAAGCAGCCTAACTATGAAATCGACCTCTATCAATTACCAGCACCAATTTCAGCTACTCAAGCTCTCCTGTTCCTTAGTTCTGTTATACATTAAATAGGTAACTGCAACTACTACAGAAGTGTTGTCTAGATTAAATGAATTAGTAAACATAAAGAATTGAGAAAGATACCTGAGATCTAGAAAATGTTATGTATTAAGTATAATTATTATTCTGAGATTTTATGCTTTCCCCATCTGTCATTATGACCATTGTTTCTAGCAATGATTTTGAGAGATGCAACATTGAACTACTACCCACAGCTTGTAGGTAGAAAATCAGGGATTTGCATCCAGATCATAGCCACACTTTTAACCAGGTACAGGGCTTTCTACCATGAGATCTGTATTTGCCCTATGCTATAATCTATCTTTATCTTCTTAATTTCCCTTTTCCCAAATATCATCGTCTCTTTTTGGTGATGCTGAACATATGCTGTTTCATCAAAGTTGTCTCTCTACTTCCTGGAAGCTCCTTTTCCCCACTTCTTCATAGACATTGTTATCCCTTATGCCTCTGGTTTCCTGCCTTACCACTCACACTTCTGTTTGTTCCCATAGTCCTCTTCTATTTTCAGGTCAATTGGCCACTTTGACCCAGTCAGTGGTAAATTCTTTTTCTGATCCTGACTATTGGCTAGGTTCCTTTCCTCTGCAATAAATTCCACCAAGAAATTTTATAAACATTCCCAGGAGCCAAAGGAAAGGAATCTACGTGTGATGAAACCCTGATGCACTTCTAAGAAATGCTTCTCCTGACCATGAATAAACCTGTGCCTTACACATGGACACTTCTTTGGCTTCCTCTTACATCTGGATAGGTTACTAGTCTTCTGTGTCTATGTGGCTCCATCTCTTTCCTCCAGTGACAACCTTTGTCTGCCATCTTTGCTCAGAAAAGTCCATCCCAGTGTTTCAGTCACCTGACTTTCAGCCTCTATAGCTTCATCACTATTTTATCAGATGGTGTAGAAAGCAGTGCAGTCAGTGAGGAGAATAAAGAACTGAAGCTTCAGTGTATATATATTTCCCAACTTATAAAATATCTTTAGAGAGATTACAAAACTATATGTATATTACCATAATATTAAAAATAGATTTGAAAATCTTGGAAAATGACAAAAAAGAACCAGAGTAATAATAATGTCTGTATTGTGATTTATACACATAAAAGCATGTAAAAATTTCATTCAACATGAGTCCCACTCATTGTTTATGCATGTATGTGCATATGTGTGTGTGATACATATGGGTGTTATATTTGAGCCCATGAATATTTTTTTTTCTTAGAATGAGACAGAAATGGATCCATTATGTATATTCTACAGAGATATCATGGATTAAAGGCTTTTTGTTTAGTTGATGTGTGGAAACAATACACATCCTGAAAATTGCACACAAGTTACTAACACCTGGGGGACATGGCTTACAGGGTAAAATCCAAGTCTGTGGCACAGGTTGTGAGGTCATTTCATAACTTTCTCTCAAAACTTGACTACTTTACCTGTTTCAGTCCCTATCATTTTTCATCTTGCTGCCTACACTACTCCTTTATTATTTCCATTTTTATATGTGTATGTGCTGTATACATACTATCATAATGCATTTGTATTTGGTCTATTTTTCTCTCACCTATTAGAACAGACTGAATTATTTGATGGCTAAGACTTTATCTTATTTATCTTTGTACTCTCAAGGTCTAGCACATAGTAAGAGCTCAGTAACATTTTAAAATATGAGCATACCATTATGCTATACCCTGTACCCCCTAAAACAATACATTAGCTGAAAATGTACAAGGCAATATGTATCCCTTAAATCCCTTAAATCTGACACTCTACTTATCCAATCATCTTTAATACTATCATGTAACAAACTAAAAAGAGTGAGAGAAATGCTTAATCATTTTAAATCATGTTTAAAATGCCTATGTTGTAGTGCTCTATAAATTGCTGAGGATATGCTTGAATTTTATTCTTATTTAGACTAAGAATACAAGCTTAATGCCAAGTGAATACACATAGAAAATTAAAAGGTATATATAGTATTGTGTTCACTGTCATATTTTTCAAGGTGATCATGCTTAGCTCATAATAAATTTCCCAGTGAGAACTTACCTGAAATGCCATGAAAAGAGCTACATTTAGGCATAATACTTTCTATTATTTTATTTCCCCTTATATTGGGATATTATAATTTTGTATCATTGCCATTGCCTGAAAAATATTTATTACTAATATTGTTTGTTTTCTATTGTCACAGTAACAAATTACCATAAATTTAGTGACTTAAACAACACAAATTTATTATCTACAGTTTTGTATTTCAGAAGTCTGACATGGTTCTCACTGGATAAAATCAAGATGCCAGCAGGGCTAAGTTCCTTTATTTGTATGCTCAAAAAAATAACCAATTTACTTGCCTTTTTTAGCTTCTAGAGGATGCCTACATTTCTAGGCTAGTAATCTTCTTTCTTCTCAAAGTCAGCAATATTAAATCTTTTTGACCATGACCAAGTGAGGTTTATCCCAAGATTACAAGGTATGTTTGATGTCTGAAAATCAATTAATGTAATACACAATATCATTAGGATAAAAGGTAGAAACCACATGATAATTTCAATCAACACAGAAAAAAGTGAAAAATTCAATACTTTCCTGACATATTTTAAGCTATTCTCTTTCATGTGTGATATGCTGTAGTCCAGGAATTTTATTGTGTTTTAAAGTTGCTCTCAGTTTTTAAATGAGTACAAGTTGTCAAAATAAGACATATCTTTATCAAAAGAAAAGCTAGAAAAAAAAAAAAAAGCAAATCATTAACCTCTACAATAGTCATCCCAAGAAAATGATGTTTCCCAAACCTAAGACATACTATAATTTAAAGTCACATTACTGCTTTTGGTAGTCAATTACTATATAACAGCTTAATGTATCCAAGAATAAAGGCATTCAGAAAAATCATTAAGAACAAAGATAAAATTTCTTGGGTCAGTCTAGCCAAGATACCAGACAACAGGTCTTTGATAGCTTTTTAGAATTCCAACTTTTTGGAAGTTCAACTTCTTAAACCAGATTGGGGAAAAAAAAAAAAATCTTTCAGCCAGAGACCAATTGTTGTGCCATATGTTTACAGAGTCTAGGTTAACACTCTACTTACCCGTAGCACCTCCTTTCTCATAGAATGAATCTTTGAATTTGATTTTCTAGAACCCACCCACCCTTACTGCATTTTATTGAAACCCCCCTTTTTTTTTTCATGTCCATGTACTCTTATTAGAGTTACTATGTATTTATTGTATTTTAAAAGCAATTTAATGGATATTAAAGATTCAAATATGGAGAAGAGCTTATGAGATTTTCTGCCCCACTTACCAGCACATCCCATTTCTACTTCCTAAGACAGCCACCTTTTTGACCCTTAACTATTTCTTCTGATAGGTCTATGATAGCAATGTTATTTCTGAAATAATTAATTTTGGACATTTAGATATTTTTTGTATACTGCCTGCCATGTTATATGAGGATTTCTCTCTCTTATACCAATAAGTCCTACTTATTGTAAGTAGGACTTATTAAGTCCTACTTAAGTCCTACTTTGCTGGAAAGACCAACTGGTACATCACAATGATTATTATTTTGTTTTTACTGAGATTTTTATTTTGCAGGGTATTTTTATTTTGTAATGTTTTGTATTTTAATTGCATAATGGTATACATATCAAAAATTGTACATGAAACACATATAAAGTGTTTAAGGAATCTGTTCCCTTCAATAAGCTTCATGAACTGAAAACCATCATACTTTAAAGTCCTCTGTAAACCTCTCTGATTGCATATACCTCCTCTAAGAGGTAAGCACTATCCTGAATTTTGTGTTAATTATTTTCTGGCTTTTATTTGTGATTTTACCATCAATAAATATATGCACTGTACATATAAATTTTATTTTGATGCTTTTAGATGTTAACATAGGAATTTTACCCTGCATACTTCACTTAACAAACATATGTGTTTAATAGTACTTTGACTCCATTCTTAAACCATAGAGGGATTTATGCTTTAATTGTATCTATGCCAGTTATTTGTTGCTGAATAACAGTCATTGTAAATTTAGTTGCTTAAAAATCTTTAATGTTTTATTATTATTCAGCCAGATAATTTCTTTTGTGATTTCTGATCTACATGCTATCAGACAGGCGGGGTCTGTAATCATTTGAAAGTTCATTCAATTACATGTCTGGTGCCTTGGAAGGGCAAACTTAAAGAGCTTGGAACTGAAAGAGCTGGAGCTCTTTGGGCATCTCTCTGTCTCTAAGTGGTGTTTCCACATGTCCTCTCTAGCATGTCTGTGTCAAGGGAACCAGATTTTCTTAATTAAGTCTCAGGCTTCAAAGACATCTGTCCTTAAACAGAGAATGTCAAGCCCAGACTGTATTGTCCTTTATGACGTAGCCTTGGAAATCAAGCAATGTCAATTCTGCTGTATTAGAGGCAGTTACAAAAGTCCATCCGTCATCAAGAGGAGAAGAAGTTGGTTCTACATAATGATAGTGAGTAAAAAGGAAGACCTTACGGGGCCAAATATAGTTCCATGACTATTTTGGAAAATATAATATGTCACAACCCTTCTTTTGGCCCAAAAAATTTACATCTTTCTTCCATCATCAGATTAAAATCAACCCTTCCCCAGGATACCTCATCTCTTCGCAACATCAAACTCAGCCTTGAGGTTCAGGATGTCACAATACAGATAAGGTTTTTGTGTGGATGAAATTCCTCTGCTACAGTTAACTTTGTCAGCTAATTGATCTAAACACCTGTGAACTAAAGAAATACATTATCTGCATCCCTCCCCCCTACATACACACACAACCTACAATAGTGGAACAGTCATATGATAGCAATTATAGACCATTCCAATTAAGATAGTGAAAAGACAAGGTTCCAGATGTCACCGATCTATAGTAATTCCAAAATACAGCATTTTGGAATTTCCTTGAATAGAAGTCAGCCCCATTGTTTGGGACTGATTTGCAACGGCTCTTAGCTTCAACCTCTGGATTCTTGGTTCTTTCTTTTAAGTCATCCTTTGTTTTGCATAAGAAATAACAAGTATTTGAAGCTGAGCTGGCTTCTGTTAATCATAATTCTAGGTTCCAAATACCTTTTCTGACTTTGCATGGTCTCTGTCCATTTTAGACCTAGTTGATGGTGTTCTGCCAATATAATTCTTTTTAAAGCATTGTGTGGCAACTATAAACCTTATTGTGGTTCACTTCATTAGACAAAAGCCCTATCCCCAAATCTCTTCAAAATAAGCCTTTTCTGTCTAGAATTTCCTGTAATGTAGCTATTGGCAGCATTCTTAAGCTTCTTAGAAGTTCCGTTGTTTAACAGGAAAGATGTGTATGGCATGCTCTTAAGATGCTTAAATGGAGTTCTGTCTGTGCCACTGCCTTAAATCTTTCTGAGGTGTTAACAAAAGATTATAAAGTCACATCCTTGTCAGACAACATATTTAAACCATTTCCCTTGACAGTGCACTGAATTTTATTTATGCCCAGAAGCTATGTCTCAATTTTAACATAGAAAATAAGATAATCAGAATAAGAATCAGTTTTATTTTAGATTCATGCAGATCCTGGTGCTTTTATATTTACCAGTTATCTCACTAGCTTATCTCTCTTTTCTCATATTTTATTAGACAAGAAGAAGACAATCAGCAACTTCAACACTCTGCCTAGAAATAGCTAGATCTCTTAGGTTAATAGGTACTTTTTCTTTTTTCCATGTCACTGCAGGTAATAGTGTTGCTACACTTTCTGTTACTACAGCTCCTAATACCACTGTACTCACTTTCCTTTTAGTAGCTCTTATTTATTGCCTCCTTAAGGGCCGTCAAGCTTTTGCCAAGTTTCTTTAAGGCCATTAACATTACTTCTCTATCAGGTACCAAAACAGCTTCCAGTTACTATTGATATACAGCATACCAGCACAAACCTTAGTGAATCAAAACAACTACATATTTAATTATTATCTGTCATGATTTTGAAGATTGGCTGGGTTAGCTAGGTGGTTTTTATATCCTCTCAGAAAGCTGTAGTCAGACAATGGCTGGGCCTGAAATCTTCTGAAATCTCTCTCAATTACACATTAATTGTCCCAGCTAGGAAACTCAAAATGAGTTGAAGACAGGAATAATGGGGTCTGCTTGAGCACTTCTCTCGGTCTTTATGTGGTCTTTCTATATGATCTCTCCAGAGCCAGATAGAAACCACATCAACTTTTATAACCTAATATCAGAAGACATTAATTATAACATCCACCACATTCTATTTGTTGAAGCAGTCGCAAAGCCTGTCCAAGTTAAAGATGAGAAGAAATAGGAAACATGTCTTGACAAGGGAGTGGCAAAATTTTAGAAGAGCATAGGGGTCCAGAAATATTTTTTGAAATACAGTATGTCATACATCTAATCTGCTTCTAAATTATACATTATTGTCAAGATTTCATCGAAAAATTTTCTTCCTGGGTCATTTATCTTCCTTCTAAAGACCACCTTTAGAAGTATCTTTAGTAAATAACTGTCTGTTGGTAATGGACTCTCAGACTTAATTTGCCTGAAAATATTTATGTAATTCTCATACTTTAAAGAAAATGTGGTAAACATAAAATTCCAGAATCACAGTTATTTTTTCCTCAGAGCTTTGAAGATATTATTCTACTGTATTTTGGTGTTCTATTATTGATTTCTATATTGGTTTTTATTGCTGACCTTGAATAATCTATTGCCAGAAACTTTGGTTGCTCTTCTCTACTTATATGTTCCTCTCTTCATGTTTGCTATTCTATAATTTTGTTGTGAAGTGTCTAAATATCAATATCCTGTTTTAGAAAATTCTACTTTGAATTTATTGGGCTTCCTAAATGTAAGTATTAGTAGCTTTTATTAATTCTGGGAAACTTTCAGCCATTATCTCTTTTCATATTATCTTCCCCAAGTTGTTTTTAACTTCTACTTTAAATTCTCTCATTAGGTTTATGTTACATTTTCTCACTCTATATTCCATATTGCAATTCTTCATTTCATATATTTTTTTTATCTTTGTGAAATGTATTATGGGATAGTTCTTGTGACTTCTGTGAGAAATTTCTTTTGATATTCCATATTTCTCTCTTCAGCTGTTAAGCTATTAGTTCAACCAGTTTAATCTGGTCATTGAATTCCAATATTAATGTATATTTTAATATATTCTATATATTTATAGATTCCTAATTATTAATATACTTTATTTTTTGATATTTAATTTGTTCTTTTTCTGATATGCCTCCTCAATTTCAATAGCCTCATATTATTGTATAATTCTTTTTGTATTTTTATTTATTAGCCATATTAAATGTATTTAATTTGTATATATGATAAGGGAGAGGTCATCTACTTTGCTGATCTGTTTCAATAGATTTTTTTATTTGCTGACTCTCTCTCATGATTAGTTCCTTTAAGGGCTTAATGATACTTTTCTATAACCTCATTTTCCTGAAATTATTTAAAGCCAATGTCTTAAAGAGGAATTATATTTGTTTGTCATGCTTCTACAACTTTAACCACCATGAAAAGAACTAAATTTTCTGCTTATTTTTTTTGGGTTGGGTTAATTATAAAAGTGCATGAATTCTATACTCAAACCCACATGAGTAAAAGGCCTGAGTTTGGGAGTCTTCAAGTAGCATTCTTCTTCTTCCCCTCCTCTTCCACCTCCTTCTTCTTTAACTCCTCCTTCTTCTCCATTATACCCCCAAGGGTATCACTATATTAGGTGTCTGATTTTCACAGTTGCCTCTGATCTGCCCACCATCCTATTGGCCTCAGATTTTGTATCTTTTTATCCAATTGCACAGGCTTCCCACCTGCGTTTTAACTGTCCTGAGTTCAATGACCCACCCACAGTAGACGCCCATCGCTGTTTGCTAAAGTGTCTTTACTAAAGAGAGTCAAGCTCTAGGATCAGCAGAGGCCTCAAAGCCAAAAGCTGGATCCAGTTATAACCTAAACCCCTGGATTGAATCTGTTTTGCAACTTTTGCCTTTCATGGAACATCAGCTCAAGCATGCATTTTAAAAGCAATATTTTCTATTATATACTGCATTTTTAGGGATGTTATATTAGAATTGATTTATCTGAACATATAAATTGTTACAGGATTAGAAGCACTAATTTTGATATTTGAGCCTTGTGTCTTTGGTAATCCATTTTAATTCTGAATTTGATGAAAGCTCTAAGAGCTTTAACTCCATCCCATTATATTAATATATATTTGGTATAGAAAACTTTTTAAGCTCATATCTTAGCTTTGCATTCACCACATTCCTAGTCTCCAACCTATGTATTTATATTATATTATATATTATTATAACACAGATCTTTCCGTATGATCTGTGGATAGGCCTTTGACTATCATTATCTTATTTATGGAAATTTGGGGGACTACAAATCCCTGTTTGTTATCCCCATATTTGCTTTTTTTTTTTTTTTTTTATACTGGAGCTGAGTAGTGGCTGCCTTTATTTTATTTATTTATTTATTTATTTATTTATTTTTGGCTGTGTTGGGTCTTCATTTCTGTGCGAGGGCTTTCTCCAGTTGCGGCGAGCGGGGGCCACTCTTCATCGCGGTGCGCAGGCCTCTCACTGTCGCGGCCTCTCCCGTTGCGGAGCACAGGCTCCAGACGCACAGGCTCAGTAGTTGTGGCTCATGGGCTTAGTTGCTCCGCGGCATGTGGGATCCTCCCAGACCAGGACTCGAACCCGTGTCCCCTGCACTGGCAGGCGGATTCTCAACCACTGCGCCACCAGGGAAGCCCCCCATATTTGCTTTTATAGAAGAATTACCTGTAGTAGTTTCTTACATTTAAGCTACATTTAGCTTTTTGAAGTTTTATGTCTTTAGGAGCCCAATGAAGACCAATATGGTTCCCTTAAGTAACCAATATCACCTTGAGGTCATCAAAAGCATTGCTTTGGACCACATATTTTCCTGAAGTATGGCATATAGCCCTCATTTTCCACTTCCCTCTATCCCCCTCCATTTTTATTCAGACAGCTTTCTTTAGTTTGTAACATTTAAGCCTGCTTATGCTGGCTTTTTTGCTTTTCTCCTTTGTGTAATGTTATCACTGCGATTGGATCAGAGCAGCGTGTCTTCATTTATTTTACATTTTGTTTATTTGCCTGTTTAAGGCCAAGCTATTTGTTTTGATTATGTACTTCTCTATATTTGGATTTATGGATAGCCTCAAAAGTAAGAAAAATGAAGTGAATGAAGGTTCATTTGTTCAAAAAATTTGGCTCACTTCTACCTCCTAAAGCAGTATAATTCCACTCTGGAAGTATCTCCATTTATTCCTATTCCTCCCCTAGACTTTCTTCCATATGGCTTATCTTTCCTGAGTTTCACTTAGAGACTTAATTTGTTATATATGTTGGGGATGAAAGTCATGAATTGCCTTATCTACACACCAGCAGAAATAATTATCACCCTTGAATCTCACCTGATAAAGCTTGATATATTTTATCTATCTTTCAAATTTCTCAAAGTTTTACGTAACAATAGAATATTGCTATTCCAGATTTCTCAATTATTCCTGTTAACTCTTTAGTTACAAATTTAAGAGGCAAACTCTCAGTATCCCCCTGGTTCTTGTTTACCTCCGGGGCTAACTACTCTGTGTGATTTTTAAACTCTCATCTATTTTCTTCCATTTAATCACTTTGACTCCCAGAAACCCTAGTGACAATTGAATTAGCTTCCATTTTCTTGGTTCCATGTCAAATAGTAGTTGGTTTTAAATATACCTCATTATCTTTTTTATTTTTGGTTCCCTTAACCTCTGAGATGTTTGTATTTTGTTTTATTTTTTAATAGATTTTATTGGAGTATAATTGCTTCACAATACTGTGTTAACACAATACTGTGTTAGTTTCTGTTGTACACCAAAGTGAATCAGCCATATGCATACATATGGCCCCATATCTCCTCCCTCTTGAACCTCCCTCCCATCCTCCCTATCCCACACCTCTAGGTCATCGCAAAGCACCGAGCTGATCTCCTTGTTCTATGCTGCTGCTTCCCACTAGCTAACTATTTTATGTTCGGTAGTGTATATATGTCATTGCTAATCTCACTTCCCCCCAGCTTCCCCCTCCCACCCTGTGTCCTCAAGTCCATTCTCTATGTCTATGTCTTTATTCCTGCCCTGCAACTAGGTACCATTTTTTTTTTGGTTCCATATATATGTGTTAACATATGATATTTGTTTTTCTCTTTCTGACTTACTTCACTTATCAAAAAGTCTAGAAACAATAAATGCTGGAAAGGGTGTGCTGAAAAGGGAACCCTCCTGCACTGTTGGTGGGAATGTAAATTGATACAACTGCTATGGAAAACAGTATGGAGGTTCCTTAAAAAACTAAAAATGAGATGTTTGTATTTTAAAAATGCTTTATGGCTCACCAGATCAACTGACCTCTCTCATTCTTCCTTCTTTCCTTCTTTCCTCCCTCCCTGCTTCTTTGTTTCTTTTTTTTTTAATTAAAAAAAAATTTTTTTGGCCACACCACGTGGCTTGTGGGAACTTAGTTCCCTGACCAGAGAGTGAACCCAAGCCTTTGGCAGTGAAAGTGGAGTCCTAACCACTGGATCACCAGGGAATACCCCCTCCCTGCTTCTTTCTGTCCTATCCATCTTTCCTTTCTTTCTTTCTTTTTTGTATTCATTCTTTATTCCTACTTTTGATTCTAAGACTAAAACATTTTTCATACTATTCTACTTACTCATTGAGCAAACTTGATTCCTAGAGAGAGAGAATCACAGGCACAAAATTTAGATTGGCCATTTTATATTTTGTGTTTGTAATTTCACTCAGGTTTATTTATTTCTCAATCAAAGAAAATAAATTATATTCTGTAAAATAAGAACAGTTGGTTCTCTTTTTCTTTTCACTGACATAGCCCATCACTTTTGTGTTATTAAAAACATAATCAGTCCTGCAAAGGAGTTTATAATACACTAAACCGATCTTACAAGAAATGTTAAATGGACTTCTCTAAGCAGAAACAAAAGGTCACAGCTACAAATAAAAAATTATGAAAGAAAAAAAAAATCTCACTGGTAAAGGCAAACATTAATAAAGGTGGTGAATCAACCACATATAAAGCTAGCACAAAGGTTAAAAGACAAAAGTAGTAAAATCATCTATATCTACAATAAGTAGTTAAGGGATACAAAAATAAAAAGATGTAAACTATGATGTCAAAAATATAAAACATTATTGGGGAGTGTAAAAATGCAATGTTGTTAGAATGCATTCAAATTTAAGAGATTATCAACCTATATATCTATATATAGATATATAAATAGATAGACATAGATATATAGTTATATAGTTACATATGACATATGAACCTTGTGATAACCATAAAACAGAAATCTATAACAGATACACACACAAAAAAGAGAAAGACATCCAAACATAAAACTAAAGATATTCATCTAATCACAAGGGAAGAAAGTAAGAGAAGAAAAAGGAAAAAAAGAACTACAAAAACAACCAGAGAACAATTAACAAAAAGGCAGTAAGTACTTTAAATGTAAACAGACTAAACATTCCAATCAAAAGACATAGGTTGGATGACAGTTAAAAGCAAGACCCATATATATGCTGCCTGCAAGGGACTCACATTAGATCCAAAGACACACACAGACTGAAAGTGAAGGGATGGAAAAAAATCCCATGCAAGTGGAAACAAAAAGAAATCTGGAATAGCAATACTTATATCAGATAAAATAGATATTGAAACAAAGATTTGTCTTAGCAATATCTTTTTGAATCTGTCTCTTTAAGCAAGGGCAACAAAAACACAAATAAACAAATGGGACTACACCAAACTAAAAATCTTTTGCACAGTGAAGGAACAACAAAACAAAAAAACAACCTACTGAATGGGAAAAGATATTTGCAAATAATATATCCAATAAGGGATTAGCATCCAAAATATACAAAGAACTCCTACAACTCAACATTAAAAAAACAACCTGATTAAAAAATGGGCAGATGGGACTTCCCTGGTGGTGTAGTGGTGGGGAGTCTGCCTCCCAGTTCAGGGGACACAGGTTCAATCTCTTGTCCGGGAGGATCCCACATGCTGCAGAGCAACTAAGCTCGTGCACCACAACTGCTGGGGCCTGTGCGCCTGGAGCCTGTGCTCTGCAGTGGGAGAGGCCACTGCAATGAGAAGCACGCTGCAGCAGGGAGTGGCCCCCGCTCACCGCAGCTAGAGAGAGGCCTGCACGCAGCAGCAATAACCCAATGCAGTCAAAAATGAATACGTGAATAAATAAATAAGTAAATTTTAAAAAGTGTGTAGAGAACGTGAATAGACATTTCTCCAAGGAAGACATAGAGATGACCAATATTCCCATGAAAAATGCTAAATATCACTAATTATCAGGGAAATTCCAATCAAAACCACAATGACATATCACCTCATATCTGTCAGAATTGTTATTATGAAAAAGACAGCAAATAACAAGTGTTGGTGAGGTTGTGGAATAAAAGGAACACTAGTATACTGTTGGTGGAAGTGTAACCTGGTATAGACATTATGGAAAATGGTATCAAGGTTCCTCAAAAAATTAAAAATGGGACTACCAATCAGATCCAGCAATTTCATTTCTGGTTATATATTTCAAAGGAAATAAAAACACTAATTCAAAAGATGTATGCACCTCTGTGTTCATCACAGCATTGTTTATAATAGCCAGGATATGGAAACAACCTAAGTGCCCATCAATAGATGAATGGATAAAGATGTGATATATATATATAGTAATAACTTTGTATGGTAACAGATGCTTACTAGACTTATCATGGTGACCATTTTATAATGTATATAAGCGTCAAAACACTATATTATGCACTAGAAAATAATAATATATCAGTAACGTTGTATGTCTACTATATTTAAATTTTTTTAAAAGTCCTACAATCTCAGTCAGGGCTTAGGACATTTTATTCTTTCTCCCGGTATTTGTACCTTGGTTTAAAAAAAAATAGAAATTTCCATCCTTTTGGAAATGCTGAGAAGAAAACTTCTATCTTGACCTCTTGTTTTCCAGTCATATTTATTTGATTGTAAAATCCGGAGAAAAAATCGTCATGACACATATGTGTTGTAGCTTACTTTTGGGTCTGTTTTTTGGTATCTTCCTGTTTTTCAGCCTGAAATCATTCTCCAGTGATTCATGGAGAAAGCCCACTTGGGCTTTTTTTGCAGGAGAGTCTTGACTCTGCTCTGTGTATGTGTATGTAGATAATTTCAATTCAATAGAGGAGCTGTCAAAAGTCCATTTTGTCCCTGAATCTTGTTAAATTCTCCAGGTAAATCACAGCAACAACCATCTTGATCCTTAGATCCTTCCTCTGTTTCTCCATTTGGATCCCTCAGAACTCCCACAGAATCTTTTAAGAATGATAAAATCCTTTATAACATTAAATGTCTACAAAATCCTTTGAAAATCTATTATCATTATGGATTTGAATGATAAATAAATGTAGAAGTTATTCAAGTTGTTAAAGTTCTTTTAAAGAGAAGGAAAGTGGGACTTGAAGAGATGAAATAACCCACCAGAGTTTACAGAGATGTCATGTTGCAGAGCTGAGGCAAGAACTAAGATGTGTTAATATAAAATTACACTCCAGGAAAATTGCAAACCCTTAAAGTGCATTTAGGTAATTGAGCTGAAGAGTATGGTGCATTAGACCTAGAAATCTGAACGTTCACAGTCGATTCCTCAGGTGGTAGTTGTCAAGATGTTTGACACTTCGCCATTTTCAAGCTTCCTTGCTGCCAGTGATCCCGAGGCTCTGTGTCTCCCTAGGCCAAGGACACTCATGCAAATGACCCACTTAATGTAAGGGAGCAAACTTTTGACCATTGTTTTCAAAGGAAATGTGAAGAAATTTAAGTAGAGAAATGTGAGCTAATCACTGCTTTAGCTATGGGGAACAGCTAAGAGTTTTTCACAGTTTTAATGAGATTTTTAACACTGTTCTTCCTTTGTTATTTGTCTTGCTTGTTCTACATTAGTAACTCTTTTTTAACCACATTAGAGAGGGTTGGAAATTACTTGATGAAACACCCATCTATTGTGGTAAAAGTGCTTTCATGATTAGATTTCTGGCTGTGTAATTTTTTTTTCATTGTACTCCATCCATCGCAATAATCGGAAAGGTCATGAGAGTAGTTCTTTCTAGACCAGCCAATGTTACAAAGCTGACAAAATGCTGGAAGTGGATTTTGTCATATGTCCGTGATACAAAAGAATCAGCAATGCTGTCCTCTTTAGTAACAACAGTTAGTATAAGTTTATTCCAAAGAAACACATATGATAATTAATGATCTGGAGATGGTCAGAAATGTGCACAGAAATGAGAGTTTATTATGATCAAAGCTACATTTTGTCAAAAAGCTTAGCAACTTTTGTTCTTCATGACCCAATGTTTAGAACTGTGCAGTTGTCAAGGCAGCTGTACAGAGCATCTGCTAAGTAAATCGTGCAGAGCCGAATGTGGGAAAGTAAATTGAAAACTCGATTCAGTTACAAGGAATGAGTCCTATGAGATTCTGGGAGCTCAGCTAAGCCGTCTCTGTAGGGCTTTTGTCTGATGATGGAGCTTGAACTTCACTGGGCAGGCAATCAGGAAGCGATGATGGCTGTAATGTGGGGTAGATCAAGGGCAGACTGGAATCCACAAGCATGAGCTGGAATCTTACAAGATGTTAGGAAACTCTTAAGAGATGCAGAGCTGAGAGAACAATGCAGAGATGATATGTAGATATATATAAAGACAGGGAAATCACATACAAAAAATAAACTGGCCTCATTAATCTCAAACAGGGTTGGACTATTCATATTTTTTTCATGTACTGTACACTAAATGGTATATAAGACTAGAAATTCTAGAAGATACTACTGTTGGCTTATTTTTTTTGAAAGAAATTGATCTCTCTTAGGGGTCATTAGACAAGATCAAACTCTTGTGGGTGATTAATGGGTTTCTCTGAAAAAGTGGATATTTCTGCTGTTAATTATGTATTCTAGGAAGAGATCAAGGGCCGAAACACAAGAACTGAGGAAGGCAGGAAGAAAAACAGTCTCTTATAAAGCACTGACACTGACATTGACACTGGAGGTAGAAAAAAGTTGGACAAAATCTATGAAGAGACAGCCCTGTTCTCAACAGGATCACCATGGCAGTGGCACTGGACATGTGGGCTTCAGTAGGCACTGTAAATTACTCCTCTTTTGTGTTATACTTCTTTCCTTATATTTAAATCTGTAATAATATCTCATCACAATTTACCATCAGGTCTTAGCTGTTATTGTGAGTAATTAAATCAAAGGTCTGTGACCTACTTGGTAGCAGCCTGAGGAAAGATAGGTGTCCAGGAACTTTAGAAAACAAGTCCCATGAAAAGAGCAAAGGCCTATGGAGAAAGTATGCAGCAGCCATTGGAGCAGAGGGCCCCATCCCCAGGACAGGTTTGTGACAGATGGGAGCATCCTCCTGTTAATCCGAGATGTACTTAACAGGTCGCTGTGGGAACATATAAGTAACCAGCAAGACAAGACTCCCCACAGTAAAGCAGGAGGAAGGAATGTAGTAATAATAATTTAGTTTATGAAAAACAATAAAAAAACCATTAAACTGATAAAATAGTTGATATAAGTTTCATATTATAAAAAACTGAGTCCCTAAAACTGGGTCATTCTAGAATTATTCATTTAAAATGAAAATTCACGTGCCAAAATGAAAGTATGACAGCTAAAGCATGAACAAAAGATTTTTTTAAAAGGAAAGCACACTAACTTCATATTTTGTGAGAACAGGAACAAATGTATTAAATCTCTTAACTGACATTAAAGGGGAAAGTATTTTAAATTCAGAGGAGACGACATTAGACTTTGCATCTGAGCCCATTTGTCCTCGTTCTGACACTTCTTTGGGCATATGGATCCAAAAATCTAGACTAACTGCCCAAGGAGCCCTACATTGTTTCCTGAAATGGACAAGGCAGCCTGCTGACAGCTAGATGCTTGTTTGAAACTGCTTGGATGCACAGCTGTGATGCCTATGGGGTATCACATCCTGAGTTTGTGTTTGCCAGCTATACTCAGCCTATCTGAATAGGAGAAGATTAAAGAAAGGTTTTCTTGCCTGGACTTGTCTGACAAATCACATTCCTGGACTGATCTTCTTGTAGAAGCTGCAGTTACATTTAGATCAAGGACTAAAAGCACCTATTCCCACCACAACCACCTTACATTCAGTTGGATAACTGTTATGACAGTTCCTCTTTATCTGTCCATTCATCAAATATTTACTGAGTGCCTGTGATGCTATGCTGGCCACTGGGAAGACAGATGGGCAGATCCTCATTTGTCAAGGAGCCCAGGCCAGTGATGAGGGAGGGAAGCAAACAATTACAATAGATCCATCAGTAAAACTGCTTGACCGTGAGCAGCTGAAGGGTACTGTTTAATCCCACCGAGATGCTACCATTGTCTGTTGCTGTCACAGAAGAGGCTTTTATAATGTGGAGAGTGGGAATGAAAGTCTTTAGAGGGAAAAAAAATCAAGATGCTGATGTGTGATAGAGATTTTTTTTTTCACATCGATCATGTTTAATATGTGGAATTGAGTTAGGAAGCTCAATTTTTTTTTTTTTTTGCTTGGGAGACAGCATAGGCATTAAACAGATTTTATAAGGCAGTGATAGGAAGTAAAGGCGGGCAGGCACCACTCCTCTCCCTAACACCCAAGGCAGACATTTCTAATAGAGCCCACATACATAATTTCCCCTTTCCAATAAACTGCTCCCAAGCTGTCACCACCAGCCGTCAGGCTCCCTGTGCGGAACAAAGCTTTTCTCTATTTCTCTTGACGTAACTGTGCTTTCTGGTATGGTGGAAAGAGTCTGTCTTAGTTTGCAATCTCTCTGAAATGTTCTGGAAGAGAGATAACAACATTATTCCAACAAGACCTTGAGCCAACTTTTGGTTTGGCTTTAAAAGTTTCCAGGGGCTATATTTGAGCTGTTACCTAGTGTCCTGTCACTCTGTCCTAGCTGAGTGAGCTTAAGATTGAATTCCAAGTGAACCCTCTTTTGCTTTCAGCATTTCTCAGATAAATAATAGGGTAATGGTATTTTTATCTGTATATATACGTAGTTCCAATATTCAAGTATTTTTTTTTCCTCTAATCATATTTAATACTTGGTGCATGTATCATTTCCTTAGAGACATGTTCCTTGATCACCCTGTGTGGTGAAATCATATTTTCTATCCTTTGTTCTGCCGTATTTTTATTCATAATACATGACTTTTTATACATTAACATCTTTTCCACTTGAATACAGCTCATGAGGGCAAATAATTTTATGTCTTATTCACCATGTAACCTTAGTACCTACAATTAAACCTTTCAAATATTTAATGCTTAATTGAAATATGAAACAATTGTGAGAGGCAAGCATGGCACAAGCATAATTTTGATGAGAAAGCAAAATCAGAGGGCCTCTTGGCTTGATTAAAGTACACACGGTAAACAGCAAAATCCCTGCACCTTTGCTACCTTCATTTTGGTGCCTCCAAAGCTTAAGTTTACGTGGTGCTTGTTAATAGCCTGTTCTCACTCAAATGAGGTTGATAAGTAGATACAACCAGAGAAAATCCAACAAAACCTAGAATTTAGAAAAAACTGTATGATATACAGAGAAATCTGAAAAGAACTCAGAATCATTAACTTTTAAAAAGAGACTAGCACTTTTACGGCTAGCCATAACATGAGTGGTGCATGCAAGACCCTACAGGATTCATTAAAGCTCCTCGAAAGCTCAACAGCTCACAGAACTAATAAAAATTTCAGAAGATTTCTTTTATGCTTGATCACTCGTCAATTAATTCTCCTAAATTATTTCAGTTCATCTTTTATTTGCTTGACACCTACTATCACAGCAATCCATTTAATTGACATTTTCCTTAATGAACATTCAAGAGAAGCAATTGAAAATGAGTATTATTTTCTTACTTTCAACTACCTTATTTTGTCCTTGCAAGTTTATTCCCGGTTTTCCTATTTTAAAATAATTATGATCCCCATTTAAAGGAATTCTAAATTTCAGTATTAAATTTGCTGTATTCTATGAAATAATAAAATGATAAAGGAAGACTTTCACAGATACTTAGGATTAATTGAGAATTGCACATGCCTGTTTTTATGAATATGTAATAAAGGTATATATGTTCCAGTTGCCTAAGTTACATAAATATTGTTAAGTTGCTAAATTGCTTGACATGAATTTTTGAATTTCTGGCCTTACCAGAACTGTCAACAATTCAGTTGGTTAAAAGCAGAATTTGTAATACAGCAACCTTGAGATCTCTAAGGCAGCAAATAAAAAAAGTTTCACCCTCTAACAGATAGATGTCTCCTCCGACCAAACTCAATAGCAACGCAACCTTCCTCTAAAACTGTCCAAAACACAAAGCTAACACACTACAGGCTTAGGCTCATTGCAATGACACCAGATATACTGTTTACCCAGAGTTCTTTCAATTTCATTTACTTTTTTAGAATTGAGAGAGGTGAGCAAATCACCAACAAGGCTAAAACTGTCTCCAATATATTCATTTCTACCCTTCTTTTGAACACTCAGAAAGGTAGTAAATTACTTGGTAGTGAATTGTTTCCCAATTTCCCCTGTGAACCACTTTTCAGGCAGTGATACAAGCTCTATTTACAGCATACTCTGGATTTCAAATTTTCAGAATAGAGTAAGTCTTGAGTGTCCTTGTTCTCATATATTGATTACAACAGAACTCCAAAACAAATAATGAAGTCAGCAAAATTTGTCCTGAGAATTTTTTTAAATTAGAGGTTGGCCTATGTTCCTTCATGGAGTGGTGGATTTAGGCCAAATCTCTACTGGAAGAAAAGTTTGTGCTTCCACTACCTGAGTTCAGAGACTACTACAACTACTTAATAGGCATGTGAATCTGGGGAAGGTGCATAAGTTCTCTGTGCCACTGTTTTCTCCCTTGTAAAATGGAAATAATAATGTTTACCTCATAGGATGGTATGCAAATCATTTAATAAATATGAAGTGCTTAAAATGGTGTGTTGCATTCTATACTTTTATGTGAGGATTTGCTATTACTATTACTCAGTACACGCACACACATATACACATAAATGCTCTCTTTCATTACTATCGGCATGAACTGTTTGCTTTCCTTCTTTTAAAAAATGTTCCATTTCTCCCATTAATCTTGTTAATAATTAACTTGATATACTAATTTATGCAAATAGATTCTCAGATAAAGCCTTGATGTCTGTAAACCTTCCATGGTTCTCAGCTATTGAGACATTTAAACTTCTCAGCCTAACTTGCAAAAGCCTTGGTACAATTGTTCCCTTGTATTTTTGTTCCTAGAGATTTACCCACTCTCTAACTATGACAAAATTCCTCTTTCCTTAGGAGTTCTTCCACATCATATTCTCTATATTTTGGTTTTACTTTTCCCTCTCCCATAAATATCTGTCTTATTCTTCCCTATCCTTAAGTGTCCAACTCAAATTTCACTCTGGTCCTAAAGCCTTCCCAAAATTCCCCAGTAAATCTGATTTGTTTTATGTTTCATCATAGTTCCTTTTTTGTTTCCTTTTTAGTATATATCTTTTACATACCTTACTGTGGAAGGATTTACACACAGTGAAATGTATAAATCTTAAGTATACAATGTGATGAGTTTTGATAAGTGCAGATACCCATATAACCCACACTCCTGTCAATTCACAGAACATTTCCATCATCCCAGAAAGTTACCTGAGCCCCTTGCCGGTTCTCAGGCAACTTCTGTTCTACGTCCATCACTCTGGCTAGTTTTGCCTGTTTTAAAACTTCATACGAATGGGATCCCTTTTGAGTATGTTGCTTACGAGTTAAAGCACTGTGCATATAGTCATAATCTAGAGGTTAGGCAGCACAATATTTAACATACTTTAGATAAGAAATTGGTAAGAATTTGAATTAGGAAAGAGGCTAAGGTTAAGGAAATACTAAAGGAGTTAAATTATAGGGCTCTAGGTAAAATACCTATTGGAGAAAATGCTGAGGGACTCAAAATTAAGGATGACTTATTGGCTAATTGAATTTTCAGTTATTGATTATATCACATGTTAATATAGATCCTCTTTATTTGCCCCAAACTATTGAAGTATTACCGTTCCACACAGGCCTTATGAGAGTAGTATTTAAGAAAAGGAGGATTCAGCTCAGCAACTTGAACTGAAAAAGAATGAGAGGTACAGGAGGCAAAGCACAGATGCTTTCTCAAGAACTCATCAGAAGCAGAGAATTAGAGGAAGATAAACACGCAAAGTTAGGAATTGTTAGGAAAAATTTCCAATTCCCTACCACGTAAAGTATTGGGTATTTAAGCCAATTTCAGTAGATACTGATGGTCCCAAGAGTATAAAATTAATAAAATCCTGGAAACTAACAACTGGTTTACCTCAAAAGATAGTTTTCTCACTAGTTGAGTCACATTTATCTTTATCCTGGTCACTCTGATTCTTGCTTTTCTGAGTCATTCCACAATTTTTACCCCAAACCCCTTTAAGCTACCCTTCTTTCACTGCTATGTTATTGTTTACACTGTCTTATTGAATCTAGTTTGGATAGCACAAAGCCAGGTATAGCATAGTCTATCCATTTTTGAATCGAATCGTATTGTAACTGTTACGTTTTGAAGACAGCAGCTTCACCTAATGTTGCAATTTTAATCAAGTAAAGCAGACTGTTTAAATAGTCATTTCTCACATTGCTCCCCGCGTACACACTTTGTACTTAGGTGTCAGAATTTACCCTACATTTCAGATGTGCCTGTATTCACCCAGGAGTCATGAAAGATAAACTTAAGACCTTGAGAAAAACATTAAGCTGAGTCTGGAGAGTACTTACGATTTCTATTCAGTGTCTGCCTAAAGCACTCCAAGGAAATTCCCATGAAAACAACTTGAATTGTGTGTAGAGACCTTATTGTATTAGGTTTCTACTGCTGTGTAACAAATGACCGCAAACTTGTGGTTTAACACAACACCCATATGCTATCTCACAGTTCAATAGTTCAGAATTCCAGGTGGACTTGACTGGGTTCTCTGCTTAGGGTGTCAGTCGGCTGGGTTGGGTAGTTATCTTGAGGCTCTGGGGAAGAATGTACTTCTAAGCTCATTCAGGTTGTTGACAGAATTCAGTTCCATGTTCTTGCTGAGTGTTGACCTAGGACTGCTCTCACTCTCTAGCGACGGTTCCAGGTCCTTGCTCTGTGCCCCCTCCATCTCAGCAAAGCAGAAACTCCCTCATATTGAATCCCTTTATTCAGTCTGACTTCCCCTTCTACTAGCACCCAAGGAAAATGCTCCACTGCTAAAGGGCTCCTGTGAAAGTTAGACCAACCTAGATATAACCTTCCTACCTCCTAGCTTACTCTCTTACTTATCTTACTTCCACCAAGATAATCTTACTAAACAGATTAGTAAATTTAATTGTATCGAAAAATCAGTTTTACTATATATGTAACATAATCACTGGAATAACACAAGATGGCAAAGTTAGTGGGGTCAAGTTTAGAATTCTGCCTACTACAAGTATTTTAAAGGATCCAAGTTCCATAGCTTAATCCACAGTGTACATTATTTTATTGCCACTAAGTTGGTACTATTTGTTTACTATCTCTATAAGTAATTGGCATTTGCCACAGTATATCATGTTGGCAAAATACGGAAAATTTTCAAATTCCTTCTTGGTTAAGTGTTTGGTGTACTGTGGGAATGAAAGAAATTTTAAAAATTAACATTTACAACCACAGACCCTAAATGTTTGAAGATTACACATATTCAGATAATGGCTAGTGATCACTTGGCTTGATTTTTAAATCAAGATTTCATTAAAAAATAAGTAAATATTGACTATATTCAAGTAATCCACTTTGAAGTTCATGCATGCATTTCTTTTTTAGAACCTTTGGGTGTATTTTAAACACAGTGTTATTTATGCCCAGTAAAGTTTTTTTCCCTTACTTCATTGCGTACTTCATTTTCTATTTTAATCACAAACTATAGACTCTATAGTTAACTTTGAATAATGGTTTGCATAATCCTAACACCAAACCCACCCACAACTAACAAATATATAACACAACCCAGAAAACTCTTATGAACAAGATTCAAATTCAACCCCAAAACAAGTAAAAGGGAAATTCCAAAAATACTTTGAGCCAAAATGACATTACTCATATGGATAGTTAAGTTCAGAAGTATATGTACATAGGAAAATTAACATAAATGCAGCAAGAACCTACTTATCCAGTTGCTTTGAGCAATCTCAAACCTCTGAAAATCCAGCCCAATAGAACATTTACTTATTCTTGCTGTTCCAAGAAAAAGGTCTAAATAGCAAACATGACAGAGTCCCTACTTTCAAAGAGTTCAAAGTTTAGCAGAAGAGACACACATTATATAAATAATTAGTAAATTATTAATCATCAGTATAATGTAATTATTTGATATGTGTGATATGGGCTAGTTTTTTAAATTATCTGAGCCTCAATTTACATATCTGTGAAACAGGAATTACAAAACATATTTGGCAAAGTTTGTATTAGGACCAGAGATAAAATATATAAAATGTTTGACATATGGTAGGCACTCACTAAATAGGAAGTATTAAAGCATTTTATTACTAACTATATTTTAAAATATTCTTTGAGAGAGTAATTAACTATTAGTTTAATAGAAAAACTGTACTTGTAAAGAATTTCTATAATTGTAACAATTAATAAAGAATTGTATTAATTTTCAATTTTATAATAAAATCTAATACTCCATATTTTACATTATCCAGAGCACATATAAATACATTCACTCTGCTGATCACTCTGGGCCATAGATTGAAAAATTTCCATGTAAGAAGCAGCCTAATCAAAACTAAAGCCTACAATATAGATCTTTGTTGGTGAAGCTCATTAAAATCTAAAGAAATTTTAAAATGATTTCCTATTTTGAGGAATTTAGTTATATCTGGGTGATAAATATTCATCCTTTCTTGTTTAACACTTGTTCATGTGCACTATTGTAAACTCAATGTCATGTTCTTTTGTTTTGTTTTCCTGTGTCTGGGTTCACGAAGTTTCTCCCTTAATAAAAATTTTTACTGAGGTCACAGAAATTAATTTAAACATGCTCTTACCAGTGATCTACCTGATACCTATAAAATTGCCATTTTCATGTCAGAACTTACATTAATGGAATATTTCAATAGTGAACCACTTGACCAGTCCATTAATATATTTGAAATATTATTTGAAATCATCAGAGTTTCTTGCATTCAGAACATCCTGATACTGTTGACCAGCCTCTTCCAATTATTACCTGGACATTGCTCTCTTTGGACTAATTTTCGCTTTCTAAATCTAGAACATATCACGTCCAGTAGACAGTTCAACGTTTATTCATTTTACTTCCGGGTTAGCTTCTCTGGAAATAATAGCTTCTTTCTTTAGGTGTCTATACTTTTCTTAAAGTCTTTTGCCATTGAGAAAGTACATTCCTGCCGCAATTCCATATTGTCTTGAATTTATCTATCAACCTCTCTCTCTATCTATCTATCTGATAAGAATATATATAAATTATATTTTTAATGGATATATATTTAAAGGATAAAGAATATATTATAAACCATATATATATTATATATGTATTTTATATATGTGTATATATATATATATATATATATATATATATACACATATATCTCCTTTAAATAGTCATCCCTCTGTATCCACAAGTTCTGCCCCTGCAGATTCAACTTACTGTGAATTAAAAATATTCATAAAAATTTCAGAAAATTCCAAAAGTAAAGCTTGAATTTGCCATGTACTGGCAATTATTTACATAACATTTACATTGTATTCACAACTATTTACACAGCATTTATATTTTATTAAGTATTATAAGTAATCTAGAGACAATTTAAAGTATATAGGAGTATGTGCATAAGTTATGCAAACACTATGCCATTTCATATAAGGGACTTGAGTGTCCACAAATTTTAGTATCTGAGGGGGTCCTGGAACCAAACCCTCATGGATACCGAGGGATGACTGTATTTAATATCTGTGTATATCATTATATACTTTTAAAAAGATGTGGGAATGTAAATTGATACAACCACTATGGAAAACAGTATGGAGGTGTCTTAAAAAACTAAAAATAGAACTACCATATGACCCAGCAATCCAACTACTGGGAATATACCCTGAGAAAACCATAATTCAAAAAGAAACATGTACCACAATGTTCATTGCAGCACTATTCACAATAGCCAGGACATGGAAGCAACCTAAATGTCCATCGACAGAGGAATGGCTAAACAAGATGTGGTACATATATACAATGGAATATTACTCAGCCATAAAAAGAAATGAAGTTGAGGTATTTGTCGTGATGTGGATGGACCTAGAGTCTGTCATACAGAGTGAAGTAAGTCAGAAAGAGAAAAACAATACCGTATGCCAACGCATATATATGGAATCTAAAAAAAAAAAAAAAATGGTACTGATGAACCTAGTTGCAGGGCAGAAATAAAGACATAGACATAGAGATGGACTTGAGAACATGGGGTGGGAGGGGGAAGCTGGGGCAAAGTGAGAGTAGCATCGACATATATACACTACCGAATGTAAAATAGTTAGCTAGTGGGAAGCAGCAGCATAGCACAGGGGGATCAGCTCAGTGCTTTGAGATGACCTAGAGGTGTGGAATAGGGAGGTTCAAGAGGGAGGGGATATGGGGACATATGTATGCATATGGCTGATTCACTTTGGTGTACAACAGAAACTAACACAGTATTGTGAAGCAATTATACTCCAATAAAGATCTATTGAAAAAAAGATATATGTTTATATATAATCCATCATATATTTATAAATAAATGTTTTATATATGTATATATATATTAAATATATGTATATATTTTAAGAACTCCCTGTGGACCCTCCCATAAATCCACATGCATTTCCATATAGTTCATATGTTAAGTCAAACTATCTTAAACACATCCTACCAATTTGAAACATATGTATAGATTATGTAAGTCTGGTTTTGGTTGGTAGGTAGGTAACACAATTCCTCCTACCTTACAGGAGTTGCCAGTGACAGCCATAAGGTAACAAGGTAACTTTACCTAAGTTGTTCCCCTTATATGATACAGAGAATGAATACTGCCTAAAATGTTAGGGGTCTCCACCAGATTCTAAAAGACTACTTGAAAAGGCAAGAATAATGGAAAATTTAAGATGACGAATAGGAAAATTGAACAAACTAGTTCAACCAGAGGATTTGAATGTATTTTTTGGAACTAAGAGCTCTAAGTCAGGTGGGATCTGAGCTTTTTAGTACAACAGTGGGAGTATGAACCAAGAAGTAATTTTTGTTTAAAATGCCAAGAATATACAGCACTAATGCTAGTTATCACAGCAGTGGTCATGGAAACTTTTCACTTCAAAATTACAGCTCCACACACTGTAAAAAGTGTGAGTATAGCTTACTGCTCCTACTTGCTCACAACCCCTCACTCTTTAACCCTTTTTAATCTGTTTCCAAATGTCCCTCTTGAGAAATGGTCATCTTGAGTTTTACTGGTGGTCATCTTTCTAGCAATTCAATTGAAAAAAAGTTTACTGAATACATTCTGTAATCTCAGGGCTCTGAATACAGAGTAGAAAAGGGCAAGAAAACTTGTTCTTAAAAAACAAACAAACAAAATACTCTTCAATGAGGAACATAATATCATATAATTTCACTTATACAGAACTCTAGCAAGTGCAAACTAATTTAGAGGTAGAGAACAGCTAAATGGTTGCCTGGCGGGAGGCTAGAAGGGGCCAGGGGGAGGAATTACAAAGAATCATTAGAACAGTTTTTCTGCTGATGGATATGTTAATTTTCTTTAAAATAGAGATTGTTTCATTGTGTTTACCTACGTTCACATTTTGTGCCAATTCATTGTGTGTCAATTATTCCTCAATAATAAAGCTGTAAAAACCATTATGGCCATGTGAATACATTTTTCAGGGCTTCTCTAGGGCTTTGGAAAAGCTCTGTTAAAGTGAACACTTCTGGAACTTTACTTCCTTAGATTTACTCTAAACCTATAATGTTTATGAGATACAGCTGGACTTATACTGAGCAGTGTCTTATTCCTCAAATGAGATGAGTGTGATCATAAAGCCCTATGAGGACAGGGAGCTTTTAATGCTTGTGACTGCACAACAGTGTTTATGACTGTGTGGCCAGAGAGAGAGTCAAATGTTTGATGGAATAAATCAGCTCATCTCTCATGATAATCAGTAAGGGCTTGGTGATCAGAAATTCATCTGCTTATCATTAAACAGTTAAATTCCTCTAAAAGAATAGGTGCAGCTAAATGATTCATCACATCTTAAATATGAGAAAACCTAGAGATCCATTTCTACTAGTTCATTTTTTTTTCTCGAACTTTTGAGCAAAGCAGGAGAAAGTGTGAGGAGTCAAGAAAAGAGGTATTTCTCAGGAGTAAGTGAAAGATGTGCTTGAAATAAAGATCACACCAGCATCATGATCAAAGAGATTAGTGAGACCAAGAAATACACAGGCCTGGGCAGAGCAGAGCTGCACTGTCTGCTGCCTTCATGCTCACAGGACTTGCCCTCCTGGAGAAAGAGGCCAAAGTAGTCATCTAGTCAAGAATTCTTTTTTACACAGGTGGAGAAACTGAGGTCCAGAGACTTAGCCAAGTTAACAAGTTCATACATTCCTGGTTCTTTTTATTGTATCATACTGCCGTTTTTTTTTTATCCAGGTTTAGTCTACACTTGGTTTCATTTTTTAATGTGTATGTGTATATGTATGTGTATCATTCTAAGGAAAGAACAGAGGGAGTATGTCACCTATAGAAAATTGATCTTGTCACTTTGTCTTAACCAGTTATTTCAATTCTATATGCAAAATATCAAGTGGGCAAAGGCAGGAGTGGTATGACCCTTGCTTAAACCTTAGGTCTTTCCCATATTCTCCAAGCTTTTCAACTCATTGGAGGATGAATCTGTAAGCTATTGCCAGCAGCCTGAGAAACCTCAAAGACAAGGATGTTAGATCAGCTAGCCCAGCGAGTATTAGGTCAAAAAATTTTCTGCATGTAATACTTCAAATGACATCCTTCTATTTCTATTTTAGTAATCTTAATTCAAGTGAATTGTATTGTATGTCACTAAAAAGCCTTCTAGGATGTACTCTGGATATAAATTAGGAGTAAGTACGTGGACTAGCCTGGGAGTCAAAAGTCTCATGTCAGTTTTAGCAGTCATTTGGTGTGTGACAAGAGGTTTTTGTTTAATGTCTTTGTGCTGTGAGCTTCATTCAAGATAATGAAACAGATGATCTCTATTAGCCCATCAACTTTGGCATTCCGTAATCTAACATAAAATGGTAA
Source organism: Balaenoptera borealis (assembly GCF_965194805.1). Taxonomy (NCBI): domain Eukaryota; kingdom Metazoa; phylum Chordata; class Mammalia; order Artiodactyla; family Balaenopteridae; genus Balaenoptera; species Balaenoptera borealis. Next base: position 34,087,631 of record NC_138868.1, read on the forward strand.
ATAGCCATCTTCTGTAGACTTATAGCCATGTGGAAGACCCTTTTCTCACTGCCCACTGCCCACATCCTATTCCCAAATTCTACTGCTCCGTCCACAATCCTCCACTTCCACCCAACCAAATTCAAGCAGAAATGAATGTAGGACAGACTATTCTATGTTATGACCAAGGCTGGGACTCTTTATGCACGAAACTTGTGGTATGTGTTGGTCTTTGATTATTTCCTTAATGACTTTTCAGGTCATTGAGGGGGTAGATCACAATCACCTACCTGGCTGAATAAAAAAGTATATTTTCAGACTGTATTTGAAGGCCTTTAAAGAAACTTCTTTCTACTTGTTGTGAAATTATTTAAAGATAAGCCCTCATCATCACCATTGGAAGCCCTGTTACAAAAACAGGAAAATATATTTAATCATTGGGAAGTAATAGCTAAAAACATAGTTAATCAAGAATAAAAAATAATGTAGCTATAAAAAAACAAAAACAAAACAAAACAAAACAAAAAAAGAATAAAAATTATTTTTGGCAAGAGACCACTCTAGCAGTTTCTTTTTCTTTCTCCCACAAATATTTAATCTATTTTTACAAAATATCTGAGAGAGTGTCCCATTATTTTGGTTAGCAAGATGAAGTTTGAATGTAGCATCTTGTTCTTTTTCTTAATGTTATTAATTCAACAAATTTATTGATGTCAAATATACATAGATATCATACTTAGGCACTAGACATACAAGGTTGAATAAAGTAGGTGTTTTTAGTTCAAGTTCAGTCTACCGTGAAAGAAGCAGGACTCTAAATAGAAAATTACCAAACACAATTAAGGCCAAAATAGAGGATTTCACAAGGTGTAACTGAGAACAGAGAACAGGTGACAATTAATTCTGTTTGAGGGAGAAGGACAATTTCACAATGAAACTGGTTTTGTTGAATAAGAGATTTCCCCCATAAATAGTGGGAGTTTCCTTGGAGGGAAGAGCAGAGGAAGCATTCCAGATAGAACAACTGGAGCAGAGACATAAAGACGGGAAAGCCAATAGATACAGTTAGAGAATAAGTGATAATTTGATATTGTTGGAACATAAGCCTAACCAAAAGAAGTATTATGGAAAAGCTAATGAATTAGATAGAGACAATGTCTTAAAAAATGTATATGTCAAACTAAGGAATATGGATACGGTGACCCATGCTAATTTTTAACACAAACTTCTGGACATAACATGGTTTTGTTTGCCCAGTGTCTGACTCCTTCCTCCTCCATTTTTTTCCTAATAAAATAATTACAATTTATTTTAAAAACCTAATTCCCTCCTATATTCAGTCAATATTATTTGGCTAGAGGTGACTCCACCCCTCCATCCCCCAACCAGGAACGAGAAGGTAACCTAGGCCTGCAAGGCTGTGTATTCCTTCTCTTGACTACTGTCGTTAGTTCAAGAATGGATATGACCTGTGTTGGTCCACTAAAAATACATTTCAGAAACATCGCTGTGATGATTAAACAAGAGAAACTAAAGCCAGAGCCTAATCTAAAGCCATAAATGCCCCTGAAATTTTCAGTTTGTAAGGCAATTTTAAAAAAAAAAAACATTTTGCTCAAGCTAGTTTGAATTGAGATTCTTTCATCTGCAACCAAAACAAACAGACAAAAGAACAAGGATTTAATATGGTTATATTTTATAACATAAGATATGATTGTATTTTAAATATAGACCACTGATATTCTGATGCTAGTTTACAGCAGAGTTTGGAGTGAGAGACTGAAGCCAGAAAGATCAGGTTAAAAGTTATTGTAACAGGAAAATACTGAATATAATCTTGATTAATGCAGGGGTCCTGGAAATAAAGGTTGGTGCATTGCTTATTTTATTCTGCCTTGAATCACTAGGTCTAAGCTCACTGCCTGGCACACAGAGTATGCCTAATACATGGTTACTAAATAGGTAACTTCAGCATAGAGACACTGATAAGAGGTGTGGGGAGTGGTGAGGAAAAAGTGGAATTTAGCAAAATGCATATATTTTTAGTGAGAACAACTGGTAGATGATAATAGTGTTACATAAACCAGGGAATGAGGAGAAGGAGTTAATAATATGGGAGTAGGATGGGTAAGTGGCTAATAAAAATTGAGTTTTGCACATCTGGAGATATGGCAGGCAAAATTCTAAAACAATCCCCAAGATCCCTGCTCTCTGCTGTACGTACTCTGTAAAATCCTTTTTCATGAGTGTGGGGAGGACCTGCAAATCTGATGTAATGTTACTGCTGTGATTAGATTAAATTACCTGGCAAAGGTGGAGGATTCTTTTTAATGTAATTAATGTCCCAAAGCAGTTAATTTTGAGTTAAGTAAAAGTAGACAGCACCCTGGATGGGCCTGGCCTAATCAGGTGAAACCCTCAAAGAAGAATGGGGCTTTTGCTGAAAAGGGAGAGGCTCCCTTACTGGCTTTGAAGAAATAAGCTTCCATGTGGTAAGAGAGCCACGTGACTACATGTGAGCACCTTCCACGTGCCAAGCTTTGGGCTTGGACTAGGGAACTCATGGTGGAATACAATGGGAAAGGGTTCCAGTCTCCATTTCCAGGGTCACTTCATTAATCTAGGCACTTACTATTATGTTCCTAAGATAAGTACTGTAAAATTTAGTTTCTATTTATTTTATGACATTCTTCATATTTTAGTGTGTGTCCTAATTAACGAAAAAACCCTTAAATTTGCTACTCAACTATGAGTCCCTTGAGGTCAATATTTATGCTTCATTCCTCTTGATATATCCCAGAGTCCCTCAGAAATACATGGCACTGTATAGATGATCAGTAAATGTTTGTGAAATGTAATGAAATTAGAAGCTTAAAGTAATAAGCATCTTTTACAGAAATATAGTTCATTATATATACGTGTATGTGTGCATATATCACACTTCTGTGTTTCTGTGTTCAGGCTTTAGCATCAAAATAGATCCAGAATACAAGCACTTCTCACTACCTGAAGCAGCTGCTTTCACAGACCCATCTACATCCTCTCGGCACCCACCTCTACATGCTAAAGTCTAGTTATTACGACAAACGTGAATCTCTCCCTAAGAACTATGGACTTGCTATAGGAGCATTCTTGACCAGAGGAGGGCAAGCCAGAAGTGTCCCTTTAAACAGCCCTCAACCACTGATTGACAAGAATTTGATAGAAATCTTTCGCAGCTTTCTGAGCCCTTAGCTGGAATAACTCTTCTCTATTCCAGTTGCCTACCTCTATCTCCCTTCTATTTGCCCTGAAATACTTACCTCAACATCTGCTTCTGGAAAAACACAGATAAAGATTGCACCTCTACTGCTGCACTCTTGTCCAAACCACCAATATCTCTTATTTGGACTTTTAAAATAATTTTTGCAATTTTCTTCTTGCTTTCAAATTTGCAGCCCCTACAAAGTTTTCTGATTTCAGAAAATTAGAATGCGGTTAGAATGTTCCTTGCAAACTTGTCAGACCATGTCTCTTCCCTGATCAGAACGCTCATTACACCCCTCATTTATTGACACTAAAGGATGTGGAAAGCCCTACAGAGTCCGACTCCTCTGTGGCCTCTCTCCTCCTCCTCCTGCTCACTCTGCGACAGTCACACTGCTCTCCATGCTGTTCTTCAACAGAGTGGCACAGTCTTCCGCCAATTCCATCAGCCAGGGATTTTGTACTTTCACTATGACCTGAAATAGTCTTCCCATTTATATCTGATTGATTCTTTCCCTTGCCTATCTCGAGTTTTGTGCAAATGCTCTCCTCTCAGTGAGGATAGCCCCCATCAGAATTTAAATTTTTGTGATTCGTGGGTCACCATTGCAGTTAGTACCTTTTAATCTGCCTCAAAATATATACCTTCAGCCCAGAACTCCCTCCAATTCCATATCCACCAACTTTACTTTTCCATGTAGATGTCTAATAGACATTCAACTCAACACGTCCCAAACTGAACTGCTAATTTTACCCCCAAACCTGTTTTCCCTCTCAGCTGATGGCAGCTCCGCGCTTAAATTCAATTGCTCAGGTCAAAAACCTTAAAGTCAACTTTACTTCTCTCTTTTGTTAAAGCCCAGGTCCAGTCTTTCAGAAAATTCTATTAGCTCATTATTTAAAATATATTCACAAATTCACCACTCCGCAGCACACCCATTGTTACCGCCAGTTCAAGCCACCATCAGCTCTCATCTGGTCTATGACCTTTCTCTGGTTTCTTTGCTTCTGTTGTCAAAAAAGAGTAGCCAGAGTGATGATTTTAAGACATAAGTCAGACTATTTTACTTCACTTCTCAAAAACCTGAGTGTCTCTGAGTTTTACTCAGATTATGTAAATCAAAGTCCTTGCAATGGCCCACAAGACCTTGTATTACTGATTTCCCCATTATCCTTCTGAACATTTTAGCAGTTTTGGTCTAGTTGCTCCCACTTCCTGGAATACACTATTTTTTATTTCTTGGACTCTGGCAAAATCCCTCACCTTCTTCAAGTAATATTTACCCTGACAGCCCTATATACTGCTGCTTCAAAATGTGTCTACTGTTAGCAATACCAACTCAGATCCCCTCACCTTTTTTTCTATTTTTATTGTTTTTTTTTTTAATAGGACTCATCACCTTTTAGCAATGACTATAATTTCATTTTTAACTTTTTAAATGTCTGCCTCCTCCCAATAGAATACAGAGGATCTATGAAATTTGGAATCTTTGCTTATTTTATTCTTCAGGTTATTCCAAGTAAGTTGAACAGGGAAATAAGTAGTCCATGGAAGTAGTCAAAAAGATATGCTGCATAAATAAATTCACTACATTTTACGTATTCATTTTGTTTAGTATATCTCTACCTACTAAAGCTGCCACACTGTGTAATATACATATTATAGTCTATGTGAATGACATCCTTGGTAAAGCTGTAGGCATAGCCTTTGAAGCCCAGTAAATTGTAACATACACAAAGGTAAAGATTGTTGTCTATTTTGTTCCCTACCATATCTTCAGATCCTAGAACAATGCTTGACATATAGTAGACATTCAATAAATTATTTAATAAATGAATAAATGAGTAAAATCATCCATTAAAAATATTAGGAGAATGCAACTGGCCCAAGGTAGATGCCTTAAACATTTTAAATATAGGTCTCCCTGACATTAGCACAGTGAATGAGACACTTAACTATATTCTGTCAAATAATAGATAAAATCAACACACAGAACTTAGTGATTGTTTATGACTATAAACATAGTTGGAAGAGTAAAAAATCAAGAATAATAAGCTATAAATTTTATTTTTTTGCATTCACATTCTTTCAAACTATACCCTATCATCTTTGACAGCCATAGGGGAAGGGGAAAGGAAAGGGAAGATCAAAAATATAAAATGTCTATTGCTGCACACAGGTGGGGGATTGGAATAAGAAAGATTTCATAAGCCAGGGCCACAAAAAACAGGGTGAAACAGATTTTCATTACATGCTGGTTTTCTGATATAGTCTAGTAAATGCCATGTGGGTGAAACAGTCATTTTGATATCCTCTGTCAAAAGTAAGAAATAAATACCCCAAAACTTGGAAATGACAAGAGAAGACTTCTGAACATTTCTGACAGGGAACGCAAGTATACTGTATTCACTTACATAGTCACACACACACACACACACACACGCGCACATACACACACACTGCTCCAAACTCCTGGATCCGAATTTCTGTACTCTGAAGTAGGATGTTTAGGGTGGAGGTAGTAACAGAACCTTCAATATCTCTTGTTATTTATGATCAGATTCTACTCTGCAAAGAAGAATAACAGGGGCTATAAGTTTACAACTTCAGTCATCAGTGTGATGCTGGGAAAGACTTGACTACCAGTTTTTAACTCTGCACCATTGATTGCCTAGGGCTGATGCTTGTCCACATTAATTTCTCCCAAAGACCCTATTTGCTTTAAAATTGTACAAATTTTCAAAGCTTAGGCATCGTCTAGGACCAGCTGCTTTTTAGACTGTGATTGGGCTCGTGAGACTTCCAAGATAATTAACATGTTGTCCATTTTTACTTGGCCACTAAGCATCACCCTGACAGGGAAATTTCTAACATTCTCAAAATAATGAAAAGAACAAAACTCATAGAAAATAAATCAGATAATGATTCTGCTTAATTGAACTTACTTATTAGTTGTGGGAGACATACAGTAATTAATAAATGAGTAAGTAAATTGTGTTGTACATTAGAAGGTAAGTACTGTGGAATAATAGAAAAAAATAAGGGGTATCAGAGATGTATGTGTAGGTGGTAGGCATTTTACAGGATTAAATTGGGTAGTTCTATTAAGTCAGATTCTCAAGAAGCTGATCCAGAGGTCCAGGCTAGTGTACAAATAATTTATTTGTGTGTATAAATAATGTTTTCAAGAGAAAATGGTAATAGATTGGGGTAAGCAGGATAATGATGAGGAAGAAAACAAACAAAGGTTCAGTCTCAAGCAAATCATTGGCCTCAGCCTCGTACTGTAGAGTTGCTCTGAAGTGTATATCAGTTTCTATCTTAGCAAGAGAAAAGAGGACTGTGCTATTATACTTCCATATCAGACAGTCATTGGCTAAAGGCCACCTCTGGTGGAAATAAGGTGGAACATAAACTCCCGGGAACTTCTGGATCTCTGCAAAAGCTTAAGCAGCTTCAGTAACATAGGGACAATCCTCCAGAGTGTCCCAGATGCAGGTTTCAGGAGGAAAGCTGGGGAAAGAGCATACGGAAATAGTAAAATGAATATGAGGAGATCTGGGCAGAGTACCAATGGTGTCTGCAATAGTCATGGTAAGTTTCACTGACAAAGTAGATTTGTGCAAAGACTTGAAAGTTAAGAGAGTTAGCCCAGCAGAAGTCAGAGGAGAGCATTTCAACAGTGGGGAAAGTCAAAGCAAAATCATTATTTAAATAAGTCCACAAATTCTTTGATACTTTCTTCAAAAATTATATTCAAATCCGCTTCTTGTTTAGCATGGACTGGACTTTGTAATTTGCTTCTCATGAATCTATAAAACAGAAGTGATGGTATGTGACATCTGAAACTAGATCATAAAAAGCATTGAAGCTTATTCTTGGTCTCCTTCTCTTGGATCACTCTGACTGAAGCTAGCTGCCATGTGCTAAGGACATATCAAACCTCCCTAAGGCCCTCTGGCGAAGACTTAGGCCTCCTGCCTGTAGCCATGTGAGTATGCCATCTTCAAGTATATCTTCCAGGTCCAGTCAATCTTTCAGATGACTGCAGCCTTGGCCAACATATTGACTGCAAGATGATGGGAACCCCTCACTAGAGCTACCCACCTAAGCCACTCTCAAGTTCCTGACCCACAAAATCTGAGAGGTTGTGTAAATTTGTTGTTATAAGTCACTAAGTTTTGGGTAATCTGTTATGCCGCAATAGATAACTAATATAAGCCCTAAGTGGAGGACATACCTAGCATGTTCAAGAAACAAGATAGCTAGTTTGAAACAATAAAGACTAATTTAGTAGCAGGAAGACAGTTAAAATGCTCGATCATCCTCAGTTAGCTATTTGGCTTGGAGTAGATTTTTTTAAAACTTAATCACATACACAAAGTCAATTTTTCCATGTAAGTTGCATAGTCACAGGTTCTGGTGGGCCTGGACATTTTGGAGAGACCATTATTCTGTCTACCTCAGTTGTTAACACTTATTTGTGCAAGACAGGTCTTGCAAAATTAAGGTCTGTTAAAGCTACTTTCTGCAAAGGCAAGCAAAGCAGTGGAGTTTCCTTTGCTATTTTTTTTTTTCTTAATGCAGCTTCTTGAAATGACATGGTATCAAGGTTCACTAGGATAGGATTAGAATGAACAGGCCTCAGCAGGCTTGTTGCTAATTTCCTTTGAGAGAGAATTGTGTAGAGAGTGGGGTTTGAATGTGTGAGCTTTGTTGGGGGGTTTATTTTTATTATCTACTTCACCTCTAATAACTAAAATAACTATCAAAGGCTGCCAGTCAGGAGACAGAATGAAATTATAAAAATCTGTCCTTTTTTTATATTAGCAAAATCTCCATAAGATTCATCACAAGGTGGGACAGATGTGGAGGCACAACTTGAGGGAAGACTAAGTCCTGGTCCTGACAACTGGGAGAAGAGCCATGGACACAGTGTGGTTGTTTCCTGGTGTTAGAGCAGAGGCTGTTAAAGAGGAGAGGGAGTGGAAAGAGGAAAGGGGATGGCAGGAATTCTGGGAGAAGATAGGATAGAGGAATATATGTATTTGAAAAATTGTATGTGCTGTAAGAATATCATTTTATATCTGAGAAACTTAAAAAGGTAACATTGTTCTCATAATATAAATTACAAAATGCACAGCTCAGGGAAATTTTCATGAGTTGAGAATTTGGGGTTAAAATGGCTGGCAAACACTTCTTTAGAGAATGTGTATGCTTAATCAAATATATATATATATATATATATATATATATATATATATATATATATAGTTTGATGAAAAGCTTTCATATGTGGTTACATTTGTCTTCTTTTAATTATTAAGCATATTAGGAAAAGTTCTAACACATCATTTTAAATATAGCAGTGCTCCAGAGTCTCTGAGACAAGTGCATCAAGATAAAATGTTTTTATGTAAGAGACTGGCATTAAGATGGAAGAAAATGCATGAATGTGTCTTTAAAATTCTTATGCACTAAACCTGCATCCCATGCAGCTTGCACTTAGCGTAGTGAAGAATTGTTGGTTATATGAACGTCATCAGTTGAAGGGATAAGAAAGGCAATTGTTAATGCATACTTAGAACATGTCATTAAGGCAGGTTTATTGAGATATAATTTACATAGATAAAATTCAGCTTTTCTGGGAGCATTGTTCTAGGAACTTTGTCAAATGTATACAGTCATATAAACACTACTACAGAGAAGATATAGAATTATTTCCATCACCTCAAGAGTTCCCTCATGCTTCTTTGTAGTCTACTCCCTCTCCTTGGCAGAAGAAATGGGCAGAAGACCTAAATAGACATTTCTCCAAAGAAGACATACAGATGGACAAGAGGCATATGAAAAGCTGCTCAACATCACTAATCATTAGAGAAATGCAAATCAAAACTACAGTGAGGTATCACCTCACACCAGTTAGAATGGCCATCATCAAAAAATGTACAAACAATAAATGCTGGAGAGGGTGTGGAGAAAAGGGAACCGTCTTGCACTGTTGGTGGGAATGTAAATTGATACAGCCACTATGGAGAACAGTATGGAGGTTCCTTAAAAAAAACTGAAAATAGAACTACTATACGACCCAGCAATCCCACTACTGGGCATACACCTTGAGAAAACCATTATTCAAAAAGAGTCATGTAGCACAATGTTCATTGCAGCTCTATTTACAATAGCCAGGTCATGGAAGCAACCTAAATGCCCATCGACAGATGAATGGATAAAGAAGATGTGGTACATATATACAATGGAATATTACTCAGCCATAATAAGGAATGAAATTGGGTCATTTGTAGAGACACGGATGGACCTAGAGACTGTCATACAGAGTGAAGTAAGTCAGAAAGAGAAAAACAAATATTGTATACTAACGCATATAGTGGAACCTAGAAAGATGGTACAGATGAACCGGTTTGCAGGGCAGAAATAGTGACACAGATGTAGAGAACACATGTATGGACACCAAGGGGGGAACGCGGCAGGGGGGTGGGGGTGGGATGAATTGGGGGATTGGGATTGACATGTATACACTGATATGTATAAAATGGATAACTAATAAGAACCTGCTCTATAAAAAAATAAATAAAAATTAAAAAAAAAAAGAAACACATGTTTTGGGCTCAAGGATTTGGCAACAGTAGCAATATGGATCTCCTTGGTTTTCCTGAAGTAACTCAAATCATTTCAAATTAAAGATGATCATATAGACATCTATAAACAGCGATAAAATATGCATTGTTGTTTTACTTCTATTTCTATCATCATGACTTCTGTGTTAGGTGTCCTTTACTGATTTAATAATGTAGTACCACAGCTTCCAGCAAAACAGTCACCCCAAGTATTTCTGGAGAAGCATGGGTTCCTTTTAATGAACATACTTTTATTTCACTTCTGACCTCATTCAACATTTGTATTTTGATGACTGTGACTATTGGCTACACAGTCTCTTTCCAGTTTCCATACAGTAGAACAGTATATAAGAACAGACACTGCCTGGGTGTGAAGTGTCCAGATCATTTATTTCCCTTTTCCCCCCTTTGCTGTTTCTGATTAATCTTAAATAGTGCTGTTTGAACCTCAACTTGTTTAGCAATCTTTTAAATGAAGTGACTATTTTTGTCTTTTCCTCCTTAACTAGGCATTTCTCTACCACCAAATAACTCATACATTATTCCCTAGAGATCTGTGCAAGGAGCGTCTTCAAACAAGAAGGTGACATTTTTAGATGTCCCCTCTGACAGGTAGACGATGTCTTTGCTGTTACTTTAAAGTTTTCCTGGACTGGGTGTTCTCAGGATCATTTTCTTTTCAGGAGCCTTAGTCCACACTCAAGTAGATTTGTTTGACTTTATCCACCAGTTTTCTAGAGGTTGCTGATCTTTAGGACTAGAAACAATGTAGGATCAATACAAATACAAATAACAAACTCAGAGAAATAATTTCATTGTATGGATATATATATATATATATGTATATGTTTACATTAGAGCCCAATTAAAGCCTAGTTGTGCATTGAGGCGACTTAGTCTGTTGACGTGTAAAATGCATGCCTGAGAGCCACCAGTTTATGAAAAGTGTTTTAGAGAAAGTGACTCTACATCAGGCCATTATAATGCTGACTAAAATATTCTAAAACATTAACTCAAGAACTTTGAGAAGTGACTGAAATTGGTGGAGCAAGCACCAGGCTTCAGCTGGTCAGAAGATTTCTGATCCTGAATCTTGGTTCTGAACATAAATTATTTTATCACTTTTAGAAATTGACAACATTTCTAGGTCTAAGCCTCCTCACCTAAAAAAGAATAACCCGACATGCATAATCTTCTCATAGGAATAATAAATAGAAAATAGAAGTTAGAAGTTCTCTGTTAAGGGGAGGTGAAATTTTCCTTATAACAATTGCATAATACTAATGCATTGGTATCAATATACCAATATATGAACTAATATTAAAATGCAATTATATTATCTAATACTTAATGTACATTTTATTAAATAATCATAATTTATATGAGGTTATAATAAAATGTATATTTTAGCACAGGTCACTGTGCTAGCGCAAGTTTTGATCTCAGAAAATAAAGACAGTATTAAAGGCTACGTGGCGAATAGCTGGAATCTGAATGAGGAAAGTAACCATGATGATATGTTTAACAGCAAGTCCCTATCACACCACTGCCTTAACTCTTGGCAGATAAGCACCTCCTTTTTCTACATTTCCATACTTTTTGTCCTTATGATTATATTACCACTTACCTAGACCTCATTTTCCTCAGTTGTAAAATATAGGCAATTGGATTCCATCTTAAAGCCCTAAAGTATTTCTAAGAAATTCTGATATTATAAGATATTTGGGAAATAAAAGGAGTCTTTGTTAAACAGTTTGGGAAACACTGATAATATGCCCCTATCTTAAAGCTACAGTGTACATTTACATTCACATGCCAACAGACCTGAGAAGACTTGGGGTAAAAAAAAAAAAAAAAAAAAAAAGACCCTACTTTGTTTGCTTAACCTACCTTTTATCAAAGTAATGTCTAAGTATTTAAAGTCTTTAGTCCACCCAGATCCCCTTCCTCTTACTATTTTAGTACAAATCTGCCTAACTTCAATCTGTCAGTACTTGCTTCATTTTGCCTGAGGGATTTTCTCTGTCCCTCCCACCAGTGTTTTGCGTGCCCATAAGGGGACCAGAAATACTGATAAATTAGCTCCACCCACACCCCAGCATCCCTCTGCAGGAGTTGATGTGCTGAGGTACTCTGGTTTCTCACACTCTGAGGTATAACACTGGCTTCCAGTTTCTCCAAGGACAAAGCTTAGAATCTGGCACCATAATGTACCCTTTTTGCTGACATTCTTCCTTGTCCTTCTTTTCTGATGTTTGCTTTGCATCCCAAATAAGCTATTTCCTTCCACTCAGGGTCTCCTTGGAGGAAGGGTAGAATCTAAGTTAAGACACATATTTGGACATTAGTGTGCTACAATATCTTAATGACTATTCCCAGCTCCATTTTTCAATGACCCAAATATACTGAGATTATTTCTGACAGATTCAGGACACAAGCTTCCAGTACCTGGCTTTTATGAGTCACTTGCTAAATGTTTCCTGAATAAATCAATTTCTCCAGAGGGCAATACCATAGGTCTTTGCAAAGGAAAAAGCATGAACTCAGAGGACAGCACTTTTAACCTTCCTATCTTTTGGGAGACTTAATGGACATACAGGCTCTGTCCTGGCTGTTTTTCCACCACCTCCCTGATCTGCCAGTATCACTGAACTCTGTCTGTCCTGTAGCACTTATCTCCAGTAATGCAATGTCTCAGTACCCTTTCCTTCCCTCTTCACACTTTCAGCTTATTGAATACATACGAAATTCTTTTTCCCTCTATGTTCTTGCAATTCATCTTTGACAAATGGTGGAGAAGGAACTCTTTAAATCCAATATCAATGCCCTTTTTTGAGAGCCTACTATGTACACTATGGTAGACTATATCCATATGGTGCTTTCATTAGATCAATTAAATATTGATATGTGAAATAAAATCATATTTTATGGTAAGAAAAGAAATATTTAAACATAAAAAATTTTCTCTGGGCTTCCCTGGTAGTGCAGTGGTTGAGAATCCGCCTGCCAATGCAGGGGACACGGGTTCGAGCCCTGGTCTGGGAAGATCCCACATGCCGCAGAGCAGCTGGGCCCGTGCGCCACAACTACTGAGCCTGCACGTCTGGAGCCTGTGCTCCGCAACAAGAGAGGCCGGGATAGTGAGAGGCCCGCGCACCGCGATGAAGAGTGGCCCCCACTCGCCGCAACTAGAGAAAGCCCTCGCACAGAAACAAAGACCCAACACAGCCAAAAATAAACAAATAAATTAAAAAAAAAAAAATTTTCTCTGCCCTCTGGCCTCCTCTCTTCCCCCCACTGTGCATTGTGTTTCTGCATTATGTATCCACCAAACCTCCTCCATTGGCAGAAATACCTGCTCAACCAAAAACAACAACATTCTCCTAGCATCAACAAGACAACTCCTTAAAAGATAACATTCCTTCTTAATCTTGTAAGGGGCCACATGACACATTATCCGGATTGTGTAGACTGTCAGTAATACGTCATCTAATGTACAGCCCTCTGTCTCAAAAAACTTATATAACTGTGTTTTGACTTATAACGGGTGGAATGATTCTCAGAACTGAGATGTTGTTTCTGGGTTATACTCCTCAAATTTGACTTGAAAAAATTTCTCCATTTATTTCTTAGATCGACTGATTAATTTTTCATCAACAGATGTATATGATTTCATCAGATCATCAAAGAAGCCATAGTAAATATTGGTAGGCCATTTTGAAGATGAAGAAATGGACTTGCAGGGAGCTTAGGTAACTCTTCTCAAAGTCGTACAGCTATGTAGGGGCAGAGCCAAGTTTCTAAATGAAGCATGAAGGATGCCAAAGTTCATCTCATAAACTCAATACTATATTGCTTCCTGACGCGTTTAGTTTTTTGCGTTTTGTTTTGTTTTGTTTTTTGCATTTTAAACAACATTTATTAGTGTGCTTTTAATACAAAAAGAACAAAAATGACTCACATTTTCATTCCCTATATAACCCTAATTTCCTTTTACATTTTTTTAAACTTCAGATTTTTTAAGATATAATTGCATACAGTAAAACTGTCCCTTTTTAAGTGTACTATTCAAGGAGTTTTGATAAGTGGCTTAGAGGCTGATTAGAAAAAGCTGAAGTGGCTTCAAATATTAGGTCTGTCACTTACTAGCTTTATGACTATGGCAAAATATCAAAGATATAAGCATGTTTGCTCATTCTTAGAATGATGAAAATAATAATATCTATTTTATAGTTGTTGCTAAGCAAAGTTTCTGGCAAAGGGACTTAGGATACCAAAATAATGCTTCTGTAGACATTTTGTGTGTGTGTGCCTGGAAAGATTTAATAAAAATTTCACGTTCTCCATAGTTAAGGCGCTAGGACAGCCATGATGATTGATTGATTGCTACAGTCAAGGTGACTTTTAGTTGCAAGTCCTTAGTTAATTTAGCAAATGACCTAAACAATGCTACATGTCATGGAAAGTGAGGAAGAACAGGAATCCTGATTTTTCAGTACCCCTAGTTCTGCTCCATAGAACCAAGGCTTCCTTTTTTTTTTTTTTCCTGTTTCTCACTTTACGTAACTTTGTCTCCTTTTTTGTTTTCCTCCTTTATAGAAAGAAGGGACTTTGCCAGGGTTGGGGTCTTATCCACCACTGCTATGAAAATATTGTTTCCCCAGTCTAGGAATATCTTTCTCCCAACTCAACTCCTTTGTGCTTTTGAAATCTCCTTGCCATGCCCCTGGGGATATATTTTAATCAAATCTTAGGTTGTAAAATATTTACTAATAAAAATAGTTGCCAGTTATTGCTATTTTATTTTGGGTCAGCCAATGAAGTATAGGATATATTTCTTTAGTATGAGTATGAACATGTCCTATACTTTGGGACATGCTCATATTAAAAAAATATTGTTCATCTGAAATTCAAATTTAACTGGGTGTCCTCTATTTTTATTTGTTAAATCTGGCAACTCTAGCTATATTAAGTTCCAGAAACAGTGTTGACCACTTCAAATGAGTGATTTCTTTTGATATTTATGATGACATTAAGAAGTAAGTACAGTTATCCTCATTTTGTAAATGAGGGTTAGAGATATTAAGAAAGAGGTTCAGGTCATACAGCTGCCTGAGAACAGACTGGGCAACACAACACTACCTCACAAGGGAAGACTGGACAAGTGCTTCCTAGGATGTTCATCATAAGTACTGACTATGGTAGGTTAGCAGATGTTCCTTAATTTTATTTTTAAGAATATGTGAAGTTATGCAATGTAATGAGAAGAGTCTGGATTTTAGTGATATAAAGGCTAAATTTTACTTTACAGTTTTAAAAAAAAGGATTTGTTGACATTTTTAACTTTCTATTTTGAAATAATTTTGACATAAAATTTGCAAAAGTTGTAAAAAAGAATTATTGAATACATATTACCCAGCTTCACCAAATGTTAACTTTTTTTTTTTTTTAATTAATTTATTTATGGCTGTGTTGGGTCTTCGTTTCTTGCGAGGGCCCTCTCTACCTGTGGCAAGCGGGGACCACTCTTCATCGCGGTGCGCGGGCCTCTCACTATCGCGGCCTCTCCCGCTGCGGAGCACAGGCTCCAGACGCGCAGGCTCAGCAATCGTGGCTCACGGGCCCAGTTGCTCCGTGGCATGTGGGATCTTCCCAGACCAGGGCTTGAACCCGTGTCCCCTGCACTAGCAGGCAGACTCTCAACCACTGCGCCACCAGGGAAGCCCCAAATGTTAACTTTTAATAATTACAGAAAAATTATCAAAACTAGAAATTAACATTGATAAAAATTATTCAGTTTTTGCCAATTACTCTACCTATGTCTCTTTTTTTGTTGTTGTTAGAATTCAATACAGAATCATACATATTTAAGCTCTCATGTCTCGTTAGTCTACCCCAATTTGGGACACCTTAGTTTTTCTTTGTGTTTCATGACCTTGGCACACTTGTAGAATAATAGCAACTATTTTATATGATGTCCGTAGAATAAAATAAATATGTATGACCCCATTCTAAGTATTGGGTAGTGTTCTGCTTAATAGTGTAATTCCAAATAGTAAGTACAGAAAAATGGTGAAAATAGAAAACCAGTAAATGGCAAAGACTCCAGTAATAATTATTTTAGGTCAATGATCATCAATGGATGCTAAAATTAGTGGGAAAAAGTATGATGAGAAACAGGATATTTTTATAGTTTCCGGCTATTTCCCACAGATAGTTATAAGTTACAAAGGGGAGTATCATTTTATAGTGGAGAAGCCTGGCAGACACCATTTTAACCAGGTGATCAAAGTTAGTATTAACAATAATGAGACATTGCAACACATGTCTCTTGATATGATGCATTGAGAAGGGGCTAACACCATTTCAGTGCTATTTTTGTCAAAAACCTATAACCTGAATTTAATGCTGAGGAAGCATCATGAGTCCAACCCATTGCAACACATGTCTCTTGATATGATGCATTGAGAAGGGGCTATCACCATTTCAGTGCTATTTTTGTCAAAAACTTATAACCTGAATTTAATGCTGAGGAAGCATCATGAGTCCAACCCATATTTTTTTTAAATTATTTATTTATTTTTAAATTTTAAAATTTATTTTTGGCCGCCTCGGGTCTTCGTTGCTTCACCCAGGCTTTCTCTAGTTGCGGCGAGTGGGGGCTACTCTTTGTTGGGGTGCGAGGGCTTTTCATTGAGGTGGCTTCTCTTGTTGCAGAGCAGGAGCTCTAGGTGCGCGGGCTTCAGTATTTGCAGCACATGGGCTCAGTAGTTGTGGCGCACGGGCTTCGTTGCTCTGCGGCATGTGGGATCTTCCCCGACCAGGGCTCGAACCCGTGTCCCCTGCATTGGCAGGCTGATTCTTAACGACTGTGCCACCAGGGAAGTCCCGAGACCAATCCATATTGAGGGACATTCCACAAAATAGCCGGTTAGTTCACAATATAGATTTAAAACATTTCAAGTGTAGAGAAAGATACAAAAATAATACCCAGATACTTATGTATAACACACCATGATTAGGTAGATGCAAACATTTTGTTCAATTTACACTGACATTTTTGTAATTAAAATAAATGTGTTTCAAAAAATGGTAAAGCCCCACCTATCTTTGTTTTCCCTCCCTTCCCAGATTTTACCATCCTAAAGTTGGCAAGTATCAGTCCCATGCATATTTTTATCACTTGTGTATGTATATACATAAACTATACATACTATGGTAGTCTGACTAATCATCCCCCAAATGCCCACAGCCTAATCCCCAGTTTGGATTGTTTGAATTTGAATGTTACCTTATATGGCAAAAAAGAGATTTTGCAGATGTGACTTAAGTTAAAGATCTTGAGATGGGGAGATTATCCTGGATTATCATGATGCCCAAACTGTTATCACAAACATCCTTTGTTTGTGATAAAAGAGAGACAGAAGATTTGAATACAGTATAGGAGAAGGTAATGTGACCACAGGGGCAGAGATTGAAGTGATGTGAGTAGGAGCCAAGGAATGCCAGCAGCCTCTAGTAGAAAAAAAAGAGAAAGAGCATATTCTCCTCTGGAAGGCTGAGGAGGGGGAAGCTCTGTTGATACCTTGATTGTAGCCCCATAAAACTCATTTTGGACTCTTGACCTCTAGAACTGGACAAGAACAACTTTATGTTGTTTTAAGTAGCTGAATGTGTGTTACATTTGTTATAGCAGCAATAGAATACTAATTACATATATTATGGATTTGTGTTAAGATTTGCATAATTCAAATATGTAAATAGTTTGTATAAACTATTAAATTCAACTTTACATTTTTGAGATTCACTAATGTTTCTACTGAGTCAAAGCAGTCATTGTAACTGTTGCATTATCATTCCAACGAGTGAAGAATCATCATCTTCACTAATCCATTCTTAGCATGACTGCATAGTGCTGTTCCATGCCTGCTTTCCTGGCATACCATCACCCTCCTATCACCATCTATTTTCTCCTGATAAGCTAAGTAAGCTTTGGTTTTTTACCTGAAGATTTCCTCCAAATTCTCTCCATCGAAATCACTATTATAAACTTTCTATCACAGATGATTTACCTCTTTCAACCACTCTTGCTAGTACGTTTCTTTCTATGTTTTGCTATCACAGGCAAGGAAGCGTTGAACATTTTTGCACAGGTCTTCTTGTGCACAAGTATAAAGATAAGTTTCAAGAGGAGACCCAAGGTGTACAATTGCTGGATAATACAAGAATGGGAATCGCCAGCTTTACTAGGTTTTGCCAGATTGCTTCCCAGAGTGATTATTCCTGTTTATACTCTTTGCCCATATTTTCATCAACACTTTATCCTAGTGGGTGTTTTTTTTTTTTCTTGATAGAATAAGTGTGAGATGACATCTATATTATCTAGGGAAGACCCTAGGTTTTCCTAACAAATAAACCAAAAACATAGTGGATTAAATAAAATGGAAATTTATTTATCTCTAGTGTCCAAAACAGAGTGGCCCAGGGTGAGAGATTAGCTTTGCCAACCTGAGCTCATTACTTTAAGGTTGTTCTAGTCTTTGCTATATCCTATATGGCTGAGGGGGCTGGGAGGACAGGGTGAGAAAGTTCAAGGAAAGAGTTTGAATTTTTAAGGAGATGAGCATCAAATCGTACACTTCATTTTTTCTCGGATTCTGTCTGTGGACCCATAGTCACATAGCCTCAGTTAACTGCAAAGGGAGACTGGGAATGCTGTATCTCGCTGGGTGATTGAACTTGGGGGTATGCGCTTCTACTAGTTAAGGAAAGGAGAAAATAGTGGAAGTCAATTAATAGTATCTGTCGGAATCTACCCCACTGGATTCCTAGGTATCCATGTACACATATGGGACCAATACAGTTCTGCATGAGCTCTAATTACAAGAATTTGGGATGACGAGCAGTCCTCTCCATAGAAAGTTTAACCTCCCCATAGATAATGGCAGAGTGGAAGCATCATAACTACAGTAAAGAACTCCCACATAAAATGGATGGTGGGGGTGGGGAACATACAGTAGTCACTGCATGGTAGCAATGAAGGAATCCTGATAGACAGGAGTTGTTAAGACCCCTACCCTTGATTATATAGTCTCCCCAATTACCACCCCTATCTCCCCTTCAGGCTTATTTGCCTCCAGAAATATCCAGGTAAAGTAGTTATGTTCAAATAACTTTTTAAAGTCATAATTTTAAAACTCGGATTCTCCTCACCCTTCTCCCTTTAATTTGAGACTTCTCTGCTTACTTATTCCTTCTTCCCTTTGCTAGTGACAGTCGTCTACACATTTTCTGAGATGATGCTTAAGTGAGAAGGCAGTTGGCCTAAGAACAAGCTTAGCTGGTCAAGCTAGAAATATTAACCAGAAGACTTTGAAAGAAATGCTGAGAAACCATCTTACACCTTTTGTTTGGGATAGACGAATAGTTAACTTTTCCAACCCTTTAAAGCACTGAAGTTCAGCACCCTAAGTCTGATGTCCACAGGGTAATCATCTACCTGTTTCCAAATTTTGTATTTTTTTTCTGATAAAGCAATTATATAAGTAAATTGTGACCTTAAGAAAGAATCTATTTGTACCATAAGAAAAACTTCTGCTAATAATTAGGTTTTTCAGTGGAAATTGACATGAAATTTGCATATTTAGAGGAACTTTATAGCACTTCCTACAAGCTCAGTTGGTGAATGGTGCCAAGCAGTTCTGGCGAAATGTTTTCTTTCAGCTCAGTGCTCAGTTTGACTTTATATCGACTTGGCAATTTACAACTCTGTAGGGGCAGAGATTTACTTGCTGCTTTTTGTCTGTTGGAGATACAAATAATTTCTGTCCACTAGAACAGATAACCACAGAGATTGTATTTCATAACACTATTAGACATTAAACTTTTTTGTATCTAACTCAGCATTCTTATCCTGTTTTTTAAATTGTCTCTATGTGCCTAAGTTTTTAGGTGGACTTTAGACTTGCTGAACATCTTAATGCCTCTCATTTATTAATGAATTAACTAAAATCATTTTATATTCAAATGAGAGTCTTGATTTTACCTCTTAAAATTATAAGTTAACCTCTTACATTAATCTGTTTATTTACTAGTGCAAATTATTTCCACCAAATTCTGATAAATTGCTCATGTTCAATATCAATTGTTCCTATTGAACAACTAATTTTAATGAAAAGTTTAATAAAAATGTACTGTAAGGTCAAAATTTTGCTCACTTCATTTTGAAACAGGATGGTTACTGTTTCTATGAGAATGCAATACTCAAATATTCAGAGCTTTAAAGTATATCTAGATAATTTCAAAAGTATTAGCATTTTGGAACTATTGCCCTAGATAGAATTCCAGCAGGTTTTAACCCTACTGAAAAAATACTCTTAGAAAATGGTTATAAAATAAGCTTCAGAAAGATAATACTTAGTTTTTCACTTTGAATAAAGAATGGGAAAACATAGTGAGTCTTTATTCTTAATGAAAGTCAAAGGTTAAAACTGAATCTTACTTTAAGACAAATTACGTTTCATTTAGACCAAGCAAAGCCATAAAAATAATCCGAACCAGTGAAATGCATCAAGTGCACTTCGATATATTTAAATACTCTCTTTGGCCACACATGACAGCACATTTGCTTTGGAAGTCTATAAAGGTTTTCTATTAGGGACATAGGTTTCGATAGATTTACCACTTTGCTAATTTGCTTAGGGGGGAAAAGTGTAGATCTCAGGAAATAGTATTTGTGAACAGGATTAGGCCAAAACAAGTTTCCTGCCTTTTAAAAAATTGTCTTTTTCTATATTTTACGATATACCATCTAACACCATCTTTATGTGTTATAATGTTTATCTACCGATTTACTGATAAAATTGGTGGGTGTTTAAAACATTTTTGCATAAATCATACATACTTTTTTTTCTTTCAAAGAACTAAAGGCATAATGATCTAATAATAATAATCATAATAAATAATCATAATAAATTCTAAGAAATAATACAGAAAAGCTTTTAATATCTTTATCAGAAATAGAATTAAAGTGTTCTTAATTAATGTTTAGATGATCAAGTTGAGATAATTAAGTATTTTATAACCACTAAAGAAATACTCTTTTTAATTGAAAAATTAACTATTATATAAGATAGGAAAGAAGACATATTCTAATTCATATGTGTACATATGGTGTGCATTGTTGTTACACACCATAACATCCTACATATTTGAAAAACAATTCTGCTTTTAGAAGAGAGGCCACTTTTAAAATTCTTTGTTAGCATCTCAAAGTGTGGGAACCATAGGTTCTTGATATTTTCTTTCCTTCCATTTTCATACTTTTCTGCACTATCAATTATTCCCTTCATCCGTGGTTTGCAACAGGCTGTCTCTCTTTTTTTTCTGTGTAATGTTCTTATATATGCCTATGCCCATGTTTATCTACTTCTTTCTAGATGGACATTTGGGTTGTTTTCACATTGGGATACTTAAGAAAAAGTGCTCATAAACATTAATATAATAAGCTTTATGTGGACATTTGCACTGTTTCTTTCAAATGTTTACCTAGGAGTAGTATCACTTGGTTACTAGATACATGTAAGTTTAATTTTTTTATGAAGTAACAGAATAGTCCCAAGTGTTTGCACCATACTGCACTCCCAGCTGCAATGTATAGAGGTCCCAGTTGCTCCATATCTTTATCATCACTTGGATTTGTTATATGTTAATGTTTAGCCATTCTGGGAGATATGTAATAGTAGTTACTTGTGATTTTAGTTTGCATTTCCTTGATGAGTAGGGGTGCTTGGCACATTTTCATATGCTTCATGGCCATTTGGATATGTTTTGTGAAATGCCAGTTGAAGTCTTTTGCTTATCATTGTATTGGGCTGTTTGTCTTTTTCTTATTCTGCTGTACAAGATATTCATACTTGAAGGATACAAGGCTTTTGTTGCATATATGTATTGAAAATATTTTCTTCCAGTTGTGACTTTTATTTGCTTATTGTTATCATTTGATGAGTGGAAGTTTTAAATTTACATATCTATATACCTGTATCTATCTATCTGTTTTCTCTATATGTATACTACATATGTAGACATTCTGCAATAAATTGCCTTTTTTGTGCTTTAAACAGCCAATAGTCTCTTACTTTTTAATATTCTTTATCTTTCCTCACATAGTTTTTGTTTCTAGTCATGTTTATTCTTCCTATAATTCCCTACTTTCATGTAGATTTATTTCCTTCTTCCTGAAGAATTTCCCTCAATATTTATTGAATAGAAGAAATACTATTGATAAATTCCTTCTGCTTCTCCTGTCTTCAAAAAAATATATTTCCTTCTCAGATGTCTCTTTGTCTGAGCTGACTTTGAATGACCTCTGGAAGAGACTTAATTGATTCCTTACTTTAATAGAAAAGAGAGAAAAGAAGAGAGGCACAATTAATATAATAAGACTGGAGAGCTATTACCATTGACTGCATACCGGGGTGTGAAGTTACCAGCTAGAAAAAAATTACTCAAGCCTTGCTAATAGAGTAAAATCTCTGTTCCCCTCTGCTGCTCCTGACTGATTAATTCCTGCTTACTCGGAGCTAAGAGGTAACAAAAATTCTTTATGAGGCCTGAGTCTTTGTGAAAATTAAGAAAGAAATGTTCTCTATTTGAACTTTAGAGTGGCCTTTTTGACAGGGGACACAGTAAAGAAGCATATGCCAGAAGCACTTTTCCCCTTTGGGTAACAATGTTCTTATAAGCCTGGGCTTGGCTTCACTTGTTGAAAATGGAAAAAAAAATCCACCAAATATTCTTTGCTCTACAAGTTTGCCATTTACAACAGATGCTTTCACAAGTAACTTTTTGTTTAAAAAAGAAAACTATATCACTATTTTTATGACACTTTTTATGTGTCATAACCTTACTGAAAAAGAAAAAAAGTAGCCCTGATTGCTGTCAGCTTGGCGATAATCTGGCTGTAATGACTATGCCATACAAAACCTAAACAATGTCAGAGAACTCCAACATAAGACATAGCCATTCTCTGACTGTAACAGATGGAGACAAAAACAAGACCACTCTGTAATTATGTCTGAATACAGACAAAAATAAGAACAAAATAGGTGAGGGAGATTAAGAGGTACAAACTTCCAGTTACAGAATAAAGGAGTCACGGGTGTGAAATGTACAGGGTGAGGAATACAGTCACTAACTATGTAATATCTTTGTAAGGATGATGACAGATGGTAACTACACATACCATGGTGATCAGTTTGATATGTATAGAAGTATCAAATCATTGTCTTGTGTAACAGGAACTAACATAGTGTTGTAGGTCAATTATACTTCAAAAACAAACAAACGAACTCATAGAAAAACAGATCAGGTTTGTGGTTACCAGAGGCAATAGGTGGAGAGAGAGGGAATTCAAAAAATGTAGTCAAAAGGTATAAACTTCTAGGTATAAGATAAATAAGTGCTAGGGATGCAATGTACAACATGACAGGTATTGTACAACATGTTATGTATGAAAGTTAAGAGAGTAAATCCTAGGAGTTCTCATCACAAGGAAATTTTGTTTTCTTTTTCCTTTATTTTGTATGTGTGTGAGATGACGTATGTTCACTAAATGTATGGTGGTCATCGTTTCATGATGCATGTAAGTCAAGTCATTATGCTCTACAACTTAAACTTATACAGTACTGTATGCCAATTATATCTTAATAAAGCCAGAAGGAAGCAAAGAATTATTGATAAGGAAACAAACAAAAAACAAGGATACATTTTAAAAAGACATCGCTGAGAAAAGAAGAAAAGGAAACAAAATGAAAAAAATAAAAGTCAACAGGTATAAAAGAATAGAAAAAGATGTGCTAAACTCCAAATAATAGAAATCACAGAAAAAAAGAAAATTTAAAAAGAGAGGTAGGGGCTTCCCTGGTGGCGCAGTGGTTGAGAATCTGCCTGCCAATGCAGGGGACACGGGTTCGAGCCCTGGTCTGGGAAGATCCCACATGCCGCGGAGCAGCTGGGCCCGTGAGCCACAATTACTGAGCCTGCGCGTCTGGAGCCTGTGCTCCGCAACAAGAGAGGCCATGATAATGAGAGGCCCGCGCACCGCGATGAAGAGTGGCCCCCACTTGCCGCAACTAGAGAAAGCCCTCGCACAGAGACGAAGACCCAACACAGCCATAAATAAATAAATAAATAAATAAAAATTAAAAAAAAAAAGAGAGGTAAATATCTGAAGAAATAATGTAGACTAATGTCCCAGATTTCTTAAAAGGTAACAGGCCTAAGATTGAAAGTGCCTACAATGCCAAAGAGGAGGAAGAAAGAAAAATCCACACATTATACTAAAATATAAGAATAAAAAGATAGAGAAAATTCTAAATGCTAAGAAAAAGGGATAAGAATCAAATAATTCAGAAAAAAAAAGAAAAGAAACTTTCTAATTTTTGTTAGAATGCCCTCTCTTGTTCTCAGGAGACACGGACATGGGGTTTCTGTTTCCAGTGCCCTGGAGTCAGCTCCTAACACATGACTCTCCCCAAAGTAATAACTATAAACTCTGAGCAACTGCAGAGTCTCTGGAGGATGAACAAGAGCAGTCAGATTTTGGCAGTGAGTCAAAACTTGGAATAGGGACTGGCACTGCATAAATTCCTCAATTTTCTAGCTTTAGCTTGAAGGGGCATTTGCAGTGCAGTGCAGTGCAGCTATATTCCTGATGGAAAACTCATCTTTGTGGTCTGAAGAACAAGAGAAGAGAGCTCAGGACAACCACAATTATTCTGTGTATAAACACTAATTCTATGTATAAGCTCTACAGAATTGACAGGCTGATTCCTGAAACATGCATATACTGGGCAGTCTCAATGCAACTTGTAATTAAGACCAAAAGAACTAAACAGATTAGAAATGTTATTCAATGCAGATAATATAGAGTTAGCAGTTTGAGTGTAACCTGATAGAACAAAAACATCAACACTCTTTGGAAAAATATAACAGAACAAAGAATCTCAACAACAAAATATAAAACATGTCCAGAAATTGTCATTTTATTTATTTTTATTTTTTTATTGAAGTACGGTTGATTTACAATATTATATTAGTTTCAGGTATAAAATGTAGTGATTAAATATTTTTATAGATTATGATTAACACATTGTACAGACTAGATTAAGTTAAATTTCTCTAAAAATTTTATTTATTTATTTTATTTAGTAGCATCTTAACTTGGTTAGACTTAAACTCCAATCCTTCTCTCACTTATGCCAGGAAACATCTGAAATCTTTGCTCACTCCTCTCAGCTTCCAATTGCTGTCTTTGCCCAATGCTCTGGAGTATCTTCCATGCACATGTAGGTCAGTGTTTAGGGAAGCATTTGGAAAGGTTTACGTACAAATTCTGAAGCTTACACTCCCTGAGACTCCCTCCTTTCTAGGACTCTACTTTATGATTTTCTACAGATATACTAGTCCAGAAAATTGTCTTCTGACATATCCAGCCAGTAAAAATTAAGCTTTCAATATCACCCTCAGAGGAAAAACCAGAAATAGTCAAATCTCACCCAGTGTCATTCCCATCTTTAAGAGTTGATTTCCTTCTAGTTTCTGAGTACTTCTGGTAAATCTACATTCCATTAGTTTGTAAAAAAATAACATTTTATCTAAACTTCGTAATTTTTATCTGTGTGAGTGTTAATTCAGCCAAGCTACTTCACAACTACAGGATGCTAAATTCTCATTGCTCGAATTGTGGTACCATTATATATATTCCATTGCAGTCAGTGTAATTTTGTATACCTGTGGATAGGCAGACACTTATTAGGGTCTATCTGACTGAGGTATATAGAGGAAAGTACAGTAGAAAACCAGGAGATCAAACTATATTCAATAATTTTACTAGAATTTGTTTATTATACATTTATATATCCAGTGGTCTTCTGAACTCTCAGATTCTTATTGAAGACTAGAAAGCATCAAAAAATTCTTTAGGGGCTTCCCTGGTGGTGCAGTGGTTGAGAATCTGCCTGCCAATGCAGGGGACACGGGTTCGAGCCCTGGTCTGGGAAGATCCCACATGCCGCGGAGCAGCTGGGCCCGTGAGCCACAACTACTGAGCCTGCGCGTCTGGAGCCTGTGCTCCGCAACAAGAGAGACCGCAATAGTGAGAAGCCCGCGCACGGCGATGAAGAGTGGCCCCCGCTTGCCACAACTAGAGAAAGCCCTCGCACAGAAACGAAGACCCAACATAGCCATAAATAAAAAAAAATAAAATAAAAAAAAAATCTTTATATGTGGCTCAAACAATATGGAATTTTTTTAAAACTCTTTTTAACTGTTGTCCATGACTTCCTGTCTCCATAACTGTGGTATGTTTCACAGTTTATCTTGGAAAAATAAAAATTTATAATTTCATAGCCACTATGGCAAGCAGATCTGGGTTTAGGGGTTAGGAAGAAAGAATAAAAACATAGGAGAATGAAAAGGGCTGCGTAATTCTAGATTTTAGAAGATTCTGGACATTACTGTTGGTTGTTACCTTGTGGTTTTCCAAAGACTTTTAAAAAAAGTGGAGGTGGGGTGAGGAAGAGATTTTCTTTGGTGAAAAATGGAGGCTTATACTACTTTTAGCTCTATGGACCATGATATGCCAGCACTTACCCTCAGAAACAGTAATGTGCAAACAAACCGTGCTAGTAGGTAAAGCTCTAAGAACACACACAGGAATTTATGACACCAACTGATGCACTTCAGTGTATCTAGGTTTCTTTTTATAACAGAATATAAAAATAGTATCTCTTCTCTCTCTTTGAAGTCTTCCTGTGCTCTCTGAAGATATGATAATACGGTGTCCAGCTTAGTTTCTACAAATACGAGGGGAAATAAATAGTGCCCCTACATAAACCCAAACATTAGACAGGTCATGATCAAAGAAGTCAAAAATAAGTAGCTGTTTGGTCCTTTCTATTTATGATTTATGCATTAAGTCCACAGGAATCTGGAATCCATGTTTAAAAAAAAAATTAGTCTGTAAAGATAGGGTACTAAGAAAAACTGTTAATATAATACCTTAATCAGTAATTATTTAATCTGAAAAAGTCAACATTAGCAGACAATGATTTAAACATAAAAAATCACCAATCCTTTTCTATGGGAGCCAGCCTCTAAAAGGACTACCGATGATCCCCATCTCTTAATATGCATTCCCTTGTGTATGTAATTCCCACACTTGGAATGTGGGCTGGACCTACTGACTTCTATTCAATATAGAATATAGCACAAGTAATGAAATGTCACTTCTGAGACTGTGGCGTTTTGTGTGCACATCTCTCTCTCTTTTTCTCT
The DNA here is from genome assembly GCF_965194805.1 of Balaenoptera borealis. Classification (NCBI taxonomy): domain Eukaryota; kingdom Metazoa; phylum Chordata; class Mammalia; order Artiodactyla; family Balaenopteridae; genus Balaenoptera; species Balaenoptera borealis. The sequence continues at coordinate 34,114,829 of NC_138868.1, forward strand.
CTGGAAATCCTCACTCTGAGAGTAGCAGGCTAACATACTGTTAGCTACTGTGTGGAGGGACCCATGTGGCATGAAACTTATGTCTCTGACAATAGCCTATGAGAACCTCGAATGAGCTTGGAGATAAATCTTCCCATATCATACCTTAAGACTATTGTAACTTTGGCTGACACTTTAGTTGCAGTTTTGTGAGTAACCCTGATCCAGAATTACAGCTAAGCCACACTCAGGTTCCTGACCCAGAGAAACAATAATAAATGTTGTTTTAAGCCACAATATTTTGGGGTATTTGTTATATAGCAAATGCACTGTCTTACCAAGCATTCTCTAAGAGGTTTGTTAGTTGAACACTCCAATTCTCATAACTATCAATTTCCATTACATTATTATTTCTATTATATTAGAAGTTGAAAACTTAGATAGTGTAGTATGCTGAGACATGTAGGGATAGTGGCAATAGAAAGGAAACAAACTCTTATTTAAATCCTGTCTCTGAAACTGACTCACTCTGTGTCACTGGGGAAATCACTATACCTTTTTGGACGTCAGTGTCTTCACCTCTAACACGAGGTAACAATAATAGCCTTTCTGTGACAATTGCATGTATTAGAGCAGTGAAGTCCCTATCACAGGGTTTTGTAGATATTTAACAAATTAAAGATGTTGGCACCTTCATTACTATCATCCCATGAATGCAAAGACAACTAAGGAGAATGTGGAAAATGGTAAATGATGGTGACTGCTATGGTTCAAACCCAGTTTATCACAAGTTAAAATTAGAGATTCTGAAGTCAGACTGAGTTTAATTTCTTTTATTATCTCTGTGTAGTTCAGCAAGTGACTTGTTCAATTTAAACCTGTTTTCTCACCAATAACTTGGTGGAAAATCATAATAGTATATACTTTTAAAATTTGTCATTAGAATTAAATGAAATAATGGATGACAAAACTCTTAGGACAACAGTAATGCTCAAAACATACTAGTTATTTTGAAGGTGATATATTGCATCAGATACTTGCTAGCCATTGGCTTTTTTTTTTTAACCTGAAACTTTATTTATTGCAAGCAATTACTTTCATCATAATAATTATCCCTGGCATTTTTAGTAGAATCTAGATCAGTGGATGCCTTAATTGACTATGAGGTTTTCTTATTTTTTCTCCTAAAAATAGTTAAAAATAAAGTAAGTTTATAACAAAACTGTGTAATCCCACAGTAGCCACCTAATAAAGAAAAGATATAATCACTATTCCTAAGGAGTTTGGCATGCTTCACAGCTTTTCTACAGAATTAAAAGAAGCTGTATCTACCAATGTTTTAAAAGGTATCTGGGATTTTGTTTTTATTCGTGTATGGTGACTCCAATAGAACAGAAGAAAAGATAGTTTATTACTCACAGTTTCTAAGAGAAAGGGGCACAACATGGCCACGCAGAGCCTCACAAGAGAACACTGAGCCCAGTCAAAGGTGGAAAGAGGTCCAGGGGAACTGCAAAAAAGCCTTTATTGTGATTTTTATGGGAAGAAATGGTTGAGGTAGGGTAAGTGGGCTGGCAGGTTTTAGGAATGGTTAGTTTGAATAATTTCAGTGGACTCTGGGGTGTAGGGGCAGCCCCTAATTGCCTGATGCTTGGCCCCAGCATGATTATGGAAGAAGAATTGTGTCTCATGAGTTTAAGAGCCTGATAACACAGGAGAGTGGGGGTTAGTTTGCATATTGGGAGAGTTGTTTGCTATATCTAGGAAACTGCTAACCCTGGGAAAGACAGTCCTTCCCTACTCAGCAAGACCTCAGGTGCCAAAACATCACATACAGAAACTAGAAAATGTGGTTTGTACAGCCAAATGCTGTAGTACTGATTAATAAATGCACCCCATTCCCATCTACAATGAGTTTCTATTATAATTCCTTCTTCTCACCTTTCTTGATGTAGATCTCTGGAACTGATCACATCTATCTCCTTTGAGAGGAACTGGAATGGTTCATTGCTAAGAAACTATTTCTTCCTGATGTACTTTTCACTGACTAAGAGTAATCAGCCAGTAATCAGACTGTTATTAATGCTTCCAGGTTTCCTTTCAATCTTATTAGCAAAGTCACATAATAAATGGGGAAGCACATTTTCATTTTCTTCCAATTGTACAACTTCAGTTCATGCCCCAGTTTATTTATCCCAAATGTCTGTGACAATAAGTACATCTCCAAAGTTATTTTAAGTGATTGTAATTTATTATAAAAGTGAATGTAATTTACTGAACACATACTATGTGCTACATCATATTCTTATTACATTAGCACACTAATTCATTTAATCTTCAAAACAACTCTGTGAGGTAAGATTAACATTAGTCTTGTCTTACAGTTGAGAAATTTGAAGCACAGGGAGAATAAGTTACCCACCCAAGGTAACACTTCTAGCAATAAGTGGTATCTCAGAATTGAACCCAGACAATGGTATGTTCTAGCTTGACTTTCCCATTTGACTCTATCAAAAGTGAGTACAGGTGAAATTCATATAAGAAAAGTGGAAATGGACCCCAGATAACCTCAATAGAAGTAAATTGGGTGCAATTTGGTGACCCAATACACATAGAACTCCTCTCCAGAGGCAGACCAAGAACATTTATGTGAAGCCTTATTGTCCAGCTGCATGGAGATGTATTTGAGGGTAGAATATATAAATACAAATGAAAGTCCCATTGGCATATAATATTTGGGGTTGCATGCCATTGTTCCAAAAGGCATGAACCTGATAGTTTCAATGAGAACAATACATGTAAAGGTTTGGTCTGTAAAGGCCAAATTTTGCCAGATGCTTTGTGAGGATTTTAAGTGCTGCTTTGGTGGGGATACTACTGAAGCCAACTGAAAGGCAATGCTAAAGTCTCGCCATGATGAAAAAGGCTTGCTAATCTATCCAAATAGTGACGCTAATAAGAGCTCTCTTCCAGAAGAGTGACTGTGGCTGTCAATCAGCCTGGGAGGTCAGTAAAGGTCTAAGTAACTTGGCTAATCAAGTAATTACTTCAGTCAGTAACCCTGGGAGAGGACTCGTCCTTTCACCAAAGGCTACTGGATATTTTAATTACTATAGAATCTGAGTCTTTATTGTCTAGTGTGCTTGAGGTTCAGATGAAGGGTGTATATCTATGGGAACATTAAAATACACCTAAATTATGATAGGGCGTCACTGGACATTTTGGCCTTTACCCATTGTTCTATAATAGTCTGGTTACCAGAGACAAAAAGGAAACTAGTCAAAGATTGGCTAGAGAATGTCACCTTTGTAGAAATTAGATTGACAGCATTATCTAAGTATTACTAGGAAGCTGTGTCTGTAAAACACTATAATACATGAGATATGGTTATGATCACAAACTATATGAAATAATATTCTACTGAACAATGGCTCCTAGTCACAGTTCCAGTCACTGAGAGTATGTGGCCCATAGGAAAGGGTCAATTCTGTTAGGAAGAAATAGGGAATGGTGCTCTAGTTTTATTAGATGGATGATACATTAAATATCATTTCAGTCTCTCTGCTACAGATCCAAGGTGTATTAAAGGGTTTGTAAGTTCACTAGTAGAATTAAAAAAAAAAATTATGTGATGATGTCCTCAGATGAGAAAATTGAAGAGGTTTTGATTTGAAGTTCCCAAATAATATAATAATGATGGAAAGGGATTGGCCAGAAAAATTAATGAATTTGGTCTTAAAAATTGCATTTCACAATTAAATGCCTCCACTAACACATGAAAAGGTACAAATGACTTTGAATGATGAAAAAAAGAGCAATTAAGTGATTAGAATAAGGTCAAAAGATCCCTATAGGGATATTATAACAATTAACATGCTTTAATAGAGGGAATCTCTATTCCCTTATTGGGTGATTTAAATCCTGGTGGTCATATGAGGTGTCAGTGGGCTTGTTATTATTATTTTTAATGAAAGATTGAAGTAAGATGAATTATTAAGAGATACCTGAGTAATATTTGATAAGGATATATTGACTGGGGTTAGGCTATAAATGAGAGAGTTAAAATCAAGTCTATAGTCTATATTCACCTTCTGCAATGATGTTCAAGAAAAACAGAAACATGCCTCAATAATATAGTTCATAAACATGCTAATAACAGACTTCCTGGCAAACATAATAATGATATTTAAAATAGGAAAAAATCTTATCATTAAGTGGTTTTAGTATGAAGTGCCTTGCTTATATACGTTGCTTATTACAAGTAAACTTGGAATGGATGGAATGGGGAATGGCTCTTTAGAAAATGTCATACAAGCTCTCTGACTTTTATAGTATAAAAGGAAGATATATTCCATGACAAAAAATCTCTCCCCTTTGTTAATAATGCCACACATGTATCAGTTACAGTGGTCTTATGTTAAATTTGGGCCAGGGAGAGTTTAAAGTAACAAGAAGCAACACTGACAGTTTTGAATTCTTGCTTTGCCTTTATCTGTGAGCCTCTGTGTCCTTGAAGTCATTAGCAAAGAATGATCTTGGGAAAGATCCCCGATTCTTATGAGTCTTACTGAAATATTGGACCAATTGTGCCACCTAACTATTTCACTATTGAACCACAAAACAATGAGGTTTTACACTGCAAAGACTGACTACGTAGCACCATTTTCTACAGAGTACTTGGCACACAGTAAGATGCCTGAAAAGCATTAATTAACTGAATAAAATCCTATGCCTTGCTTTTAAACAGGATGGTGTGCCCTAATGTACTATCTGTCAATCTAGGTGGAAACACTAGGTCGCATCACTTCCTTCTTCAAGTCTCTTCCACATCATCTTTCCCTCTTTTGATCCCGTGTCCTATATGTTCTCCACTACACCATTTCGTGATTAATAATTTAAGATTTGTACTTTTTAATAAATGATTGTGCTATAGTCTTCCATCCCATCTTTTACAGTAATGTTTTTCAAATTTGTTTTACAACTGCCCTTTGTGAAAAATACCTTTCAAATAACTGACCCACAAAGAGAGACATGTATGTATCTGAACATGCATATTTGCTTATGACTTTAAAATATTCATAGAAAAATTCTTATCCTCAATACCATGAGTTATATTCTGGCATTTTCTATTTTATTTTACTTTATGTCTCTGTAATTTTTAAAACTGGCCATAACGCTGAAATTTGATTTTATAATATGTTAACTGAGTCACAAATTACAGATGGAAAATTACTGCCCTAAAGCTGCTATTATAGTGCTAGTGACATATAGTTGCTGACTGAACCACTATTGATGGATTACATATGAGAGAGTGTCATATTGTGGAAAATACAAAATAATAGAAATTCTATTGTTGACATTCTTGTTGTTGTTCCTGTGTCCTTCTGCCACAAGTGTCTGAAAATATATTCAAAATGCAGACACAGAATAATCAATGCTGATTTTCTCTAAAAAGTATTTTTAAATTGTTTATGTTTGTATTATTAAAGTAATACAAGGAGGCCATTAGACTGAGGTGGCTCGAATGCTTTGGGAGCCTATAAAAGCACATGGAAAACTAAGCTAGAGTCAGTTCCTATAAATGCACTCATATCCAAGAAAACAGAATTTAAGAACAACCAGTTACATACAGTCAACTAGGCTTCCTCAAATAAGGGAACTGCTTAAGCCATAGCCAATCATATAATTTCCTTGCTTTGCTTCTACATAAGCTCTAGAAAAGCCTTTCCTCTAGCTCCTGTTGGTGAAGTGTTCTTAACCACTTTTGCTTTGGCAATGCACAATTCAAATTGATGTTTGCTCAGATAAACTAAGACTCTGGAAAATTTTAATGTGCCTTAGTTTATCTTTTAAATTTGTATGTATTACCCTAAAGATAGCATGAAAAGACATAAAATTCATATTATTTCAAAGGCTACAACAAAATGTTATAATACGGACATTTTCAAGCATTTTATAAAATTTTTGGCAATTCTAAAAGAAGTATTTTTATGGCAGTCATGTATAATAGAAACTGTTTCATATATTTGGTCATTTAATTCTCATAACTGTCTCAAATGTAAGTAGTGTACCCATTCTACAAACAGGAAAAATGAGGTTCAGTAATTTTAATTTCTCCAATTTCACACAGGTAATAAATTGCGGAGGTAATAATCTTCAAATCAAGATTTCTCTGGTGCCAATTTAATGCATTATGCTACTTTCCTAAAATAAAAGGATAAGCAGTATTTTCTGAGTTCCCCTTTATGTAAAGATCTGTGAAAATATAATGGTACAAAGTTAGTGAGAGAAAATTTTAGGTATTACAAACGTATTAAACAATCTGGTAACATATTTTAAAATTAAAACTGTGAGTATCCTTTTGGCACCAATCCCATTCTTAGGAATCTATCCAATAGAAAGAGGAGTCCTGACACTTAAGAAAATAAAGGTATACAACACTTTTCACAGCTGTCTTTAATTAAGTAGCTTATAATATAAAGGTAAAATGGAGAAAATATAGAAATATAAATAACAAAAATGATGGAAGTATGACAATAGAGGAAATGTCTTTCTATTTGAAAGATCATGAATAATTTCATTCAAAAAAAATCCGTCTGAGATGGGCCTTGAATGGTGCACAAGATTACATTTGCTAAGAGGAAAAGGGACTTCCAGTAGGGGAGCATGCTTGAATTTGTGTGTGTGTGCGAGTGTGTGTGTGTGTGTGTGCGTGTGTGTGTATGCATGTGGGTATCAGATATTTATCAGAATTTTTACCAAGATATATTAAAAAGTAGAAAGATATGAATTACTCTTTCCTTTGCTTACAAAGACTATTTCTTTCAAATTGCTGATTATTTCTCATTTATTCATTGGCAAAAGAATGGATATGAGTGACTTTCATTTATTGGTTTGTCCAAGGTAATGAAATAGTGACCATAGGAATCTATTTCCTGGGAAATAGTTGTAATATCTGCTCTTAATCAAACTCATCATAACAGTAAAGTTTTGTGCCTACCGTTTTCTTTATATGATGTGAAAAGATACATGATTTATCACTGGTTACATTATTGATTGCTTGTTAAATGATGTCAGCCAGATTTCTCCAGTGTGAAGTTACTGTTAGCTTCCATACTCTATTCTTTGGAAATATATCACTAAGTTCAGCCTATACTCAATGAGGAGGGGGCGGATTAGGCTTCACCACCTGAATGGGTGTGTATCTGCAGTTATGCTTTGAGAGTCTTCTGTAAGGAAGACTTGTCCCTTATCCACCCTTTGTACAATCAATTATTTATTTATATCAGTATAGGTTCATATTTCTGTTCTTTGATTATAATCCAATATTAGCATCATTTTTTGTTGCTCAGATAATTCCAGTTTTGACTATTGGGAGCTCTTTCAGGTTGGCTCTGTGTGCTTTTGACATGACTCAATCTAAAGGGTTATTTTTATTTTACTGACTGCTATGGACTGAACTGTGTTTGCTCCAATATTCACATGCTGAAGTCCCAGCTTCCAATATGAATGTATTTGGAGAAACCAGGTAACAAAGGTAGAATGAGGTCATAAGTGTGGGCCCCTAATCCAATAGAACTAATATACTTATAAAAAGAATAAGAGCCACCAGAGATCTCTCTCTCCACTCCTGCAGAGAAGAAAGGCCATATGAGTTCACAGCAAGAAGGCTATCAAACCAGGAAGAGAGACTTCACAAGATACCCACCCTGATAGCACGTTAATCTTGGACTTCTAGTCTCCAGGACTGTGAGAAAATAAATTTCTGTTATTTAAGCTACACAGTCTGTGATATTTTTGTTATGGCAGCCCAAGCAGACAAATGCATTTTGACCTTAGAACTTAACTGATTGACTCCGCTCTGTGATAGCTCAAGAGCAGTGGTTATTAAACTTTGAGACTTACAAGCTTCCTTGAGAATCTGTTGAAGGTATGAACATTCTACCCAGAAGAAAAATGTACTCATACACATCTAAAATTCAACAAAAAATCACAGATACCCAAACCCTTGAAACCTTTCTGTGAATCCCCTATAATTAATGTAGGAACCCACTATCAAGCCATAGGCTCTTTCTTAAAAATAATGAAAACAGACCAACAAACAAACTAAAACAAAAAACAAAACCTGGCCGGTTGAAGTCCTTTAAATATTTAGAGTCTTTCTAGATGAGTTTCAAAAGGTAAATCACGGTTTGATTCATCTGATAGCTACTAATAAGGAGGTGTAAATACAACCACTGCTTTTATTTACGTCTATGTTATTTATATATTTAGACATGTTTATATCTTTTGGCATCAAGCACAGTCAGAGAGGGGGAAAAGAGAAGGGTAGAAGAATTTAAATCAGACTTCTGTTCAGCAGCAAATTGAGTTTCCTAGAGGAGCTCATGGATTAAATAGCTGCTGTGGTGTCTGGCTTCTCTCAGCTGCTGGTTTAATCAGACCCTAGATCATGAGACAATTGCAGTAACCATGTGCCAGAGTCTGATCTCCAGTTAAACTTTCCCACCTTGGGAAATAATACAAATTCATTCCTCTGGCGAGGACAATTTTCTTTGACCCCAGGTTAACTGTTATTATCATTTGCTTGGTCCAGACCCACTTAACATTTTAATAGGCCAATGTCAGTGACTTCGTGAGCAACTGCGAGGATCAGTGGGAAGGCATTTCTGAACCACTCAGCTCCTGAAATGAAAGGATTTATGTATATGAAAAGTGATGCTTTCATTACTATAAAGGTGGCTTTGAAGATTTCCACATGTACAAGCAGAGGGATCATGCAGGCCTTATGCCTTTCATTTTCTCATTTAGAGTCTTTTCCTAACCAGATACGAGGTGCAGAATGACAGATCTGAAAACCACGCAGCATATACCAGGATTGCCGAATCAATATAGCTCTATCAGTCACATACATGCTGCAGAAGGTTTATTTTATAAATCAAACAGTCATGGGTACATCCTCTACTAGTGAAATGTGTTTTTTATATAAACACACAAAATTAATCAGAAGGCAACACATTTTGCAAAATTTATTTTCTCACTTTGCTTATATATCAAGACAAAAGTGTTGCTATGGACTGTGTGTACCCCCTAAAATCCAGTGTCGAAGCCCTAATTCCCAATATGATTATATTTGGGGATAAAATGTAATTAAGGTTAGGTGAAATGATAAGAGTGGGGCCCTGATCTGATGGGGCTAATGCCCTTATAAGAAGAGAAAAAGGCAGCAGAGCTTTTTCTCTTTACAATGTGAGGACACAGCAAGAAGGCAGCCATCTGCAAACCCTACTGGTAACTTGGTCTTGGACTTTCCAAGCTCCAAAACTGTGAGAACATAAATTTATATTTTTGAAGCCGCCCAATTTCTAGTATTCGGTTATGGTAGCTCAAGCAGACTAAGACAGAAGTAGATACAGTAATGGGGGAAGGTAGAAGAGAAGAGACACGTAAGTTCTCTGTATTCATGGTCTCTGTATCTATCTTTACTCTGAAACAGAAGTGTTCAGCATATACCTGGTAAAAAGCTTATGATGCATTTAGGGTGGGAATTCAATAAGGGTATGTAATGAGGAACAACAGTAGGAAACAACCACAGCCGCCTCTTCCATTTTATCTTTAAGTATAACATGCTCCTTTACAAAATCTACGCTGAAATCTTTATAATAAGGAGCTCACAGTTTTTCTTACTTTCTGGTAATTTCCTTAACTGTCCATTATATTTACATATTTTTTTGAATTTTATTTTATTTATTTTTTATACAGCAGGTTCTTATTAGTTATTTTATACATATTAGTGTATATATGTCAATCCCAATCTCCTAATTCATCCCACCACCACCCAGCCCCCCGCCACTTTCCCCCCTTGGTGTCCATACGTTTGTTCTCTACATCTGTGTCTCTATTTCTGCATTATCCATTATATATTTTTAACAACAAACATACCTCCTAATAGTCAAAGGTCAGTTGTGAACTTAATTGTAACATTTTGTAAAATATATTCTTTCCTCCCACAACTCCTCAAATGTTATTTACTTGAAGACCTAATAATGCAGTACCTGATAATTATATCCAAGGTGATAAAAAATGTTATATCCAAAATGACTTAATTAAAATGCTTTCAGACTACCTCCAGCAGAGATAGCACAGAAATAAAACGTGAGACTTTCCAAGGTATCTTCTGAAAGAATACATAGGTTTCAAAGCACAAGTGTTTGCACAGGAGTTGTTTAAACAGGGAGATAATAAATGCCTAACAGATTCGGGAGACAATAAATGCCTAACAGATTCAACAAAAGACCTGTAGGCAAAGATATTAATTGATAAAGTATCCTACACATACTTTATAAATTCTCCTGCAAATATATATATGTCCATTTAAAATATCACATCTGTTTGAAAACACTCTTTTAGATACTTGAATTACTGGAACCTCTGATATAACTGTATAGAGTTTGATTTTATACCTAATAGTTTGTACATCTTACCCCCTATCCCTATATTGTCCCTCCCCCCTTCCCTCTCCCCACTGGTAACCACTAGTTTGTTCTCTGTATCTGTGAGTCTGTTCTTTTATGTTAGTGCTATCATACAGTATTTATCTTTCTCTGTCTGACTTATTTCATTTAGCACAGTGCCCTCCAAGTCCATCCATGTTGCTGCAAATGGCAAAAATTCATTTTTTTAAATATATAGATATATTAAATCTGTATAAATGTCATCTGTTGATGGACACTTAGCTTGCTTCCATATCTTGGCAATTGTAAATAATGCTGCTATGAACATTGGGGTGCATGTATCTTTTAGAATTAGTGTTTTCTTTTTTTTTTTTGTATATATATCCAGGAGTGGAATTGCTGGGTCATGTGATAGTTCTATTTTTAGTTTTTCGAGAAACTACCATACTGTTTTCCCTAGTAGTTGTACCAATTTACATTCCCACCAGCAGTGTACAAGGGTTCCCTTTTCTCCATGTCCTCACCAACATTTGTCATTTGTGTTCTTTTTGATGATAGCAGTTTGGACAGGTGTGAGGTAGTATCTCATTGTGGTTTTGATTTGCATTTCCCTGATAATTATTGATGTTGAGCATCTATTCATGTGCCTGTTGTCCATCTGCATTTCTTCTTTGAAAAAAATGTCTTTTCAGTTCTTCTGCCCATTTTTTAATTGGGATTTTTTTTTTGATGTTGAGTTGTACGAACTATTTATATATGTTGGATATTAACCCCTTATCAGTCATATCATTTGCAAATATTTTCTCCCATTCAGTAGATTGTTTACTTAGAGCCTTTTTCTTGTTTTGCTAAAGTTTATTTAACATTCATTGCCTTATTGGCCTCAAGTCTCTCCGTATTTCTTTGGTACTTACTACCATCTTAGATACCAAGAAGCTTTCCTGAATTCCAGTTGATGTCATTGAATCTGCTTGTTCTAACTGTTGGACTAAATGCTGGCTATGTCCTAAGGGACTAAATGCTATATATATATATATGTGTGTGTGTGTGTGTGTTTATATATATAGATATATATAAAACAATGTCATAAAGCAAACAAAACATCCAGGGCAAGTGTCCATACCAACAGGCGTACTGATGTGTATACAAACTCTAACTCTCACCAGCTGTGTGACTTGGACAGGCTAATTAATCTGTGAGTCTCAGTATTCTTATTTTAAAAGTGAGACTATAAACACCTTTTTTGAATAAAGTGTATGTTTGTAATACAAAATACCTTTTAGATAAAGATTTTGTGTTTGTTCTTTTAGTTAGTAAAATACATTGATTGGTCATGTTTTTGTACTTTTTTAAAAAATTGGGGCATATTTGCTTTACAATGTTGTGCTAGTTTCTGCTGTACAACGAAGTGAATCAGCTGTATGTATACATATATCCCCTCCCTCTTGGACCTCCCTCCCATCCCCCCCAATCCCAACCATCTAGGTCACCACAGAACACCAAGCTGAGCTCCCTGCTATATAGCAGGTACCCACTAGCTATCTATTTTACACGTGGTAGTGTATAAATGTCAATCCCAATCTCCCAATTCATCCCACCCTCCCCTTCCCACCCCACGTCCACACGTCTGTTTTCTACATCTGCGTCTCTATTGGTGCCCTGCAAATAGGTTCATCAGTACCATTTTTCTAGATTCCACATATATGCATTGACATATGATATTTGTTTTTCTCTTTCTTACTTACTTCACTCTATATGACAGTCTCTAAGTCCATCCACATCTCTACAAATGACCCAATTTTGTTCCTTTTTTATGGCTGAGTAATAATTCCATTGTATATGTGTACCACATCTTCTTTATCCATTCATCTGTAAATGGACATTTTGGTTGCTTCCATGTCCTGGCTATTGTAAACAGTGCTGCAATGAACACTGGGGTGCATGTGTCTTTTTGAATTATGGTTTTCTCAGGTTATTTGCCCAGTAGTGAAATTGCTGGGTCATATGGTAGTTCTATTTTTGTTTTTTTAAGGAACTTCCATTGGTCATTTTTGTGTAAATGTATAGGTTGAATCTCCAGATGTGGAAGCTGATGAATAAATAAATGGATGGCTGATTTGATCTGTGAAAGAAGTAAGAAGAATTATATTTCTGTGAGAGAAGACAGGGAAAGTGAGGCACACCCTAAAGAGGTAGTATTGGATAGGGGTGGAAAGAAGGAGAAAGGCAAGAGTTGTAAGGAGGGAGAGAGACAACTCAACAAGTGGTAGAAGAGCAGGGCCAGGCAGAAAACTTGGGCCATGCAAAATTGCCTATAAGAGGAAGGGCTAATAAACATTCAGGTACAAGTATATCTTTTAAGCTATTAAATTTTACATCAGTTTCTGAACTATGCTGTTCCCTGATTATCCAATATTTCAGTAATTGTCATGTGTCTGTTGAGTGTTGGGAGCCATCAAAGGAAAGGGAGAGCTTCACTTTACTTTGGGGTTCATATGAGATATAGATAAAAGAATAGACAAGAAAAGAAACACAGAGGAGAGCAATCAAGCATAAATGGAAGTAAGAAATCTAAGCAGAAGTTTCTTAGGACAAAAGGAAGAGCTCAGAAAATTCTTAACGTTACTGATAAGAGGACACTAGATTTCTGTCTGCATATAGCATGGGGCTGGGGATCAAGACAGTTTTAAAAATAAATTTTTAAAAAAGACATTTGGATTATTGGGGATACCCAAGCTGTATTTCTCTTAAAGAAATCACGTATGTGAAAATCACTTGGCATTTAGTAAATATTTTTTCACCTCTTTTTATATTTCCCTCTCAATATATAAAAATATATGGTAATTTTTAAAAGGATTGTCATCATCATTTCATTCTCAACATCACCATCATATCATTTTAACACAAACATTGAACATGACAGACACATGAGCCATATAGTCAAGTTTTGGGGGCCTCAAAATATGACTATTTCTTCACCCCTCTGAAAGGGTTTGTCAAGAACAATTGGCTGTACGACTCACAAGGAAAAGGTCCCTGTGGCTTCAGGAGGTAGTCTCACCCTGAAGGTTACATGCTCTGGTCTACCTGTCCCTCAGCACTTTCTAAAAAAGCCATCAGCAGCCTCAGGACACTTATTTATCTATTTATTTATTTTAGTATTGTTAGCACATGTTTCAGTTTAAAAGATTTTTGGAATGTTAACTAGGAAGTTTATCATATTCCCATGTGAATATGTCATATTTATTTGGAATTATGCATCAATATGATAAATTATTGAATATATGTATGCACCGATTACATTAATAGCCACACTAAAAACATAAAAGATCCTTTTTTAAAGGTCCAGGTGGCGTAACAGACACCTATTAATCAAGGTGAACAGTAGTAGCAATTGACATTATTTCAATCAGTGGAGACCATCTGCAACATTTTAGTTGTAATTGTTTAGCTTCAGTCCCAAACTTATTGTTTTAAAAATGAGCAATTCACATGTTATCTTGTTACCAAGTTGCTACCTTCAAATGGTGTCCAACAGGCACAGCTGTTTATTACCGTCCACAATGAATATCTGCTGAAGAATTTACTTTCAGTACATACTGAAACCTAGAGCTTCACAATTGTTTAGCTTCATATCTTCAGAGAACACTCTACCTAGTTCTGGATGCCCTAAATTTTGTAAACTGGCCCATTGGTCTTCAAATCCAGGTTGGGTTTGTTCTGGCAAATAATGACATGTTAGCTATAAAGAGATGGATTTGGAGAACTGTTAGGGAAAATAAAACATGACTAAAATCCCTCCCACAAATCCTCTTAAGATTTTTTTCTCCTAGTCTTTTCTTCCATCATCTCTTCTGCTGTTTTATTATATTCAAGGAAAAAGCATAACCTACTTTAACTATAAAAGTTTAGGCAGAAGGAAATATATTTTTTAAAAAATATAAAGTTTTAAAGTAATCCTTGCCCTTGAAAATTAAAGCTTGGATGGGTGGCTTATATCAAAACTAAATTGATTTCGCTTTTTCCTTCACAGAGGGAGGAAATTAAAAACCTGACATTTTCTGAATATACTGTGATAACTTGTAAGTTCCATAGTGCAAATAAAACCTCACTGTGGCTACTATGTCAGAATAATTACCAACACATGGAATTACTGTGGTAGAGGTGTGCCCATTTAAAAGTTTATACATACTGCCCAATTACCCTCTCTAAGTTTTGTATTACATTACCAGCAAACCAGAAGTGTTTGCAAGTTTCTATTTCTCCCAGCTTTTTAACCATAACTGGCTGCCAATCCTCTTAAATTTGGCTAATCTGATCAGTAAAAAGCATATATGATTTATACTTTATTTTATAGTATAGTAATCAGTGAGTACAAGTATTTATCATATATCTATTGCCCATTTGTGCTCATTTGCCATTTGAGTTTTTATTTTTATTTATGTGTACCCATCTAACATTCTCACTACAATTTCAATTGAAAAGTAAATGTATCTTTTGGCTCTGTTTTGTCACATTAAAAGTCAAAGTATCCTATAAATATAGTGCATGAAAATTGTGCATTTGATAAAAGAGCAAATAAGTGTAAGCCCTATTATTAGCTTAATTCAAAATTATCTCTTTCATAGAAATATTATTATTCAACTTTCATTTTATAAGAAAATGCATATTATTTATGACTTTTATCAATATAAAGTTTATTCTTTCCATGTCAAGCTATGATCATATACTTCATTTAAGATGAAACATGAAATAATGTTATAACATGCAGAAAAAATATATTGTAGAGATTAAGGCTCAGACATTAAGATGTTCCCATTTCTACATCTGTGACTCTATTTCTGTTTTGGAGATAAATTCATTTGTACCTTTTTTTAGATTCCACATATAAACGATATCATATGATATTTGTCTTTCACTGTCTGACTTACTTCGCTCAGTATGACAGTCTCTAGGTCTGTCCATGTTGCTGCACAGCTGTAGAAAGCAAACTCATGGTTACCAGGGAGAAAGGGGAGGAGGGATAAATTGGGATATTGGGATTGACATATACACACTACTATATACAAAATAGGTAACTAATAAGGACTTGTTCTATAGCACAGGGAACTCTATTCAATACTCTGTAATGGCCTATATGAGAAAGGAATCTAAAAAAGAGTGGATATATGTATATGTATAACTGATTCACTTTGCTGTACACCTGAAACTAACACAACATTGTAGATCAACTATACTCCAATAAAATTTTTTTTTAAAAAGGTGTTCCCATTTTTGGTTGTGTAGAGAGTGATACAGTGAATATGAAAGTCAAATTTCTGCTTGTGTTGTTTTGTTTCATTTTCATGGTCAACGACAACACAAAACATCAAGGAGCAGTCAACAATAAAATGCTTGAAGCCAACTTATAGTACTTTGTACTTCTGCTTGAGAGCCTTGCGATGAAACTAGTTTAGTAACTTGTATAGTGTGGGCTAAAAACTGTAGATCCACTACTAAAAATTTTCTAATTTTTCAAGAAGGGTAAATTGTCCTGAGATTCTATCAATTCTGGAAGGAGATATTGAAGAAATCATTGGGTTCAAGTAAATATAGAGACCACAGGGAAAACAAAAGGCTTCTGAAGTAAGTGTGTATGGCTATAAATTTTTTTTCATATATCAATTCTTTCTAAGATTCTTTTCCCATTTAGGTTATTACAGAATATTTAGTAGAGTTCCCTGTGCTATACAGTAAGTCTTTGTTGATTATCTATTTTATATATAGTAGTGTATATATATGTATACCACATCTTCTTTATCCATTCATCTGTCAATGGACATTTAGGTTGCTTCCATGTCCTGGCTATTGTAAATAGCGCTGCAATGAACATTGGGGTGCATGTAGCTTTTCATATTATGGTTTTCTCTGGATATATGCTCAGTGGGATTGCTGGATCATATTGTAGCTCTGTTTTTAGTTTTCTAAGGAACCCCCATACTGTTCTCCATAGTGGCTGCATCAATTTACATTCCACCAACAGTGCAGGAGGGTTCCCTTTTCTTCACACCCTCTCCAGCCTTTATTGTTTATAGGCTTTTTGATGATGACCATCCTGACCAGTGTGAGGTGATACCTCGCTGTAGTTTTGATTTGAATTTCTCTAATAATCAGCAATGCTGAGCATCTTTTCATGTGCTTTTTGGCCATCTGTATGTCTTCTTTGGAGAACTGTCTATTTAGATCTTTTGCCCATTTTTTTATTGGTTTCTTTTTTTTTTATTGTGCTGCATGAGCTATTTGTGTATTTTGAAGATTAATTCCTTGTTGGTCGCATCGTTTGCAAATATTTTCTCCCATTCTGTGGGTTGCCTTTTTGTTTTGTTTATGGTTTCCTTTGCTGTGCAAAAAACTTTTAAGTTTAATTAAGTCCCATCTGTTTATTTTTGTTTTATTTTCATTTCTCTAGGAGGTGGATCCTAAAAGATCTTGTGTGATTTATAAGAGTGTTCTGCCTATGTTTTCCTCTAAGAGTTTTATAGTGTCCGGTCTTACATTTAGGTCTTTAATCCATTTTGAGTTTATTTTTGTGTATGGTATTAGGGAGGGTTCTAATTTCATTCTTTTACATGTAGCTGTCCAGTTTTCCCAGCACCACTTGTTGAACAGACTGTCTTTTCTCCACTGTATATTCTTGCCTCCTTTATCATAGATTAATTGACCATAGGCACATGGATTTATTTCTGGGCTTTCTATCCTTTTCCATTGATCTATAAGTCTCTTTTTGTGCCAGTACCAGTATAAATTATGTTTAAATGACCTGATTAACATAATTTTACTGAAAATTTCGGAAGGTGCAGTATATTATTTTTCCTGTATATGATATTTCAATTGATGTGATAGAATTATTGTTCTAAAATCAACCCATGGAATCAATCTTTGTATTCTCAATTCCTGTTACTAGTACACATCATCATTCCTGGGAAACCATAATCAAGAGAAAGTCCCATTTGGCTGGCTGAATTTCACTGGGCTTTATTGGTCCATGGAATACCCCGTGCCATTGATAACAAGTTATGTGCTACTTGAGGAAGCCCAACACAGAGAGAGATTTTCTTACAAATTTATAAGCTCCAAAATTAGAACTTCCCAAGTCTGTATCCACTGTTTCCAATTCGTCCTTCTATGTAAGTGAAAACTATTCCCTTTTATCTAAGAGGAGTTACCTTGTTCTTCAATGTGTCTATAATGACAAGGCACTTTCTTGCCCCTTGCTAATCCACAAGGGAGGAAACTGTATACTTTATCTTCCATTTTCTCCTTTAGGAATAAATCCAGATTTATAGACCTGAAACTTTTACAACTGCTCATTCTCTTTTTAAGGAATTTTATGAATACTAAATAAAATATATTTTTTAAATGAGAAATGCCAAAACTATTACAATATTCAGAAAAGCATAACATATTATTTTATTAATAAATTACCTGACATACCTCTTATACTAATCACATTGATTTACTGATGGATATGCACAGGAGCTTATCCCAGGAACACTTCAATTTAGGTTATTTCACCTCACCCTGGTAATATTGCCTGCCTTTTTACTAGAATCACTCTATTTTATCAGGACAAGATGCATCAGATACTGTAAGATGGACTGGATAAAATACGACTTCACACACAGGTACACACTTTGTGTATTGCAAGAAATACAGGGATTCTGATTAATTTTGTTTCAGGGTATTCCAACAAAAGTATACTATGTTTATAATTGTATATGCTTCATCATCATCACTGGATATATTCTTAGCAAACCTGAACTTCCATGTTGAACGGGCCACCATGTGAATTAAATCCTCTGCTTCAAAGTTCACACTCTGGATGCTTATGGAATTTTCCATGTACCAGATTCTCTTTCTGTATATTTCAAACATTATTTCTTTTCTACTGCCCTCATATTTCCTGTGTTCAGACCTCTGAACCTGCACTTCAGGCCATGACACCAGGTGAGTTGACACCATGGACAATGGAACTCTGGTTCTGCTTCTATCTCTATCTCCATTTCTCACCTCAGGCCAGGCCCTAGCATCTCTGTGTCTCCAGTTATTTATGTGTAAGATGAAAAGTCTAGACTAGATATTCTTTAACATTAATCACTCTAATTACTGAAGTTTCTAAAATACTGGGAAGAAATTTATTAGGGGGTCAAGAAGTAGATATTTGGCTAAATTAGCCATAGTGGGACTCCTCTAATCCTCAGTTTCCTCATCTATAAAATAGTACCTCCAGGAACATTGTGAAGATTAGAGGAATTAATGTATATTAAATATGTAAACTGCTAGAGAGAAAGTGCCCAAAATACAGTAAATGTTAGCTTTCTTACCAGATTTATTGCAACTTTTTATAGTGATTGTTAATCTTCTGAATCTCACAGACAAGTAAATATCTCCAAAATAGTTTTTTGGGGAGAAAAACAAGCTTTTTAAATTTTGATTTTTTCCAAGTAAAGACATTTAAAATTTATTAACTCCCGTCTACTGTCATCATCATTTCATAGGACAAAGGATATTTTAACACAAAGAGTGTAGGAGAAGACATTATCTCAGAATGAAAGGACACCCATTAAATTGACAAATCAGCTTAATTGAAGACTCTGGGGTACATTGTTTTTCTTTTCTTTTCTTTACTTTTTCTCAGACACATTAAACCCTCATGATAGAACAATTTATGAGGCACAACCCAGTGGATCCTTTGGCCATACAAGTGTTAATATGTTAATAAAACTTATTTTGTGAAGTTTCAAAGTTTGATCTCCATGTCAAGTTCCTTGACATTTCTGTGGAGGACAGAAGGAACAGCAAGACTAGGGTCAGGCCATCAGCATAAAAACATCAAGGGCTCCAGTTGTGATGTGAGGAGGTTGAAACCCAGATATATTAGGGAGAATTAACAAGTGTCTACCTAACAGAAGCAGAATTTTGGATGTCACTGTGCTCATAAGCACTGGACCATCATATTACTGCCAAAAGAGCTAGAAGCCAGCATTTGGGAAGCCAAACTCCTAAGAAGTATTGGATTGTTTCCTATAGATACCAGATGAGATGCTATTTGGATGAGCCTCTAGAACAAATTCAATGGGAGGAAAATGCAAATGTATGTTGGACAGATGCACTTAGATCTCTGAGTGGAAAAATGATTTTGTAAAGCATATTTGCTGGGATGTGTAACTTTACGAAGGGGAAAGGGACTTCATAGAACATACTAAACTCCTTTCCCAGTACATCCTATAACTAGCTTGGGAACATTCCAAAGCTGCCTTTTAATTGTTTATGTTGAAACAAATGTCTAGGGAGCAACTGTTCCAAGCACTAAATGATACCACTGTTAAGCAGAGGATATGGCTTTGTGAAGAGAAATTAAAAGCTGCAATAATAAGGTATTCAAGTGACAACGAAATCAACTCAGTGAATTGTCACTTTGCAAACCACACTTTTTTTCTTCCCAAATGTTGCTAAAAACCTAACTTCCTATGTTTTATAAAACAGCTTTTCATACTTGCTTATTTCATAGTGAAAACAAAGGCATAAGATGATGTTTGCCAACCTCAGTAGCCATTAATACGATCGATTTACCTACTATTTCAATATTATGATGCACAATTTAAAAAATATGTCAGGAGTGAATAGTACATATATGATAGTGTCAACCAAACATGAGAGAATAAGTCCTCACATTCTGTTCAAGTACGAAGTAGTATAGTATAATACATGCTTTAATTCTCTTTCACAAATATTTGGGAATAGGTCATCAAAGTGCTTTAGGTGGTCCCATCTATTAGGCAAATCAAAACCCTAATAACCGTTCATTCAAAAACATGTATTGATTGTCTATTCTCTGCTAGGTAGGAACTGAGGAGTCACATCAATAAAATAAAAAACATAGTTTCATCTCCCAGGGACAATCACAGTCTACATTATTTAACAGAATATAATCAAGAAGACATTAATTAGAGTTGATGCATGACCAGGGGACTACGGGTACAGAGAGGATAGATAGTCAAGCAGAGTCAGAATGGGTAGGTGATCAGGAAAGTCTTTTAGTAGATGATATTTGAGCTGGTTACAACATGAGAAAGGAAACTGTGTATCATGTTACAGGCAGAAGGCACGGCAAGTGTAAATGCACAGAGGAAAGGAAGCATGATGCTTTCAGAAAAATGCAGCCATTTTAGTATTCACTGTAGGAGGGCCATATGAGAGGGTTGCTGAGAGAAGAAAAGAGTTGATAGGTAGGTGGATGCCAGATCATGAAGGACTAGGGAACTTGAATTCTGTTGTGAAAATGATGGGTACCTGCTTACCCTGCCCATTGGTCCCATCTGGACAACAGTCTAGGAAGGCTAAGTTTATACTTAGAAGAGAATGTGAGGAATTTTATTTTTGAGAGGGCTGGTAAGGCTTAGAGAACAGAGATGTCAGATTAACTTAGATATGGTCTCAGAAATGCAACACGAGGCCAGGTTACTAGGAACAAAGCTATTCAATAAATCATTTGTGATGCCTCGAAAAGATAATTTGATATGTGTCTTAGTTCATTCAGGCTGCTACAACAAAATACCACAGACTAGGTAGCTTATAAACAACAGAAATTTATTTCTTACAGCTCTAGAAGCTGGGAAGTCCAAGATCAAGGTTCCAGTCCTCACCAGTCACACTCTGGTGAGGACTCTCTTCATAACCAGGGCCTTCTTGCTGTGTCCTCATGGTGAAAGGGGACTAGGGAGCTCTGTGGGGTCTTTTATGAGAGCACTAATCCCCTTCACGAGGGATCCACTCTCAAGATCTAAGCACCTCCCAAAGGTCCCACCTCCTAATACCATCACATGAGCATTAAGATTTCAACATATGCATTTTGGGGGGACACAAGTATTCAAACTATAGCAATATGTAATTTAATTAAATATGCTATTACTTCTTATTTCAATAATCCTTTGCATGACTCCCTAATGTTATTGCCAGTTGAAATCAAGAATTTAAAGTACTAATCTTGGCACGGAATGGGGGTGACAATAAAGGGATGATGGGTCTTCTTTTGGATGAGTTGACTTTTAAATGTCACTTGGAAATCCAGAAAATTAATACACATGCCAAGAAAGGTCAAATTTCAGTTGTCGTAAGGTGAGTCATGTTAGACCTATTGAAAGAAGTGAAATGGTTTACCTAAAGGAGAATAGTGAACAAAGTTGGCATTGCTGGTCAGGTAAGGTATGTGTTTGAGGAAAGCAGATGCCAATGGGGAAAAATGAATAATATGTAAATAAGAAAAGACAAACCAATCTCTTTCTAACTAGAGCCAACAGAATGTATTATGCAGTACTGAGAGATGAAGCCCAATTCCATGGAAATGCACCACTATTACAGAAAGATATCTGATAGCAGACAAAGGGGCAATTCACTTTTCATGAATTGTATGGCTTGGCACCACTAAGCATTCCTAACAATAGATAACTGTGATATTGGGTTGACCAAAAATTTTGTTCGGGTTTTTCTGTAAGATGTTACGGGACACAATGGTTGGCTTGAAGTAGAGAAACAAGAAAAAAGGAAAAGGAAAGAGGAACCAGGAAAAGAAGAGAAGACATAAAAGAAATTTAATAGTGCCAGATGAAATTCTTTCCTCCAGTCATGCAAAAGGGAGGTGAAGATTCCCTGATGCCCTTATGGCAGAAATGGATCAAGGCTCATTATTTCCACATTTCTAAAGCTGCTTCCAGCTTCCCTGTGCTGCTTATATAGCAGCACTAAGCTTGCTTAGAAGGCAAACATGTCAGATAGTTTTAAATCTTAAAAATGAATATCCCTTGATCATTATGTAATGTCCTTCTTTGTCTCTTATAATAGTCTTTATCTTAAAGTCTATCTTGTCTGATATGAAAATTGCTACTCCAGCTTTCTTTTGATTTCCATTTGCATAGAATATCTTTTTCCATCCCCTCACTTTCAGTCTGTATGTGTCCCTAGGTCTCAAGTGGGTCTCTTGTAGACAGCATATATGCAGGTCTTGTTTTGGTATCCATTCAGCCAGTCTATGTCTTTTGGTGGGAGCATTTAATCCATTTACATTTAAGGTAATTATCAATATGTATGTTCCTATTACCATTTTCTTAATTGTTTTGGGTTTATTGTTGTGGGTCTTTTCCTTCTCTTGTGTTCCCTGCCTAGAGATGTTCCTTTAGCATTTGTTGTAAAGCTGGTTTGGTGGTGCCGAATTCTCTTAGCTTTTGCTTGTCTGTAAAGGTTTTAATTTCTCTGTCGAATCTGAATGAGATCCTTGCTGGGTTGTTGATTACCTTGCTGGTAACCTTGGTTGTAGATTTTTCCCTTTCATCACTTTAAATATGTTCTGCCACTCCCTTCAGGCTTGCAGAGTTTCTGCTGAAAGATCAGCTGTTAACCTTATGGGGATTCCCTTGAATGTTATTTGTTGCTTTTCCCTTGCTGCTTTTAATATTTTTTCTTTGTATTTAATTTTTGATAGTTTAATTAATATGAGTCTTGGCATGTTTCTCCTTGGATTTATCCTGTATGGGACTCTCTGCCCTTCCTGGACTTGACTGGCTATTTCCTTTCCCATGTTAGGGAAGTTTTCAACTATAATCTCTTCAAATATTTTCTCAGTCCCTTTCTTTTCCTATTCTTCTTCTGGGACCCCTATAGTTCAAATGTTGGTGCATTTCATGTTGTCCCAGAGGTCTCTGAGACTGTCCTCAATTCTTTCCATTCTTTTTTCTTTATTCTGCTCTGCAGTAGTTATTTCCACTATTTTATCTTCTAGGTCACTTATCCATTCTTCTGCCTCAGTTATTCTGCTCTTGATTCCTTAGAGAGTTTTTAATTTCATTTCTTGTGTTTTTCATCACTGTTTGTTTGCTCTTTAGTTCTTCTAGGTCCTTCTTAAACGTTTCTTGTATTTTCTCCATTCTATTTCCAAGATTTTGCATCATCTTTACTCTCATTACTCTGAACTCTTTTTCAGGTAGACTGCCTATTTCCTCTTCATTTCTTTGGTCTGGTGGGTTTTTACCTTGCTCCTTCATCTGCTGCATATTTCTCTGTCTTCCCATTTTGCTTAACTTACTGTGTTTGGGGTCTCCTTTTCACAGGCTGCAGGTTCTTAGTTCCCATTATTTATGGTGTCTGCCCCCAGTGGCTAAGGTTGGTTTAATGGCTTGTGTAGGCTTCCTGGTGGATGGAACTGGTGCCTGTGTTCTGGTGGGTGGGGCTGGATCTTGTCTTTCTGGTGGACAGGGCCACATCTGATGGTGTGTTTTGGGGTGTTTGTGAACTTAGTATGACTTTAGGCAGCCTCTCTGCTAATGGGTGGGGTTGTGTTCCTGTCTTGCTAGTTGTTTGGCATGGGGCATCCAGCACTGGAGCTTGCTGGCCATTAGGTGGAGCTGAGTCTTAGCGCTGAGACAGAGTTCTCTGGGAGAGCTCTTGCTGATTGATATTACGTGGGGCTGGGAGGTCTCTGGTGGTCCAATGTCCTGAACTCGGCTCTCCCACCTCAGAGGTTCAGGCCTGACACCAGGCCGGAGCACCAAGACCCTGTCAGCCACACAGCTCAGAAGAAAAGGGGGAAAAAAATAATGAAAAAAATAATAATAATAAAATAAATTTTTAAAGTATATTAAATTTAAAAAATAATAATAAAGAAGAGAGCAACCCAACCAATAAACAAATCCACCAGTGATAACAAGCGCTAAAAACTAAACTAAGATAAGCATAAAAATCAGAAAAAAATCAGTCACAGACAGCAAACCCCAAGTCTACAGTTGCTCCCAAAGTCCACCACCTCAATTTTGAGACGATTCGCTGTCTATTCAGGTATTCCACAGATGCAGGGTACATAAAGTTGACTGTGGGGCTTTAATCCGCTGCTCCTGAGGCTGCTGGGAGAAATGTCCCTCTCTCTTCTTTGTTCGCACAGCTCCTGGGGTTCAGCTTTGGTTTTGGCTCCACCTCTGCGTGTAGATCGCCCTTAGGCATCTGTTCCTTTTGGGAGGTCTGAGGTCTTCTGCCAGCATTCAGTAGGTGTTCTGTAGGAGTTGTTCCACAAGTAGATGTATTTTTGATGTATTTGTGGGGAGGAAGGTGATTTCCATGTCTTACTCCTCTGCCATCTTGAAGGTTCCCCCAAGGCACTCTTATCACTTAAGGTTTTTGGTTGTTCATTAATATTTTTCAGTTTTTCTTAGCCTGATGCCATCTGCGATTTTGACATTAGTTTCCTCTAATTTGTATGACTCTATGGGATTGCTTTTTGATATTGGTGTTATTATTGTTTATTTTCCTCTTTAGAACATTTTTCCCCTGCCATTATTACTTTCTTTTAAAATTAGTTATTAATGCTTTGCAGATGTCCTCTAAACTCACGTATTCTATAGTTTAACCAGAGTTGTTGACTGGCAGTATTACAGCTCAAAAATCCTGAAGTACACCAGAAGACTTCAGTTTTAGGGCTCATGGATTGCTGAAAGGCCATTTCTAGTCTGCCAACTCATTTGGGAACATTTTCAAAGTCATGGTGATACACAGGGTCACAAAATCTGGACTTCTCGTATGGTGTATTTTATATTTTTGACTAAATCTATTTATCACCTACTGTGTTTGCTCACTTGGCCCCCACACAGGTCCTTAGATTGTTGAGGTTAATTGTTCTTGGGACCTTGGACTGTAGGGGAGGGAGCAAATCAAGAAATCTGGTGACAGGGCTTCCCTGGTGGCGCAGCGGTTGGGAATCTGCCTGCCAATGCAGGGGACACGGGTTCGGGCCCTGGTCTGGGAGGATCCCGCATGCCGCGGAGCAACTGGGCCCGTGAGCCACGGCTGCTGAGCCTGCGCGTCTGGAGCCTGTGCTCCATAACAAGAGAGGCCGCGATAGTGAAGAGGCCCGCGCACCGCGATGAAGAGTGGCCCCCACTTGCCGCAGCTGGAGAGAGCCCTCACACAGAAACGAAGACCCAACACAGCCAAAAATAAATATAAATAAATAAAAATTAAAAAAAAAATAAAAAGAATGATACTGTGGGAGCAGAATTATTTAAAAAAAAAAAAAAAAAAGAAATCTGGTGACAGCAATTGAATCCTTTAAAGATATATGCTGTCTCTGTCTTAGCTTTCACCAATTCTCCCCTCTCCCCAAGAAAATACCTACTACAATTTCGTTAACTTAGTAGGCATTCAATAAATGCACTTTTTTTTTTCATTCAAGCAGCACTTATATATTTGGGGGTGGGAAGCTGAGAGATACGTGTTTATTTTGGGAAAAAAAACATGAATAAATAAGGAACTTCTCTTGGTCAGTGTTCATAATGACATTCAATATACTTATGGTACCTTGCAATTTTCAAAGCAGATTTCCATAATTTATCTCCTTTTATCTCTACAAAAACTCCATGTAAAGCCAACTGAGGGGACTCAAAAGAGAGGTTAAGTGATTTTTATAAAGCCCTAAAAAAAGTGAGTATTGGAATAAAGGGCCTGAAACACTGTCTTAAGATATTGGCTCAAATATTTTTTTCTACTGTGTTCTGCTCCTTTCCCAAATTTCTTAACAGGATCCTTTTGGCTTCTTCATTAATTTTTTCATCCATTATTTAGGATTTATATTAAAAAGCATTTTGGCTTCCAAACTTAGAAAACAAGGGATTTTCTTTTTTGAAAATTAATCCTTCTCCTACATCTACTTCACTAATCATTCATTCAAATGGGAATCTATATCTGAGCGTAAACTTTCTTCTAGGTCATAAGAACAGATATATTTATATAACTTTCTCTTTATTTCATAGGATTTGTATATAATGCTGAAAATTAAATCATCTCAGAAAAGTACCAACATCCTTTTTAGCTTTATGTTTGAATGTAAAATACAGTGATTGATTTCAATGAGTTTTCAACTGTTCCTCTCTTTCCTTCTTTGCCTGAGGGGAAAAGGACCAACACAAAAGTGGTTTTCCATTTGGAAATTTACATGTCTCTGAAATAAATTTGTTCTGGATTACTTATGCTTTTCACAGCTTTTTTGGTTAAAAAAAAAATGACTTGGTGCTAGTGAGTTTGGGTCCAGTAGACACTCTTGGGTTGAAACAGTGCTTATGGAGATTGTTTTTCTCCCTACAGCTCCAGTCCCTATCTATGGGTCTCCTCTTTTGATGATATCACTGATAAATTTGAAAGATATATACAATGAACTCATGAAAGCCCTTTATCTATTGCCTCTAATTGTTAGTATTTTGCCTTATGTGAGAAAGTATTATCTTTCATGAGCTCTGTTACTGAGATATGTAGGTACAGAGTCCCAGGAGTGTGTGAACCAGTCTCATCAGCCCAAGAAAAGAGGCTGATGGTCTGTCTGCATATGGTGAGATTTCAACCCCAAAGAAAACCGAGCTCAGTGGAATCATCAACACCATAACCTCAAACTCAGTGTACTGAAAAGGACAGCTGTGCCAACAAGGAGAGAAAAATGGAGCAGAAATATGCTTGTTGACTCAACAGCCCCAGCTGTACAAGGTGACATCTGATCCAAGCATCTGTTTGTAGCTCATTAAACAGGCAGGGCCCACAGAAAACCAAGAAAAGATGCAAATTATTTCAAAAAGGTAGCAGGTGTTGCTTCTAACTTGCAACAATCATCAGGAAGTTTCATTTAAATTCATATGCCAACATGTGCAAGATTTTTCTCCTAATAGGCAATCACTCTACAATGAAGCAGAGTAGCTCAAGTTGAAATTTTCCTGGGATTCAATATTCAGTATTGTCTACAGATTGGCAAGAATTGCTGAAAGATTAAGGTAACAAAGAATATTGCATTTTTAGTGTATCACAGCATCAAATTCTTCTGTTAGGTCATTCAAAAATCAGAAACAAATGAAGTAAATTTTTATGATTTTATAACATGTAAAAATATGACTTGGTGATTAAGATCTGTGTTATCTCGCAGATTCATATTTTTTCCCTTGAGGGGTTATGAATTCAATGCTTTAGTTAAAATATGTGATTGTGAAAAAGAAACTGTGTCTGAGAACAACAATGCAAATATAATCTATGAAAAATAAGTTTTTATTTGTCATAGCCTAAAAGAGTAGAACTTACTTCTATAACATAAAAGAATATAGAAATTACTAGGAACATATTTAGGCTTTTGATAAAGTTTTCTATTCATGACCCCCTGGTAAATTAGGTTCTTGGAGCCAATTCCAATGTTGGGGTTGGGGGGGGGGGGTCTCCACACAAACAGCAAGCAATTCTCAGTACATCAGCAGGGTGTTCAAGAATTCAACTCAGTTCTGACAGTATCTACCCAGAGATAGCATCAGATTCCATAGGTTAAGGGTTCAGTCCACAAGACTGCCCCCCACCTCCGCTTCACATCCTTGTCACAAGTCCAAGTTATTACCTGTTCTTCTAACCAGCAGACTACAAATCAGAGGTTCCAAAGACACCCCCCCCCCCAACCTCAGGATGCCAACTACAGGTCCAGGTTGTTTGTTACCTGTACTTCTGACCAACTAGCTACAGATCAGAGGCTCCCATGACCCCTTCCTTAAGTTTGATTAATTTGTTAGAATTGGCTCACAGAATGCAGAGAAATAGATTACTTGCTTATTGTAAAAGGATACAACTCAGGAAAGGCAGATGGAAGACATGCACAGAGCAATATATGAGGAAATGGCTCAGAGCTACTATGCTCTCTCTGAGCCACTCTCCCCAAATCTCCACCTGTTCACCAATTTGGAAGCTCTCCAAACATCCCCCTTTGGGTTTTTATAGAGGTTTTATTACATAGACAAGATTAAATCATTGGTCATTGGTGACTGATTTAACCTCTAGCCCCTCTCCCCTTCCAGGAAATCAAGTGGTGGAACTTAACGTTCTACCTCTCTATTCATTGTTGGTTTCCCTGGCAACCAGGCCCACCCTTAAATGCTCTCCAAAAGTCACCTTACCTCATTAACATAAACTCAGTCATGGAAAGGACTTATTATGAGTAACAAGTTATCCATTTCATTTTTATGGCTCTGAAGCAGATTTTAGAAGCTGAGAATAAGACTATATATTATGACAAAGAATGCTTCCGTTGCTCTTATCACTCAGGAAATTCTAAGGGTTTTAAAAGCTGTGAGCCAGGAACTGCAGAAGAGGACCAAGTATATATGTCCTATAAATCACAATATCACACCTGGTCGTATGGATTTTCAATTCAGGTCTTCATTTAAACAGTACAGTTTCATGTCTCTCATCATAAGCTTAAATAACCCTAATTTCTTTTTGAAAACAGTCTGAGTAAAAATAATGCAATTTGGAATCATAATGTCAATGTTCTAGTGGTATTAAAGAGCACAGTAAACATGTGCTAACTGAAATTGCTGCCTTCTTTAATTGATTTTTTTCTGGCTAACTGACAAAGTAAGACCATTTCAGTTACAATTGAGGCAGTGTGTACAGAATGTTAGTGAAACTTCTTACTTTACCACAGCACTCAAGAACAGACGTTCTTAACACAGGCTCCTTGCATAAGAATCAGGAGACCCATGAATTTGGATAAAGATATTTTTATATCTTTATTTTTACTAACCTTTAATTCATATTTAGAATTTCCTTCCATTAGTACAGCAAAAATCACAACTGCATGAGCAGTATTATGATTCTATCCTCAATAGAAATCAGAGAAATTCTCATATAAAATATCTTTGTTGTAGCAGACACCTCAAAGTATCTTTTTTACATGTCATAACTTTGAAATTATAGTATTGATTCCATTGCTTGGTCTTCTTAATTAAAGTACTTTTTATAACTTCTGAAAGGGTTCTGCACCCAATTTCCAATGCCTGAGGGAGGTTTCTCCATCACCAACAATTTTTCACACCAGCTGGGTGTCCTACAATTCAACTCAATTCTGATACTATTTACCCAGTGAAGGGCTCAGTGGGGCACCAGTTCAGACCCCAACCACTAGCCCAGGTTTTTACCTGTACTTATGAATGACTGGCTATAAATCAGATGTTCCCATGGCCCTCTCTTCAGTTTTGATTAATTTGCTAGAGCAGCTCACAGAACTCAGAGAAACATTTTACTTACTAGATTACCAATTTATTAAAAAGACCATTAAAGGATACAATCACGAAGAGATATGTAGGGCAAGGTCCTAAATAAAGAAGTTTCTGTCCTCATGGAGTTTGGGGCCCAGTGCAGTGCCATATGGAAGTGTTCTGTTTCCTCAACCTGGAAGCTCTCCAAACCCCCTCCTTTTAGGAATAATTAGAACCAGTGAGACTATTTTGGATTATGATCTGGAAATGAATTGAGAGTGATGGATTGCAAGGTAGTGTTGAATACTCAGGTCCTACAGATCATAATTGCCTTAGACTGGAGATACTTAAGAAAGCATTATAAAAGGCAATAGTATAAAAATTGATAAAATGAAAGGTAAAATATGAGGCTTTCAAAGATGACTCTAAGAAAATGAGTGCAGAGTTTGTATGTTATGTGGGAAATCCCAAGAGGAAACATGCCTGTGTGCAGTGTCAAAAGCAAAGATTCAGTGTTTGAAATTTAGTCACTAGTGTTGGCTCTTCTAAATTTTTTTCCCCTTGTAACTTTAAAGTTTCATCTGTTTTCTTAGAGATCTCAGAAAAAGACTTCTGAATCTATATTTTTTTAGGATCTTCTAGTTGTTAGGCACCCTCTAGTTTAGCTCTTTGTATGATCTAACCCCTAGTCATGTGTCTAGTTAGAAATTATACCCCAGTCTGGAAGGCTAAATGGTTTTCTCACATCCACAATATAGGATCTTAATTATATCTTAATTATTTCTGCAAAATTCTGAGGATTGTGAGAGCAGCTTATGGGCAACAAATTGATGACCTTGAAGGATCTGCTCTCCTCTTTGCAAAGCACTTTCCCTAAGTCAGTGGAGATTAAAATCTGTCTTTCATTTTAAAATTAGGGGAGGGAAATGTACAAAGTAAAATTTTAAATTTAATACCTTGCCATATCTATTTGTAGTAAAGCTTTAAATCCAGCAAAGGAAATACATTTTCTAGCCTGGTACCTTAACTCTTTCCATAACTGTGTCACATGAGTTGATGGATGGTGTTCAGGGCTGGGACAGAGATTTACAGGTCATTATCTTAGATGAGATGAGTGAAACTAAAACTATGGGACTTGTGCTGGGGAAACAGCATAGACAAGAATGGATTCTTGCAGAAAAAGGCTGGCACAAAATGTAGGAAACAAAATATTAAAACAATAAGACCTTAATGAGCATCAAAGAAAATGAGGATAATTACTTTGATCATGACCTTAAAGCAATTGCTTTATTAAAGTGTTGGGTGGAAGGAAGGGAGGTTCACAGCACTTCAACCACAGGGTTCTAAGGAAAGGATAAGTGATATAAAAATAGATATTTTTTTTCTTTGAGAATTTGGCTGAGAGAAAGAGTTCAAACCATAGTTGTAAATGGTAACGAGATTTTAATACAGCCAGTATCTCAGAAATAATGAGATAAAAATGATGGGAACCATTTTCTTTGAAATAAAATACAGAAAACAAAGAAGCAGATCAATAAGCATTCTGAAATCAGTAAAGAAATTCAAAAAGTTAAATAAGAATATGACACAGATTTAAAGTACTGTTAATTTTGTTTCTCACCAATAGATTTCTAAGTGGTATTCAATCACTAAAATGTTGGCATAGTATTACAGAACAATCATATTAAGTTTGAAAACAATTGAATTTCAAATAAAAATTCAAAAAGAAAAGAATTAACATTATTACTATTTATTTTATTTTATTATATTTATGTTGGATAATGTATCCAAAAAATTTAAAATGCAGACCTACCAGCTAAAAAATATATTTTATAAAGTAAATCAAATGTTTTAAGTCAGTGCTGCCCAATAGAAATATAATGTGAGGAACATATATAATTGTAGATTTTCTAGTAACCACATATTAACAGTATAAAAAAATAAGAGGTGAAATTAATTTTAATATATTGTACTAACCTAATATATCCAAAATACTATCATTTCAATATTTAATCAATATAAAAGTGTTTAATGAGATATTTTTTGTCCTTTTTTTATAGGCTTTTGAAATCTAGTGTGTATTTTACACTTATAAGACATCTCATTTCAGACCAGCCACAGTTCAGCTACTTAGTAGCCATGTGTCGTTCTGTACTGGGAAGTACAGATTTAGATAATTTTTCATCTCAAATGGAATATTTTATTTCAAAGTGACCATTCTATAATTTAAGATTCTGAAGAATTTTAAGAGAAGTCACAATTACCTATGTGATTCATTATTACATGTTTTAACTCTTTGCTATAAGAATTCTCTCTTTATTCTCTTCCTTTCTCCCGGCCTCCAACTGAGTTATTCTATTTCTTTAGACTGTTGAGATTTAGACCATTTTTATTTTCCTCTGTAAACATATTTCTCCAACAATATATTATGTTCTTTGTTTTACATGTAAATGTGTTAAATGTTCACACCATTCTTTATAAACCAGTTCCTCCAAACTAAATTCTTAACATAAATGTATTGTTCTTTGGACTTAACCAAAACCTCATCCTCGATGCCCATTAGGAAGGGATCAGAGGAGTTGCAGTCCTTAATTTATCACATTCCTTCTTCTTAATTGACTATGGCAGGTACAAAAGGGTTGCCACACTTTTTCTCAGATATTGAGATATTGGTCTTTGGCTTCTCCCTCTGAATATAGTTAGGCCTTTGATTGTAGATTTTTCACTGTCTATTGGCTGGATTTTGTCACTAAGTCAATTTTGGAGGTTGCTTTGAAATCGACAAATGCTCATCTGTTGTCTTTATACAACAGATATAATACAAGTACAATACAGAGATGTAACAAGTATGTACAGACGCATACAACAGGTTTAATGTCATCAGGATGCTCTTTGTACCCCACTCAGAATGCTGTAGACATTTCTACTATCTATAGTCATTACACCGTTGCTGTGTTAGAAGTGAAAGTCCAGCCATGTTTTCTTCCTCATTAAAGTTGATTAAATTGTACTTCTTTGGTTCTTTTTTGTTTGTTTTTCTTTTATGTTTGACATTCAGCAATGTAACAAAGCATGGCTTGATTTTTTCATTCTGGATCATTTTTTTCTGTCTAACACAAGCTAGTCCTTTAAATATTCAGATCCAATTCTTGTTTCAAGAAACCATTTTTTAATCATAATATCTTCTTTATCTTTCTAATATTATTTTTTATTAATTATATTTCTGTGGGAGTATTTTGGACCATGTATATCTTTCATTCTCTTTTCCACTGTTCTAAGTGAATTTTTTCTTCATTTAATGAAAAAAACCAATCTTTTCTTCTACAGAAGAAACATGATTTTCAATCTTGAAATATCTCATCCATTTATATATAAGTTCTTGATAGTTTTATTTTGTTCATCAATTTGTTTCTATAGTTCTGCAATTTATATTTCTCTCTGCTGTTTCATCCTCAGGTCTTTGAGATCTTGTCATATTGAATTAATTTTCTCAGCAAATTTTTCTACAGCAATTCTTTATGAGTCTGTGAAATGTTATACTCTTCTTAGAGGATTTAATTTTCTGTCGTAGTATTTTTTACTGTTCTTCTGCATGTAAACTCTAGTCCTTTTATTTGTTCCTAATTTTCTTTACCTAGATGATTTTTAAAAGAGATTTAATGTAATCTATTTTCTTTATTTTATTATGTGGAAATCTTCTGTCACTAATTTTACCTTACCTGAAACCTGTTTGTCTTCTTCACCAAACTGTAATCTAAATGTCCTTTGTTTTTGTACGTGGGTGTAACCAAAGAGAGGGAGAACTTGGTAAGAATACTGTGAATACTTTATTGAAGGAAATCGTTCTAGGTTGGTTTGTTTGTTTTTCTATGACATTTTGGTAGATGTCTTGTCAAATGTTCTCCATCAAATACGAATTATACATCCCACTTCTATGGGGGGATATTGTTGGAGTTTGCACTATATTCCCAATACAGCTTGTGGAACCAGGATACCTACTTACTAAAGAAGCAGTCGGAATTTTTTATTCATTTAAAAAATTTACCCTTATAGTAGCTGTAATCACAAAAGATCACAAAAACATATGAAGAATTAAAAGAATTATTTTATATAGATTTAATTATTATTACAATATATATATTGCCCATGTTTACAAGGTGAAATTTTACAGTGATTTTGCAAAATAATCATAGGATCCTTGCCAAATTACGCTATATTGAAACAAAACATAATAAGCATAAAATAACTCTTTTGCTTTCAGCCTAAATTCAGTTAGTCTATGTTATAAAAATAATAATGCAAAGAAAATTTAATGTTATATATGCACATGTGTAAGGAAGAGACATATATCTTCAGAAAGAAATGTTGACTAGATTCTATGATGTTGACATTGCTTACAAATGTTATAGATAAGGAAGTCAATTAAAAATCAAGATTAAAATCAATTAGCGTCATTTAATTCAAAGAAGAAATTAGAAATAAATATTCATTAATTCTTTCAAAAATATACCTACTGAGCTTCCATCGCAAGTACAGAAGTTTTCTAGATTCAAAGTATACAGCAGAAAATGAGGCAAAGTCTTACATGCTAGAGGAGGCGATAGACAATATATTGATATAAGTAGACAAATAAATATGCAATACAACTGGAGACTCCATGAAGAAGAATGAAGTAGAACAAAGGATAGAGAGATATAGTTGGCTAATAGGGTGTGTTGCTTTTCAAAGAGACCTAAATGAAATGATTTGTGCATCTAATATATTTTATAAAATAGCTTGGGGAATGTAGTTCAAGCAAAATATTTCTAGTTTATTTTCATGAGAGTTAGATGTGTTGTGTCTATTCATAGGATTTGGCACTTATACAAGAGAAAATATTTCTGAGTATTTAGATAAATTTTGAATACACTCTCAACTAAGTAATGGAAAATCATAGGACAATTGTATTGATGGTGTAAAAACAATGGCAGAAATTTAAAGGAGTGTCAACTCGTATTAAATCTGCTATTGAAATGTGTTCAGACAGTCATGGGACGTTAGGTAGATAAGCATTAGTAAATTAAGGTGATGACAGCATTAACCAAAAACATGTCAAATTATGCCATACAAATGTGAATTGATTAAGTTTTTAAATTGCTGACATTCCAAATTCATTTTTAATGAAACAGGAAGTGGTTTGCAGAATGTCCATTTTTATACTTAATTTCATTGGCTGTCCTGAGGGAAGGTGATGGTACAAATTTTTCTAATGAGACAAGAAATCACTATTTTTTCATGACAAAGAAAATTCATTATTGGAATACTTAACTGATATAACATGATTATACCAACTTGCATGCTTTGCTATTTTTAACAAGCTAAGTAAACTTGTTTAGATAATTCTGTGTTGCAAAGATACCACCTTGAATTCAATTCTCATTGATTCAGAATTCAATGAGAAAATTCGAGCAAGGTTTGGGCTCATTTAACGATTTGACTTTTACAATTTTGAGTGCATTAATTTAAAAAATAAGCAATATAGTCTCAGAGATTTTTAAATTATATTCTTGGGAATGCAAAAATGTTATATGGTATATTTGGAGAGGTACATCCAACCTGAAAAATAAACTACAATTGCTGTTAATCTACTCATCAACGCCCTCTAAATGAAAAATTGACTAATTCAAGAAAGTACTTTCTACTTTAATTTTTAAAATAAATGGCATTTTATTTTTATTTTCATATTTCTGGCCCAAGCAAGCTGAGCATTGCAAGCTTAGACATTACATAAGTATTACATTCATAATATTTATGATTAGAATGCATTTTAGTATCCCATTTTACAATGGAAATATGATTCGCAATGTCTGGTAGTCAAGGTTTTCTAGATAGTATATATCCAATTTAAAATAGAGAAATAAATTGATATAAAATACAACTGTTATCTGGAATAGCCAGTTTAAAAATTTTATTAAAATTAAAATGATTTAAAAGTAAATTAGTAACTAGTTTTATAATAAGCAGATGTTAACATTTTATGGTATATAAACATTTAATTACATAGAAAAATGTCATTATTTAAATATTAGAGTCTCGCATGTAACTATGTGTGGAATAAATGATTCCTCAGCTAGAAATTTTGGAAATCACTATTATGAAAAATATAGAACCACTGAAGGGTTTTGCAAAGGATTATATTTGAATTTAGATAGCTCCTTAAGGCCGCACAGTAAAAAATCTAATAAGGTGGGTACAATGGGAAGCAGGGAGGACAATCAGAACCCTATTATAAAATTGCAGAACATAGTGATTAAAAAGCTAAATTTTGAAAGGTGGTTATAGAGATTGAGAAGAGGGAAATAACCCAGATGGATTCAGAATTATTTCGGGAATGAAATCAAGATGTTTTTGTTAATTGGAAGTGAGGAACAAAAATATATTCTGTTCTGTAATGATATGGCTTCATTATTGCCGAGACTGGTCATATGATTAACCATGGGAAGAACCAGGACTAAGAACATATTCTTCTCACTAAATCGAAAAACGTAGTAGCTGTTAGTCTCCTGGGAGTGGTGCAAGAGTAGTGTTAATATTCCCACCATCTCAGTGAAGATTTTGGTCTCACCTATAATTCTCTTTCTACCTCATGGCAGCAACACGGAGCCTATACTATGTCCCATTGAACTAGGAACACATATGGACTAAACAACTGATCCTGAAGCCTGAGGATTTACTGTAAGGCAAATGGAAGCAGGCCGACTAGGTGTACTGTCCTAACTTCATCATTAGTTGGCTAATTAATGACTAATTATTGGAGGGTACTCATCTAAGACTGAATATGCTCTATATCATTGTGTTGGTGCTTCTTGAATACTTCCAGTAATGGAGAATTCTCTGTTTCCTGTGACTACACACTTTAATTTGGATAATGCTAAACATTAGCATGCTCTCTCTTGATTCAAACTAGAATTACCTTACCTTTCAACAAGTAATGCTGGATTTATCTACAGTCTGGGGCCACACAGAACAAATTCTAATTTCTCTTTGATTTTCTACTGCTTCCAAATATGCAGGCAATTTTCATACTTACATCCCTGACTAATAATTACTTCTGTAGATTAAATATCCTTATTTCTAAGTCCCTGCATTGATTTCTCACATGATATGATTCTAATCCTGGCAATTGTCCCTTGAATGTGCTACAATGTGTCTGCAACTCTCAACTCTTGTAGCATTTTACGAAAAATTCAGACCTTCTATCCTACAGTCCCATGGTGCTGCTAGAGTAGAAGATGTTCCTTGGCTCTGCCTTGTGTTTCTATCATGTCATTTGCTGGCAGCTGGGCATTCCTGCACAGTATCAAGTTGAAAATTTCAGATGAGGGCTGTAAGAACAGTATGATGGTAGTCACTCGTGGTCAGTTTTCCCTGGGAGCTTCAGTGGAACCCACTCAGGTGTTGCATACAATTGTGCAGTGAAGGGTAAGCGCCACATCAGCTGCCATCCCCCTGTTCTCACTGCATCAAGAAGAGTGCACCACCCTCCCTCCCTCACTTGCAACCCTCCTTTTATGCACAGCTACCCAAACCAAATGGGAAAAACTGGAATAAATAGCTAAAATACTAGCATGTTTCTTTGTAAACCCACACTCAAGCAGGGTTGAATATGCAACATTAAAACTCATGCCAGGTTTCAAGACAGCCAGATCAACAAGCACTTGAACACAGAAAACTAACTCAGAAAGGAAAACAAGTGGAAATCTTGGCTAGATTATGTCACCTGATACATTTCATGATAATTCTTTTTCATTAGAGTAGACTAAGATGGTGCTTATCATGAAGCAGCGAGCACCAGGAAGCAGACTTGAAATTCCCTGCATTATCTATGCCCTAAAAGCTAATTATTCTTGAATAGTTTCTCTAGTTCCTCAAATCATTGACTGAGCAGGTTGCTCAATACCCAAGAAATGTATTTTAATTTTTGTTCTCTAGCAAAGTCTCATTTAAATGGAAGAAACAGACACTTACTGAACACCCACATTTACTAAATACTATACTAATACACAGGCTATATTCAAGAACTTTAGCACTAGATCTTGAATATTTACTTGTGTGTTCTAATTTATTTCTCAGTAGTATTTCTATAGGCACCATTACCATTGTTTTATAGATAAAATAAACTGAGGCTGAGAAACCAAGCAATGTGCTCACAGTGAGAAAACCAACCCAGAGAGAACTGGATTTGACTCTCATCTGACTCAAAGCTGACGCCTATGGTCTTGTCCACTTGTGCACTCTATTGTGACTCTGATTTCATACCTCCCATTAAACCACTTTTCTGACGGTGAAAGGCTACATCAATTTAATGGAACATGTGTTTCTCCATACGTTTCTAACTATACATACAAACAATAAACATTCAAGATAAAGTAGTAAATTATCAAGTGTTTAAAAAAATTAGGAGTTTCTCTCTTGAATAAAAGAATCATCATTTATGATACAACGGCTTCCCTCTTCTATATTATCTGACTAACTCCTACACAAGTATGAGGTCAATTTAAATTCCTCTGGGTCTTGAATACCTAATCCATCTTTGGTTAACACCGAACAATTTAGTGCTGATAGTAATTGATTTTGTTTTGTTCATTTAGCTTTTACTCTACTCTGTTATTTTTTTGTGGAAAGTAATAGAAAAGAGGTCTTCCTCTTGAATATCTGATCAAACAAGCATTCAACAGATCTATCTGATCAAGGGGAAAAAATAATCCAATTTCTAAAAGATTATCTTGCTTCTTAATATTCATGAAAATGCATCTTGTAATACTCAAGTATTTTAACATTTTCGTGATGCCCCCTAGTAGAAAGAGAAGGAGTAATGACATCAACAGGACCTAAACTGAATTCTGGCTTCAACATTTTCTGGTTGTATAACCTTTAGAAAGTATTTAAACATATATTTATATTCTATCATCTGTAAACAGAGTTTCTTTCCATCATGAAGTTGAGTTGAAGACAAAGACGATGACATAAAAAGCAACTAGTATTGTCTCTTATTTGGTTTATTCTTGCCAGAACTAAGAAGTATAACTAACTTCAGGAATAAAAACTGCAGATGTTGTCAAATAATTCCTAACAAAAACAAAACACTTCTCACACACACACAAAAAAAAAAAAAAGGACAAAAGTCAGCATATCTATTCTTATTGGGCTGAAGAGTTAGGAGTGATAAATATTTAAAGAAAGTCAATTTTCATGCCCCTAATTCTAATGCTTTTTTCTATTTTCTCTCCCTTCCCTAAGTATGCTATTGGTCTAAATCTGCTTAGAAAAATGCTTTTGTGTTTGTTCCTCTTTGAGTATAACACTAGCTATTCTGAAGCCTGCTGACATTGTGTACAATAATGATTTGAATACTCAGCTCACTATTTTCCTGCCTACCTATTGCCAATTTCATAATGAAAGAAGAAAATAT
The DNA here is from genome assembly GCF_965194805.1 of Balaenoptera borealis. Lineage (NCBI taxonomy): Eukaryota > Metazoa > Chordata > Mammalia > Artiodactyla > Balaenopteridae > Balaenoptera > Balaenoptera borealis. The sequence continues at coordinate 34,153,786 of NC_138868.1, forward strand.
GTTTTCAAAGGAAAAGAAAGTGAGAGAGAGGGTCAGGAGAATGGTGAGAAGCACACAGACAATAGCACTGTGAGGTTTTCAAGCATTTCCTCTTTTTTTCATTAAAGATGAAGAGCATGAGATAGTTCTCTTGAATATATTGGAAGCTATTTAACTCATTTATGTAAAGGCTTCTTATTATCAAATTGTTATTTTCATAATTGTAAGGAGTGGAGCGGAACTGGCCAGACTGCAGCCACTCACATTTCTTTGAAATGCAGATTCTGCAGTTTACAAAATCCTGAAATTAGGACACAGCTCCGGGGGTGGGAAGGTAAGACGGTGGGAGCTCTAACTCAAGAACATTTGATTGCTGCAGTCGTTATGTTCAGATGTTTCCACAAATATTATTTTTCAAAACAAACAGAAACACACTGTTTTCAATAAATCTAATTAGCAAAGTGCCCGGTAATTGGCCTCTTAACAACTTGTTAGTATTTTCCTTGAAGTAGTCCTCCAAAAAATTTAAAACATGCATTACTTGGCCATTTTTAATTCCATTAGGCATAAATTTTGGCACTTTGGTTACCATTATTTCTCAAGAGAGTATAAAGAAGCTATTATACAGAAAATTATAGAAGTATGCATAAACAATGAACTTGACCACCTACAATAAACACATATATTGTCTTAGAAAAAGTCTTTTCCACTTTCCCCTCTTTTTCCATCAATCCTGAGCAAATCAAGTCTTGCACATTACTTAAATTTCGGTCTCTTTTGTATAACAAAATGGATCATTGATTTTAGGAGGTAATGTTGCACAATGATTAAAAGTAGGAGCAAAACATACATGAGTTCAGTACTACATTCTGTACTCATTAGTGGCGTAACCTTGGACTAGCTACTTCATAATTTTGAACCTCAGATTCTATCTATAAACTCTGAAAATTATAGCACTGTATTTATTCAATACAAGGTTTCGGGGATAAATGAAGGAGAACTGGCTTTAAGACCTTAGGCAGACACATAGTTAAGAGCTCAATGACTACAGGCCCCTTCTTATTTATCTCCATTAAGCCCAGAGTAACTGGATTGAGCACATGTGTGATGCAGCAAGGATACAGTGTCACCAAAGAAAAAAAGAAAATGAATCTAATATTTCATAGTTGTGTTTCAAATAAGTATCAAAGGTTGTAGCAATTACAAAAGTGTTTATTGTAAGTGAAAAAAGCCCAGCCATGAGTGTATTTACATATGAGGGTATCATTTCCTTATATGATATGAGGTAATGAGGTGTGTTACTACTGGCATCAGCGGTTCAGTTTCTCAATGACACCATTAGAGACTCAAGATTTTCTATTTTAAAGTTTCAGTATTTTTGGCTTTTAAATTTGCTCCTCTGCATTTAGCCATGGGTGTTATATGACCATTTCTTTTCTCACCACCATATCCATGTTCAATATAGCACTAAGTGGCATGTGGGTGCTATATGTGGGGGACAAATAATTCTGTTCTGATGATTTCCAATATCTCAGTAAAGACTTTGGCTGATGTTTTATTGTCTAGATCTGGCTCAAACTGTTACTTCCAGTAGTAATTGATAGCAAGTTTTTCACTGGGAAAATTGCTACTTTCAACAAATTAAAGCCTTTGTTCACAGGAAAAACATTCTCCACAAAGTGAGTATAGAGAGAACATACCTCAAAATAATAAAGGCCATACATGACAAACCTACAACCAACAACATACTCAGTGGTGAAAAGCTGAAAGCATTCCCTCTAAGATAAGAAACAATACAGGGATGCCCTCTCTCAACATGTTTATTCAACCTAGCATTGGAAATTCTAGTCACAGAAATCAGACCAAAAAAATAAATAAATAAAATGAATTCCAATTGGAAAGGAAGAAGTAAAACTGTTGCTCTTTTCAGATGACATGATACTATACATAGAAAATCCTAAAGATGTCACCAAAAAAAAAAAAAAACACACATTAGAACTAATAAATAAATTCAGTAAAGTTGCAGGATATGAAATTAATATGCAGTAATCTGTTGTTTTTCTATACACTATCAATGGAGTATCAGAAAAAGAAATTAAGAAAAAAATTCCATTTACAGTTGCATCAGAAAGAATAAAATGCCTAGGAATAAGTCTAACCAAAGAGGTAAAAAACTTCTACTCAGAAAACTATAAGACATTGACAAAAGAAACTGAAGATGACACAAACAAATGGAAAGACATACCATGCCCATTGGTTGGAAAATTAATCTTGTTAAAATGACCATACTACTCAAGGCAATCTATAGATTCAATGGAATTCTTATCAAAATACTGATGTCAATTTTCATAGCAAGAGAACAATTCTAAAATATGTAATGGAACACAAAAGACCCAGAATTGCCAAGATAATCTTGAGAAAGAAGAACAAAGCTAGAGTTACTATGCTTCCTGATTTCAAACTATACTACAAGGCTAAAATAATCAAAGCAGTATGATACTTGCACAAAAAACAGACACAGAGATCAATGGAATAGAATAGAGAGCCCAGAAATAAACCCATACTTGCATGGTTACTTAATCTGTGACAAAGGAGACAAGAATACACAATGGGGAAAAGACAGCATCTTCAAAAAATGATGTTGGGAAAACTGGAAGGCAACATGCAAAATAATCAAACTGGACTACTTTCTCACACTATAAACAAGAATAAACTCAAAGTGGATTAAAGCCTTAAATGTAAGACCTGAAACCATAAAACTCGTAGACAAGAACATAAGCAACTTGCTCTTGGACATGTCTTAGCATTGTTTTTTGGATATGTCTTCTCAGTCAAGGGAAACAAAAGTAAAAATAAACAAATGGGGCTGCATCAGACTAAAAAGCTTTTTCACGGCAAAGAAAACTATCAACACAATTTAAAAGTCATGTACTGAATGGGAGAAGATATTTGTAAATGATATATCTGATAAAAGGTTAATACCCAAAATATAAAAAGAACTCATACAACTCATCATAAACAAACAAACAACTGGATTAAAAAATAGTCAGAGGTCCTGAGTAGATATTTTCCCAAAGAATACATACAGATGGCCAATAGGTACATGAAAAGATACACAACATAACTAATCACCACGGAACTACAAAATAAAAGCACAATGAGATGCCACCTCACACCTGACACAGTAGCTATCATCAGAAAGACAACAAATAACAAGTATTGGTGAGGATGTGGAGTAAAGGTAACCCTCATGCATTTCTGGTGGGACTGTAAATTGATGCAGCCACTATGGAAAAATTATGAAGGTTCCTCAAAAAATTAAAAATAGAACTGCCATATGATTCAGCAATTTTGCTTCTGATTATTTAGCAGAAGGAAAAAACCCCACTAATTCAAAAAGGTATATGCACCCCGATGTTCATTGCAGCATTTACAATAACCAAGATATGAAGCAACCTTAATGTCAATCAACAGACAAATGGATAAAGAAGTGGTATATGTATACAATGACATATTAGCCATAAAAAGGAATGAAATCTTGCCATTTGCAGCAACATGGATGGACGTGAAGGGTATTATGCTAAGTGAAGTAAGTCAGACAGAGAAAGACAAATACCACATGATCTCACTTATATGTGAAATCTAAAAAAGAAAACATACAAACAAAACAGACTGAAAATAGACTCATAGATACCAAAAACAAATGGATGGTTGTCAAAGGGAGGGTGGCTGAAGGATTGGCAAAATAGGTGAATGGGACTAAAATTTACAAACCTCCATTTATATAATAAATAAGTCACAGGGATGTAATTACAGCATAAGCAATGCCGACATATATTGTAATAACTTTGAACGAAATAGGTGGTTACTAGGCTTATTATGGTGATCATTTCATAATGTATGCAGATGTCAAATTATCATGTTGCACACCTGAAACTGACCTAACATTGTATATCAACTATATTTCAATTTTAAAAAAAGAATTACTTCTCCTCCATTAAAGTAAGAAAGAAGTGGCATAAACTGTCAGAATTAACTTTTTTGGAACTCTGGAAATTAACCAGTTTTGCGGCAGCCCAGGGATCACTTATTTTTTTAAAAAGATGAGAAAGATGTGAAATGATGAGGAGAAAAGATGAGAAAGATGAGAAATGGCAGAAACTATGAATAACAACTCATGTATAGAAAATACATGTAGACTAGAAGATGAAGGAGACTGATCAAAAAGGAGAGAATAAGAAGCAGATTTAGAGTTACTTATTCCCACATGTGGCAAATCCTGAACATAAGCTCTGAGTAACCACCACTATTGAGGTGTATCTGATTGCCTTGGAGCAGAAAAAACCATCAACCGCTATTCACCTGGAATCCTGTGTTTTCAGTTGAGGCTTCCATATACTCAGCATGATTTCAGTTAACATGAGAAATCCTAGACAAAATAGCTCAATAATATCTGACTGTGGATGAAGTCAAATAGGATTTAACTCACACAGAACTCAAACAGTATAATGTGTATTTCTAAAGGATTAGCCCATAAATGTATGAGGGTCACATTTAGCTGTTTCACTATAGTGTTAGATTTTTTAGTTTATTTGCTTGATTCTGATTTAAACAAATCTCCAAACCCAGATAAAATTAAGTGATCACTAATGTCTTAACTAGTCATCTCCCAAGACTACGCATCTTCAAGACATTTTATAAAACTTCACCTTACAAGTTACCATCTCGTAGAGAGAAAAATGAATCATTATTTTTATCTCATCTCATTAAAAACCATAAATATTACAATGAACTTCATAATCTGCCTTATATAGCAACTAGAACAATTAGCTGTTTTTAAAAGTTGATCACCTATCTGTGAAGAATGAAAAAGTTCATTTACTGAGTTTGTTCAAAGTAATTTGTTCCAGATTCCAGTGACATATCCTACTGAAGAGTTCTAGAAATGTCTCATGTATCATTGAAATAACTCCCCATCTATCGAGGGTGACTAAATTGAAGAACATTCATTTGAATGATGTAAAAAAAAGTTCTGGCTAGAGCCTGTGCCTTTTATTTAATAATAGGAGGAGTTCAGAAGTTTAAGTGATGATACTGTGTTTTCTCAATATTTATTTTTACTGTGTCAAAAATTAACTTTAACTAGTTTTGAAACTCTTCTATCGTGTCAACCAAACAGTTTATTTTATTATGTTGCCTGAATTTAAATGGCAGATCCTCCAAACAAAAATAATATTAAAAGTTAACACATACAGGACACTCTCCATGTCAGTTACAATTTTAAGCCCTTTAATAATTCAAAAACTCCTTACGACATATACAGACAAGATAACTGACACATAAATTATTAACTAATTCATTCATGATCACATACCAAGTGAAAAGTGAAGTTGGGAAATTCACAGCTATAAATGCCTATATTAGAAAAGAAGTATCTAATAGCAATAATGCACGCTAACATTTCAGAAAGTAACAAAAAGAAGAGCAAAAAAAAAACCCAAAGTAAGTAGGAAAATAATACATATAAGAGCAAAAATCAAAAAAAGAAAAAAATTATCTATTTATTTGAAAAGATAATAATATAGAAAATCAATGAAATTAGAAGTCAGTTTTTAAAAAGATCAATTAAATTGATAAACCTTAGCTAGACTGACCAAAATAAAAAAGAGAACATACAAGTCACTAAAACCAGCAATGAAAAGAGGGCCTTACTAAAATCATTACCAAAATTTCAAAAGTTATAAGAGAATGTTATGAACAACTTCATTTTAACACATGGCACTACTTATATAATGGATAAATTCCTAGAAAAACATAACAGCTATCTGAAGAAGAAATAGATATTTTGAATAAAGAAATTAAATTTGTAATTAAAAATCTTCCTACAAATAAAAGTTCAAGCCTGGATTGTGTCACTGGTGAATTCTAACAAATATTTAAGGATGAGATAATATGAATCCCATATAAAATATATCAGAAGATTCAGGAGAAACCATTTAAAAAAATTTATATTAAGAGAACATGAAAATTCACAAAATAAGACAAACTACAGACCTATATACTTCATGAACATAGATACAAAAACCCTTAACAAAACATTAGCAGATCAAATCCAGCAACATATAAAAAGGATTACATACTATGACCAGGTAAAGTTGATCCCAGGAATGCAAGGTACATTCAACATCTGAATGTCAATTAATATATTACAACATATTAATAGAATAAAAGATAGAAAACACATGAAAATCTCAAATAACCCAGAAAAAAATGGAAAGAGCTCAACATCCATTCATAATAAATACTAGCAACCATTAGGTATAAAAGGAAACTTTTTCAAACTAAAAAAAGAAACATCTACAGCAATCCTACAACTAACATCATGCTTAATAGTGAGAGACTGAATGTTTTCCCTCTAACTTCAGGGACAAAGCAATAATTTCTTCTCTCACAACTCCTGTTGAACGTTAGTACTAGAAGGTCTACCCAGTGAAATAAGGCCATCAAGTAAAGTTACAAGTCATAAAGATTAGAAAGGAAAGGCAAAACAATGTCTATTCAAGGAAGACATAATCTTTTTTTCTTTAACTCCTTTATTAGAGTATAATTGCTTTACAATGCTCTGTTAGTTTCTGATGTAAACAAAGTGAATCAGCTATATGTATACATATATCCCCATATCCCCTCCCTCTTGCATCTACCTCCCACCCTCCCTATGCCGCCCCAATAGATGGTCACAAAGCACTGAGCTGATCTCCCTGTGTGATGCAGCTGCTTCCCACTAGCTATCTATTTTACACTTGGTAGTGTATATATTTCAGTGCTACCCTCTCACTTCGTCCCAGCTTACCCTTCCCCCTCCCCATGTCCTCAAGTCCATTCTCTACGTCTGTGCCTTTAATCCTGTCCTGCCCCTAGGTTCATCAGAACCATCTTTCCTTTTTTAAATTCCATATATATGTGTTAGCATACGGTATTCGTTTTTCTCTTTCTGACTTACTTCACTCTGTATGACAGACTCTAGGTCCATCCACCTTACTAGAGATAACTCAATTTCGTTTCTTTGTATGGCTGAGTAAAATTCCATTGAATATATGTGCCACATCTTCTTTATCCATTCCTCTGTCGATGGACACTTAGGTTGCTTCCATGTCCTGGATATTGCAAATAGTGCTGCAATGAACATTGTGGTACATGTCCCTTTTTGAATTATGGTTTTCTCAGGGTATATGCCCAGTAGTGGGATTGCTTGGTCATATGGTAGTTCTATTTTTAGTTTTTTAATGAACCTCCATACTGTTCTCCATAGTGGCTATATCAATTTACATTCCCACCAACAATGTAAGAGGGTTTCCCTTTCTCCACACCCTCTCCAGCATTTATTGTTTGTAGATTTTTTATGATGGCCATTCTGACTGATGTGACATGATACCTCATTGTAGTTTTGATTTGCATTTCTCTACTGATTAGTGATGTTGATTATCCTTTCATATGTTTGTTGGCAATCTGTATATCTTCTTTGGAGAAATGTCTATTTAGGTCTTCTGCCCATTTTTGGATTGGGTTTTTTTTTTTTTGATATTGAGCTGCATGAGCTGCTTGTATATTTTGGAGATTAATACTTTGTCAGTTGCCTCATTTGCAAATATTTTCTCCCATTCTGAGCGTTGTCTTTTCATCTTGTTTATGTTTTCCTTTGCTGTGCAAAAGCTTTTAAGTTTGATTAGGTACCATTTGTTTATTTTTGTTTTATTATCATTTCTCTAGGATGTGGGGCAATTAGGATCTTGCTGTGATTTATGTCATAGGGTGTTCTGCCTATGTTTTCCTCTAAGAATTTGATAGTGTCTGGCCTTACATTTAGGTCTTTAATCCATTTTGAGTTTATTTTTGTGTATGGTGTTAGGAAGTATTCTAACTTCATTCTTTTACATGTAGCTGTCCAGTTTTCCCAGCACCACTTATTGAAGAGGCTGTCTTTTCTTCATTGTATATTTTACCTCCTTTACCAGAGATAAGGTGACCATATGTGTGTGAGTTTATCTCTGGGCTTTCTATCCTGTTCCATTGATCTATATTTCTGTTTTTGTGCCAGTACCATACTGTCTTGATTCCTGTAGCTTTGTAGTAGAGTGTGAAGTCAGGGAGCCTGATTCCTCCAGCTACATTTTTCTTACTCAAGATTGCTTTGATATACAATGGAATATTACTCAGCCATAAAAAGAACAAAATTGAGTTATTTGTAGTGAGGTGGATGGACCTAGAGTCTGTCATACAGAGTGAAGTAAGTCAGAAAGAGAAAAACAAATACCGTATGCTAACACATATATATGGAATCTAAGAAAAAAAAAAGTCATGAAGAACCTAGGGGTACGACGGGAATAAAGACACCGACCTACTAGAGAATGGACTTGAGGATATGGGGAGGGGGAAGGGTAAGCTGGGACAAAGTGAGAGAGTGGCATGGGCATATATACACTACCAGACGTAAAATAGATAGCTAGTGGGAAGCAGCCGCATAGCACAGGGAGATCAGCTCAGTGTTTTGTGACCACCTAGAGGGGTGGGATAGGGAGGGTGGGAGGGAGGGAGATGCAATAAGGAAGAGATATCGGAACATATGTATATGTATAACTGATTCACTTTGTTATAAAGCAGAAACCAACACACCATTGTAAAGCAATTATACTCCAATAAAGATGTTTAAAAAAAAAAAAGAAAGAAAATGGAAAAAACCCGACAGCATAATTGTCTCAAATTCCAAAAGAAGTAACTTAATTCATCAGTTTTATTATTTACATGCTTCTTAAGTCAAAATCATTTGTTTTTAAATGCTTTTTCTTGTGGATTCAAAATTATATATTCAATTTAATTATATCTGGCTATAAATTACATAATAACATAGTAATTCTTTTTTTCTTTATAAATAAACTGTTCAACAATAAATGGCCTGCTCTGTATAAATAGAAGAAATAAAAGATTGCTTTGGCTATTCGGGGTCTTTTGTGTTTCCATACAAATTGTGAAATTTTTTGTTCTAGTTCTGTGAAAAATGCCAGTGGTAGTTTGATAGGGATTGCATTGAATCTGTAGATTGCTTTGGGTAGTATAGACATATCACAATGTTGATTCTTCCAATCCTAGAACATGGTTATAGCTCTCCACCTGTTTATATCATCTTTAATTTCTTTCATCAGTGTCTTCTAGTTTTTTGCATACAGGTGTTTTGTCTCCTTAGGTAGGTTTATTCCTGGGTATTTTATTCTTTTTGTTGCACTGGTAAATGGGAGTGTTTCCTTAATTTCTCTTTCTGATTGTTCATCATTAGTGTATAGGAATGCAAGAGATTTCTGTGCATTAATTTTGTTTCCTGCTACTCTACCAAATAAATTGATTAGCTCTAGTAGTTTTCTGGTAGCATCTTTAGGATTCTCTGTGTATAGTATCATGTCATCTGCAAACAGTGACGGTTTTACTTCTTTTCTGATTTGGATTCCTTTTAATTCTTCCTCTTCTCTGATTGCCATGGCTAAAACTTCCAAATCTATATTGAATAATAGTGGTGAAAGTGGGCAGCCTTGTCTTGCTCCTGATCTTGGAGAAAATGGTTTCAGTTTTTCACCATTGGGAACGATGTTGGCTGTGGGTTTGTCATATATGGCCTTTATTATGTTGAGGTAGGCTTCGTCTGTGCCTACTTTCTGGAGAGTTTTTATCATAAATGGGTGTTGAATTCTGTCAAAAGCTTTTTCTGCATCTATTAAGATTATCATATGGTATTTATCCTTCAGTTTTTTAATATGGTGTATCACATTGATTTATTTGCGTATATTGAAGAATCCTTGCATTCCTGGGATAAACCCCACTTGATCATGGTGTATGATCCTTTTAATGTGCTGTTAGATTCTGTTTGCTAGTATTTTTTTGAGGATTTTTCATCTATCTTCATCAGGGATACTGGCCTGTAGTTTTCTTGTTTTGTGACATCTTTGTCTGGTTTTGGGATCAGAGTGATGGTGAACTCGTAGAATGAGTTTGGGAGTGTTCCTCCCTCTGCAATATTTTGGAAGAGTTTGAGAAGGATAGGTGTTAGCTCTTCTCTAAATGTTTGATAGAATTCGCCTGTGAAGCCATCTGGTCCTGGGCTTCTGTTTGTTGGAAGATTTTTAATCACAGTTTCAATTTCAGTGCTTGTGATTCGTCTGTTTATATTTTCTGTTTCTTCCTGATTCAGTCTTCGAAGGTTGTGTTTTTCTAAGAATTTGTCCATTTCTTCCAGGTTGTCCATTTTACTGGCATATAGTTGCTGGTAGTAATCTCTCATGATCCTTTGTATTTCTGCAGTGTCAGTTGTTACTTCCCCTTTTTTATTTCTAATTCTGTTGATTTGAGTCTTCTCCCTTTTTTTCTTGATGAGTCTGGCTAATGGTTTATCAATTTTGTTTATCTTCTCAAAGAATCAGCTTTTAGTTTTATTGATCTTTGCTATTGTTTCCTTCATTTCTTTTTCATTTATTTGTGATCTGATCTTTATGATTTCTTTTCTGATCCTCTGCTAACTTTGGGGGTTTTTTTGTTCTTCTTTCTCTAATTGCTTTAGGTGTAAGGTTAGGTTATTTGCAATTTTCTTTTTTTTTTTTTTGAGGTAAGATTGTATTGCTATAAACTTCCCTCTTAGAACTGCTTTTGCTGCATCCCATAGGTTTTGGGTTGTCGTGTTTTCATTGTCATGTGTTTCTAGGTATTTTCTGATTTCCTCTTTGATTTCTTCAGTGATCTCTTGGTTATTTAATAGTGTATTGTTTAGCCTCCATGTGTTTGTATTTTTTACAGTTTTTTTCCTTTAATTAATATCTAGTCTCATAGCGTTGTGGTCAGAAAAGATACTTAATACGATTTCAATTTTCTTAAATTTACCAAGGCTTCATTTGTGACCCAAGATATGATCTATCCTGGAGAATGTTCCATGAGCACTTGAGAAGACAGTGCATTCTGTTTTTTTTGCATGGAATATCCTATTAATATCAATTATGTCCATCTTGTTTAATGTGTCATTTAACGCTGTGATTCCTTATTTATTTTAATTTTGGATGATCTGTCCATTGGTGAAAATGCGGTGTTAAAGTCCCCTGCTATTATTGTGTTACTGTCAATTTCCCCTTTTATGGTGTTATCATTTGCTTTATGTATTGAAGTGCTCCTATGTCGGGTGCATAAATATTTTCAATTGTTATATCTTCTTGGATTGATCCCTTAATCATTATGAAGTGTCCTTTGTCTCTTGTAATAGTCTTTATTTTAAAGTCTATTTTGTCTGATATGAGTATTGCTACTCCAGCTTTCTTTTGATTTCCATTTGAATGGAATATTTTTTTCCATCCCCTCATTTTCAGTCTGTGTGTGTCCCTAGGTCTGAAGTGGGTCTCTTGTAGACAGCATATATATGGGTCTTGTTTTTGTATCCATTCAGCCAGTCTATGTCTTTTGGTTAGAGCAGTTAATCCATTTACATTTAAGGTAATTATCGATATGTATGTTCTTATTACATTTTCTTAATTGTTTTGGGTTTGTTTTTGTAGGTCTTTTCCTTCTCTTGTGTTTCCTGCCTAGAGAAGTTCCTTTAGCATTTGTTGTAAAGCTGGTTTGGTGGTGCTGAATTCTCTTAGCTGTTGCTTGTCTGTAAACGTTTTAATTTCTCTGTCAAATCTGAATGAGATCCTTGCTGGGTAGAGTAATCTTAGTTGTAGGTTTTTCCCTTTCATCACTTTAAATATGTCCTGCCACCCCCTTCAGGCTTGCAGAGTTTCTGCTGAAAGATCAGCTGTTAACCTTATGGGGATTCCCTTGAATGTTATTTGTTGCTTTTCCCTTGCTGCTTTTAATATTATTTCTTTCTATTTAATTTTTGATAGTTTGATTAATAGGTGTCTTGGCGTGTTTCTCCTTGGATTTTTCCTGTATGGGACTCTCTGCCCTTCCTGGACTTGACTATTTCCTTTCCCATGTTAAGGAAGTTTTCATCTATAATCTCTTCAAATATTTTCTCAGACACTTTCTTTGTCTCCTCTTCTTCTGTGACCCCTATAATTCGAATGTTGGTGTGTTTAATGTTGTCCCAGAGGTCTCTGAGACTGTCCTCAATTCTTTTCATTCTTTTTTCTTTATTCTGCTCTGTGGTAGTTATTTCCACTATTCTATCTTCCTTGTTAATTATCCGTTCTTCTGCCTCAGTTATTCTGCTCTTGATTCCTTCTAGAGAGTTAATAATTTCATTTATTGCGTTGTTCATCATTGTTTGTTTGCTCTTTAGTTCTTCTAGGTCCTTGTTAAACACTTCTTGTATTTTCTCCATTCTATTTCCAAGATTTGGGATCATCTTTACTCTCATTACTCTGAACTCTTTTTCAGGTAGACTGCCTATTTCCTCTTCATTTCTTTGGTCTGGTGGGTTTTTACCTTGCTCCTTCTTCTGCTGCATATTTCTCTGTCTTCCCATTTTGCTTAACTTACTGTGTTTGGGGTCTCCTTTTCACAGGCTGCAGGTTCGTAGTTCCCGTTATTTTTGGTGTCTGCCCCCAGTGGATGAGTTTGGTTTAGTGGCTTGTGTAGGCTTCCTGGTGGAGGGGACTGGTGCCTGTGTTCTGGTGGGTGGGACTGGATCTTGTATTTCTGGTGGGCAGGGCCATGTCTGGTGGTGTGTCTTGGGGTGTTTGTGAACTTAGTATGACTTTAAGCAGCCTCTCTGCTAATGGGTGGGGTTGTGTTCCTGTCTTGCTAGTTGTTTGGCATGGGGCGTCCAGCACTGGAGCTTGCTGACCATTAGGTGGAGCTGGGTCTTGGCGTTGAGATGGAGATCTCTGGGAGAGCTCTCGCTGATTGATATTACGTGGGGCTGGGAGGTCTCTGGTGGTCCAATGTCCTGAATTCAGCTATTCCACCTCAGAGGCTCAGGCCTGACACCAGGCCAGAGCACCAAGATCCTGTCAGCCACATGGCTCAGAAGAAAAGGGAGAAAAAAAAGAATGAAAAAAATAATAATAATAAAATAAATTTTTTTAAATTATTAAAATAAAAAATAATAATAAAAGAAGAGAGCACCCAAACCAGTAAACAAATCCACCAATGATAACAAGTGCTAAGAACTAAACTAAGATAAACATAAAAATCGGAAACAAATCAGTCGCAGACAGCAAATCCCAAGTCTACATTTGCTCCCAAAGTCCACCGCCTCAATTTTGGGACGATTCGCTGTCTATTCAGGTACTCCACAGATGCAGGGTACGTCAAGTTGATTGTGGGGATTTAATCTGCTGCTCCTTAGGCTGCATGGAGAAATTTCCCTTTCTCTTCTCTGTTTGCATAGCTTCTGTGGTTCAGCTTTGGTTTTGGCCCTGCCTCTGTGTGTAGGTCGCCCTCAGACATCTGTTCCCCGCCCAGACAGGAGCGGGTTAAAACAGCGGCTGATTAGGGCTCTCTTGCTCAGTCAGGCCAGGGAGAGGGTGGGATATGGTAGTCCTAACTGGAATGCAGGGCGAGCCTGCAGCAGCAGTGGCCACCATGATGTTGCAACAGGCTGAGGTGTGCCGTGTGTTCTCCCGGGAAGTTGTCCCTGGATCACAGGATCCTGGCAGTGGCGGGCTGCACAGGCTCCCATGAGGGGAGGTGTGGATAGTGACCTGTGCTTGCACACAGGATTCTTGGTGACAGCAGCTGCATTAGCATTTCATGCCTGTCTCTGGGGAGCTGATAGCTGCGGCTCATGCCCATCTCTGGACCTCACTTAGGCAGTGCTCTGCCTTCTGTGGGCACATGGGGAAGGAATCCCCTCTCCTTGTGCACCCTAAAACAATGGTCTCTTGCCTCTTCGGCAGGTCCAGACTTTTTCCAGGACTCCGTCCTGGCTAGCTGTGGTGCAGTAGCCCCCTCAAGCTGTCAAGGAAGTCATAATCTTATAAGCAAAAAATGTTAAGGACTCTACAAGAATATGAATATGTGAGTTTAGTGGTACCGCAGCATAAGAGATCAATATATAAAAATCATTACATTGTTATGTAACTAGAATAATGCATTCTGAAAATGAAATTAAGAAGACAATTGGATTTGAAATAGCATCAAAACTAACAGAATGCTCAAGAATAAATTTAGTAAATAAAGTGCAAGATTAGTACATGAAAAATTATAAAACATTGCTGAGAGAAATTAAACAAGATCTAACTAAACAGAGATACATCATGTTCATGGATTGTAAGACTCATTGATAGGGATTTTTGCAATTTGATGTATAAACTCAATGCAATCCCTATGAAAATCCCAAAAGGCTACTTTGTACAAACTGACAAGTTGATCTTAAAATTAGCATATTATCACAGAAAGGGGTATCAGTCACACCGGGGGGACATTTGGCAATGTCTGCAGGCATTTTGGTGTTCATGACTAGGTAGAGGCCAGGAATGAACCTAAGCATCCTATAATGTATAGGGTCACCTTCCATAAGAAAGTATTGGTCCCCAAATGCAAATAATGCTGAGTTTGAGAAACCCTGATTTAATAGCAGCAAAAAAATAGATTAATACCCACATTCCTTAAATCGGGGTATACTGTCCCACCAAAGCCAAAAGATCTAGTAATAGAGAAGAAAAAGAGCCTTTTCACCCTTGGAGAGTACCTAATGGATACTGCCAGCTCTGACTACATACAATCCCTCTCTTGCATATTTACATGTCTTAAAATTTTTCTTTTTTTCATGGACACTTTCTTCCAATATTCAATTAACTGATCATGGTCACATCTTGCCAGCATGATAGCCATTTGCTTTTGCTAATAATCTGTCCTAAGGCATTAAATATAATTTTACAAAATCATATTCTCAGATAACAAAATTTCACATATTTCTTATATTTTGAAGGATTTGTCTGTAGCTTCTGTATACTAAAATTTTATATTAGGAACATTTCTAAATGGTTGACTTACTTTAGTATTATTATCTATACAGTGGTGATTTATCATATTTCTCCCTTTATGCTTATTAGGCAACATAAATACCCCAAAGTCTCTAATAGTTACTTAATTCAAATCTTTGAATTTCTGCGCTTCTGTGCTTCTCGGAGACCAGATTGCTTTGGGAAATTTTAGCGTCAGCATGTAATAGTAAAATTGATCAACTGCATCTCAATTAAAAAGTACAAATTTGATTTTCTTGTAAAAAGCGATTATTTGTCTCTGAGGTAAAATAAAACTCATATTTAATGGATGTAGTTTGTACAATGTGTTATTTTACTATTCACATTTAGAAAATATTGTATCTTAAGTTTGGATATTGCAATTCTGACAACTCCAACTTCTGGGCTCATACCACCAAGCAATTCTCCAACACCAGCTGGATGTCTTACAATTCAACTCAGTTCTGACACTATCTACCTGGAGATAGCCTCAGTTCTCAAAGGTTTAGGGCTCAGTCCCACAAGACTGCCTCCCACCCTCACTTTTAATGCCAATTACATGTCCAGGTGGTCACCTGTGCTTCTGAACTACCAGTTTTAGATTGGAGGTTCCAACAACCCCCTCTCTGGGTTTGATTAATTTGCTAAAGCGGCTCCAGAACTCAGGAAACCAATTTACTTACTAGATTACCAATTTATTACCAACGACGTAATTCAGGAACAGCCAAATGGAAGCAGTAGATGCATTGGGCAAGGTATGTGGGAAGGAGCACAGAGCATCCATCTTCTCTCTGGCCGCACTCGTCTCCCTGCATCTCCATGTATTCACCAACCCAGGAGCTCTCTGAACCTTCTCCTTTTGGATTTTTCTGGAGGCTTCATTACATAGACATGATTGATTATATCACTGGCCATTGTCATTGTTGATCTAGTCAACCTCCAGCCTCTCTCCCATCCTTGGAGGTTGGAGTGGGTCTGAAAGTTCCAACTCTGTAATCACTTGGTTGGTTGGTTTCCTTGGCAACTAGCTCCCATTCTTAAGTGCTTCCAAGTGTCACCTCAGTCACCTCATTAACATAAACTCAGGTGTGGTTCAAAGGTGTTTGTTATGAATATCAAGAAGCCTTTATCACTTTTATCACTTAGGAAATTCCAAGGGTTTTAGGAGCTCTATGCCAGGAACAGGGATAAAGAACAGGCATGTATTTCTTATTATAAACCACAGCATTATATATATGAAAAATTCTTGCCTTAGCCGACCAATTAATGTTAAGGTCTGTAGCAAAATTTCATTTAGCACATTAAATAATATGATAAGGGCTTCCTATGGTCTTTTGCACATGCCAACTTGGATTTTAAATCAAGCTTTGAATTTGTGAGCCATAACAAATTGAAATACATACTCAATATCATAACTTTCAGTTCATTTAAACATTTAGTTTCATTTAGTTCAAACCTAATTAAAATCCGTCTTCTCTCCATCTCTATCATGTTATTACCTTGCCATCATTATTATATTAACAGTAGAGTTTTTTCACAGTAGTCTTTTCTTTACAAATAATTGAGTAAAATGCAGCAGGTTAGATATTATGAAACTGGCTGTGCCATTTACAAAACCTGTAAGATTCATTGATTGCTGCTCTCCTGCATCATTCTATAGCTGGCTAAAACTTACCTTCATTGATGAAAGTCTAGCAGGAGGCATGGCAATAGAAGGTATTGATGAAATGTCTACAGGGAGAAAATGCAATTGTGATTACTGTGAAATTCCACCTGGGAATCTGTTTTAAGCTTCACAGTTGAGAGGTAATTTCATTTGTTTTCTCCTGCTTATAAACCAGTGTTTTAAACCATAGGTAATTGCCACAGGATGCTGCAATGACAGTTTCCAAGTTGCTTTCCACAGATATGATTGGAGCAATATAGACTCTTTCCAGCTACTCCTTATTTTAACTGAAACTCACCTTTCTCCAGGACCATATCTTTCTATCTTTTCCCAGTAAAGGATAATAATAGAAATAGCTGCCATTTGTTGAGGGATTACCAGTGTCCAGTCCTCTGCTCAGCATTTCATAGAATTGCCTTTTTTAGCAGAACCATAATCTCCTAATTTTGATATTATTACCCCAATTTTATAGAACCTGATATTCAGAAGACTTTAATAAGTTGTTTGATGTTAGATACATAGTGTGTAGGAGCATTTGAGCTGTAATACTTGCTCTTAACTGCTAATTTTTCCTCTCCCTACATAACATAACCCCATTAAGTGGAGGAAACATCAGTATTCCCCAGGCCATTATTACCACTTCCTATTCACTATACCTCCACCCTCATGTGCAAAAATGATTTTTTGAATGGCATGTCATCCTGCTATGTTTCTGTATATCATTATTTTATCAATATCATCCACAAGTCTCCTGGTTTATTTCACTATCTGTACTGAGCCTTTGTCCCTGGACTTGGATGATTTCAATATTCATGTTGACCATCTACTTTATTTCTTAATACTAACGTCTCTTAATCACTTCTCCAATGCCCTGCACATCCACTCTTGCAAACTATACCCTGGGATGTGCCTAAATGTGGCCATTAACCCAAAATGCTTGACATAGGAAATATTACACTCCAACATTGTACTCAAAACACAACCAATTGTTCATCTTTATTACTTTTACTACTTTTCTTCTTTACTTCTTTATTATCTTTCATGTCTCGACTTCTTTATTTTTATCTCAGTCTATTAAATCTGTTATTTTTTCAACCATTATCTCAATATAGCAAAATGATAGCATCAAAAATAAATAATGCCATGTATTATTTTTTAACAACTATGTGCTAGGCACTTTATATGTTATCACAACTGTGGATTATAGAGGTACAGCAAAGCACCCAAATTCAAACAGGACATAAATTATATAATTAGAATAGAAAAACATGTCCACCTGTGTGATTCCAAAGTCATGTTCCTTTCAGTACACCATACGGCCACAATAACAAAGATACAGTCCTTTAATTATCTGTCACCTTTTTGATCATATTTATTCTCACCTATCTTGCAGAGTTCAACCTCTGAATCATTATTTACTCCAATGAAAATTGGTTCTAGGCGGGAGAGAGAATAGCAAATAATTAGATATTATAATGGTTTTTCACCCTTCAAAAGGTATAATGTACATACAGAGTATATAATAATATTTAAATTTTATCAGGAGGGCAAGTAAAAAAAAATGTAAAAAAGGCTACTTAGAGGGAAAAGAGAGGAGGAAAAAAACACTGCCATCAGGTCATGTTTTCAAACTATAGCTATGTATCCAATATTGTGCTTGATCTCTCTGTATTATTCGAGTCAACTCTGTTCTCATTTATTTAAACACTCCAAAGTTTATTATTCCTTCGATTCTTATATTTCTCAGCAAACAAGTAGATGTAAGAACACACACATGGATGCACATACATATCAAATGATCTTGTATCCTGCCTCATGGAGAAATTTGAAGTTTCAGGTGAGAGATTTCTCAATAGTCTGCCCCTCCTTACTTGTCAGCCTCTTATATGAACCTATACTCATGCTCACAGTATTCTTCCTTTCTCAGTAGAAAATGTATCTCTCTTCATTTGTATTCTGAAATGACACCTCAGTATCTTGCACCATCAAACTATTTCTCTATTAATTATATCTTCTTTTTTCTTTCCAGTATCCACTGATTCATTGCACATGCTATGTACGCTTTGCCTGCAAGAAACAGAAAACACAACTATCAGTGACCTAAACAAATAGAGGTTTTTTTTACATAACAGAAATTCTGGAAGTAAGCAGTTGCTGTCATTGGTTTAGTAGCTTAGCAATGTCAAAGGCTGTAGCTCCTTAATTGTTTTGGCCTTTGCCTCCTGTTGTAGATGCCGCAGCTTCATGAACCACATCATTTTAGAAGCCTCCTACAGACTTCTACTTTGGTCATACTGGCTAAAATGTATTGGTCTGATTTGTTTCATGTGGCCACTCATGCTGCTTTAGAGGCTGGAAGGGTGAATATCTAGTTTTTCAGGCCTCAGAGTAGGGGTAGAAAGAAAGAAGAAAGTTGAGAAAGAATATAGAGTTAGCTAACCTATAGTATCTAACGTAACATTTCTATTTACTCTTGTGTCTTCTGTTTCAAAAAAGAAGGGTTATGCAAAAGAGTATTGTGCCAGATACAAAACTGTGATTTTCCCTATGTGTTAAACCTCACATTTTTCTCTTCCTTGCATGATATTCAGTCTCTAAGTCTTATCCTCTGCAGAGTTTGCCTGAACAACCCACTTTTCTATTTTCTGGATCCCTCTGTATGAGCATTTCTAGGTCTCTCTCTAAAAGCATTCTGAATATTCCAGAGAGGAATACTTTCTAGATACCTCTGCCCTGATATAGGAATAATTATTTTCCTTCCTATCTTAACAGCATCAACAAAAAGAAGTGCCTTTAGTGCTAAGTAATCTTTCCTTGTTTTCTTTTCAGTTATGAGCATTTGTATATCTTTATCCCTTTAATAATACTTAAATTTATTGTGATAGAGAAGAAATAAAAGTATGTTCAATATGCTATCCTTAACTAGATGTTTTATTAACATATATTGTTATTATTATTTCATTTATCTGTATCAATCAGAAGATGATGAGTCCTTGAAGGCAGAGACCCTCAATTAATGTTTGTCTTAAGTCTTTGGAAACAAACATGGTAATTAAATAACACTCACTCAGTTATTGCAAGATGTGAAAGAAAGAAAGAGAATGAGAAAAGAAGGGAGGAAAGAAGGAAGAAAGAAGAGGAAGAAGGAAAAAAGGAATGCTTAAAGATTGTAATACAAAGGCTTTACTTGGACTTCATAATTGGTATCTTTCAACCTTTGTGAATCATTAAAATATATTTCATCTCTGGCCATTAATTTCCTTCTTGACTAAATTTGAAATAATACTATCTGTTTACTGTATTCCAAATGGTACCTCCAAGATGAGATAAGAAAATGAATATGAGCATGTTTATGAATTGTAAACAGTTACAAAATATTAGGAATTGTTACTTGACAAATTTTGTCCTTTGACAATTACTATATTGTGGCATTGATATATTGATGAATAAAACCACACAATTTCAGTACACTAGGAATAGAAGGGAATGCCTTTAACTTGATAAAGAACATCAAAAAATCCTACAGTTAACCTTATATTTGATAGTGAGAAACTAGAGGTTTTCTTGCTAAGATCAGGAACAAGACAAGGATGGCCCCTCTCACCACTGCTTTTAAACATCATATTGAAAGTCCTAGCTAATAAGACAAGAAGAGGAAGTTAAAGGTATGCTGACTGGGAAGAAGGAAATAAAATTGCTTTTCTTTGCAGATGACATGATTGTCTGTGTAAAAATCTGAAGGAGTCAACAAAAAATCCTGGAACTAATAAGCAATTATAGCAAGGTTGCAGGGTATAAGGTCAGTATATAAAATCAAATCCCTTTCCTAAATACCAGCAATGAACAATTGGAAACTGAAATTAAAAACACAAGACCATTTACCTTAATGACTCCCAAAATAGAATGCTTAGGCGTAAATCTAACAAAATATGTGTAAGATCCATATGAAGAAAACCACAGAGCTTTGATGAACAAAATCAAAGATGACTAAATAAATGGAGAGCTATTTCATGCTCACAAATAGGAAGACTCAATACTGTCTGAATGTCAGTTCCTCCCAACTTGATATATAGATTCAAGACAATACCAATCAAAATCCAAGGAGTTATTTCGTAGATATTGGCAAATGGATTCTAAAATATATATGGAGAGGCAAAATACCAAGAATAGCCAACACAATATTGAAGAAGAGCAAAGTTGGAGGGACTAACACTACCAGACCTCAAGACTTACTGTAAAGCTACAGCAATTAAAACAGTGGAGTATTAGGAGAAAGAAAAATAGATTAATGGAACAGAAAAGAGAGCTCAGAAATAGACCCACATAAACATAGTCAACTGTTCTCTGACAAAGGAGCAAAGATAATACAATGGAACAAAGATAGTCTTTTCAACAAACAGTGCTAGAACAACTGAGTGTCCACATGCACAAAGGAAAAAAAAAGAAGATAGACACAGACCATACACATTTTACAAAATTAACTCAAAATAAATCAGAGACCTAAATAGAAACTCCTAGAATATCACATAGACAAAACCTAGATGACCTTGTGTTTGGTGATGGACTTTTAGATTTGACACCAAAAACATTATTCATGAAAAAAAGAATTGATAAGCTGAACTTATTAAAATTAAAAATTTCTGCTTCATAAAAGGCACTGTCAAGTGAATGAAAAGACAAGCCACAGATAAGGAGAAAATATTTGCGAAAGACACATGAGATGAAGAACTATCATCTAAAACTATCATCTAGAACTATCATCATATACAAAGAACTCTTACAACTCAATAATAAGAAAATGAACAACCAGATTAAAAGATGGACCCAAAACTTTAATAGCCATCATACCAAAGAAGGTACATAGATGGCAAATAAACATATGGAAATATACTCTACATCATATTTCAATAGAAAATGAAAATTAAAACAAAAAGGTACCACCAAACACTTAATAGAATGGCCAAAACCCAGAACACTGACAACACCAAAGATGTCAAAGATGCCAAATATGTGGAGAAATAGGAATTTCATTCATTGCTGGTGGGTATGCAAAATTCTTCAGCCACTTTCAAAGACAGTGTGATAGTTTCTTACAAAATGAAATGTACTCTTATCATATGATCCTGATTGTGCTCCAGAGTATATACACAAATGAACTGAAAATTTATATCCACAAAGTACATGAACATGGATTTTATAGCAGTATTATTTCTATTTCCAAAACTTGGAAGTAATCAAGATGCCCTTCAGTAAGTAAATGGATAAATACACTGTGATACATCCAGAAAATGGAATAGTATTCAGCACTGAAGAGATATGAGTTATTAGGCTATGAAGAGACATGGAGGAAATTAAATGCATAGCACTAAGTGAAAGAAGCCAATCTGAATAGGCACATGCTGTATGATTCAAACTATTTGGCTTTCTGGTAAAGACAAAACTACAGAGAGAGTAAACAGATCAGTGATTTCCAGGGCGTAGGGGAAAGGGAAGGTCAAAAAGACCTAGAGTCTGTCCTACAGAGTGAAGTAAGTCAGAAAGAGAAAAACAAATACTGTCTGCTAACACATATATATGGAATCTAAAAAAAAAAAAAGTTCTGATGAACCTAGGGGCAGGACAGGAATAAAGACACAGATGTAGAGAATGGACTTGAGGACACAGGGCAGGGGAAGGGTAAGCTGGGACGAAGTGAGAGAGTGGCATGGACATATATACACTACAAATGTGAAATAGATAGCTGGTGGGAAGCAGCCACATAGCACAGGGAGATCAGCTTGGTGCTTTGTGACCACCTAGAGGGGTGTGATAGGGAGGGAGGGAGGGAGACGCAAGAGGGAGGAGATATGGGATATATATATATGTATAGCTGATTCACTTTGTTATAAAGCAGAAACTAACACACACACACACAAAGACCCCTAAAAAAAAAAAACAAAAAAAAAGACATAGTACAGAGGAGTTTTAGGGCAGTGAAACTATTCTGTACAATAATATAATGTTATATGCAATACATTATACATATTTCCAAACTCATAGAATGCACAACACCAAGAGTTAACTCTAATATATGAACTATGGACTTTGAGCGATTATGATGTGTCAATGTCGGTTTATCAGTGTAACAAAGGTCCCACTCTGGTGGGGGATGTTGTTAGTGGAAGGGCTGCATGTGTGTTGGGGGTGGGAGTATATGGGAAATCTCTATACCTTTAATTTAAGTTTGCTGTGAAACTAAAACTTCTCTAAAAAATAGTTTATTTGAAAGTAATAACAGAAAACAGCATTCACCAAATACTTACCTCTTACCTGCCATGTCCCTGTTTGTGGTGCTGAAGACATAACAGTGATCACACAAACCCATCCTGGACCAAATGACACTGAGCTTATGTTATATTCTACTGGAGAGACAGTGATTTCTTAACTCATTGTGATACTTTTTACTAAAGACTAACACCTTATATACTGTGTTTTATATGATTCTGTTACATACAAAACTGGAGGGGAAAAAAAAAAGAGAGCAAAAATCGAACATTTTTAATTCTTGTTAGCATTAGAGTGGCAAAACCTTAGTCCCCAAACCCTGGCTTTATTAAGTTTAAGTTTGATTAATCTTTTTAACCTTTATGAGTTTTATAAATATTTTCCTTCCTGAGTTTTATATTTAAATTTTAATTATTTTATATTTTATATAAAATCTTATGTATTTTAAATTTTATATTTATATGTTGATTATTCCAATATTTCTTAACAATGAGGAAAATAAAGTCTCAGCAAGATTAATAACTTGCCCAAATTCAACATGCAATTGTATAGATCTTGGAATGAACACACTGTCTCCCAATCTGCATGCCTACCTGCTTAATGTGTATGAGGCTTTCTTTACTGTTTTCACAACATGCTCTTCCTTTATAAAAAGTAGGAGAAACCACGACATAATCAGTGAGATCACAAGCCACCCTATGCTATTAATTTAATATTTTTTCCCACAGAATTCAGGTTGATAAAGACAAGATAGGGAGACAAATTATGAAGACAGTTTTCTATTAAAGTGCAGAGACTGTAACTCTTCTGTGTGAGCATGAAAATTGTAAACTGTTTTTAAAAAGCTACACCGTTAAAGAAGATTACTGCATAGATGGAGTAAAGAAAAAAAATAAGTGAATATAGAAACACAAAGCTTTCAAGAGTAAGAGTCTCAGAATTTTAACTATTGACAAAGAGAATTTTAACCTTTAAGCCAATTTTGATTTTGATTGCTGAATCCAGTATGCCACTTGTGTTCCAAGAATTCAATATAGGATAAACTACTTTACAAATGGTTAGACGGTTTTTTTCAGATTTCAATGGAGAAAAGCAAATTGGATATTGAGACATACACAAATGCTCAGTGCCTTTAGAAGCTAAATAGAAAAGGATGTATTTGCAAGTCACTAGAAAGGCAGTGTGATATTGCTGAAAGAATAATGATATTGGAGTCAGAGAGACTCCAGTTCAAGTCTAGGGATTATGCACTCAAGAAAATTAGTTCATCTCTCTGAATTTTTATTTTTTCTTCAAAAGAATGATT
Source organism: Balaenoptera borealis (assembly GCF_965194805.1). Lineage (NCBI taxonomy): Eukaryota > Metazoa > Chordata > Mammalia > Artiodactyla > Balaenopteridae > Balaenoptera > Balaenoptera borealis. Next base: position 34,177,940 of record NC_138868.1, read on the forward strand.
TCAAAAGGTAAAATTTATAAAGAACCTATCAGAGGGCCTGATATATACTTTGCCTCCATGTATTAACTATATTTATTTTCTTTGTGACACCATATGCTAAGCACTGGACAACAAACTCCTGCCTAAGAAACATGAATCTAGAAGGAAAGATACACACAAAATTAGGCAATTTCAGTGTAGGGTGACAGTGATATAGATGGAAAAAATACATGGTGTTAGGAGAATACACAGGAGTATTTTCCAGATATGCCAGAGTGTCAGTAAAAACTTCCAGTAGGAGGCATGTCTACGCTGGATGAGGATGAAAAGAGTTAGTCAGATAAAGACAAAAAAGCATTCTAAAACTAGAGGAACTGCGAGTAGCCCAGCATCAAGACATATTGCAGTAGCCCACTACTAGCCTCTAAGAGTAGATCCTGGTGGATAAGAGATACAGAAGCTGGAGAGGAGAGTAGAGATCAAATTATCAAGATTAGAACCAACCCAAGTCTGATTCATCCATCATCTTTTGCCTCAAAAAGAGTTAGGAAAAGGTGGAAATTATATCAGTCAACGAGAACAATAGCTGCTTTAGCACTGGAAGGGGGCCAGGAAGACCCTGCTGGTCCAGGGTCTAACCCTTAGAAGCTGGGTCCTTGGATATTCTAGGAAGGTAGAATCAGGCTATTGTGGTGGGGCTCTTGAGGACTCAGCATCGTAGCTTTATGATGAAAAAATTTCAACATTTAGAAAACCATCATAATCATTCATTTGTGTACCAGCTAAATATCAGTTCTAGATTTAGGTTTAAAGACTGGTAAATTAAATCACAGCTTAAATTTATTTTTGCTCTGAAGTCATGTTAATGTGGCCTAATATTCTGCTCCTGTTCTGTGTGTGTGTGTGTGTGTGTGTGTGTGTGGTGTGTGTGTGTGTGTGTGTGATTGTTCCACAGGATATACACTCCAGCTATCAATAAACAGATCAGGTTTTATTTAAAAATTACTTGTTTATTTGAATTAAACTGTAAATGAAATTTACAATTCCTAATTAAATTTATGATATTTAATTGGTGATTCTGGTACCATACGGACTGTGTCATCCAGCTAAATTGACCTACAGATCACAGACAATCACATTTGTATAGAACCTTGCCATTTTTAAAAACACTTTCACACTATCAAATGTAATCCTCACAATATGGGGAAGAAAATGGATCAGGTTTTCAATAATTTACACTCTTCAAGTTAACGTTCATTGCTGCAATATTTTCAGGAGCAAAAATGGGCAGGTATTATCAGTATCTCTACTTTGTAAATGAGGAACTTGAAACCTGTCAGATAAAATCTATCTTGACAGCTAAAATGAGCTTGGTATCTCTGGACTGAAATATATGAAGAAATATATACAGGAATAAAAATTTTAAATTAAAGAACTTTCACAAATGTTCTCATTTCAGTCTTTATAAGTAAGTAAAAACCTAGAAATTACTTTCTTCCATGGTCTCTAAAGCATACAAATTTTGGAACCAGATTCTATCTCAAAAGTGGCTTTTCAATACACCATTTCTACAAGGAGTTGAAGAAATTAGAATTTGGTTTTGGACCCAGTAACTAAAATGTGTCTATTTAGTGAAAACTTGAAACTAGAATTCACAAAAATACTTTTGATATGACAGGAGGCAACAGCAAGGTTGCAAATGAGAACAATATAAGAATACAAGTAAAATAATGACCACTTTTAGTAAAACTTTCAAAACATTCTTTCAGTGAAAGTTACTACTAACATTAATTGCACTAAATAATTATTGGCCCGAGGATACAGAAGATACCCTTGTACATACAGAACTATGTTTGGTATGGCACATACATATACAGGAGTATTATGGAAAATATTGTATTTCAGATTAGAGAGAACACCTTTAAAAGTAAAAAAATAAGAAGATTCACTAAATATGCCTTCTAGTTGAGTACGTTTGGCCAGTTTCTTTGGAGGAATTGGTGCCTACAATACATTATATGTAAAAAATATATAATGTGTTGTAAAAAAGTAGAAATAACACAAGTGAAAAATGGAAGAAAAGGGAGAGAAAAAGAGGAAAGCAGAAATAACTCATTGATTAGTCAGTAAGTAGAAGTTAAATGATTACGTTGAAACTGACAAAGCAGTTAGTACATTAAATAAGATAGCAGACAACCAAGGAAATTTTTTTTTAATGGTACAAATACAAATAGTAGGACTAGAACAAAAATTCCCTGAATATCCCCCCAAAAAGTTTGTAAATTAAATAGCAATGAATACACATTTTCTAGAGAAACATAGCAAATGTAACACAATGCACAAAATTACAAAATATTATGACTGAATTGAGATGAAACATATAAGTTACACAAATAGTGTAATATACCCATTGAAAGACATATTTTTCCATTGGACTTACAAAGCAAGGTCCAACTATGCTCTGTACACAAGAGATACATCTAAAACAAAATGATTTAGAAAGTCTAATACTAAAGCTATGGACAAGGTGAGTGGAAAAAATGAGAAAGCATTGGTAATGATCTTGATATCAGATATAGTAGAAAGTAGCCTAAATAATATAAGTGGGGTAGCTCTTATAGATAAGTCAAACTTTATGCCCTAGTAAGAGAGATATAACCTCTTCTTGGGTCCTCATGCAACAGTCACAGAAAATGATCATATAATTGGCCACAAAGGAAATGTTGATTAGTTCCATGAATTACAGATAAAACCCAAATGTGAAAAACTTGAAAGTGCTCCTGAAATAACCAAAAGTTGACTTTAACAAATAGTAAAACATCCCTTCCTCTTAGAATGACTCATATTAAGAAGATATCACTTCTCCCTATGCTGACTTATAAATTTAATACAACTTTTAAAAAAAAATAAAGATGTTATGTGCAATAAGATGGCTCAAAAGTTTATGTAGATAAACAAACAGTCAAGAATAGCCAGTAAAACACTGAAAAAAGAAAATCTAAAAATAAGGATATTAAAACAGACAAACCAGATATTAAGACATATTACAGAGACTCTGTGATTAAACAGTGTAGTACTGGTCCATGAATAGAAAAATATACTAATTTCAATTGTATTAGTATAGATCTAATTTTATCTCTTTAAAAAAGGATACCCAGTTGTCTGGGCATCACTTATTTAAAATTCCATCTTTGTTCCTGTGATCTGAAATGCCACCTTTAGTATAACATACACAAGAATAGATTCAAAAATGTGTCAGAGATTTAAATGTTAGAAATGAAGTCATAAAAGCCCTAGGGGGAAAATATAAGTAAAGAAAGTCTTTCTAAACTTGATTTAATATTCAGAGGCAATACAATTTTGATAAATATGAATATATAATTTGTTTAATTATATGTCCAGAAGAAGCACTATAAACTACGTCAAAAGACAATTAACAAAGGGAGAAAATCTTTGCAAAATATTTCAAAAAAATTGAGAAATAATGGACAGAAACATGGAAAAATAGAAAAATTCATGAATAGATAATTCACAAAAAAAGGAAATAAAATGGTCCTGACTCACATGAAAAGACATTCAAATTCAGTTAAAGAAATTCAAATCAGAAAATTATTGATACACCATTTCTCACATATCAGATTGGCAAAAAATTTTAAAGTGGCTACATATTCTATTGGAAACCAGTGAGCAAAGGAGCATTCTTATGCATTGCTGTTGGGAATAAAACCTGTTAACAACACTTTCTCATGGGAAATTTAGAAGCTACATATGCACTTGCCACTTGATCCAGCAATCCACTTCTGGGAATGTATCCTGAAGATTCAACAATACAAACATATATATGTACTATCATTTATTATACAATTGTTTGTAATTGCAAAACTTTGCAAACAGCTAAATATCCTACATAAGAGAGTGGTTGAGTAAACTATAATACATTTACACAGTGGAGTATTATGCAGCTATATAAAAATGAAGGAGGAAGATCTCTACAAACTTATGTGAGTGAACTTTAGCATATATTGTTAAATAAAAAAAATCAAAGTGCAAAATAGTATCTTTAATGTTTCCTTTCATGTAAGGAAGTGCATGTATATGATATGACATCATGTATATAACATATATGTGTGCAAAAAATTAAATAAATACAAGTAGGAAAACCCAGAAACTAAAAAAAATATATTACCTACAGGGCATAGGTTGGAATGGGGTGAAAAAAATGGGGGAATGGAAACAGGGTACACGATATGGGAGAAGTAATGCTTCCCTGATCATACATTTTTATATATGTTTACTTTTCAAACCATGATATAATTTGACATACTACCAAAATAAAGTACTTAAAACCAACCAGGAAGGAATTGGAAGATAAAATGAAATACAAGTGGCAACAAATAACACTAAATATATTACATACTTATAACTCACTAGGGGACGTGGAACAAATGAAGTTAATTTTAGAAACAGGATTTTGACAGAAATTCAAAATAACTGTGCACGAATACTGTGCTCTAGTTGATAAATTTATTTTTACAGGAATATAGGTTAACAATTCTGAAACTGTGTATTCTAGGTTTGAAAAAAATAAATATATTGTATAGAACTTGCTATTCAGGAAAGAATTTACAAATAAAGAAAAAGGAAGACTTGAATGAACCTTTCAGTGTTGGATTAGAGTCAGAAATATGAGAATGTCATCGATATAGATACAGATATAGAAATAGTAAAAATATGTGTATGAATAGTATAAATGTGTGTATTTCCGTGTTGATGGTATATACATTTCCCAGCTATGTTGCTTGAAAGGGTCTAAAAGTAATGACATTTCAGTAGCAATGGACACACAGAGTTTTGATTTCTAAATATCACTGTTATATAAGAGAGAACTCCTTGGGAAAATAGACAGATTGCAGCGTTGGGGCAAGGCAAGTACAACATAAGTCTAAGTATTAATATTTTTGTGGCACAGGAAAGTGCTTAAAAAAATGTTCAGGCCATTTGAAATTACACAGAAGCCAGTGGTTGGATCTGGGACAATTTGAGCAAAATTATAAAGTAGAGTAATGGATTAAAACCCATTGAATAAAATAAATATTAGTGAGTCTATACTGGTAATTGAATTAATAAATGAGATAAAGGGACAGCCTTATTTAGAACTCAAACTAATAATTGCAGAACTCAAACTCAAACTAATTAGAACTCAAAGTAATAAATGCAGAAGGACTAAAGGAAATTATCATTCAGCAAACACCAGAGTAATATTTATTGTAGAAAATGTTCCTGAATGAATGCCAAAATTAGAGAGCAAACATGATGAGAAAAAGTGTATACTCATAGTTTTAAAGTATCTACTCCAACATATTTGTTCACTACGAAGGGAAAAATTGCAACCTTACAAGGGAGAAACCTGATTTACAACACCTCTCTTAAATAAGGGATCAAAATTAGCATCAATAAATAAGAAATTTAAATATCATGAATCCTCTGATATTATGCGCTAAGAAGGATTTAGCATCACTCCCATGGCAATCTAGCCCAAAACATATTATCTGAATTTGAACATGAGAAAACATCAGACAAACCCAGATAGGTAGACATTGTACAAAGTAACTAGTCAGTACTCTTCAAAGATGTCAAGGTTATCAATGCAAACAAAGTCTGAGGACTGTCCCAGACTGAAAAAGACCAGAAAGACATGACAAACTAAATATTATCTGAGATCTTAAATTAGATCCTATATCAGAAAAAAAGACATTAATGGGACCACTCCTAAGTTTGAGTAGGTCTGTAGATTACTTAATGTTAATATTACTTAATATTTGATTACTTAATAGAATTGTATCAAGGTAAGTTTCCTGATTTTGATATTTGTACTCTGGTTGTGTAAGTTATAACATTTGGAGAATCTGGGTGAAGTATCTAAGATACTTTACTGTATTTGCAACTTTTTTCTAAGTCCAAAATTATTTTTTATATAATAAGTAATAACCAGAAACTAAACAAAAACTTGGAAGAGGACTTACAGATTCACCCATACTTCATTTTTTATTCATTCAATGAAGAATTATTAAGGCTTATTATATGCTAGGAATTGTTCTCTGCTCTGCAAGTAGAGACATATGTACAATAAATAAAACAACTGCTTTCTTGGAGCTTCTGTACCATTTGAAGGGAGAAATTGTAAAGAAGGAAAATACAAAATACTTTATATGGTAAGTAAAAGTCCCTTTTAGATTTACAAAGATAAAGAAAATAAAATAGACTGCTGGTGTGATTGCTATTAACACAACAGAGACAAGGAAAAGAGACACCTTTATAGCCAATCATTTGGTATGGCACTTCTGCAAATTAAACCAAACCAGACCACAAGAGGATCTGACAGGAAAGGAAAAATCTACCTCAATGAAGAAAATTAAAGCAACAGAACCTACAGGATGGATTTTTCATCTTAAAAGAATGTTTAAGCTATATTATTACCTTTAAATTAAAAAATGACTTTGCTTTAAGAGCCATAAGATGTCTGTGATAAACTGTTTATATACAGGAAACTCAACATTGCAACATGCTTTTGAAGAAAAATTGGATTAGTTGATGAGGGAAATGCTTATCTCATTTACATGTTTATTTCCAACACAAAATATGTAAGACCCATACTCACCTGGCTGTATATGTTTTACAAACCATTGATTCCCTTTAAAGGAAAATAAAACTGTTTCGTTCACAAGAAAATAACGTTTCCAAGCCAACTTGAGGACTGCATACTAAATTATTTTTCGGAATGGGAAGACTAGTACCAATAGAGTTACTTCAAAGTTAGGTCATATTTAATAGAAAAAAATAGCATAACAAAATGATTTCACAGTGACAGCAAGGGTGGATTTGAAGTCAGAAATTTGAAGTCATTTTCCAAAAAAATGAAGCTCAGGAAATGTAATTTTGCTAATGTTCCAAAGTTGCAATTATTATCCTCCATTAAAACCTGTTTCTTCCCTTGCATTCCCTGTGTTTACTGATGGCCCCTCCCTCCGCAATTTGTCCAAGTCACAAACTTTCTCCTTTTCCTTTTAGCTACTCGTTGACAGAAAATTGATTATCACATCTGGTCTACTATATTTTTAGTTTACTAAGTCTTAAATTTCTTCTTTTTTCTATTCCCGTAACTGTTCTCCTTGGTTCAAACTCTCATCCTTCTTGTCTTAGACTATTCTTTTCTCCAAGTATATTTCTTTTCCTCAAATATCTTCACTACCTGAATCAATTCTCCATGGAGTGATCTTTTGAAAACAAATGTCGTTTCATGGATTCATCAAAGACTCAATATTTCCACAAGTCTAAATATAATGGCATCACGAAGACTGTACACTCTAAGATTTTTATATTCTTCGTCTACTATGATTATCTTAACATTACAACCATAGTTATTTGCCATTTCCCAAATATGTTATGTCCCTCATGAGAGTCAGTATATTTAATGGTTAAGAGTGTGGGCTCTCTAGGGAGAGACATCCTTGTTTAAGTTCTGCTTTGCCACTTATTAGCTGTGTAACTTAGGGTCCTCTTTGTGTGTCTTTATTTCTTTACCTGTAAAATATTGATAAATATGGTATTGACATCTTCAGCTATTGTAAAGAATAAAAGGGTTCATCCTCCTTAAATATTTAATGACTAACATGAAATACAGTGATCTCTCAATAAATATTAGCTATGATAATGATAATGATGATGGTACTGAGGCTGATGCAGAAGCAAATCTCAATATTTTTATAAATGTTTGTTTTCTTTTCCAGAAACATAATCTTCACTCTAGTTCTCTGCCTGGCAAACTCTGAGTCATATTTCATGGCATAGACATTTCACATAAATAAAACAAGTATTGCCTGAGTTTACAAATATCTACTACAGAGCATATCCTATTATATTGTGCATATTTACTTGCCTTTTTATGCATATGGTATTTATATAGTATCAATCCATGTATCTGTAAAATGAACATAATATTTTCTACATCATAGGATTTTATGAACACTTAATGAGATATCTATGTAAATTTCTCCCAAAAGTGCCTGGTACATTACGAGCAACATTCAAGTGTTATTTGTTATTGATGTTGTTTTATTATTTTCTAAATTTTGAGTTCCTTGGTGTGGAGGCTGTGCCTTATTTATTATCACATCTCCACTTCCCAGAACACAAGTGGCACTTAATAAGCACGATCTTACTAATATGCGGAACCTTAAAAAGTCAAACTCATAGAAATAGAGAATAGAATGTAGTTAACAGGGACGGGGGTTGTGGGGTTGGGAGGATGTTGGTTAAAGGGTACAAAATTTCATTTATAAGGTGAACAAATTTTCAAGACCTAATGTGTATCATAGTTAACTATAGTTAATAATAATGTATTTTATATGTGAAATTTGCTGAGAGAGTAGATGTTAAGTGTTCTTAACCATACACGTACACCCACACCCACACACAAGGCAACTATGTGAGGGGATGGTTATGTTAATTAACTTGATTGTGGTAACCATTTTACAACATACGAATATCAAAACATTATGTTGGACACCTTAATCATATACTATTTTACTTCTCAGTCATATCCTAATGAAGCTAGGAAAAAAGAGTTAAATAACTTATAAATGAATGTTCCAACTGAGCCAGATTTAGAAAATTAAAACAAATTAAGGTTTTTTATTACATATATAGCCCCCCAAAATCAAGATTTATAGACATTGGGGAACTTGTAGGTCAAATAAGGAATATTATTACAAACCATGAAATGTAACAAAATATTATAAAAAAGTATTCATTAGTCCAAGTCCCAATGCCACTATCAGAAGTAAGTCTTCTGGTGTACCTCTTCAAAATACTCTAAAATTCTGAACACTTGAAAGCTCTGAATACAAGAAGACTGGTCCAGCCCGGAAGTAATAGTAACCAACTCAATAATCATAAGAAGAATCATTGAATTCTGTGACCTTTGAATAATCTTTATTGGCTACACTAAACAAATGTCTCCATCCAAGACAGGATGCCTAGTAACATTCTTTCATTAAACAAATGTCTATTGTGTGCCCACTCTGTGCCAAGCATTGTGCTAGGGGTTGGGACAGTGGCTAACAAGATGAACATACTTGTTTTACAAGGAGATCTGAGTCTATAGGGAAGATAGGCCTTAAATAAGAATAGCTCTTACATCTAAAGTCTTTCTCAAGGAAAGGCACTGAATATCAAGATATTTGTAGAAAGTATATGTTGTTATCTGCCATTTGTTACCTTTTAGTTGCTTCCCCATTTTATATTTTATTTCAATTCCATTTAGTCAAGTTTAGAGTCTTCAACGGAAAGCCATGCCGACAGCCTTTTAAGATGTCCTGTAGTTCCTGGAAATGGACTGTTAGGTGCCTTAGTGATGCTGTTGGTATATCAAATTCTTAATGACCTCTTACTGAACTTAGAGCAACAGGACAGATTTTACAGTGGAGTTCAAGCTCTCCAAACACTAAGGGCTAATCAATGGTCCTTTAGTAGCTGGTCACAGTGTCAAGACATGGCACACGATAAACTCACTCTCTGTAGTTATACAATGGCTCAGGCTGAATTTCCCAGGTGTCTGTTTGGAAGTCTGTCATTTGGCCCTGGGAAGCCAAATGGCAGCTGGAGAAAAGAGAATCAGTGAGGCTGAGTGAACAGGAGCATTTCATAAACGAAAGGTGAGATAAAGCATTTACATCCTGCCTCCATATTTTTATCGATTTCAACTTTAGAGCATGGGGAGAATTTAAGGGCTGTGGCTAATTTTCCTCCTCAAACTTTAACCACAAAATAATAAAGTTCATTTTAAAAATATAATCACCACAATCCTGGAATATTTAAATAAATAAAGCCCCACAGTGTCTAAATCTTTTTTTCTGCTGGGGTAGAGATACATGTTTATGTGGGTTTGTTTGTATGTAACTGTATCTCACATCCCGGAATTACTCTTATGATCAAGGACTCACAGATCTGGCTAAGACACAGGGAAACTGTTTATAACCTTTCAGGTGCCGTCTCTACCTCTGGGATTTTCTAGAAATAAACACAGTTCAAGTTTAGTGTTGTGCCCATATTAATATTTAAAATACTATTTGCATTTTTAAGATAGTAGTACCTAAGATTTTTATTGCACAGAGGTATTTTGAAATGAATCCAGCAGAATATTTGTTATGATATATACTTGTTCCTCAATTCAATACCTACTTTCCTTGATTTGTATTTATTTATATCAGCAGAAACAAGGGTATAATCTGTAATAGTGACTGGTGTCATTTATTTTTAGTTTTTATATTTTAGGCATATAGATGGTTGTAACTTTATTTATTTATTTAATTTTTATTTTATATTGGACTATAGTTGATTTACAATGTTGTGTTAGTTTCAGGTGTAGAGCAAAGTGATTCTGTTATACCTATACATGGATCTGTATCATTTAAAGAAAGCAAGATGCGATACAGGGAATTAGGGTTGTCATTTTATTCTTATTTTAGGTAGCTGAATAAACTTGAGCAAGACATTTCAGTTTTGAAGTTCTGATTGCTAGAACTTACTGTCTAGGAAAGAAGCCATTATTTTTAAAGTAGATGTGAATTAGATGTCCTCCCTGCAGCACTGTAACATTCATAGAGCATTTCCTACGAACAAGGCACTACCTATTCTTCAGATTTTCCAAACACCCTTTCATTTAATATTAACACAATTTTTTGAAAGTGGTCTTCATTTAGTAGATATAAACATTGAGAATTAGGGAAGTTAATAGTTAGTTGAAGATCACAGAGCTGTGATGTGATAGAACAGGATTTATACGTGGATCTCTCTGCAGACTGAGTTTTCTGGTATCTTATGCCAATACTCAAACATCAGGGGAACATTTCATGACATGTGAACCCCAAAAATCTCAAGAAAAAGAAGTCAAGTGCATTAACATTTGAATCTCCTCTCCCACGTCTACAAGCAGAAACCTTTACCTGAGTGTGCAAGTGATTGGGAAAAGATCTGGGTTATTGGTGATGACAATTGCATGAAGACAATACAAGTAAAAGAAACATTTGTATCTTTATTACTTCCCAAATTTAATAGGGTCTCTAAAATACTAAGGGACATTGACATATTTCAGACTAGGGGAAGTCTCATAAGATCTTGCATTTTAAGAAAAATATAGAGGAAATGTAGCATATTCTAAATGAGGCGGGTGAAGAGAACACATATGATGTCACATGCAGAACATTTGAAGGGACTGGGAGTTGTTTAGCCTAGGTAGGAAAAAATTATGAACTATGTTTGCCATATATGGGCATTGGAAGGGTAAGCAATCAGAAAAACAATTAAGCAATATCTTAAGCAATTAAAATATTAAATGGTAGGTTCAACAGATAATTGCAAGCAAAACATGGAAGGATTTCCTAATGATTAAAGTGGCCTAAAGATGAAATGTGCTATCATCTAAGAGGGAAATAACCAATCACAGAGGTCAGCTGACCATCTGGCACTGAAGGTCTAGCATGGATTCACTGATAAATTCAGATCTGGGGTGATGATATTGACATCAGATGTTAATTATAACCTTGGTATTTCTTCCTTGTTCAACTGTAGCACAGGCCTTTGGTGACTCTGTGTGCCTTTCTTTCCACTTGACTGCCTCGAAGACAAAGGAGCGACTGTCTCACCATCCTCATTTCTTTGTTGATGGTTGAAAAACATTTCTGTCTTAAATGAGGCCGATAAACCTTAGTTGAGAACCCAAACAGTATAAAAACAAAGAAACTTTGGCTATAAGCTATCTATCTAGATAAACTATTAAAATTTTTTCAAAGACAACAATCTAGCTTGGATGAATAAAAAACAATCATTTGGCCATTTGTGCAGACTCAAAGTTTTCATTATCATTACTATGCCAACTTCTTATTTGTTCCTGACATTTTTGTATTGGCAACAAGTCTATCTTTGTTATTCTTTCTTTAGAGGCAGAAATATTCCTCTGTGCTGTCAACAGCGGCAGCCTTCCCATATCCCATCAAGTTTCATTTTAGATGGACACAGACCAGATTGCTTCCTTACTGTGGCAAATCTCTTTTTCTGAAGATAGCATAGTAACCCCCTGACCCCTACCCGGTGAGTTACCTTTAAAAAGACATCTTTGACTTTAACTCATTTAGCTCATTTTCAGGGACAAAGTGGCAGAATTTATTTTCCCTTCCATCAACGAAGGAGAGACGTGTACTTCAATGTCTAGTGTCTATCTGTCCTCACTTCCTCCCAGCCCTGCCCACATACATGCATACCTTCTTCATCTGAAATATCCCAAAACGTACTTAAATAAGTTACTCAAGCATCACCTTCTCTAGAAGTTATTGATGCCACACTCTGCTTCTCCTTTACTTCTTGGGAGCCCTCTTCTGGGTTCTCATAAACCACTGGAAATAATGGGTCTTATTATAATCACTGAAATCATCAATTTACTTGTCTCTTACAAATACTGCCACTGGGAGGCAGCAACTCTGGTTTTGCTCATTTTATTCTCAGAATCTGGCCAGATACTCCTGTTCCTACAAAACAAGGAGTAGGTACTTGGTGAAAGTTTTTTAGCCAGGCAACAAATGTGTTAATACTGTTTCTTACAGTCTGAACTGTTTTCTGGAGTAAAGGTGGTAGGAAGTGCTAACCAAGTGTATATTGCAAGAAAAATATGTTATTTTGCTTCATGCAACATAGGATTTCTTGTCATGAAGCCCAGCCAGTCCTAGAATTCACGTAGTCTGCTGCTTTGACTAGATATGTGCTTTTTGTCAGAAAAAATCACTCCTTTTAGAGGCACATCATATCTCATCCTCTTTTTGAGTCAGTTACTATTTACATCCTTAAATATGCCTGTATTTAAAGATCTTCAAAGCCAAACCATCCAGCATATTATACATAGAGTCAGAAAGTTTGATACCTCTGAATATATGCTGACCCACAATCTGATTATAGAAAAAGTAAATGATGTTATATCATACCTGGGGTATTTTGTGGCAATCATGTGGAAAATTATGCAAGATATTCCCTTTGTGCAGTAAACACAGTCTTAGTCTAATGCATCACAATGAAGTATAATAAAACACTTCAAGAACGCCTTCATTAATTACAGATTATAAAAAGTAACGACAATCATCTCCCACACTTCACCTAATGTCTCCACATAATGAATGTTCAGTAATGGATGTGTGCCTGTCTTTGACAGCGTATATTTTTCCTTCCTAATAGCCCTCTCATTTATTTTACTGCAACTATGTCTTCACTACTGGAAGTGTTTCAGACACACACTGTAAATAGTAGTTACATCTTCCCCAAGACAAGCCTAGCAGACCAGTTAGACCAATTAGATGCCCCTTTCTCAGAACTGGACAATTCAGTAGAAAACTGTTTGGTTTCCATTTCTTCTGAGCAGCAGTATATTAACTGGGTTGTTCCTGCTACGAAATTGCCTTTTTGGTCCTAATCACCTAATACCTGGATCCTGATGACTCTGAAGCCTACTTTTCTAGCCTTCTGTACTTTCTTTTATCTCCTCTTTCTGGGCTGTAAAGCAAGTTTGTCGTTTTCAACAAAACTAAGAGAAGAAAAATGCAAACAATATAAAATTGTACCAAATGAAAGAAGAATTGATGAAATTAGGATTAAAATATTCCCCTTTGTATTTATTCAATGAGTTATACAGCTTTCATTAAATGTAATGTGCTCTCGGAGGTAGATGTACCTGAGCTGGCATAACCACAAATTGATTTCTGACCTCAGGAAGTTTTTATAACATACGGAACAAAATATCAGGCCTAGTGGAGAATAGGAAGCATCTACATAGATGGTGTAATGTATAGTAGAGGATATAATGTAACATTGTATGAAAGATCAGATACATTGCTATGAGAGTTCTGAAGAGAGAAAAATTAACTGTGGCTTATGGGGCAGAAGTAGTCAGAATAATAATTAAAGAAAAATAACACACGTTAAACTTGGAAACAGAAAAAATCAAAACTTTGTCGATGCCATGGGAAATGTGAGAAAAAGGATGTAAGTCAGGAAGCTTAAAGATGCTTCAATTAGTAGGTCATTTAGACTGGAAAGTCAACTAAGTACAATGGAACAGCAGAAAAATCATAAGATCAACTGCAGTTGAGATCATGGAAGGCTTTGAATGCATTTATTTGTAAAACAGCTGGGAGTCAACATGCTTTAGAATTAGTAGCCTAACAGTTCTGTGGAGGATGGATAGGAGGCATGACAGAAGGGGAGGGTTCTACTGGGAGACCATCACCACTGCACCTCTGAGATTTACTGAGTGTGAGCTTGCCTTTAACATTCTGAACATGCTCAGTCCTATAAGTAAGGATCCCTTTTATTCTCTTATCCTCTTAATTTGTTTTCTTATGTAAGAAAAACAGAGTCTTTGGTAAATCATTCTATTTTAAAGTGGCATTCAAATCTTACAGAGAAAATGTTAAAAGTCCATTTGAGTCTGCAGAAAACTGAAGAACAGGCATTGTTTGAATTTTACGCATCATTGATACGTATCTTCAATAGACTCTGTTCTTAAAAGCACAAAGAATTCTACTGAAAAACTGTTTTTTTCTTTCCTCTCCCTAATTTTCTATCTCTTTTCCTACTCCTATTATTATTTGGCCCTGACTTTTAATAGAAATAATAGTTTTCCTGTTTACACACTAGGTAATAACTTGACCATCAACACATTTAGAAGGTTATTTATATTACACTTTCTCTTTCAATCCAGAGAATGACATTCAGATAAAGGTTTTCTTCCAGCTTTCTAGCCCTGAATATAGAGACTGCGCTTTAAATGAGTTTCATTGAGTCATTCACCATTCAGTAGAACATGTTCACAAATCAAGTCTGACTAGGAGAAACGCTTCCAGTTATCATTTAAAAAGTCATATGTAGAAAGCCATATCTAGAAAATGATAGCTGAGGCATTTTTAAAACTGAAGACATATTATAAAACCTGCTGGCTTCCTTAATAAGCACATATCATGCACTTGGACACAGTTTTGCTCATCTCTTAAATAAGTAATTTCATTAAAAAACATTCTAATGTCGACAGTACTTTTCCTAGAGGTATGGTAATCAAAACCTCAAATTCAATGTAAAAAGGTCCCCTAGATATTAGTAGGAGACAGACAATGATAGATCTGTTTAAATGTAACACTAAGAGATTCATAACACCAGGTATATTTGGCACATACTGCTATCAGACAGAGTGTAATCAGAAATTCCTGCAAAATCTCCCAATTAAAATGCTTAGTCTTTGCTAAGTGCAAGGTTTATCAAATCACAGTGAGAAGTGCCACTGGCTGAATGGTAACTGTGCACAGAGTTGCCCTGGTGGGGTTTTCCATTTCCTGCCGGCATGGTACAGTGCTTTTTCCCAGCGGCTTTTTGTTAACCTACAAGGACTCAACAGGTATATTACAAAACAGTAACAATTTGCTAAAATGGACTTAAATGAAAACTGGCAGCTATTTGTTTTTAATTAAAGGCCACCGTGTCCTGGGCAACAGATGCCCAAATCTCTTTAGAGAGTACCTGGGAAATAAATATTTTTGAATGTTATACTTGTTATTCTTATTGCAAGTGGCACTTGGCTTCTCCCAGAGTGTGCAGCCTGCTTTGTGGATGTTACCACATTCATCTTCACAGCATGGTGAGCAGGTGTCAACTATGATTATCTTGGTTTTGTAGGTGGCAAGAAGGAAACTCTGAGAAGTTACATGACTTGATCAAGGTCATAAAAGGACCTGAAGCTGCAGCTGCCCTGGACCAATTAAGTTTCTTGTTTATTTAAACAAGGGGAACCTATTAATAGAAGACAGCAAAGGGAAAAGAGTATTTTTTAAACGACTGCTTACCATAATTCTAGTTTATATAGTATCATTTAATCTTAATAACACTGAAGATAAGGAAATTAAACTTTTAGAGGTAGCCAATGAAGTCCAACCTCGTGGAGCAAATTAAAAAACAGAGCCAAAATTTGAACCAAGATGATTCCTATGAATCTTCCCACTGTATTTTTTTTTTTTTTTTTTTTTAATTTTTGGCTGTGTTGGGTCTTTTCTTTTTCTTTTTTCTTTTTTGGCTGTTCCCACTGTATTTTGAAGATTGTTTTTACTACTATGGTAGTTTATTTGTCTTTATTTGCCAAGGTACTGCATAGAAACAGCAATTATGATTAAGTTATCTGGGTTTAAGAAGGTGAGAGAAGTAGGAGGTAACTGAATCCATCAACATCCAAATCTATCAATTTATACTCCCCCATCCCAGAAAGGCAGCTTGCCTTAATTATTCTAAATATTTTCCTATGGCCTCCCTACCATTGTATATCATAGCTGGCATCTTGAAGTTGACAGAGGATCTTGTCCCTTAAACTAGATTTTACAGATGAGGAATCCATTGAAACGTTTATCTGGGGGCCAAATGTCTAGAAAGAAATTCCTCTATCCAGATTCTTTCTGCTCTTGCTGGAGGAGACTCCAGAGAGAAAAGTTTGACAAGCAGATATTGTGAACAAACTTACTACCCACTTCTCACAACAACTTCAGATTAGCACCACCTATGGCTCACTCCTCTCACATTTTGATTTTAATTCCAAATGTTAGACTCCTAAGGCAGTGTGTGTTTGAACTTGAGCAGAGATCGTAGAATGACCCAAGATTGCACGTGTTGAATTACTACATAAAGCTTATAAGTTCTTAAGTATTTGCTGCTCATTTAGTGCCAAACTTTTCCAAGGAAAGTATTCTTAACAGGAATCTTATATGAAATTGTAGATTTTGTTGGTGGGGGTGTGTGTGTGTGTGAAATCACAAGTAAAATCCTTTGCTTAAAAAGTTTTATTTGAGATATACAAAAAATAAAGTCATATAGTAAAGTCAAATAAGCTCACACTGCCAAAAGGGGAAACATAAATTTTAATAACCCCGAACCAATAAATGTTATTTGTTTTACACTAACACAGTAAACTGAGACTGATTCAGATCATTCTCTGATGTCAAAGAAAGCTAGAAAAGGAACATAAATCATAGTTGCCCAAAACATCTTGATCATATTATATCTATTGCAGGGTCAATTTCTATAATAAATGCTAATAATTCCCTAGAAATTTCACTCATTTTAATCCCAATAATAAGTGGATCACATCTAGCCAGTTTAATGTTTTCATAATTAATTTAATATGGGAATACTGATTAATGAGAATGGGTCAACCATGAAAATTTATAGTGGTTTATTGCTTATTTGAAATTGAAGTTGCAAGAACTAAGATGTTATATTTACTAAATTAGGAGAGAGGGTTGGTCTAAATACATTAGAGAGAGAGAAAGAGACAGACAGATACAGAGAAAAGAGAGACAGTAAAAGAGAGACAGAAAAAGAGAGGCAGAAGATTCTTGCCCAAGCTAGAAGATGATGTAAGTTTAAAAGAAAAATTATTTATGAAAAAGAAAACTACTTAGGGAAGTGCCTTAAGACAAAGCAAATATCCTGTTTAAAATTTGGAACTAAAAACATTTCTAAATAAGAATCACAGAAGCACATCTGCTTTGGAAGCAAGTGGCGGGGTTCAGTAGTGTAATTTTTATTTATAGTCCAAAATATGAGAAAAAATTTTAAATTTAGTGCCTCTTCATAATATTGTTGACTAGATCAGGGTTTAGTGACTGGTTTTCCCAGTTCTAAAGAATGAGGTGATGAGTAACTTTCAAAGCAACAACTCCCTTCTAATGTTATTTCTGGGCTCATTTAAATCACTCATTTGAATCTCCATGAAAGCTATTTCAGAAAGAAATGGAAGAAAAATGACAGTTAATTTTACTGCATTCGCAAATTTGAAGAAAAAAATTCAGATGTTGCATATTTTAATATTAGTATTCATGTTTGGTTCTTTTCTTGGAGTTCTGATTTTCCTTTTGAAATATCCTTCCCCCCTTCAAATTCTTTAAATTAGTTATAATAATTGATTTAAAGCCCTTGCTGCCATTTCCAAGAACTGGGTGATCTTTTGGTCTACTTCTATTATTTTCTTTTGAATAAGGTTACATTTTCCTACTTTATTCTATATCTGTTAATTTTTAATTATATTCAGAACACTGTATTTTAAAAGAACAGTTAGAGACTATTGTGTGGATATTTCAAGAGAGTGCAAGCCCTTTCTTTTATCTGACAGTCAGGATATGAGCTAATCTTTCTAATTTCTGCAGGAGTTGAGTTATTCTGGGCTGTGTTGCGAGTCCAATTTTAACTGTGATTAGTACTCCAACTACCAACCAACCTAACAACACAAGAGCTTCCTTCCTTTCTTTCTTTCGTCCTTACTCTTCCTTCCTTCTTTCCTTCCTCCTTTCCTTTTTATTTTGTGCTAATATTTTTATTTTGGTATAATAAAACACGTAGAGGAAAATTGTAAGAAAAGTAGAAGGCATTATTGTATACCTTCTAATTGGACTTAACCAATGGTTTATATTTGTTCCATTTGTTCTCTCTCTCTCTCTGATCGCTCGCTCTCTCTCCTCCCTTCCTCCTGGAAAATGTATTTATATTTTATATACATTTTGTTTTCTATGAACACTTTGAGACCATTTTTTTTCTGAGCAATTTGTGAATATGCTGGAGTCACTGGGCCCCTTTACCTCTAAAAACTCACCTGTGCACTTCCAGACTGAGGGCATGACTTCCATGACCACTCTACACTGAATTTATCACTGACCCAATATTGTTTAAACACTATTCTCTAATCCATAGTCTTTTGTAACTACATGTTTTTCTGTCCACGATCCAATCATATACCAAGCATTGTGTTAAGTTTTCATGTGTCTGTAGTTGCCTAAAATATAAAGCAGTTTATCAACCTTTCTTTGTCTTTTCTGGCCTTGATATTTTTGCAGGGCAGTAGTTTCATAGAATATTTTAAAATTTCTGTTTGTCTATTTCATTTTTGTGTGGAAATTTTTTAAAAACAAACATCTTTTTATTGAAGTATAGTTGATTTACAGTGTTGTGTTGTTTGTCTAATTCTTATGGCAATATTTAGGTTACACATTCTTTGGCAGGAATATTAAAAAAAAAAAAAAAAGACATGGTGTCCTTTCCAGTGAATCCTAGTAGGAGGACTGTGGCTAACTTTGTTAAGGTGATACAGGCCAAGTTGCTTCACTATAAAATTACCATTTTTTCTTGGTAATTGTTTCAGTTGGAGTTTTCTGAGAAAGCAGATAGGATTAGATGTTCAAGAGACTTTTGGGAAAATCATATTTGAGGGAAAAAAATGGAAAGGGAGACAGAGAGGGCAAGGAGAGGCCTCAGATCTAGATATGGGGGAGAAGGGGAAGGAAGGAGGCTGGGGGGAAGGCTCTCAGCTGAAGCACAGTCTAAGAAACCTTCCGCCAAGCCAATGGGTGGCCCTGGAGCCAGAGCTAGCCTTAGAGGGGCCAAGTGTTTTAGGGTCGGATAGTTCTTTGTTGTGGGGAGCCGTCCTCTGAAGTGTAAAATGCTTAGCAGCAGCCTCGGCCTCTACCCAGTAGATGCCAGTAGCAGTCTCCCAGTTGTGATTACCGAAAAGTATCTTTAAACATCACCAATGTTACCTAAGGGATAAAGTTGCTTCTAGCCGAGAACCACTGCTTTATACATGTAGGTCTTCTCCTATCTTCTGGTGAAAGTTCATATCTCTGAAGACCACTCGTTGTCCACATAAGATTTCCTTCCCCTGAAGTTGTCCTTTCTTGCTTGATGGGGTGTGATTTATTGCTAAAGCCTCGTCTACATTCCCTGGGCATGAAACTTCTCTACAACGAGTGAGTCCTCCTGTGTCTAATGAGGAGTGATTTCAGCCGAAAGCCTTCCCCACACTTACTGCAAATATAAGCCTTCTCCCCCGAGTGTGTCCTCTGATGAGTGCTGAGGGTCGCCTTATCAGTGAAGCCCCGCTCACACTCCCTGCATACATAGGGCTTCTCCCATGAGTGTGCCCTCTGATGGCTTAGGAGGGCTGCCTTCTGGCCAAAGCCTCGCCCACACTCAATGCACTCAAAGGACTTCTCCCTGGAGTGGGTCAGCTTGTGTCTGACTAGATTTGCTTTCTGGCTAAAACCTTGTCCACACTCAGTGCAAACATAAGCCTTCTTCCCAGAGCGTGTCCTCTGATGACTGATGAGTTGTGACTTCTGTCTCAAGCCTTGCCCTCATTCCCCACACACAAAAGGCTTCTCTCCTGAGTGTGTCCTCTGGTGTGCAATGAGAGTAGACTTAGGCCTAAATTCTCACCCACATTCCTAGCACACATAACGCTTCTCTCCTGAGTGTGTCCTCTGGTGTGTGGTAAGGTTTGACTTATCACTGAAGCCTCACCCACACTCCCGACACACAAAAGGCTTCTCTCCTGAGTGTGTCCTCTTGTGTTTAACAAGATATGACTTCTGACTAAAGCTCCAGCCACATTCATTGCACAAATGAGGATTCTCCCCTGAATGAATCCTCTGGTGGTTGCTGAGAGTGGATTTATCTCGAAAAAGCCTCCCACAGTCCCTGCAGACGTAAGGCTTCTCCCAGGAGTGGGTTCTCTGGTGTGTGATAAGGTTTGACTTATCCCTGAAGCCTTGCCGACACTCCTGGCACACAAGGGGCTTCTCTCCTGAGTGTGTTCGAAGGTGTCTGATGAGGATTGACTTCTGGCTAAAGCTTTGCCCACAATCCTCACATGCAAAGGGCTTTTCCCCAGAGTGTGCCATCTTGTGTGTGACTAGGTTTGACTTCTGGCTGAAGGTTTGCCCACACTCTCTGCAGAGGTAAGGCTTCTCCCCCGTGTGTGATCTCTTGTGTGTGATGAGAGTTGATTTATAGCTAAAGCTTCGGCCACACTCACTGCAGAAACAAGGCTTTCCTCCTAAGAGAATCCTCTGACGACTAAAGAGAGTCGATTTCTGGTTAAAGCCGAGCCCACAATTTCCACAAATGACTACCTCAAATCCCGAGATTTCTACCCACTTTAATGCTTTGTCTGTTTCTAAAGGTTTTGGCTTCCCAGATGAGCTGAACCTTATTTCCTTCACTGTCTTGCTTTCTCTTGAGCTTAATAGCTGTTCTTCAGATGGGCTGGAGAAAGTTCTTGAAGTAACTCTCTCCCTTGTCCTCCCAAACAAAGATTTGGAGCCACCTTCTCTGTCTTCACCTTCCACTCTGTCGCCCCAGAAGCTTTCGTAAGAGAATAGCTGCAGCTGCTGCTTCTGACCTGCTGGGCAGAGATCTGCTCTTTGGGGGGTTCCTGCAAACAAGCCTGGACAGATTGGAAGGTGATGGTCATGCAGCACATGTTGATGTAATTGCTGACCACAGAAGACCAGAATTGAGGAGGAATAAGGTGGAATTTCTGGCTTTGGATCTGCTGAACAGGGGCTGGGCTGCTGTCCTCTCTCCTCTTTCCAGGGCTCTTCTCCGTACTCTAGCAGAATGACAAGTGTTGGTTTGGAAAATGAAATTCCCAAGGAGACTAGGTTGCTGTAGTTTTGCAGCATCTCTTCCCTGTACAGGGTCCTCTGAGCATGATTTAACAGCTGCCACTCTTCCTGGGTGAAGTCCACAGCCACCTCATGGAATGACACGAATGTCTCTTCTCTCCTGGCTTTCAAGAGCCCCAAGGCCATTATTCTGGTCCTCTGAATGTTCTCCTTGGAGAAAGGTGAGGCTAAAGTCTTGGGGACACGCTTGCAAAGTCTATCCCACGGCAAGTGTGACAATGGTAAGGGATGACGAGTTAGAAGCAGCCTGCTATATCACCTATCTTTCTTTTAGAAGTTATATAATTTTAACTTTTCCATTAAGGGTATGCTCTGTCTCAACTTCATTTTTTGTGTTTGGTGTATGATAGAGGTCAGTTCATTTTTTTTCCATATAGATGTCAAGTTGTTGCAACATTTTTTCAAGAAGATTTTCTTTCTCTTTTGAATCACATTGGCACTTTTGTTGAAACCAATGGGTTATACAAGAATGAATCAATTTCTTGACTCTATTCTGATCTCTGCTCTGTTCTGCTAGCTTTATATGATTGTCTGCATTTGAGCTGGAAGACTTGGCTTAAGTTTCAGATAGGTTTGCTTCATTACTGCTTTTGATCTCACAAAGTCCTTGAATCCAGTCATTTGGAGAATGCCCAAGACTAGGTGACTTCTCTTTACGTAGCAGGCTTTTTTACCAGGTTTCTTAGTTAAACACGAGAGTGGGGTGGGTGGAGAGGTATAATTGCTTAGCTGAGTTGGAGTTCTTCCAACCTATAGTCCATTCCACTGGCCTGGCCTGGCCTCAGTCCTGGCATCGGAGTCTGAAGCCAAACTTAGCAATGACCCCCAGATGGAGGTGGCAGCTGCCCTCCTCCTCTCTGAAGGGTTTGTTTCTCTATGGAATTCAGTTTCTTTTGCTTCTTAAATCCACCACTCTTCTGTACCTTCGTAGAAAAGTATGATTTTTATTTTCGTTTGTCTGTTTTACTTGTTACCATTGGAACAAAGCTTTTTTTCTGTTCTTTTATAGTCTAACTGGCAGCAGAAGTATTCCTGGTGGAAAAAAAAAAAGGGAAAGTTTAGAATTGTTCATAAATAAAAGAACTTGCATTTTGAATCTTTTGTGCTACCAATTCTTTTTTCTTCTCTTTACCATGACTATCACAAATGGCTAGTTTTTGTCTTCAGCCATTAAAATGTATTCTTAAGTCTTTAGCACCATCTAATATTTATCTAGCAATATTATTTTAGAATACAGTGTCAAAGTTTTACCTTCCTTTTGTGAGCAGGAGAAAAACGGGCTGAGATAGGTCCATGTGACAATCAAAAGAACAGGAGTCACCGTAGCAACTTTTCCTCCTCATATTTTTATTTGATCATTGACTATGTTATCCAAAAAGGCTTTCTCAATGACCCTTGAGAAAGTCCTTTCCAGCAGAGACTAGGAACACAGAAGGCCAGAAGTTTGTTTGTTGTTTCTCAATTTGAAAGGAACAGGATATTTACCATTTGAATAGAAAAGAGGGTGATGATGAATACAACATATTATGAATTGTAGAAATAAGATAAATTTTTAAAGTAAGTTAGAGAAGTTGTCTCTGTTGGTTTAAATGATGCAGTGAGACTTAAAATGATGACTCAAGAAGCTCACAACAATAAAAATTAATCTGGACCTGACACTGGCTATTGACTCACAAGTAAGCCTCAGTTTTGGATCCTAGCTGATAGCATTTGGACAGACCCGGTCAAACACAGTTTCACTGGATGTACAGATTGTTTGAAACAGTTTTTGTTTTTTCAAAGATAGTATTCACTGTGGTGCTCCTACTGTCTTTCAAGGTATGAAAGTCAAGTGAATCGATGATCTGAAGAAAAAAAAGTCTTTTTATGTTCTTTTCCTGTTTTTCACTTCTTTACTCATGGTTACACCCCCCTTGTGATGTTTTAGCATTCAGACTACACAGTGACAACACTCTTCACACAGAGGGGCATAATTAAATATTGAAAATAATTTTAAAAATCTTCTTTATATTTTATGTAGGAGCCAAGCCAGTAAGCATTCCTAGTACTAAATACTAGAGATCATTTTAGAATCTAAACGTTCACCCTAGAATCCTCTATGGGTATTATGAAAAAGTAAAATGTATCTTCTCAGCATTTGAGTTTCATAGAATTAATATAAGTTCAGCAAGATGATTCTCAAAATATCAGTGGTACTCAAGCTACAAACAAGCGGAAAGGAATAAAGGGAGTTCTGTGCTTCCGGTAAGCTTGAGAATCATTTGGCTAATTCATCTTACACACGTTTCTTTATTAAAACTCTTCTCAGATGTTTTATGTCTAAGTTCACTCTCAAGCTCCAAGGTAGGGGCATGGCATGTAGTGTTTCTGAAATTATTTGATTCAGAAATGCTTTTTCCAGGAATATCTTCAATTGCCTTGAAAACATGCGTCAGAAAAATCTGGTCTAATTTCAATAAACCTTATGATTTTTTCAAAGCCCTGCAAGATCTGGAATTCCTTTTATCCAAAAATAAAATAATTTGTCCAAAAGGAAATGCTTTATTGCATTCATAGCTCCTTGAAGATTTTGATGATAATTGAAGCATTTATTTGATAAGAAGTAATCAGAGGAACTCAGGATTTATGGAGAAAAGTGTATAGTAGAGCATTCATAAAAGACTGATCTTTGACCTTGGTTGGTATCATGGGAGGTAAATAATGAAATAGTGACATTTTCTTCCCATGTTCACAACGTGCAACAAGCTTCATACCCTTGTCAGGATGTTTTGTGATAGTGCTGTGTTTCTGTGTTGTGAGTGAGTTTTAGAAACTTTAATGAATCTAAGCAGTGAATTCCACAAAGGAAAAGACCAGCTATTATAACTTTTGTTTTCCAGACCTATAACTGTGCCTATAAAACAAAGAGGAGCGTCAAAATAAGCAGTATTTGAACCACTTCATCCAGCTCCCTTTCAAATCAGTGTGTTTTGTATTCTACAGTTCTGGTACTTAAATATTTATTAAGTACAAAATACGGTCTGTCAATAGGCTAAGTGCTAATAAGGACTCTTCTATTACCACTGCCCATTTATCAAAGAGCTCAAAATATTGGAGCACAATTTATTTCCTAATATGGAGGTAGTTTGAGTTTAGTAACTTCAATTATGAGACCTAAACAACTGTGGAAAAGCTGCTGCTCCAACAGCTCTTAGGTTACTGAGGACTCTCTGCTTGATCAAGAGAAATTAAGATATTTATTCACCTTTAACCACCTAGAGAGCAACATATCAGATGTATCATTACAGAATGGGTAGAGACTAGTGGTTTTCTTTGCAGGTGAACAATAATAAATGAATGTCAATTTTGGCACAAGACTTGAGGATTAAATATAAAGAGCAGCTCACGTATATTTCAGGTACTGGAGGACATATGGATGTTGCACCAGAATTTCAGCTAGGGGACCAGAGTGATCACTGGTGGGGCTGGTGAGAGATGAGGGTATGGGAAGAGGTGGAAGCTAGGTCAAATTGAAATGAATAAAAATGAAAGAAAGTAAAAATACAGAATGAAACTAGTGTTCACGTTCTCATAACAGAATATCTGCAAAGGAATAAAGTTTATTAATATTTAAGAATGAATCATAGGGATCCTGGACAAAGATCCTTGCAACACTAACACACAGTACCTTCCATGTGAAATCTGCTATCCTAAATTTTCTATAAAAATATACATATATTATATATACACACATATATACATAGAGTAAATACTATTATTTTCTCCATCTGAGGGATGAGAAACTGAAACATGACGAGGTTAAGTTACTTTCCAGTCTTAGAGTAAAAGACAGGGCTAAAGATTCAAACAAAGCAATCTGGTTCCAGTGTCTGGACCTTCATCAAATGATGTACTATCTCTCTCAACATAAACCCTCTAATACGGGTCCAAACCACTATATAAGAAGAAACTGAGCCCATGCAGAGCAGAGAATAAGGGGACAGAGTAAACCATTTCTTAACAGCTAAGAAATTTCAGCTTGTTTAATTGATTAAGTGTTTGCTTTAATTTTGAATTGACATAGTAATATCTTGTATCTGTAGGAACATATAATCTAGATACAGTGAATATCTGTTAAGGAGGTTTGCTTACATGTTATTCTGCCAATTGTAGAATAAGGCCAGTAACCAGGGATGGAAGATGGCCTAGAGCTGGCCACAGAGGATTCTATGAAAGCACACTCAGTGCTCTTCATGCCATTATTATCCTAGGCCCCCTTGATCAAATCAGAGAAATGGCCGTATGTGGTCAGCCTTCTCAACTGCTCTCACATCCTCACTACCTGTCAACCATAAATCTTCGGGAAGAATTGGGGCAAGCTTCAAATATTCCTTTTCCATTTCCTCATGATTAAATAAATAGATGGTCTTTATATTTCCATCTTGTAAATTTACTGATAAATAATAGATAATGACATTTAAGAAAATTTATACTGTATACCTTACTATAGTAGTAGAGTCAGAACCAAAACACTGAACCCATAGATTATCAATCTGTTACCTGCTACCTCATAACTTCATAACATTGCTTCATATAGCCCTTATACAATAAATTCTTTCATTATACAAAGTGAGTTAGTGTTCCTAACAGGGACCTTAAACTACTGCAAGAAACTGAATTCCAAAATTAAAATAAAATAAATTGGAGTATTACAGCATTGGGCTAGTGTTAAGTACACTGGATTGACTTTCCTTGAAACTCTTTTGAATTCAGCCAAACTAAGTGGACAAAGTTTGTCATTTGCTTATTTCCCATCTTAAACCATCTTCACCCTCCCAGATGTATCTTCTTTCTTGAAGATGTCTCTGAATTCCTGCTCCTAGTTTTTAGTACTGATCCCCCACAGGTCCATGTTCTACACCAGGATAGACTATGACATTAACTGGTTCCAGTTGACCTTTTCAATTTTTTTATTTTTTTAACATCTTTATTGGAGTATAATTGCTTTACAATGTTGTGTTAGTTTCTGCTGTATAACAAAGTGAATCAGCTATATGTATACATGTATCCCCATATCCCCTCCCTCTTGTGTCTCCCTCCCACTCTCCCTAGCCCACCCCTCTAGGTGGTCACAAAGCACCGAGCTGATCTCCCTGTGCTATGCAGCTGCTTCCCACTAGCTATCTATTTTACATTTGGTAGGATATGGGCTAACACATATATATGGAATGTAAAAAAAAAAAAAAAATGGTTCTGATGAACCTAGGGGCAGGACAGGAATAAAGATGCAGACATAGAGAATGGACTTGAGGACACAGGGAGGGGGAAGGGTAAGCTGGGACGAAGTGAGAGAGTAGCATTGACATATATACACTACCAGTTGACCTTTTAATAGTCGACTTAGAAATGGCAACCAACACAGAGATACAATCACCAAGGAGGATTTGAGGGTAAAATATACTGAGATCTTGTGCTCTGAAATAGTACCTCTTAGACACTCACTTATTCTTCCTCAACCCTTTAGCTCTAGAATTCTCTGATTATGCCTTTTTGAAAACCTATATTATTCCAAAAGGCAAAACATGTATATTGCAGAAAATGTAGATACACAAAAAGAAAAAGCAAGGAGACAGCCCAAATTCTTCCTACCTGGAGACATCCATTGCAAACCCCTTGGTGCATTGCTTTCCAGATCCTTTGATGTGAGAGTACATCTCTATCCTCTGAGATGTGACAGCTCTTTACACACTTAAACACAGTTATTTCGAGGTTGTCCTTCTTTAATTTTTTTCAAGCAAAATTAAAAACAAAAGCAGAACAAAAACCTTTCTTCCTGGCATTGAATGGCTAGAACCATCCAAATACATCCCAATATCACTTTGCCAGTATAAAGAATAAGAGATGCTTTCTGTCATTCTGAAAAAAAATTTGATAAAGTAAAGTTTTGTACACCCAGCATTCTTTCTTACTGAGCTTTGTCTAAGCCAGGAGCTCAAAAGTGAGGCATACTAAAATAGCTTAGAGTGTTGACACATATTTGAAATTGGGCTCTATGTAATTGTTTGACAAGTAGCTTCTGGATAAAAGCACAACCAAAATGAGGAGATTTCCACTTATGTTTTGCTTACCTTATATAGGGCAGTAAAATGAATTAGTTTAAAAAATCTTTATCAATAGAAGGACTTCTAGAACAAAAACTGCACTAAGAATTCCTGACAAATAAATATTGTAAGTTTCTTCATTTGCAAAATATGGTAAACTGATGAATACTTCTTTCTAATGAACACTATTCAATAAAAACAACTTGGGAAAAATCATGTAAGATGGTATGAAAGTGAAATTTGAAAGGCTTATTAAAATCTGTATATCTTCCAAGAACGTACAGTGTTGAATAATTCATTAACTGTTTAACACATTTACACACTCTTAAAAACCATGCAAACTGTATTACTGGACTTTTTTTCATTTTGCAAGTGGATTATATATATTTTTCATCTGTGAGACTCCAATGTTTAAATGCAAATTAATTAACATTGAGCTCTTGCTAATTAAATCAGCAGAGGGGATTTTGCTGACACTATGCTAGGTGCTCAAATTAAGAGACTGTCTCATTGCATTAAACAGAGTTCATTTATCATGGATAAGCTCTCAGCCTATTTATCTGATATGACAGTTAATGGGTAAGGAAAATAAATCTTCCCAATGTTGTAGGCAACAGACGCACAGCTGTCTTACTTCTGTCTTATTGAGAAGTTTTGAAGCAAAGAGAGAAGATATAAAGACTGTTGTCCTTAAACTGAACAAGAATATAATAAAACCTAAAGTTAGTTTCATTTCAATAAGTTGACTAGTTTTATTGAACTAAATAAAAAGAAGAAAAAATTTCAAGATATGTGCATATGTAACTTGTACTCAAACATGATTAAACGTTAGGTGATATATGGCAGCTGAAATCATAAAACAGACATAAAATGGAAACAACTAGGCTATCCTGTGCTTCTTTTAAATATCATTTAATATGTCCATTCACACATCCTGTCACCAATTTCTTTTAATATTTTTATTTATTAATTTATTCATATTTATTGAATTTCTATTTTACGCCAGCCACTATGCTAAGTGCTACGAACATAACTATGAGGAACAGCATATGTGTCTTGCCTCAAACCTTTCCTTGTAATGTATTTTATAGAAAATTTCTGAGAATTTAGTAGATGAGTAGAGTAGATATGAACTTATAACTTAGAATCTGTCTCTGTTAGGATATGTCTATTGCCTGACAGAAAAATGGTGCTTAAACAATATCAGTGGCTCGGGCTTCCCTGGTGGCACAGTGGTTAAGAATCCGCCTGCCAGTGCAGGAGACACGGGTTCGATCCCTGGTCCCACATGCCGCGGAGCAACTAAGCCTGTGCGCCACAACTACTGAGCCTGTGCTCTAGGCCCCATGAGCCACAACTGCTGAAGCCCCCACGCTTAGAGCCCATGCTCCACAACAAGAGAAGCTACCTCAATTAGAAGCCCATGCACCGCAATGAAGAGTAGCCTCCGCTCGCCGCAACTAGAGAAAGCCTGCCCGAAGCAACGAAGACCCAACGCAGCCAAAAATAAAAATAAATAAAATAAATATATTAAAAAAAAAACCAATATCAGTGGCTTAAATGAATACCACTAATAGCTTTCTAATTTTTTAACATGTGCTTGAGAGATTTCTCAGGTTTTTTTCTTTTTTTTTAGAATAAAATAAATTAGTTTTGGAATTGACCACATTCGTTATTGACCACATTCTTCATATTTTTTAAAGTAAACATTCGAAGTTGATTTTCTAAACTGCCATATTCCTAACATACAACTGATTTTCTTAAAAAAATAAATTATTTTCTTTTAAATGTATTTATCTGCAGTTAGGATACATTTAGCTAACTTAATTCCACATGACTTTTTTGCTACTTAGTGTACTTTTTCAATACATCATGTAAGTGGCTTGATTTACAAGCAAGGGCCAAGAAAAAACAAATAGCCCTAATGATCCTGTAATGATTTCAGTACCACCATGATTTAGGGTTTGATCAAGCTCAGGAATATGGATTTGTAGGGCAAAGGAATCAAAAGCTAAAACCAGAGCAATTTGAGCATTTATAGTAAGCTTGCTCCTATAGTTTTGCAGAAATATGCTTCTATGCCTGATAAAAAGTGGGAATGGAAATATTAATAAATTAACATTGCTATAGTTGCCTTGGACTTCATGCAAGGACCTAAAATAAATTGTATCTTTCACCTACAAGAGAATATTTCTCTCATTCTTGACATGTCTTCTTTGACAGTAAAACTAGTTCAGTCAACTAAGGTCAGTCTGGCAAAGAGAAAATATTTTATAAGACTTCTAGGAGAATAAAATGGAAAAGAAAGAAGTTCTTCATATGTCCATTATGATCCACTATATTTACGCAGCTTTCCCCAATTGTTCCACTCCCTACTTGTAGATGTATGGATATTTGTGACAGTTATTAGATTCACAAAATAGTGAATTCTATTCCATTCCATTTCATTCCAGTTTTATCATGTGCCTGAGACCAGAGCAACTAAGGGAAGTTCTGTAACGTGGTGATTATCTGCCCTGAGTTTGATATTAGAAAACCTGGCTTCAAATCCTAGTTCTGCTCTTTTATAAATATAGATTCCTGGTTGCTACAAAATATATCGTTTCCCTTTATTTTTAAAAAATTTTTTCTAGAATCCTGATTTTTTCTGTAGTAGCAAAATGCTCAGATAAAAAGTTGTATTTCCCAGCCTTCTTCGCAATTACATCTATGTGATACATTTCTGGCTGCTGATACTTAAGTAGAAGTTTTTAGAAAAAGTTGGAGAAAGGATCTTAAAATGGGGGCATGGACTCAGTTGGCAAGAAACTGGGCCAAATTCTGCCCTTTCCTTTTTCTGTCTGAAAGGAAGACTAAATTCTAGAATTTAAGCAATACTTTTTTGACTATGAAACAATGGGCACAGTAGTCATGGATGGGTTTATAGAAAAATCAAAGCCCCGAATCCTGATTTCAGCAGGGAGCCACGGTACTAGTCCCAAAATCCCTACTTCCAGACTTCTTTTTCTATGATAACAAATGAAATCCTTATTTTAAGCTACTTCATTTATTCCTTTTAGCTGAATGCAGTGGTGAATTAATACATTAGCTTGATATTAAATCCAATCTGAATTTCAGTTTAAAATTAGAAAAGTTTCATTCATGAAATGAGTAAACCAATAATTATTTTAATAAGTGAGAGAATCAAGTAAGAACAGAGATGTAGAGGGCTTATCACAATGCCTGTCACAGAATTTGCAGTCTGTGAATCACAATAATTATTGTTATGTGCTATTTGAAAGGCAGTGATTTTGTTTCTTTTTTTTTTTTGTAATTTTTCCACTTGATATGTTACACCTGAGAAACAAATCAGGCAACTAAATATTTAATGACTTGATTTTAAGATAAGTATAATTATGTGTCTTCACATGTCTTTTTATTCTTAAATCTAACAATACAAATAACCATGAATATATAAGAATTATAAAGTTATTTTGCTGGATGCATTGGCAGGCATATATGATGCATTGCTTTTAAAGTTTGTTTTTCCAAAACTTGCTCTGTAATTTGGCCTTTGAGAAATCTCTAGTGAGCCTTCCTGTTTATCTCAAAATAATGAAAAAAAAAGTTTATTGAAACTGGATAAGCTGAAGCTATCATAAAAGTGAAGAAAGAAAGAAAGAAAGGAAGGAAGGAAGAGAATGGATGGTATGGAGGGAGGGAGGAAGGAGGGAAGGAAAAAGATTATGAGTTTACCATGACTTTTAAATGAATATTTGGCTTCTTACAAGGCTCTAGAAAGGCACAAGTAGTGTCCATTAAGATAAACAAAGCATTAAAAAGAATTACTGTAGTAAATGTATTAATGATTTGAAGAGACTCCTCAGAAAACAAATCAAACTGAAAAAAAAATGAGTCTGAAGTATGACTCTCACATGCTCTGTGAAGAGCTTCATCCTTGTACTTTCAGTGGTCTTTTCTCAACTTGAATCATTATTTTCTAGTGAGCTATTATATAATTAGTTTATGTTTAAACAGCTATATTTTTCACTTACATTTCAAAGAAACCGCGGAAGTTCAAAATAGAATGTTTATTACAATTCTTGTATTTAACATTTCAAACCAAACCATACCTCTGTGCAAATAACTAATCAACTACTTAATTAACTGTATTTGCCACCATTTTTTCTCCTTTTTCAGCTATGCCAGTTCTTTTTCTAGATTTCACTCAAAAAGTTCATTCTCTGTTATCCACCAGAAAAACAAAAGTATTCTCCTGGTTTATTTGGTTGAGCTGTTGTCATGTTTGATTTTTGCACTTTTAATTTTCACGTTGTCAGTCACTTCCAAACAGCAGTTGGTGACATTGATTAAACACAGACTTATTCAAATGTGAATTCTCCCCACCAAATTCTCAAATTTTCCCAATTTGATACTTATTCTTCTTATCTAGACACCCAGTGCACAAAATCTAAAATGTGTCACCATAATCTTTATAATGTAAAATAAAGGTATTGGTTTACAGAAAAAAAGAAAGCTAGTACTGAGTCAAATGTGAGTTGATACATTTGTAAAATATGGAAAAATTATCAAAAGATATTAAGATAACTGTAGTATCTGCTTACCTAAAAATAGTGATGTGGGAACTGAACCTTTCTTCAACTGTCTTGAAGGCATGAATTGTGCCTCATTCCTTCGGTATCCCCAGCACCTACATGGTGACTCACAGTCAGTGGAAGCTTGACTTTAACTCCATCCCTTAGTTTGAAGGCATCCGTTTCTCACACTGAACATCAACCCCTCTCTACCAGATTTTTCTTTATTCTGCTTGAAGGAGAAATTTTGAACTTTCCTCATGTATTTTTCAGGAGGAGAAAAGCCCACTGATATCAGGATTTCATCTTTAGAATCTCAGAACTGCTTGAAACCAAGAGGCTTTAATCACTTGCTGGTAACTCGGCATGAAATGAATGCTCATTCACTTTAGACCTTCCTTACACCTATGGTATCTGTCCTGAAACTTGTTCTCTTTCCTAAGCAGACAAAGAAAAAGACAAAGGTTATGGTCAAGTTTAGTGCCTTCAAATCCCCTGTTAGTATATAAAAATGTTATGCTAGTTTCTTATTCACTTGTAGAGAGAGAGTTCCTATCTGACATCTAGTTTTACATGGACCATTCCATCTTTCCATTGTGACAATCAATTCTTACCCTATTTTCTCTAGTTATAGCAGTCTTTCAGAATTTTATGCTTTAGCACTAACAGCTTATAAATACAGCTAGAGCAAATAATTTTTCTGCTTCTTATCCAGAAATGGTTTTCTCACAGAGATTATGATTATTGTGAAATGTCATAAAGCTTTACAATTTTATATATTTTGGTTTCAGACTTTTTGTGTGTTTATGTGTTTGTTTTTCTACTGTTTTTATTCCTAGACAGTTATTGCAAATACACACACACACACACACACACACATACACACACACACTTTTGTCTGTAAGCATAATATCATGACTATGTTCCCACCAAAATTCATTCTCCAAATATGGGACTACTTTTCTCATGTTTCAATCCTGTCTTGACTTTTTTCCCTACCTTTCAGAAAAATACTAACTGTGTCCAATTTAGTATTATCATAAACTGATTATCATACTTTCAAAATCTTGTTGAAGTCTTTGAAATGAAGCCTGGCTTCTTCATAGATATACCAACTCAGGGCATTCTTGTATAAAATTTTTAAAGGCAAGTAATACAGTGCAGCAAGAGAAATAGAGTGCAGGTTTTTTTCTATCTGAAGGCCAAGAGATATCTCAGGTGCAAGCTCCCCAAGAGCCCCTGTGTCTTTGCCTTGTACCACCAAGGTCTATGCAAGGAATCTTAGTTTTGGGAGAAGCTCAAGCCAAGTGTTTTGAACTTATGAGATCAGTTGCAAACCCTAACCGTAACCCTAACCTCTTTATTTGCACATTTTTAGTCCATTTCTTTATAGGACTCCTTTTCTTTCTATGTTAGGACATGAGTCAAAAGATGAAACAGACAGGAACCCTGCACTCAGGCAATTTACAGGCTCATTCTTTATTTAATCACATTCCATATATATACTTTTATTTGGCACAAAATATGGAAGAAATATTTTTCGTTTCATTATATTGCTATTAATCTTTTTTCTCACATTTTAGACTCACCACTTGCTTCCATTTGAGTGAATTCCAAAGAGATGTTGTCTCACTGACTAGTCACCAGTGTGTAATCAAGACAGCATTTCAGCAGCCCCAGGAACTCTAGCCATGCTATCCCTATGCCACTGGCTTGGATAGTCCATATTATATGCTAATAACTCTCAATACACTAAGATGCTAATTACTCTAGTACTCATTTAGTCACCCATTCGCTGAACTAAGAAAAACTGCTCTGCACCTACACACTCCTTGGCAACTACAGTGCTAGGTAATATAGAAACAAGAGCGAAATAGGGTTCCTGCTCTCATGCATTTATAGGCTGATAGAGAATACAGACAGGAAAGAAGAAAGTCAGAAAAGAGTGTGATAAATGCTATCATGGAATTCCTGATAGACTGAAGTACACAGGAGGTATCTAAGATGGGGTGTCAGGCAAATGGGAGCTACAACATACAACATAGAGAATAAAAAGCAATTAACTGGGAAAGATAGGCTGGTGGGATAGATAGGGATATAAAGCATTGCAGGCAGAAGGATCAGAAAGAAAGTGAAATTAATAGTATATGTCCTGAGAGAGAGATTGAGAAAATGAGAGAATAAGTAAGACAGAGAGAGAGAGAGAGGGAGAGAGGGAGAGAGGGAGGAGTGATTATGTTTGTGTAGAGTAAGCACAGGAGGGGTGCTGTAAGAGAAGAGGGTGGGTAGTGAGCTAAAATAAAACCTCAACGGGCCTGGGAAACAAGGTTAATGAGAGAGATGAACGTTACTTAAATCAGGAGAGGGGTTTGGTATGGGCTGCTAATTTTCCAGGCTTCCCAAAGTCTTTCTAGCCACAGGGGAATGGTTGATGTAACCTAAACACAGTTCTCCATTAAAGCCTTTTTTCAGACTCAACTCTTCCTAGAGTGCATTCCTTCATCTCTCTCTAAATTTCACACTCTCTTTCATGTGTCCATCCTCTGCTGCTTCCCCCGTGAAGTCTTCCATTAAATTAACTGAGTAAATGCATTGCCTCCTTTCTCTGAATCTGTATAACTTTGCTTAGTTTTTTCCCCTTCTGATATAATATCTTGAACTGTATATATTTGTAAATTATCTTCCCCTCTCTCTAGACTAGCTTCTTGAGGGCAGGTCTTAGCCATTTTAGAATCCCCTGTAATATGGTCATTCATAATTTATTAAATTAAACAACGCTGCTTAATTAGGCACAGGGGAAAATATTTTTTTAAAAGACAGATGTTATGGTTTTTCGTTAGGACTTACATATAACAGAACATTATTTCATCAAACTTTTAACCCTTTTGGGGGGGAGGTTGGAAATTTATATAAGATTTTTTTTTACAATCATCTGATTCGTATTGTTAGTTTTGCTGATGCTGCTGAAACAGTAATTTAGAATGTATTTTGTCAGTTGAAAGAGCACCATTCACCACTGAGTAAACGACTGATACAGGAGCTTGTAGATGGATTAAATGGAAGAACAAACTCAAAGAAAAGTAATCATATCTACTTTTAAACAGCATTTCTTTCTCAGGAAGATGAGGTTAGCCATATATACGAATGCATTTCTTTAATCTGAACACTTTGCCTCAAAATAATTGAAAACAAGCATTCAGCATATTTTGGGAACATGAAAAATATCGTTTTATTTTCTACTTAGATAGGATAATTCTTTTAGATAATGATTATTCCTTGCTGATTAGCAGAGGTTCAAGTTCCCTTACCAACAGCAAAAAAAAAAAAAAAAAAAAAAAATGTATATTTCCACTCTCTACATACACTAAAATTCATAATTATTGATCTGGTCTACACACACACACACACACACACACACACACACACACACACTCCCCAATGTAAATACTGTCTTTGTATCATCAAAGTTGAGAATTTATTGGTATAAAGGCAGGTATAGTTCATGTGTAAGAGTACTATAGCAATAATAATTGAGGACTAAAAGTGCCAAGCCCTTTATAAGTTATATCTCATTTTTTTAAAATAACAATACAGAAGTACATTTTCTTCTTCAGTTTTGCAGACGAATAAAATCTGAGGCTAAGACTGCTATGACAAATTGCTTAAGGACACACGGTGAGAAACAGGCAAAGCTAGAATGTGAATTCATATCATTATGACTTCAGAATCTAAGTTCTTTACCAATATCTGCCGCAACCTTAGGCTCAACAGCATCATGGGGTGAATAGAGGTGCTGCTCTATCCAAGCCTGTATTCTCCTTTAAAGCCTCCAGCTCCCCTGCCTGTATTCTCCTTTAAAGCCTCCAGCTCCCCTTCAGTTTTCCTTTTCACCCTTTACTGTATCACAAAAACAGAGTTTTTTGAAAAGTCAAGAAATTACATTTTTAAAAATCAAGATCCAATCAGATTGACATTCATTCTGTGATTATGTCCTTATTTAGTGCCTTTCTACTACTGAAGGTGGAATAAGCATAAAACCTGAAGAATCAGGGCCTGTGACTTTATGCAGAAATAAATTAAGTTTTTGCTCTTTTTTGATGAACAAATTTCAAGATTACATATTCCATGAGTTTGAAAGGATCTCAAAGAATCTAAAGTAGCTGACAATCTCTCAGTTCTTCTGAACATATATCCCTGACAAAGGATGATCTAATAGAGATGGGGAACTTACTACTTATCAAAGCCTACAGTTTTTGCCCCTGGCTAGCAAAGGAATTCTAACTCTTATTGAGTACAAATTCAATTACCTAAACTTCTGCCATATGATCTTGATTACACCATCTTGAAGCCAGAAAGAACAGTTTTCAACTTTATGCTACATGTAATCCTTCAAATATTTGAGACTAAGGCAACAACTTATTCCTCCTGTCATTTAATCTTTTTCAAGGTAGACATGTCTAGTTCCCACATTTATTTTTCGAAATGATACTATCAAAATGCCACTTTCAAAATGCCCTCACTGTCCTGAATGGGTTCAGCTTTGGTTTTATTCTTAAAACTCATCAGCCAGAGCTGAATGGGATACTAAAGACGGACCTTTGGCGGCCAAGTGAGTCCCAGTTTCTTTTCTGAGACACTGTTTTATCTATTAATTCCCAGTTGGATTATATTCGTGTTTTTTTGTTTGTTTGTTTGTTTTTTTTTTGCGACTAAATTGCATTGAAGTGTAACTAAATCCACAGTTAAGGTGCCTAAGATGTTTTCAGTATATGCTACATGCAAAGCCACATCTTCTACCTTGGCTATTATTGCTGATTTTCTGACAAGATGCAAGACAAGGGAATTACTAGTCTATTAACATCCCTTTGGGTTCTGAATCTAATAATCCCTGATTGAAAGCAATGAACAGCCATGGTTGAGGCTTATGGGTTTTGGTACACAACCCCAGATATCCTCCCAGACATTCATTAAATCAATAATAAGTGAGCAGTTAATTGGTAAAATATTTTAAAGAAACAAAGTCAAGATTTTTTTTTTGTCTTTTATTGAAAAAAAATAGGTATCAAATTTTACTTTCCAAGGATTTACGAACAGGCTGAATTGAAACTGAGGAGAAAACTTTAAAAAGAAAACTTTAAAAATAAATCCTATTAATAAAAATTAAATTGGTATTTTAAAGTTATATGCACAATATACAGTACAATGTTTCTTTAGAAAACAGTTTCACATTTTATCATTTCATCTTAAAAGTACACTTTGTAAAATATATTTTTTTAAATTACGAAACATAGTAAGGCATTTCAAAATAAGAAAAAAAAAGTCGCCATCCCATGACTAAACAAATCAGCCTATTCATTCTCTTGTTTTCTCTTAGTCTGGATCCACATACATAAGCAATATAAATGTATATTTTAAAATATTGTCTTTATTTCTACAAATATATTTTGCAGAGTATGCCTGACATCATGTCATGCACACAGTTTTAGAACATTGGAAAGTAAAGCAGCATAGGAGAAAATAAAGCTTTCCCCACCAAATGATTTCAGTTTTCTGAAGTTACAATTCTCAATTTAGCTTTTCATGGTCTCCCTGTTGGCACTTTAGACTGGATACAGAAGCTAAAAGCTTGGCCATAAGCACCTGAGCATCACGTTTACAAAGAAAAGAAAACATCAAACTTCCAGTCTTCTGTGCACTACAGAACAAACGTGCCAGGAGGAAAAACAGTTGCCTGTGTGGCCTGCCCCAAACCTTTCTTCTTCAGAACTGTAGAGAGAAATACTTTCAAAGTCTTTTGAGTCCCAAGGGAGCTAGAGGATACTCATGACTAGGGCAGTTTTACCCATCTTTTCTCACACAGAGAGAAGGAGCCATTAAGGGAAATGGCCTGCTTAAATAACTCAAACGTGAAAATGGATTTTTAGCACTTAAAAGGTGAAGGTGGGTGATGGTACAGAAAATGGTGTGGGCATGGATATGATATAGCTCAGCTCACAGCTGACATTTTCACTTGTTATGTCTCTGGGTATCTAACACAATGTACACTGAATGATAAATAAACCTTTTAAAAAGAGGGAGAAAGAAGACTACATTTAAACAAAGGATTTTTGAAAAATGATTCCTGCCATAAATCATATCTGGACTTATAGGGAGACTCTTCATAATACCCCACAGCTATAAGTGATCTAATTTGCCCAAAAGTCTCAATCTAAACATTAGGTCCATATTTAATATTTTCTATGAGAAACTTGCTTCTTACAAGAATTTAAGAATTCAGAGGTTAACATCATACACTTAGACATAAAGGAAAGAAGACAAACTTCCGATCTTCTAATGATGATGAAACGTATATATTTTCTGTTTTGTTTTTCATGAGGTTCATTCTAGTAATGGAGGTAATAAGAGTCTTTATTGAATGTGTACTATGAATGAAGCACTTTCTACACATTTTATCATTTATTCTTAATTATAAGTATTAAAGGTATAAATATTCCCATTTTGAATTTAGGTTGTTTGAAACAGGTAAAATAATTTGGCCAAAATCAAATAGCTGATAAGCTTTAGAGCTGAAATTTGGATTCAGATACATTGATACTAACTCTCAAAACCATTTTGGCTCTGATATGTGAAAAATAAATACAAATGTGTGTGCACACACACACACACACACACAACTTACATATTCAAACAGGGTTGGCAAACATTTTCTATAAAGTGAAAATTTCTCTGTCATAGCAACTCAGTGTTCCCATTGAAATGTGAAAGCAGCCATGAACAATATGTAAACATAAGAATATGGCTGCGTTCCAATAATACTTTATTTACAAAAAAGTTTGAAGGCCAGATTTGGTCTCTGAGTGGTAGTTTGCCTACCCTTGGCTTAAAATATCATAAAAAAGTAATTAAAATGTTAACATAATGTAACAAGGAATAACTGTGTGATAGAGAAGCAAGAGAAAAGCAGTAGTTTTAGAAGGACAGAATAACAAACTACGAAAACTCTTTGTGATATTTTACCTATGGATTATGCAGGTTTCAAGAGAGTGGCTGTAGTGCATTGAATTAAAAAGTAACAGGAACCCAACAGAGACAATAGCCATAATGAACTAAAATTAGAAGATGTCAGGGACATGTAACCAACATGAAGAAAAGAAATGTTAAAAGTTCTTATGGTAAAAATAATTATTTAGAATCTAAAGAACCACATAATTTTCAACAAATGACGGCTTCATATTATGGCGGGATCATAGGAGATATTGTCAAGTTGCTATTAATATTCTTTCTCTCCAGACCAAGGTGAAGTAAAAGGGACTTTATTTGTACTCTAACCTGAAGCAATTGAAAACCAAAATATGAAACAATGGTTTTTCAGACATTGAAAATCATGTAGTGCAGAGAATAATCCCTGAGAGAGCAGAAACTAATGAAATAAGTCATGCTGTCCCATTTTATCGCCTGGAGCAAGTTTCAGGCTGCAACAGAGGTAGAGGAAACCTAGGTAGATCCTAGTGGTCTTGCTTAGTTGAGAAAGTCAGAACTGGGTGTCAAGGTCACTAGAGTTTGCTTTGCAGAATACCATAGAAGAGAAGGCTATACAGAGAGAGCTCCAGAGATCTGCAAAAAGGTCACCTTAGAGCCCTTAGCTGAGAAATGATCAGCAGGTAATGGTGAGGAAATCATCCCAGGCCAGTGAAACAACCGGTAAGAATTGTACAGTTGACTCTTGAACAACACAGGTTTGAATTGCATGGGTCCACTTGTATCAGACTTTTTTCAATAAATACGTGCCATAGTACCATAGGATCTACAGTTGATTGGATCCACAGAACCATGGATGGATATGAAGGGCTGACTGTAAAGTTATACACAGATTTTTGACTTTACAGAAAGTTGGCCCCCTCAGCCCCAAGGTTGTTCAAGGATCAACTGCATTGCCACTTAATCTGAAACAAAACCAGAATCATAAATTACTATTTTTGCTACAAGCCAAAATGTAAAAAAACAAAAAACCAAAAAAAACCACCAGAACACCTCATGATTCACAAGGTATTAAGTACAGTACTCAAAAGGGTTTTGACTCAGTAGTTTGGCAAAATTAGTCCTAAACTCATGGCTGCTCTGGTCTCATGTAACAGATTTTAAAAACAAACCTCCAGGGGCTTCCCTGGTGGAGCAGTGGTTGAGAGTCTGCCTGCCAATGCAGGGCACACGGGTTCGAGCCCTGGTCTGGGAAGATCCCACATGCCACGGAGCAGCTAGGCCCATGAGCCACAATTACTGAGCCTGTGCGTCTGGAGCCTGTGCTCCACAACAAGAGAGGCCGCGATAGTGAGAGGCCCGCACACCACGATGAAGAGTGGCCCCCGCTTGCCACAACTAGAGAAAGCCCTCGCACAGAGACAAAGACCCAACACAGCCAAAAATAAATAAATAAATAAACAAAGTAAACAATGCGTTCAAAAAAAAAGACTAAAGTTTAAAAACAAACAAACAAACAAACAAACCTCCAAAGGCTCAACGTTTTTCAAAATAATTTAACTGTGACTCAGAACAAGATTGAGGATGTTTATAGGGTTATGAAAATACCCAACACCAAGAAAACAAAATTCACAGCAGCTGTATGTAATGATCTGTATGTAAAGAAGCAGGCAGTCCATAAAGAGGTGAAAATTTAATCAATGGAAATGGACCCAGAAATGACACAGATGATAGAACTAGTAAACAGAAAGATGAAAGCAATTATTATAACAATACAACTATAACCTGAACTACATATAGTTCAAGAAGTTAGAGGAAAGATTGAACATGTTGAACAAAGAATATAAAAATATAAAAAATGATCTAAATCAAACTTCTAGAGATGGAAAAAAATACTGTCTGAAATAGCAAATACAATAGATGATATTAAAAGCAGATCAGCCACTGTAGAAGAAAATACTAGTGAACTTGAATATATAGCAATAGAAACTATTTAGAATGTAATACAGAGCAAAATAAGACTAGGAAAAAAACCATAAACACAGCATCAATACGCCATGGGACAATTTCAAACAGCATAATGCACATACACGTAATTGGAGTTCCCAAGCAAAGGGGATCAGGAAAAATATTTAAAGAAATAACACAAAAAATATTCTGACTTGATAAAAACTATAAACCCACAGATCTATGAAACTCAATGAATCTTAAGCACATGACATATTTTGGAATTTTTCCTTTGCATAGTTTCTCAAAAACATAAAAAATTTTTAAAATTATTACTTAAAAATTTTCCATCATTATAGAAGCTTTTATTCATTATTTAGTTTATTAATATTTTATTACTATCCAAATGATTTTTTCCAAAGATATACACACAGATATGAGTTTCAAGATATTATATATATATATATTATTCCATTAATCACACATGAAAGAGAATTTGGCTGAACATAAAGCAGTAGGGATAACTAATTTTTTCACCCAGTTATGTCAGCCTTTACTCACATCTTTTTTCATTTAGTGTATCCATAAGTAAAATTTCATTAAATTCAGGAATCCTGTATATGGAGGTAATGTTCATCCCCTAAAGAATAGACCACTGTTTCCTTCTATGAAGACCTGACTGATAAAAGAAACATTTTCTCATCTCTGCCAATATAATACTTACCTTTGTGAGAAATCAAACATTCTGCAACCTTGATTATTCCTCCTCAATCTGAAACATTAAAAAAATACACACAATAGCATATTTGAATCCAACAAGAAATATTTTTACCCTATGATTCATCTTATAGGAAAGCAACTAGCATGCCATTCAAGTTGAGATAAGATGTCAACATTTTTACTTTATCATTATCAACAGTTCTATTTTTTTTTCCTTTGTAAGGCTTTAAAAAACGAAAAGAATACTTTAGCATGAACCTTCCTTAAAATAATTCTCTATATTTACAATACAATAAACATAGATGCCATCTACCCTTTTCAAAAGTTTCCTGTTGCTTTGGGTCAAAAAATCTTAATTTACCTTCTGGTATTGCAACAATTGCCATAGTCACTCATGTCCAAACTATCTTTCTTTGACTTAAAGTGGAGAGAGAGCCAAAATCAGCCAGTCTCAGCTGTATGACAACAGGTGTCAAATGACTCACTCTTAGAATACAACTGTGGAAAATTTTTGAATTTTCCTTAGTGTTTATATCTGTAGAAGCAATAGAGGCACAACCACATACTGATAATCTTTCTCATAGCTTTTAAAATTGATCTAAATATGATTCTTTGGCATCAATTCAAGTACCAAGTCACAATAAAAGTAATCTTACAATTCTGGAGGGAGACTTTCCATGGACAGTTGTATTCAAAAGCTCACAGGGAAATGAAGTGATAAGAAATTTTAATTTATTCTTCAATTTTCTCACTGGGTGAGGAAAAAAAAGATCTTTGAGTTTTAAGTATTAATGGACCCTGAGATTTATTTTGAGATATCTATAAAGAAAAATCAATGTACCAGTTAAGAATGTATACTGAAAAAGTCACGTAAGGAGTAAAGTAGTATTTGTCCTGCTTCAGATGAAAAATTAGAACAAATTAGTAGCCGATTAAAAGCTCAACTTACTTTAAAATTCTCCAAGAGTTTCAGATAGAGGCTTCGTGGATCTTTGGCTTCCATAGAGGGGACTCCATAATGGGTAGAAAGTTGGGGAACAATGAATTCAAACACTGTTTGAGTCTAAATACTTTGCTGTAATAGAGTAGTTTTCACTGCTTAATTTTGTCTATTTAGTAAAATTAAGTATCTGATAATTCTATTAATTTAATTCTAAAAAATAATATGAATCATGAACTTTTTATCTCAATATTGGTAAATGTTTTAAAATTTGTAATATAAAATAAAACCCAAAAAGCATTCTTCAATGAGACATCTTAAGAATAGTTTCGATTTATATTT
The DNA here is from genome assembly GCF_965194805.1 of Balaenoptera borealis. Lineage (NCBI taxonomy): Eukaryota > Metazoa > Chordata > Mammalia > Artiodactyla > Balaenopteridae > Balaenoptera > Balaenoptera borealis. The sequence goes on from NC_138868.1 coordinate 34,221,090, forward strand.
TTAAATCAGAAATGTATGCAGCTTCTTTTTGAAAACATTTCCTCCACAGTGACTTTTATAGGAATTATTAACAGCAGATATACCACATATGCGTCAGTGTAATGAGATTGATATATTGCACATCAAAGCAATTGATTCACAGGTATCCATAAACCCTAAATCATTGAAAATATTTCATATAATATTTTGAATGTTAAAAAAATCATTCAGACACAATTTTAGAAGTTCAGTTATTGAATAGTATTCATAGGATTTTCTAAACCAGTGCTTGGATTTCTTCTCATCCTCCCTCTTCTGAGCAGAAACAATTTTGTTTCTTTTATTATTCTGAATTTTCCAACTGATACACATAAAACTGCCATTAACAGCAATATAAACAGTTACTTTAGCCAAAAGTTTTAAAGTCCTATAACTGCTCTCATTCACAGACATCTACTTTAATATAAGATGGAAAGGCTTACAGAATTATTGCTATTTCTGTTGTGTCTATGCCTATGTCTGTTTTCCAAATGAAATGGTAAGCCAGCTCTGTACGCTTCCAACTAGATTTAGGGTGGTCCTCGAGGGCTGGGACATCTGTTACCAGAAGACATGGTCAATTGGACACAGTTACTCCAATTTGAAAATAAAATAAATGTATGTTTAGTATTTAGCAAATATTTCATAGCCTGGAGTGGTTTCTAGCAGGTTTTCAAAGCAGAGTAATCCAAGACCAGCTTTTCAGAACTGTGTTACTTAAAAATAAAACAAGCCACATCAGGTTTTTTGTTCATATTAGATTAATCAATTTTCTTAGACAACTATTCTACATCCATCTAGTATGTCAACTCTCTTATAAATGAAGATATGTAGGAAAATTTTTAAAAACAAGCCATTCTGGCAGGTTTGTGTGACAATTAAAGTAAAATTACTACATTGACCAAGATTTTTCCCAGAGATACCTGTCTTGGTTTAGTGTGTCCTATTTTTCTACTTCTAAACTCTGGAAAAAATTGAAAAACTAGAACTCAATTTTAGATGCAAGTCAAAAGGTCTTATACTATTAGATACTAGGTTAATTTTAATTTCATTGTTTGAATTTTTCTGTATAATCCAAGCTTTCCAGAATGAAAGAAAATTATTTTTTTTTATCTTTACTATTTATATTATGCAGAAATACAAGTTTAATACTGAAAATTGAAATATACAGGAATATAAACACAATTTTGAAATTATTTTCTAATTATGAACATATGTTATACATTTTTGTAACATACTTTTTTAATGCTCAATAAAATATGTAAAATGCATGTTTGTATATGCTTTTATTTAGCTTTTCACACTGTGGAATCTCATTTCAGTACTTATCATCATTTTTAATACTGCCTAATATTCCATTTTACTTAAATTATTCCTGTTTTTGTTTGATTTTTTTCCAAGTTGGTGCAAGTTCTTTTATTTGCCTCTTTTTTTTTTTTTTTTTTTTTTAAAGAGCAGGTGATATACAAGCTGGCTTTTTATTTTTATTTTTATTTATTTAAACACTATTTTATTTATTTATGGCTGTGTTGGGTCTTCGTTTCTGTGCGAGGGCTTTCTCTAGTTGTGGCAAGTGGGGGCCACTCTTCATCGCGGTGCGCGGGGCCTCTCATTATCGCGGCCTCTCCAGACGCACAGGCTCAGTAATTGTGGCTCACGGGCCTAGTTGCTCCGCAGCATGTGGGATCCTCCCAGACCAGGGCTCGAACCCGTGTCCCCTGCATTGGCAGGCAGATTCTCAACCACTGCGCCACCAGGGAAGCCCCTATTTGCCTCTTTAAATACATTTCTAGTAGTCTGAAATCCAGATTGAAGGTTCATATTTTACTTTACTGATTAGTAGAAGAAATTCTCCTATATTTGAAAAAAATACATATATCAGGAAAAAATTATGGAACAAGAACAGATAATACTCTGAATATTATCAGTTATCTGTGACAGTATTCTAAAGGGGAAACGGGATCTGGGTAAGACTTAATGAAACTGAAATCTATTAAGCTAATAAAGGTTTTGAGGGGAATCCAATTTAAGGCAATACTGAAGTCGCCACTTCTTAACACAGTCCAAATATAAAAGACTCAAAGAAAGAAAAGGACCTAATATATAGGAGACCTTTCAGGTGTGAAAATGGCTCAGTTCAGTCAAACACAATTTTGAAAACATTTTACTTAAGCTGAATGAGTTCTGAAATATAAGTAATATAATTCTTTGTATAATGATAGGGTAGCAGCAATTATTATGCATCAACTTGGAATCAGACATCACTAGAACTGAATCCTTTTACTCAGTGTGATTAACAAAATGTAGACTAAATAAAGCTAAAATAATAAAATAAAGCTAAAAGATAAAAAAATGTTCAGTGTTTCAACCTATGTATTCTTGAAAATAGGAAAATGCTATTTGTACTAATAAATTACGCTCATGTGGAAAAACAAACTCTGAATAAATAAATCCAATTTCATACATTAATTTAAAAACTTTAAGAATTGTAATTATTATAAATAAGTGTTCTAAATGTTAAATCTTTGAAATATTAATCAAAACCTGAGTAATTATAAAGAAAAATAAAAGCCAAAAATCATAATGGTGAATACATGGGAAGCAATAGTGCAAAAGACAGTGTGTGTGTGTGTGTGTGTGTGTATGTAATTTCAAATGCTTGCAAATCAAAAAAGGAAAAACCAAAATAAATTGTGAGATACCATTGTAATATTTGAACTTTCTACATTAAAATAATTCTAGATTTTAAATTTGAAAGCTCAGATTATATAGCACTACATTTTAAGGAAAGTGATTCTAAATTTTATCAATAAGTTAGTAAGAATTTTAGTTGTTTGAGAGCTGGAATTATACAATTTAAAATGTTTCTGTCTTTTTAGGGCCTTCATAATTTTTAGAGACATATTTATGGACTACATCTAGCAAACTTTACCTATCTATCTATCCATCTATGCCTTTGTTCATCTACTACATAAGTATATTATAAAATACATAACTATAGGGACAAGATGAAATGCAAAGAAAAAAATCACTTATATGTGGAACCTAAAAAAAAGGGTACAAATGAACTTATTTACAGAACAGAAGTAGAGTCACGGATGTAGAAAACAAACTTATGGTTACCAGGGGACAAGGTGGGGAGGGATAAATTGGGAGATTGGGACTGACATATATACACTACTACATATAAAATAGATAAATAGTAAGAACCTGCTATATAGCACAGGGAACTCTACTCAATACTCTGTAATGGCCTATATGGGAAAAGAATCTAATAAAAAAAAAAGAGAGTGGATATATGTATATGTGTAACTGATTCATTTTGCTGTACACCTGAAACTAACACAACATTGTAAATCAACTATACTCCAATAAAAATTTAAAAAATAATTACTTGTCGAATTGCTCTGCGGACAATGAGCATTGCTTGGGCAGTGAAGAATGGGAGAGGATGTCCCTGCTGGTAGCTGCAGCTGTCCTTAATTTCTATGAGCTCACTAACCTTTATAGTTCCTTCAGAGTCTACATTTGTTTAAGATAATTCAGAAAATGGCATCATAATAATTGCTTCTTTTAAATCAGAGGTGAATTTGATTTATCAATTGTTTTGGACACATTCCCTGAAGCAGAGATTATTATTCATTGGTGGCTTCATATAATAATCTTGAAAGTTAAGATGTGGATTCTTGCAGTTTAGCAAAGACAAGAAGATTCTGTACTCTTTTTCAAGGTCACCTTAATTGTTCCAGCTCCATGACTTATAACTTATTCCATAAGCCTTGTAAACTGCATTTATTTAGGTTCAAATGCCTAAAATTCAATGATCTTTGAGATCATAACGCTGGAACAATGTAAAAGGATGAAATTCTTCATTTTTGGTCCAGCAAATTAACAAAGAATACATTTAGATTGCATGATATTTGAGACCAGGACTTTCATATTCTTTTCACAAGGCTAACTTCTTGCTGCCTATCATTTTAATCTCAAAAATGATAATAACAATTAAGATGGTAGATAAATTTGAATAACTTGAATAATTAAGATGGTAGATAAATTTAATTTTGGAACTGTGATGTCAGTTGAAAGCTTGCTTCCTCCCTGACTGCTAAACCAATGAATATGAAGCAGTTAATTAACTAAAGTAAAAACTATGCTATTTTCTGCTCAACAAAAGTGTCATTACCCTACCATTGTGTACAGTGGTTCTGAGGAAAAGGATTGATTATCATTTCATCTTTAGTTACTTAGAGTCTATATAAAAGATTCAACTTCTGAATTGGGACAAAAATATAGAATAAGTGAACTTTAAACTAGATGTCACAATAGTTGACAGGGTAGAATCTTTCTGTAAAGGAGGTCTCGTCTGTATAGGAAAGCTCTGCTGAAAGTCTATTTCAACAAAGCTTAAATTTTCAACAGAACAAACATCATCCTTCAAGCTGGGCTATACCCGGTTAATTCAGGCTCATTCCATTTTATTGTGTGGTCAGTGTCATAGGTCAGTAGTAGAGACTTGAATTACAAAGTGCAGCCTGTACAAACCGCGTTTTATTTTGAAATATTCTTTATTGCATTCTTTTTCCTAATGAAATGTAGCAATTAAAATTTCTATCACTTGGCAGAAAATGATGTAACTGGCTAGCTAAACTCCTGAAGCACTTTTTAGGAACCAAGATAATTAATTTGAGACCCAGACTCTTTTCCTGTGTCAGCCTCTGTCCAACATCTTTGTTGGTCCTAAGTATTAGTCTGAGTGTGAGTGTGGATGAGAGTGCCTGTGTGTGTGTGTGACTGACACGAAAAAGATAGATATAGAGAGGTAGAATATGGTGGAAATAAACGAGGTGATTCTTAGTTGCAGTAATTATGAGTAGGCATAGGACAGTTTTTAAAAGGTGTTTTAAGCTAAGAAGAAGGGGATGGGGTTCTGGGGCTTCAAAGGGGAAGAAGACAATGCACTGGAAAATGAGAAGGGCAAATGTTTGGTAAACAAATATTTACCTGCCATGCAGATAAGTCTTTCTGGTAAAGAAAGTTATCTCCGGTAATAGCTCTCTTCCTTGTTCAGGCACCCTAACTAAATTCCTTTAGGCAGTTAAGGAAGAGGTAAAAAGCTTTCCTGAGTCTACTGGGTCTTAATTGCCTTCAGCTCAAAACAATCCACATGCCAAAGTGATACATTTTGGGGAGGCATATTCTGCTTCTTCTCAGGTATATGGATTAGGAAAGGATTAAATACTGGTAAATTCTCATTTCTTAAAAGATGACATAATTTTCTAATTATCTTCAAATTTTATATTTATATCTGTCCTTATTTTTTTCCTTCTTCCTCGCTCCAGTGCACAAGTAGATAATGTTTCTATTCATGCAAGTTCTATGGTCTAAGATTATTTTGTTTCAGATTAGCACCACACAAAAAAGAGATTTCTGTTGATAACAAGGTATACAGAAACAAAAAGACTCAGCCCTGGGAAATAAAATAGGTCAAATTCCTGTGCCTTCTTTTGAATAAGAAAACAAACTTCTCACAAATTTTGGTCCTTAATCAAAAGTGAAGAAACACAAAGCTCTTCAGTCATAGAATTTAAAATTTTCAATAAACATAGCTCATTTGCATTCAGAATTTAAATAATTTCAAAGCACACTCAGCTTCCATTCTTTGTAGAATAACTTACGTAGGGCTAAGCTTTCTGATTATAGCAATTATAAAATCTGGACCAAATACTTAAAAGAAAATACCAGTAAATAACAAAAATCACCCTCTACCCAGTGCACAGCGGGCAAACTCACAAAGAAAAGTCTCATTGGATTGATAAGGGAGAGGATGGAGTTTGGGGTCTCCAAAGCTGCTGAGAATTGAAGTGGAGTGGAGGCTGCATCCTGGATTGGAAACAACCACAGAGAGGGGAAGCCCTTAGACTTATGGAACCTTCCCTCAAATCTGTGTCTGAGGTTCTTATACTTCCACCTAAATGGATTAATAAACACTGGGTTTATCCTAGCATATTGAAACAGCTGAATAACCAGACTTAATATAAGGAACGATGACTCTTAAGACAGTGAATATTAGGCAACAAAATCTAATGATCCCTGAGAGAAGGGGAAAACACAAGATGAGTCTTATGATTGCCCCATAGAAGAAAGCTTCTACCCCATGGAGTAAGGACAGAAAACCAAGGCAGAGCCCAGCAGGCTATCTAAATCAAAGAGTTCAGCTTGGGAATTTAGGGAAGCTGAGACTACTAGAGTTCCAGGGCAGAATACAGAGAGGAGAGAGCTGCACACACAGAGAACACTGGAAATCTACACTATGTTGAGGAAAGAATCAACTAAATAGATTACAGGGGACAGTCTCCAGCACACACACAGGACCATGAACAACACCAGTTCCCATAAGCCAGAGCGGAAAACCTCATAATTCACGTGGTAGTATCCTACGAAAGAACTTGCCTTGGCAATGCAGAAAATTAAGCCTAGACTGAACACTCTTCTGGCCCAACCTAATAAAACCTAAAAGCAGGATTTGGAAGGGTCAATCTGTTTCCAAGTAACTTAACAGCTTTCTAGAACAAGACTCAAGGACAATTTTAGAAATCTAAGAATCTGTTACCCAACAACACAAACTTCACAATGCATGCCATCCAATAAAAAATTATCAGGCATTCAAAGAGGCAGGAAAGCACAACCCATAATGAGAAGAAATTCAGTCAATCCAAACTGAGCCAGAAATGTCACAGGTGATTGAATTAATAGGTAAGGATATTAAATTAGTTATTACAGTTGTACTTCATATCTTTAAGAATATAGAGGAATAATTGACCTTACTAATCAGAGATATAGGATATATAAAAAAGGCACAAATCAAACTGCTAGAGATGATTTTTTCCCTCAACTTCCATTTTCATAGAATTAGAGCAGTGATTTTATACAAGCCTATAATGTCCAATCCAGTAGCCACTAGTCATTTGTGGAAATTAAGCCCTTCAAATGTGGCTAGTCCAAATTGTGATATGCTGCACAAAGTACACAATAGGTTTTGAAGACTTAGTTTTAAAAAATATTATGAAATTTTATATTAGTATTTTATATTGATTGTATATTGAAATGATATTGTTGATATTGGGTTAAATAAAATATAGTGTTAACATTAATTTCACTGGTACTTTTTTACTATTTTTAATGGCTACTATAAAATTTTAAATTACTTATGTGCTTGCATGTGTGGCTCACACTATATTTCCAGTGGACAGCATTGGTCCCAGAGATGTGGAAACTGGGAGGTAATATGACCTGTCCACAGTCACCAGGGAAGATGGTGCAAAGGCTGATATCAAATTCTAGTCGCCTGACTCCACATCCACACCAGGGGTCCTCTTGATACTGTCCTTCAGGGAGGATTTCCAATTCAGTGTGCATACACACTGTAACATACAGTTACAAAGGGCATGAAATAAGAGGGCCCGGGTGCTCTTTGTTTGGTAGAAACTGCTCCCTATGTGACGATTATTGTATTTTTCTAATTTATTTTATTTTTAATGTGTATCTGTTAGCATGAGACAATTATGGCCTTATTAAAAATTTCTTTTGCTGAAATGCATTTTAAAATTTTCATAACAGAGAAAAAGGCTAATTGAGGCTGTAAAAACTGTGGCATAAACCGTAGCAACAAAAATTTTGATGATAAAGCACAGTTACGGGATTAGTGCAAATTAGTTTTTAGTGAATTACACTAGGTGCAAAGTAGCTAGAGTTACATGTTCTGATTGGAAGAAATAGTCCACAGCAGTCATATTTGCAGATTTAAGAATGTTCTTCAAGTATGTCCTTTTCTTAGCTAGGAATGTCAGAAGTCGTCTGGAGAAAGATAATATCTCCTACCTAGAAAAATGTACACATACAAAATCTTTGAAATTGCAAACAATTTCAAAGGGCTCATTCCAGCCCCTCTCTTCTGACTTTTAGATTCCTGAGGTACAGGTTAAGAACCTCTTCATCCTACCCTAGTGCCCCTACTCACCAACTCTAAGCAATAAGTGTCCAGTTAAAGGTGCATTATGTTACTTTTTTTCTGTTTGATGCCTAGAGATGATTGAAATAAATACATGTGGAAAGTACTGCAGAAGATAAAGAATAGTCTCTGTCCTACCATTATTGGTAAGAGAAACTGAAAATAAAGTTTTACCAGTTTGAAAAGAAAAGCAGCAAGCTGGAAAGGCTATATTAATGTCATACAAAGTAGACTTCAAAAGAAGGAATATTATCAGCCATATGAGGGAAGTTTCATAGTGGTAAAGTGCTCAATTCATCAAGAAGACAAACCTAAGAATGCCCCTCAAAAAGTTGCTTCAAAAAACATGAAGAAAAAAATTGACAGTACTAAGCCTTCAATCCATAGTTGGATATTTTTATAATAATATAAAAACTTTGATTTATACTATCACAGAAATTGACCTAATTTACTTAACATATTTATGGAATACTTAACAAATTTATGGAATACTTAAATGCAAAACACACACATACATACACACACACACACACACACACACACCCTTTTTTTTCAAGAATATACATCAAGATAGATCACATGCTGAGGAATAAAATATGTCTCAATATATTTTACATAATTAAAATTATAGAGAATATATTCTGTAGAAAAAAAATGAATTAAACTAGAAAATCAATAACAAAAAGATATAAGAATTCCCAAATGATTGGAAATTAAATTGAACACTTCTAAATAACCGTGGGTCAAAGGAGAAAGCACACAAAAAAATAGACAATATTTCAACCTGAATTAAAACAAACAGGAATATCAAAATTTATGGGGAAAAGTTAAAGCAATGTTTAGAAGGAAATTTATACTTTGATTTACTGCTTAGAAAGTAAAACAATATGAAAGCAGTTTAAAAGCTTCTACCTTAAGAAGCTAGGAAATGAAGAGCAAAATAAAGTAGAAGAAGAAAGCAGAAGAGTTGGAGTAAATAAGCTATAAACCACAAACAAGAAGGAAAATGAACATTGCCAATAGTAGAAAAAAAACAACAGGTTGAAAATCAACAATAAGACTGATGAAGAAAACAAAATTACTCAAAATATAAATGAGAGGATATGGCTATTGTACATAAAAATATTACAATTTTAAAAAGAAATATTAAGAACAATTATATGCTAAAAAATCCAACAACTAGGATGTAATGGAGTCTCTTGTTTGATGAACATAACATATTAAAATGAATACAGCAAAAAATAGAACATCTATATCTAAGTCTATTAAAAAATTGAATTGTTGTCAAAGTCTTCTTTCAAAGCAAACACTATACACCACTTGGTTCACTGCTATATTCTGTCAAGCATTAATAGAGAAATAATACTGATCTTACAAAAATTCTTTCAGAAAATTGAAAAGAATACATCACTTTCCAAATTATTTTCTGAGACCACTATAACACTGACACCAAAATATGAAAGGATATTAAAATAAAACTACAAACCAATACCGCTAATTAACATAACACAAAATTTATCAACAGGGCACCAGAAATAAAATCTAGCAATATATAAAAATGACAAGATATTATGACCAAATTGAGTTCATCCCAGGAATGCTAAGTTGTTTCAACACTCAAATATGAATCTGTGTAAGTCACAATAATAATGCTATAAATGAGAAATATATAGGATTATCATAATAGATGCAATAAATGATAAAATTTAACACCCATTCATAAAAACTCAGCAAAAATAGGAAAGAAAGAAACTTAGTTTGGTAAGGGGTATTTACAGCTAACAACATACTTAATAGTGATGTATTAAATTATTTTCCCCTGAGATTAAGAAAAAGGCAAGGGCATCCATATTCCTCACTTCTATTCAGCATTGTACTAGTGAACCTGGACAGTGAAATATGGCAAAAAAACCCACAAAACATAATAATAATTGAAAGGAAAACACATAACTATATTTATTACCAGATAGAATGATTGTGTATATCGACATTTTTAAGGATTCAACAACAAAATATGTTGAAATAATACGCAAATGTAGCAAGGTTGAAGGATATAAAATAAATATTCAAAATTTTATCGTATTTCTAAAAATTGGCAACAAACAATTGGAAAATAAAATTTTAAACATGCCATATGCAATAACACCAAAACACATAAAATGCATTGGATTAAATTTAATCATAAATCTGTGCAAATCTGATTCACTAAAATTTATAAAATATTGCAGAGAGAAATTAAAGATAATCTCTGTAAATGGGAAGCTGAATCAGGCTCATCGTTTGGAGGATTTATAATTGTTAAGGTGTCAGTTCTTCTCAAACTTTCCCTGTGGCTATCCGAATTAATTTCCAATAGACTAATATATATGTAGATATACAAATAAGTTAGAAAAATTGAAATATTTTCAGAGAGAACAAATTTTAGACCTTACACCACCTGATTTCCAGCATTTCTGTAAAGCTATATTAAAAATATAATCTGAAAAATTATCATAAGGGTAAACAAATAATAGGTCAATGAAACAAAATCATAATTCTAGATATAGACCTCACAATTATGGTCAAGTGTTTTTCAAAAAGGTCCCATTTTAGTGCAATGGAAAAAGAATAGTTTTTTAGAAAATCATGTTGAAATTACTTACTGGATATCCAAATAAAAAGCAAAACAAATAATCCAAAAACCTGATCCCTATTTCATATCAAACACAATAAAACTAATTTGAGTTGAATCATAGACCTAAATATAAATGCTAAAACAGTGATGTTTCTAGAAGTGAACATACAAAATAGTTTTATGACCTTATGATATGCAAAAATTTGTTAAATAAAGAAGAAAAAAGCACTATTTAAAGATGATACATTAGACTTCATCAAAATGGAAAAAAAATCTGCTTCGCAAAGGGCACAATAGATAAAATGAAAAGGCAAGCTACAGGCTAGAGTTGCTAAAATTAAAAAGATTGAAATACTAAGTGTTGTCAAGGATGTGGAACAGCTAGATCATTCATACCTTCCTAAACAGAGTCAAAAATGGTGCAACCACTTTAAAAAACAGGTTTCATAATGTTAAACTATACCTATTATATATATATAAAATAAAAATATATAAAAATATAAATATACATATATTTTTTTACCCCAAATATCCAACAAAAGATTTACAAGAATGTTCTTAGCAACTTTATAAAAGGCAAAGGCTGAAAACATTTCAAATGCCCATGAACAACTAAAAGGATAAAACAAATTGTGGTTTATTCATGCAATGTAATATCACTCAGCACTAAAAAGGAGCAAACATGGATAAAGCTGAGACTTTTTACTAAGTGAAAGAAGCTGGACACAAAGCAAATATACTGTATGAGTCCATTTATAAAAATTTAAAGTACAGACTAAATTGGTCTATGGTAATAGAAATGAAAAAATTGTTTACTTTTGAGGGGGTGTTGCCTTAAAAGGGGCACTCGGAATTTCTGGAGTGACGTAAATATTCCGTATCTAAATTTACATATATTTGCCCAAAGTAATTGAGTTTGTAACTTAAAATTTGTGTATTTTTTTTAGTTGTAAATAATACCTCTAAAATGTCCCATGTGGAGACAGTGAGGGAGCATCTGAGTGTGTTTCTAACCATAAGTGGTCTTGTTTGCTATTTGTTTAGTTCACCACTTAGCAGAAGTTAAAACGGGTCATTTCAGGGATCCAGGGTTGTTTTTTGTTTTTCTTTGGTACAAGGTTTCAGGTATCCCAGAACCTATGTATCTGCTTTCTCTGGCTCCCTACACCGTAAGATTAGACACCTGTGTTGGGAGGCTGTTGTAGGGGCATTCCCTGGGGATAATTTCCTCCTTGCACCTTGATTCCATTCCGCTTCTTTGGTCTCTGTGTTACCCAGAGACCACGTGCTCACCACTATTAGGGCAGCAGAGAAACATGTCTTTGGTAAGGAAAATTCTTTTTCCCTGCACAGGAAGCAGTCCTGAGACTTCCTCCAAAAGGCCTTTGCTGCTGATGTAGATCAGAATCCTAATCACAGAAAACCTCTAACGGAGGAAGAAGATACATAATGCCGAACTGTGTGTTTTTGGTCCCTACAAGTGACCTGCGGTGGGATCAACCTCGCACTGACCGCCCCTGGGCTCAGGTCACGCACTGTCCTGGACTCACCTGGTGCTGAGGACCAGCGCCGGCAGGAGAGGCAGCAGGTAGTGCGCTGGGTTGAGCTGCACGCTGCCGCCTGCCGGGGTCCTGCTTGCCTCGCTGTCTTCTCTCTCCCTCCTCCTCCTCCAACTAGGGTCGGGTCGCTCCTCGGTGTCCGGCCCTATGCCTGGCGGCGATGCGCCCTTCTCAGTGGCGGGCACAGACGGACTAAGCGACCAACGCCTCTGGAAACCAGGAGCTGAGAGCTGGGAATCCGCTGCGGGAGTGATGTCACCGTAGCCCTAGGAGAGCCTTGCCCTGGATTGTTTGGCGCCGCTTCTCCTAAACCCGGAGGGCGCGTGTCTCTCGCGCTGGAGATGAAAAGGGTCCCCAGCGAAAGCCCCTCACGCCCGGCTCACAGGGCTGCGCTCTGGTCACGCGGTTGCACACCCGCCCGAGGCTGATCATTTATTCCCGCTGGTAGGAAGGAATGAAGGGCTAGAGTGAGAGGAAGGGATGGGGGGCCAGGAGAGATCTAATCTGCCAGTAGTTGAAGCCAAGTACTCCGCAGGACGTGAGACTGAATTCACTGGGAGACAGACGCTCAGAGTTGCAGGCAGTTGTCTCTCATCTGATTACACAGTGTTTGGAAGTACAGTGTTCTAGAGAGAGCATTTAAAATACTGTTTTGATCAAGGCACTAAAGGGTGAGGGAATTGGGGAACAGTAGCGAATAGCATCCAGAAATATAAACTGAGGCAAAATGACATTTGCCGACTCCATAACTGGGGGTCCTTTCCTCAGGTGAGAGGCGTGACATAGCAATAACTGAACAAAAATACATCAGCAATTAACTCAGAGAGGTGGAATTGCAGGATTGGGGTTATTATGTTTTGTGTCTTGTTTTATCTGTTCCAAACTTCCTATAAAAATGCAGCAGTCAATGACCTTTATTTTGAATGAATGAATGAATAAATAAATAAATTTGAAAAAATAAATCTTATCTCTTTTTTCAAGTTGTTATTTGTTAGAGCAAATATACATCCTCTCCTTTTCAAAGCTTTATTTTGAAGGGGAGCAGTTTTGTTAACCATCGTATTCTATCTTTTAATGAGATTTCAATTTAAAACATAAACACAGAGCAGACATATGCCTTTAATAACCTAGACCATTAAAAGTATGTGAGTCGTTTTGCAAGCTGGATACCTGCTTTTGGGTAACATATAGCTAGGCATGTACAAATGAAATCACATGTGAATTACATGTTATTTGGGAGGAAAAATGGCAGCACACTTTGTTAAAAACAGACTCTGGAGACTTCTGCTTCCAGAAGATGGAGACTTTCATCTTCATTTATGTTTACATTTAAAATTACACTTAGATGTAATTTTCTCTATTCTTCTCACTAAATACAAATACAAATCCTGTAATTTATACATAAGAGATGCATAAGGCATTTTAAAGGCAGAGACTACGAAAGAATTATCATGAGGGAGATCTTTGCTGTGATGAGATAGTTCTGTATCTTGATTGCAGTTGTAGTTACATCAGTCTCTCCATGTGATTAAAATGAGATGGAACGTGTATTAGTTTCCTGTGGCTGCAGAAACAAATTATCACAAACTGGGAGGCTTAACACACCATAAGTCTATTCTCTCCCAGTTCTGGAGGACAGAAGTCCAAATTCAGTGTCGCTGGGCTGAAATGAAGGTGTTGGTAAGGCCGTACTCCCTCCAGAAGTTCAAGGGGAGAATTCATTACTTGTCTATTCCAGTTTCTGATGGCTATCAGCATTCGCTGGCTTGTGATCACATTTCTTTTGCTTCTTTTTCACCACTGCTTTCTCCTCTCTGTAGATAATCACCCTCGGCCTCTCTTTTACCGTGATGGCATTAAGGGCCCACCAGGTAATCCAGGATAAACTCCTTCCTTCAAGATCCTTAACTTAATCACACTGTCTGCAGAAGTTAATATTCAACTCTTGCTACATAGTAATATTTTTAGATTCTGGGGATTAGGGATTAAATATATCTTTGGGTGGTAATTTAAAAAAACCTACCACAAAACCACACACACACATTATACTAATGTCAAATTCCTGGTCTTGATATTATAGGACAGTTATGTTAGATGAAGCCATTAAGGAAAATTGGGTGATGCATACACAGGACCTCTTTGTAATATCTTTCGAGTTGATGTAAAAATATCATTATTTCAAAATAAAAAGGTAAAAACAAAGCAAAGCATACAATAGAACTTTGTCTCTAAGGTTAAAAAAATGCATTTTTTTTTAATGATAGCTTTTTCAAATGATAGTTTAGAAGGTAATCATTTGACATGCATTCTCTATAAAGATATACCACTATTATTTAAGATGAAAATGCATATAACATTAAATAACACCAAAAGTATACATTTTTGTTTACATAGCAAGTTTATGTTGTTATTCTATGTGCTCAGCCCAGTCCTATTTTTTTCTACATATCACTCTTCTTCTAGATAACTGACTCTTTCTATGTATACTACTCACTATACATACATGCATATATATATACACATGCATGTGCGTATATACAAAAATATGTATGCAAAAACATATATGTACACATTGATATATGTTTATATTAATATAAACCAAAATAAATAGTTAGCGAGCTAAACTTATTTCATTAAGCCTCTTAGTTATACTAATCTTCAACAAATATTATAAGTGGCTAGCATTAGAACTATAATACTTGCTACTAACAATAAAGCTACACAATCAAGACCTTATCTAAGCTTATCTTAAGCTCTTCTGCTTTAACATTTTTGCAATGAAATATGGCATTTCGCCAGTTTCCTCATCTTTAAAACTGCCTATTTCCAGGTTTTACTGAAGATACTATCTGTGTTTTGTTTTTATTTTATTTTGTTTTAATTAAATTTACTCAGAAAAACCTACAGTGACAATGGCATTAAAAAAGGCATTAATACTTACTATATCAATTTTCCATTGGTACACTGAGTCATACAATTGCTTCAGCATCTCTTTTTACACATTCACATAACCTAGAAATAAAATAATGTGTGCTATGGACCTTTGTGGTCTTTACTCCACAGGTCCATACTAAGATATGCAAGGGGTTTGAGTCACACTGTGAGAGTCATATGACTCATGAAATCAGATCTTCCAAATATGCCTCTACACATACTATTAAAGTGAAAGCTGAAGTCTCAAGCAAAGTCCAACCCAACGGTGCCTTCACAAAAACATCATTGTCACCAAATGCCTGATCCCCAAATAGTCTTAGCTGAGAAAGAAAGAAGTGAGCTAGTGTACTATGTGTGTGTGTATACGTACATACATACATATATGTGTATATTCACATATTTTATTATAACATATATTTATATATTTTTATATATGCATAATATATAAATATATACACTATATACATAAATATAAATATAAATTATATATGTAATGGTCACTTAAAATAAATTTTTTTTCTTTTGCCTGTCCAGTGTCCATTATCTTACTTCTAAAATAAACATTGATTTTCCTTTGAAGAAAAATAATCCTCATCTTTCCTAGTCCTTGTGTTTTTTACTTTTTGTTTGTTTGTTTTGTTTTCTTTTTGTTAGTTGTTCTTGTGGCTTTAATTGAGGTATGATTGACAAATAAAAATTGTGTAATTTAGGTTGTAAAATGCGATTTTTTAAAGGTATATGATGTGATGATTTAATATACAGACACATTGTGAAAGGATTACCACAATCAATTTAATTAACATATCCATTACCTTATATAGTTACCATTTTTTTTTTGTATGTGTGGTGAGAATACTCAAGATCTACTTTCTTAGCAAATTTCAAATATGTAGTACTGTATTAACTATAAACACCATGCTGTACATTAGATCCTCTTGTGTTTTAAATTGGGTTAAAATCACTGCCAATTTTTAGAGGTACATATGTGTCTCAAGCCTGGCCAGTTGGCAGATGTTCTCTCAAACAACAAAGATAGGGTCAGGCACAGACTTTTATGAGGATCCGAAGAGATATAATATATGCAGATTTATAATACAAAGGCCCATGTAAAATATCCTATCAGCCTTCGAAGATTTTCCAGACCACATTGAAAATTCCATTTTACTCTATTCTTTCGGGCTTCTGTGAAATTTGAAAGTAATGTCTAATTCATTTCACTTTCTCTCCACTCTTTATAACTTGTGATTTCACTGCCGTGGCAAACCTTGTGTTCATTCAATTAGGGTCCTCAAAGTTCAATTACGATACTAAGTCTTATCTAGCAGTTGAGTTTTTGTTTTTATGATCTTAGTTTGAGACTATAAGCAGTGGGGTTTCTTATGTTTCCATGCATTGCCTCATTGGATTATCAAAGGCACATTTCCCTTTATTGTATTTTAGCCTATCAAGTGGTTGTAAAGTCCATGTAACGTTTAAGTCCGTGTCTTCAGGTCTTTATTTTTTATTTGATTATAAGTCTTACATTTACATCCACTGTACTTCATTTCCATGCTGTCTGAGGAAATCAGGCTGACCATAAATAGCTAGCTGGGATTATACTGAGATATTAGCCAATTCGTGGAAAAATCAGAAAGTTCAAATAGGGAATGTATTTCTATGAAAAGAACCGATTGAAGAAGCTTTTGGTTAAAATTGAATACAAATGTTATTGACAATAAAACTTGGTCTTTATGACACTCAAAGTATGTAGGACATAAAAGCAAGTAGTATTATAGTATATGGAAAATGAAGCACAGGGAGTTAAAGTAATATCCTAAAGTCACCCTGAATCATGTTCAGTGAGCTGGGATTGTGGTACAGAACAATGAGATCCAATTTACTAGTCTAACTACTGTAACCCTTCTGCCAGCATCCTTTTTATTGAGTGCTTGCTCCTGTGTGTTAAGCATTGTACGAGGGGTCATGGGGCCTACAAGAATTAATGACATGTAGCAACTCACAACATAGTGGCTACCTGGAATATTTTGTTTTCCCCCCTTTCTTTGTTTATTTGAGCATGAACTAATTATTTTTTAAAAGCTATAAATGAATTTAAACAAGTAGGCTTGAATTTCCTCTTCATTCAATTTCTATTTGAGAAGTGCTATGATCTTTTTTACAGCTGATTTCAAAACAGTATGCTAGTAATATAGATACCTCTTTCCTAGAGAGATTACAAAAGCTCTAGACGGAGAATACAGAGTGAAATTGAGTTCAGAGTCATAGTGCCAACAGACTTAGATAATTTAATTACTTCAATATTATGGATGGCAGGGAGTTGTTTGCTTTTTGCTCTTAAGTTTCTTCCTGAATCCTTTCTTAGATATTAGCACAAAGTACTGAATAAATTATTCCCTCAAAAAAGTATGTATTATTGAGATTAATTAATTTGATTATTTTACTTTTATAATATTCTGATTAGGGTGTTGTGTCTTAGGAAAGCATAAATGCTCAGCATTACTGAAAATATTTTGTGTTAAAGGGAAAGGACCGTGAATCAGCATATATGAATTCTTCTCTGTGGTAAGCAGTATACCAAATCCTCCACATTTCCTAAATATCTTAAATGTAATTTAAGCCTCCTAACACTTGTGAAATTTCAGAGAAATTACAGCACTTCAAGATTTTACCTAGCTGGTGGAGCCAGAATTTGAATTTAGAGAGGGAGTAAATTAGGGTGATTGAGTGAAGAAAGTGCCACTTATTAGCTATGTGGTTGGATTAGGTAGATTCATGGTCTGCAAAGTGAGGTTGATAATAGCACTTAGTCCATAGGGTTGCTGTGAGGACTAAATGAGCCAATGATTGCAAATCTCTAAGTATGCTGCTAGTACATACATACTAATTATTAGTACATGTACACTAATAATCTCTACTGATGATGATGATGTTGATAACAGCAGTTAGAGATAGTCATGTTCACATACACCCCCCCAAATTCCTTTATTACCAACTGCTCCATAGAGGTCTGTATTTGGGTTGGCTCTGACACTCACTAGTGACAAGAAAAGTAGCTTCTGACAACCAGGACTTGGTCTAGCACACAAGTTAGGCTGTGGACTGCTGTTGAACATAACAATGTCAAAGATAGCACATTAGTCAAGGCCATTTGTGACCATGATGAAGAAAGACAAAAGCAAGACTACACAATAATCATGTATGAATACAATCAAAAAACAGGAAAATTGTCTAAACCCCCCCCCCAAAAAAAGCACCAAACCTCCATAATTCATTACATATATGAGTAACTGCTGTTTCTTTATAAATTACAGCTTTAAATTTACTTTATGCTTCTTTACTTCTAGATGAGAATTCCAAAGATATCAAATCATAGAGTTACCCCTATTTCCTGACAGCATCAATCCACAGAATAGCTTAAAACATAAGTTCAAATCCAGTCTTGTTTGACATACTCTTAAGGAAGACACTCCTGCAGTTCTTCAAGGTGTGAATTCTCCTTCATTGGGCAAACAAATAAACCCAGTTTTATTCTCCCTCTTAACTGACTGAAAGAATTTAGATAGGGGGCCTGGTCCAGAAGGAGACCTATCACCAGAAATAATTACGCAGAGTGTGAGGTAGCTGTGGTGAGCTGGGGGAAGCTTAGCAGGACCTGTTTGCTCAAAGTCTTCTCTGTGTTCCATTGTCTCTGCGTGGCATGACAAACCTTTGTTTACCAAACATTTGCTCTTCCCATCTTCCTGTGAATTGTCTTTCTTCTCTTTGTAGCCCCAGACCCCTAACCCCTTCGCCTTAGCTCAGGATGGTATATAAGCCTCAAATCTGACTGTCTGGGAGCCTTTTATGTGTATGTGAAGCCTCCATATGTATGAAATTAAATTTGTTTTTCTCCTGTTAATCTGTGTTATGTCAAGTTAATTATTAGATCAGCCAAAATAACCTAAAAGGGTGGAAGAAAAAATTTCCTCCCTAAGAGTTCCATTAATTCATTCATGAAAAATTCATTGTACACCTCCTAAGTATCAGGCACATGGAATTCAGTGGTAGCCTGATTTACTGTTGGCTGTGATCTTAAAAATGCAATAAAACAGAAGCAAATGCTCATCTGTACTTTCCTTAATTACTAGAGGACTATGTTCCTAATAATACCCACTTCCCATGACTATTTTACATGATTTTCACTGGATGTTTTTCTTTTAACCCTTAATACACATTATCCACCTTCCCTACCTTGCTCTGTGCTCCAGGAGTCTGACATTTATGGACAATATCAGACCTCCTTGCCATCTAGCTTCTGGTAAAGTCCAGTCAATTAGGTAACAGCTCCAGTCAATTAGGGACAAGAAGAAAGTGAGATTGGGATATTTATTCCCCTTATCCTTTCCCTGCAAGGTGTCCTTTGTCCCATTATCCATGTAGCTCTACCTCTGAATTCGGGTAACTGCTTTCTACCCATGCTCCTAGCCTGGGAGCAATGATTTTATTCTATGATTACTTCCATCACCTCCCAAACCATTGAAAATAATATTTTTTAAATTTACCAAAATAATCCAGTTTGAATTTGTCATCTGTTTCTTTCTGGGACCCAGACTGCTACTGGTTTAGAATTTGTGTATGTTTTTCAACAGCATCTAAGTTTATATTTTGCAATTCTGAACTATTACTCTTGACTGCTGTATTTTTTTTAATGTTTTTAAAATTTGATGTCTGTTTCTTCTTACTTTTCTTCAGACTATGTGTGATGGATGAGGGTATACCCTTTAAGGGTATATAATTAGAATGACATTCATCAACTCTTAGATGGATATTCTGATAATCTCCTCATTAGTCTCCAGTCTTTCAACCTCTAGATATCCCAAATCTAATTCACCTTCAACAGTACCTCCAGAGTAATTTTTTCAAAACATAAATAATTGCAAATCATGAAAATCTAAGTTCCACTCTGAGCTTTCTTCAAGGGACGTTTTTATTCTATAAACTTCCTTATGTAATATTGAACACAATAAATATGTATCTAAGTAATACTATAAATTTTAGAAATTCATATGTAATCACAACTAAAAAAGAATCAAATCTACTCAAATTATACTCCCTCTGATGAAGATACTGTGGGAGAAACAAGTTTAATAACTTGCCTAACATTATAAAATTGATCAATAAAATATTGTGCACTCTTTACTATAGCACTGGAATTTTTTCAAATCTGAAATGCTTATGTAGCATTCATAGAAAATATTACCTCATTAGCTCTTTTCCTTCATCCTAATAAAAACCTACTTTGTGAAGGCTAATAATTCTAAGACTATAATATAAAAGTAATCAGAAATGCATTCACAGATTAATGATGATTCCTTTGGGTAATATAACACAAATTATATGTTGATACAGTATCTATGTGATGCAGATCATTATTTTGCATACTTTGAAAAAAAGTTTGTTATTATGTTGCCAACTTAATTGTAGATTTCTTCCATTTTTGCAGAAGTATTCAATAATGTTTTCAGGAGTGATTCTTTAAAGCAGTCTGTTAGTATAATTTGAAGTTTATTTGGTGCCTTAGCTATTTTAATAGTTGTAGATATGATCTACTTCTATGCAGGCCTTCTTTATTACTATTTGTTACTTCACATATAATGTTTACGCACCAGACATCATATATAAAAGTTTGAGATATGATATGTACCTCGGCATGCTACATTTTGACAGTGAAATGAAAGAATCATGACTTGGGAACTTTAGCATCTACATATAGATTCACTGTTAATCTGGTAGATGCACAGGATCTTATTCCTATTAACTGAGTCAATTTTTCAGCAAAGCCATAGCATCAATATCTATTAAATTTCATTTGAAAGTTAAATGAGGAAATATAAAAATTGAACATGTACTATGTTACAGAAATTATTGTCTCTGGAATCAAACTGAATTGATTCAAAGAAAAAGAAATAACAAAGGGGGAAATATGGAAAATATATTTCATAATTTATTTGCCAAATATGGTCTTTTAAAACATGTATATTTAATTTCAAATATTATTTTGTCTGTGGTTTTGTTTTTAAATCATCTGTACTTATTTGAGAGTTTATGTCATCATCTTGCCTGTAATTTCATGACTTGTTCCATCCTTCTCCCCACATTGCTAAGATTTTTCTAAAATACTAACTTGATCATGTCACATTCTACATGTCTCCATAGCATAGGCCATAAGATCATGATTCAGTTGGCACCAAGACTGACCAAGATCTGGTCTCTTTATTTTTCCAGACTCATCGGCTATCACTATCCAGAGCACAAGACTTTTTTAAAGTCCTACAAAGCTACTTGCAGCTTAACAAACACACCATACTCATTCTTATCTCTCTGTTTTTACACATGGTGATTCCTTTGTCTGGAATGTCCTTTCCCCATTTAGTTCTATTCAGATAGAATACTTAGTGTATTCTATCATTGTTTCCATTTGGTGGTGGAATAATATCTGGCTTACTTGTATGGTTCCTTCTTCAGACTGTGAGCTCTTTGCATAGAGAGACAGTGTCTTTTATCTCCATATCTCAAACACCTAGCAGAAAAACCTGGCCTCCAAATTTGTAAGAACTCAATGAATGTATATTAGATAAATGAATGACTATGTAGGGTAGCAAAATTTGGCACCCCAAAATGTGTCTCTTTGGCATGAAGATTAATTTAGGCTGATTATTTTTAAGAAACATAAGATTTAGGAAGTTTTCTTGTTACTCCCTCTTAACTGCCTAGAAGAATTTAGATAAAGGGCCTGTTCCTAGAATAGAGCTACAACTGGAAATATCTGCAAAGAATACGATCTCGGTGGTATGGTGAGAGAAACTGAGCACGTCATAGAGATCAGGGTCCACTCTGTGTCTTGTTGTCTCTGCTTGTCCCAGCAAACATGTATGTACCAAACATTTGCTTTTTCCTCTTATGTGAATTGCCTTCCTCCCTTTTGAAGTTCCAAATCACTACCTCCAACATCTTTTTTGTTTTGTTTTTAGATGAAGATGGTATTTAAGGTGAAGTTTTCAGCCATTTTGGCAAGTTACTCAGTTTTCCTGGGTCTCCCCATTTACACGTTATTAAACTTTTGTTTGATTTTCTCCTGTTAATCAATTTAATTCTTAGATCATCCAGAAGAACCTAGAAAGGTAAAGAAAAATTTCTTCCTTGAAAACTATATCTATCTGAGAGAATATAAACTTTAATAAGGCAACAAAAAAGTGTTTCTTTGATTTTCCTCTATCAGTATAAAGTAAGTGGTCAATAAACATGTGAATGGTTAACAATATTGGTGATATTGAGAAAACAAAAATTCATGGTCCTTCCAGGTTTAAAGTTCAATGATTTTAGAGTGTTATTATATAAGAAAACTCAAAATGGAGAACTAGAACACATTATAGTTTCTTTTCCATGGTATAATTCTTCCCTACATGAGAACTCTTAAACTAGCTCATAATTGTATGCCAGTGCATATGGAATGCCAAATAGAATAAGACGTTATAGTGTCTTTCTGGATCCTCATTATTCTTGGTTTTGTGAATATGCGTCAGCACAGATTCTGGTCTTTTAGATATGTTAGTAATAACCAGAGAGACAACAGTCAAACTATAATCATATTATATTCTTTGGTTCAAAGAGTTATTCTAAGAATTAGGGAATGATATTTCTATTATTTTATTTAAAAATACCTACTTAGAAGATAATAAATGACACTTCAAGTTACTGAGAATATAGCAAAGAACAAAACAATGTCCCCACTCTTGGAGATTTCATAGGAGATTGAGATAATGTATGTTAAAAAATGTAATTAATATAATTTTAATTACTGATGAAAGCTATGAAGAAAATTTTTAAAGTAAATTAAAATTTTAAGAGATTAAAGAATGAAGATAAGTGGGAATTATTTTTTTTAGAATTACCAAGCATATACAATAAAAAAGCAATCAGCTAAGTTTTTTCCAATTCACTTTCTAATTTAATCATCATAACCCCCAAATGGAAATTTTTTTAATTCTCATTTTACAAATAAGAACTTTGGGGCTCAGAGAAGCCAAGTAACTGGTTTACAGGCACTACAGAGGTGGAATTTGCATTAAACTACAGGTTTTCTTGAGACTAAAATGCAGGAACATTTCAGGAGACCCTCCAAACTCTACAAATACTTTATTAGATGAGCTTCCAACCCATTTTACTATCACCAGCAAAGACAACCCTGATCTGCACATGCCCAGGACTTCAGTCATAAAATCGAGCACTAATCAAATGTCACTCAGAGTGGAGTTATAAAGGGAAGGGATGGAAGGTTTTTCAAAGGCCACAAATAAAGGGTGTCTCCAGTCAGCAGGGAAATCACCTGAAAACAAAGAAAGATGGTTCTTTATGGCAGCTCAAGACTATAGCACAGCAGTAATGATAGGAGGACATGAATCAGAAGGAAAGAGTCCAAAATCCCAAAGGGAGAGATTCAGTTTCCAGTTTTCAGACTTCATTTCAGGAAAAATATGCTAATGTTTTGAATCCATTTAGGAAAGATATTCATAATCTAATTACTCTCTTTTTATTGTATATAAATATAGAGCAAGAGACAAAACAGATGGCCGGAAATTGCCGTAGTTTCATGATTGCTATCAACACTGCATTAAACATATCTGCTTTGCATTTATATACCACTTGATAATTTGAAAAACACATTTTAAGCATATTTGAAGACTGCCACCTATATTAATTTGCTAGGGCTGCCATAACAGAGTACCACAGACTGGAAGGCTTAAAGAATAGGAATTTATTATCTCACAGTTCTATAGGCTAGCAGTCCAAGATCAAGGTGTTGGCAGGGTTGATTTCTTCTGAGACTTATCTCCTTGGCTTGTAGATGGCCGTCTCCTCCCTGTGTCCTCACATGGTCTTCCATCTGTATATGTTTGTGTTCAAATTTTCTCTTCTTATAAGGACGTGCATCATATTATATTGGGGCCCACCCTAATAACCTCATTTTTGTTAAAGATTCTGTGTCTGAATACAGTCACATTCTGAGGTTCTGAGGGCGTATGAATTTGGGGGACCAATTTTAGACTATTATACCACTCTTCCATACATTTCCATTTTGAAAATAAAGAGTAAATACAGAGAAGTTAGAATTACTGAATTTTAGATGTTATAAATGACCTAAAGATTACTATAATTCAAATCACAGTTTGTAGATGAAACTGGATCTGTGAGAATTCAAATGACATGTCCAAGATAAAAGAACTCTTCAGCAGTACATAAAAGGATTAAGATTAAGAAAAAGATGGCATTAACAGAGAGAAAGCCTAGCCAATAATGACACTAGGAAAATTAGCTATCCATATAGATGAAAAAGTAAAATGAGCTCTTTACTTACCACCAGTCACAGACATAGTCAAGGCTGATTAAAAAGCTGGATATAGTAATTTAATTTCTGAATATTGATAGAAAACTCTTGATGACTTTGTGTGACATAAACCCTCCGGGACAATATTGGTACATTTAACATTTTAATATGTGTTCCAGATGACTTGGCTCACCATTCACCCCAACCCATCTCCAGATCTTGATGTCTCCCTGTGAAACTGCAAGATCCTTACAGAGCACGCTGACTATATATCTTTAAGGAAGATAGCAATCAGCTCCTAAATGGATGTTAATACCTTCTCTGATATTTAAAAAGCATTGTGAATTTAACTGAGCTGATATATTTCCATTTCACAGATGATAAATTAAAACTCAAAGAGAGAATTAATATTTGCTCAAAGCTATTAAGTGACTGAAACTGAGGTGAGTGACTAAAAAGAATTCGATAGTTGAAAGTCTTGGCTAAGCATTTCATTTTAAATTACAGTCCAAATTTTAATCTTGAAGTATTTTGGTATTATACACTTCTAAAATTATCTAGTTCTTTTCTCTAAGTTAATTAATGTCATTCTCAAATCCCAAATTCATGATCTTTTGCTTCTGAAGAGCAGTATGTTTATAGGTTTGGAAAAATAAAAAAGCACTTCAGCTTCAATGAAAGCCACATAACTGTTATTTATTCCAGTTAACACCAAACATAAATTTTCTCATCATGTGCTTCAACTCCAACATATAAAGTCCTCAAAGTACAATTTTTCTTACTAGGGTGCTATATTCATGAGACTGAGATTTTTGCCTGATTTCACTGGAGCACGAATCTGTCATCTGTTCTTTAAGCTTATTTCTTTTTGGTCTTTTGAATAGCAAATGCAGTTAAATGTAGCAATGACTCTCCTTAAATAAGACACACTGAAGATTTTATGGATCTTTAGCAGAACACAGCAATCCCTTTATGTTGATTTTTTTTTCCCGTAAGTAAAACAGGCTTTTTTTTTCTAGTGCAGGAGTTTATCGATCACAGAGGTCTTTCAACAGGCTGGCTCTGTGTTGTTAAAGTAAAACGATACCAGATCATTCTGCCAGCATTCATTTATCCAAATACCACACCTCAATTATGGATCGGTGTATTAGAGAATTTATGTAAAACTCTAACTCAGATTTTGAGTTTCATGAGGGAATGGTCTTTCTTCTCTCATTTTGCAAACCTCTCATGGTTTCCCATGACCCTGATGATCAAAATATAGAATTGATTTTCCAGATACCGAGGAAAAGAAGCTTAAGGTGTAGATTATTTCCCCAAATAATTTTATTATGTCTTATGAATTGTAAAATACTTAACTCTTACTTATATTTATCTTACAGATTAAAATAACAATTGCAATTTATTGGAGCCCCTACTAAACACTGGGACCTGTACTGTGGAATTTGTATACATTATGCTATTGAATATTCATGACAACACTATAGAGTCAATGTTACTATTTTCATTTTAGAGTTAAGGAAACAAAAGTTCAGAAAGGATAAATAAATGTGCCCAAATCACATAGCTAGTAAGAGTTACTATTGGGATTCAAATCTATTCAGTGTTCAAAGGCAGTGTGCACTTAATCAGCTTGCCTGCAAAATTGAGTCTATGCAGTATATTCATGCTTACTGCATCTTATGTATGTCATTTTAAAGGACATTTAATTCAGATAAGACAAAATTATTACATTCAATCTTTTGACATCTTTCCACTTAGTGCGATACATTTGAATGTAGTGTTGCTTCCTGTAATATTTAAGCATGCTATTTTACTATATCCAGAGACTTCAGGCAATTGAGAACAGAGCTGATACTCTTCATATTAATCTCAGACATCACTGGCAAAGGAAAGCATCAATTCCCTCCATACCATGTAGTAAATGAAAACTGTTTATAGTATTGTTTAGTCTCACCAAGTTTATTCCTAGACATTAGTCTTCAAAGCTATTGTGAAATTGAATTCTGATAGTGTAATTTGAATAACAGGTGTGCATGCTTATATAAATTTTATGTACATTGTAGGGTATTCTTTTTTTCCTCCAAGAAAATAAATCTTTTTAGATTCCTCATGGGTAAATATTCAATAAATTGGTTGTTTGTTCTGAGTTATCATGGTTTACATGAAGAAAAACTTTATTTTCATCGTTTGGAGGAAAAGGGTAAGTTTGGGAGAGGCTAAAAGATCAGATAATAAGAATATATTATCTACAAAAGGTAAGGTTAAATAACTATTAACTTGCTAAAGATTAATTCAGCTATGCATCTATTAATTTTCTAAGATAAATTCAACATACCTCTACATACAACTGCATGTGTGTGTGCACACACACACACAGAGGCATCAAGGCTTAATAGGAGTGCTATGTGTATAAGCAAGTTGATTTCTTCTCAACTATTTCTTTAAGGTACAAATTCAAAATTAAAAATTTATTTGAACTAATCAGAAATGTTAATTTCAATGATGACTAACCTATCCACACAGACTTTTAATTTCTTAGCTTTTTAAATTTGGATTACTGTATTTTTATTGCATATCTAGAAATGAAGAAATTAAAGAGAAGTCATTTACTACACCTATGAGAGCTAATAAGAAACATTAAAAAGAAAATCAATGGACCAATTATTTTATCCAGTGTACTTCTCCATAATTATTCATCTAAACCATGAAGATAAGAAACTAAATAAATTATATAAACAATAAATAAGATAAATGATCAGAAATTTAGAATATTTTGGTGGGTTACATCAGCAAGATGGTGGAATAGGAAGCCCCAGTAGACTTTAAGTCAAAAACTGTCACAAGAGAAAAAGAAAGATATCATATAATGATAAAGTGATCAAAACATTCACACAAATAAATGGAAAGACAACCAATGTTCATGAGTTGGAAGGATTAGTATTATTAAAATGCCCATTCTAGCCAAAGTGACTTATAGATTCAATGTAATTTCTATCAAAACCCCAATGAGATTCTTTACAGAAACAGAAAAAAATAATTCTAAACTTCATATGGAATCACAAAAGATACTGAATAGCTAAAATCATCTTGAAAAAGAAGAACAAAGCTGAGGGTATCACATTTCCTGATATCACACTCCTGACTTCAAAATATATTATAAAGCTATAGTAATTAAAACAGTATGGTACTCACATAAAAACAGACATATGTAGATCGATGAAACAGAATAGAGTCCAGAAATAAATTCATGCATCTACAGTCAACCGATCTTTGACGAGCGTGCCAGGAACATACAATCAATAGGGAAAAGACAATCTCTTCAATAAATGGTTTTGGAAAAAACTGGATATCTACATACAAGAGAAAGACATTGAACTCTCATTTCACACCATACACAAAAATCAACTTAAAATGAATTAAAGACTTCAACCTAAGACCAATGTGAAACCATAAAACTACTAGAAGAAAACACAGGAAAAAAGCTTCTTGACATTGGTCTTTGCAATGATGTTTTTGGATATAACACTAAAAGCAGAGGCAACAAGGGGTAATTAGATGAGAAAGATAAGGAAAGAGAGGAGGATCTGCTATTGTACTGCTTCTCTACCATATTTTTCTGCCCTATATTCTCAACATTTCACAACTCATGTATAAAAGTGGGAGTATACCAAGACGCTACTCCTCTCCAGAGTTTCACTTCATGCCTTTTTGTCTGTGTTTTCAATGAACTTTATATTTTGCCTGATTGTATTTTTATCACAATACATTATCATTATTTATTTGAATATTTTCTCCTCTGGTAGACTGATTGGTAGTAGGAAGCACGTTCTATTCATTAATCCCCATTAGAGATGCATCTAGTGAGTGCTCAAAAATGAATAAATGAGTGAGTTCTATGGGCATGGAGCTTATCCTGTGGTTATGTACTGATTGCATTGTTCATAGGAAATGCATAATAGTCACCATGATTTTAAAAGCGATATGTATCATTTATGAAGATGTTATTATATGACTGACTCTACTAATTTCTTTTCATATATTATTTTATTTAATTCTCACAACCCTGTAAAGTATATTGTATTATTTCCACCCATCCTTTTCTCCTTCTACTCCTTAATTTTTCAAATACAAAAACTTAGAATTAAAAAGTAAAGTGATTTCCTTCCAGTACCAAATTAGAGTCAAAGTCAAGATTCTGAAATATTTTTCAGTATTCTATGTGTCTGAGTGTAATATAATTCACATAAGAAATATATAGATAGGAAGCAGTGTATGCGGCTAGAGACTTCATTGTTGAACATCATCTGTAGTTTGTTGATCTGAGAGCCTTCTTCCCTGGGGATGGGTTTGCTAGATGTCTGAGGGCTAAAGGTGATTGTGGTGCTTTTGATATACCTCTCACTTAATTACTCTGTTTTTGTTTTTAACTGAACCATACACCTTTATGAAACCACTTTTCTCATGATTCTTCAGCTTTTTCCTAAGAAGCACTTTAAAACTTGTGTCACGTAGCCTGTCTTGTAGTATTTAGCTCAGAGACCTTGCAAACCAACACAATCACTTGTTGTGACTAAGGAAGAGGGGAAAGTCAGTCTGAAGAGCAGAATCTCTGCCAATCACTGAGAAATAAGTCTGAACTTATGAATTATTTTCTTCTTCTCTGGTTCAGATGGGAAACTCCAGTTGAACCTGTAATTCACTTATACTCAGATTCAAAAAGAATCCAGTATGTCTTAATCAATGAATATTTTCCCCTGATATAAGCAGAAATCCAAGTACTTACTCTTGTTCAAAGATTCCAGATCTCTCCTCCCTTGTCATTGAAGTTAGAGTATTCAAAACTTGCCATGGCCCATCATGCAGTGATTGCCACAGGATATGGCAGATCTTGAAGGTACCAAGAAGAGAATCTCTTTCCTCTCAGAATAGCTCACCAAAAACTAACTTCACTTCCCAATGTTACAACCGTGTAGATTCACTCACTTTATCACTTCACAGGGCACAAGCCTATCAGGAGAATGATTAGTTTACAACAGATTGTAGGGCTGATGACATTAGGGTCCCATCCTATAGGCCTGATGGGCAGAGCATCAGATAATCTAACAAAGTTTATTCTGGAGCCATAAGATTTGATGTTGTTTGCCTTATTGAGGTTTAGACATGTCATACCTTCTTAAAAATTTCTACCTTTTGAAATGGGAATGTCTGTCCTATGCCTGCCCCACCATTGTATTTTGGAAGCACATAACTTGTTTAATTTCAAAGATTAAGAGCTGGAGAGGAATTTGTCTCATGATGAATTGTAACTTAAGTCTCACCTATATCTGATTAGATGATGTTTAGTTGATATCTCAACTTTGGACTTTAGACACTTGAGTGGATGCTGGAATGAGTTAAGACTTTTGCTGCCATTAGGATGGAATGTATTTTGCATGTTGAAATCCTAATGCCCAATGTGATGATATTAGGAGGTGGGGCCTTTGGGAGGTAATTAGGAGATTAATGTCCCTATAAAAGAGGCCCAAAAGAACTCCCTTGCTCCTTCCACCAGGTGAGGACACAGTGAGAAACCTGTGACCCAGAAAAGGGACCTCAACCAACCATGCTGGCACCTTGACCTTGGGCTTCCAGGCCCCAGATCGGTGAGAAATATATTTCTATTGTTTATAAGCTACCCTGTCTCTGGTATTTTGTTATAGCTGCCTGAATTAAGACAGACCCCATATCTTCTCCCTACTAATCTAAGAACTTATGTCCCATAGTTCTAGAGAGATGAAGCTACAGTGAAAAAATAAATGACTAAAATCTAAGTAAAACTATAAGAGTTCAAAGAAGTGCTATCTTGGGCCTGAAAGAGTGAATATAGCATAATGTGGGGATGGGGAGAAGAGTTTTTTTTTCCCCTAAACCCACAGAAAAAGGCAAAGATGCTATGTTGTAGTCAGAATTGCATATGAAAACACAACAAGATGCTCTCTTATATTACCCACTGGGCCAAGAAGTCCCAAGCAAGTGTGACATGTGACTTCTCAAATGTGATCTTGCTGCCTCATTACCTTTTTCACTTCTACAGCTACTGGCACTAATTATTCTTATGGATTTCCTTATCTTTCTGCAAGGGAGTTTGAATGCCTTTATGAATATCATAATTGCTACATCATCCTCTCCAACCCCAGACCCAGGAGACACAGGATACACTACAATAATAGGCTATTTATTCAACTCAAGACATGTGACTGTCAGTTCCATAAAAGGCATTGAGTGGAGTTCTGCTGGAAGGGGGTTTGGAGATTCTTGAGTGTCTAAAGGAGTGGGCTACAAATTCAGCACACACTCAGCTCATCTGATTTCATAATGATGGCAATGAAATTAAGATTATGAATTTATTTCTCATTGATTATGTACTAAATATGGATTTTATATTTAATCATAGCCATTTTTTCCATAAATGTATGTCCTTGGTCCCACAGGGTAATAGAAACATATGGAAGACTGAAAGAGGTTGAGTTTTGAAGTCAGCCTGCATTAGATCCTGACCTTTCCCCTTATGTTTTTCATCTTAGGCAACTTATTAACATCTCTGAATGTGTTTCCTTGTGCATTGTAAGTCAGTTACATCTTCACGTGTGTTTTTAGTCAAAACTCAGATAATTTTAATTTAAGCAAGTGATAAATTCTGAAAAAATTAAGAATAGCAGAAAAAGATCTTCGTCTACTGCATGAATATCTATCATGTTTTGGCCACTCACAATTCAACCCCTTTTTATATTTAGGAAATAACCATCTCATGAGGTGAAGTCTGTTTCCCACTAAAGAAGCAGAAAATATCAGGTACTCACTTTCCTGGGCTCTCTTGAAACAAAGGCTCAAAAATAAAATCCAGGCTCCTCCAATCACATGCATTGCAAAATTTGAATCAAAAGTTAGTGATATAAAAAACCAAAACAATGTAGTCTGTTCTTCAAAGAGTGACATTAGTGTTCGCAACTATACGCAAGTTCCAGAGGCAGCTCCGTAGATCAGTGTTGATGGTGTCTGCCATCTTGTGCCTATGCCCAGGGTAATAATGTGATGTCTTCCCTGAAAATTATTACAGCAGTTGCAACATCTTAAAGATTTACTAAATGATTAGGAGATAAATCATAATTTATGTCTAAGTGAAGGTTCCTCTTATCTGCTTTGGAGAGGCTGATCAATCCCTTTATTGACATTTTCTCCCCCCAAAAAAAACCCATAGATATTTATTTCATGATGCATTAGAGAAATAGACACTGAATGGGATAGTTCATGATTGCTTTAAAAGGAAAAAGCTAGCTTAAAGAAAAAGAATGTCTTTTGCTTTATTTTTATGTGGATCTACTCCCAAGTTCTTTCAAATTTTGGGGAAAGTTCATTTCAGAGGTTTTTGTTTTGTTTTGTTTTGTTTTGTTTGGCCACGCCACACAGCACTCAGGAATCTCAGTTCCCAGACCAGGGATGGAAACCGCGCGCCCTGCATTGGAACCGCTGACCGCCAGGGAAGTCCCCAAGGGTGGAGTTCATTTCAGTATGGCAGTAGAACTGAGGTCCCTGTTTTGTTTTGTTTTGTTTTTTAATTTATTTATTTATTTATTTTTGGCTGTATTGATTGGGTCTTCATTGCTGCACGCAGGCTTTCTCTAGTTGCTTCAAGCGGGGCCACTCTTCGTTGTGGTGCGTGGGCTTCTCATTGCAGTGGCTTCTCTTGTCGCGGAGCACGGGCTCTAGGCGTGCGGGCTTCAGTAGTTGCAGCAGGCAGGCTCAGTAGTTGTGGCCCGTGGGCTTAGTTGCTGCTCAGCATGTGGGCTCTTCCCGGACCAGGGCTCTAACCCGTGTCCCATGCATTGGCAGGTGGATTCTTAACCACTGTGCCACCAAGGAAGTCCCAGTCCCTGGTTTTTTTTTGTTGTTTTTCGGTTTTGGGTTTTTTTTGGTAGCTCTCAGCTAGGGGCTTCCCTCATGTCCTAGAGGCCTCCGCAGTTTTCTGCCAAGTGATCCTCTCCATGAATAGTTCACAACATGACCATTTGCTTATTCAAGGCCAGTGGGAGAATTTTCTCTCCTCCACTAAGGTGGAGTCATATAATGAAATTATGGAAGTGACATTCCATCACCTCTGCCATATTCTGTTTACTGGTAGTAAGTCACAAATACTGACCTCCTTCAAGGAGTGGGGAATACACACGCACATGACTGATGATGGGGGTGACTCATTAGGGTTCAACTTAGGATATGTCTGCCTCAGAAGTGACAACTATCATCTCTGCAGCTGTTTCTTTCATCGTATTTGGGATGCTGTATAAGGCAGGAGTGATGGCAGCAGCAGCAGAGCTGAGACATACACATGAAGGAGATAAATCATGGCATGATATTTTTCTGCAGGTTCCTGGATCACGGCAGGTGAAGGGTGAACAACGCATGTGGAATCAGATGATCGAAAGGCAGATGTAAAGCTTATCTTGTGAGGGCCACTCAGCCTTGAGGAGCCTATGTACACATGGGCCATGGTAATAAATGTTAAAAAAGAAGAAGGATTTAGCTGGAAACTATTGTAATTGCACTACAGAAGGTGTTACCGATTTGCTGGGATATCTGCTAATTGAAAGACTTCGGGTTAGACATCTAGAACAGAATTTACCACAGTGCTAAAAGTCCGCAATCCACATCTGTGCCCGTAACAGTTTGCGATTGCCTGTGTGATCAGAATAGGTTGGGTTGGAATAATCCCCACAAAGCAGAAACTTCTATGTGATTTGTTTTCACTCTTTTGTCATAACATCTGTTATAGAAAAGAATCTTGAACCTGAGTCGCCATGTTTATTTCATTCTTAACAGGTGCATTTGAAAAATCTCAGTATATAATGATCAAGGCAAAGTTAGTATCAACTGAGTATTAAGACAGATAATTATAGCAGTAGAAATAGTATACAGGAAAATATATTGAACTTTTTTTCCACCAGACTGGGTGAAATAGCTATTAATACAATATTCACCATTTATCCTTAAAATGTTGACCTCCTGTGAGCTAAATACCTTGAATCTCATGTATTATATCTAATGGTTAATAACTAAAGTGAAACTCTATGTAATTTTCCCAGGGTTATGCAACCAGGAGGATGTAAAACTGGTCTTCAAATCCGGATCTGTCTGACAAACCAGTGTTTGCCAGTATACCTATTATACTTTGGACCAGCAAAAAATAGATGTTTTATTCTGAGAATGCTAGATGCAAGGGGGAAGAAAAGGGAGAAGAATTATAACAAAGAAGAATTAAAAGTCTTGTCCTGATAAGGGCAAAGTAAGAACGGGACAGAGGGCTGAAAAAATGTTGTTTCCATAGCACAGGAAATAACAGTTAAAAAAAGGTTGAGCTGAATAGAGGGAAAATGTAAACTAAGGTAAATTAAAATTGTAACTTCTTTGCTTCTGAATCTTAATATTAGCAGGGTCAATAAAGAAAACACTTATTATTACATAGAGTATTATAGATTTTCCTCAATCAAGTTAAATTATAAAAGTATCTAAAATAATATTAATTTATTTAATTTATTTACTAAACTTCTAATACCTGTGCGAGACAATATGTTAAACTCTAGATAAAATGATATAAGGACAATTCCTGTCCTCAAGTGACTTACAGTCTAATGAGTGGAATGGGAAATACAGTTATGTCTATGTAAGCAAATAAATGAGGTTGCAAATAATTACAGCTTCTTTTTCACCATTAGCTTCAATATCAGCCTGGAGTTTAGGCAATATTGTCTTTTGGTTTGATGAAGAGGAGGTATATACTCCATTTCAGCTTTTATTGGAATGTCTGTCTGTGGTTTACAGATAATTTCTCACTGACAATATAGTAATATTTACAAAGGTTTTCTGATGATTAATGTTAACTCTTTGGAAATGCATAGGTTGTGCATTAGGATTATAAGAAATATAAACCACAATAATTTAAACAAATAATTTAATGGAGTTCTTCTAGTAATTGTGTATTTACATAAAACAATTGGGTATCCAAATGACAAATAGGCATTGAACAAAAATTTGGATAGGTCTTTGCTTAGTGGATTTAAAAGTACCATTAGTTCATTATTCACAGGAACAGTGAGAAAGGCACGTGCTTCTGACTGGGACCTGGTTCCAGCATCTGTCATGTTAAAATTGTGACCTTGAGAAAGCTACTTATCTTTAACAGAACTAACCCTTTGTTTTAATAATTATCACATCAAATAATGTTAAGAGTTATTGTAAGGCTTAAAGATGACAAACTAAAGTATTCCCTGGCAAATACCATTCTGCTCTATGTCTCTTAGTTTGGCTTTTCTAGATTCCACATGTAAGTAATATCATACAGTATTTGTCTTTCTCTGCTTGACTTATTTCATTTAGCACGAAGCCCTCAAGGTCCATCCATGTTGTCGCAAATATCAGAATTTCCTTCTTTTTATGGCTGAATAATATTCTATTGTTTATATACCACATTTTCTTCATCCGTTTATCTGTCAGTGGACACTAAGGTTGTTTCCATGTCTTGGGAAGAGTGGTACCTGGAGAGACATGGAGGCTCTAAACCCTTTCACCATAACTTGCCCTAGGCATCTCCTCCATCTGGCTGTTCTTGAGCTATATCTTTTTAACATAAACTGGTACTCTAGTAAGTAAAATGTTTCTCTGAGTTTTGTGAGTGGCTCTTGAAAATTAATCAAACCCAAGGAGGGGGTCATTGGAACTTCTGATCTATAGCTGATTGGTCAGAAGGACAGGTGACAACCTTGACTTATGGCTGAAGTGGGGGCAGTCTTGTGGAACTGAGCCTTTAGCCTGTGGGATCTCAAGCTATCTCCAGGTAGATAGTATCAGAATTGAGCTGAATTATAGGAGGACACCCAGGGAGTGTCCAAGAATTGCTTGCTGGTATGGAAAGAACCTCCACACATTGGAATAGGGAACAGATTAGCCACTAAAGTGAAGAAAATATAACACAGGATTATAAAACTTTAATTATCAAGCAGAGAATAAAAAGCTCTGATTACTTTTGAATACAAAAATTTTACAAATTGCTTATTGTCTTTGGGTCTATGAATAGCACTGTAAAAATTCCAGAACATTAATGAAAACTAAGTGGGGAGATTTCTACTTTCCCCCAAACCAGAACCCTTGTGAGGTTTGAGGCTTGGCAATTCCATGCTCCTAGTAGGTGACTTCCTTGAAGCTCCCTTGGTAATCATTCATTTCTTCTCTTTCGTAGATCCATTGGCTTGAAGGAACTCCATTCATCTCTCTCCTACTAACAACTGGGAAATTGTTATGAATTGTAAGGCATTCTCTTTTCTTACTCCTCCCTCCCACTGCAGCTTTTAAGTCACAATAAAGAAACTTCCAGACATTATGCTATCTTAAAAACCCTATTTTTTATAGCCATATTTCTCCTCCCTTTCACTGGAATGCTTGAAGACCTTTATCATTTTTGTCTTGCCCATAATCATTTCCTTTTC
Source organism: Balaenoptera borealis (assembly GCF_965194805.1). NCBI lineage: Eukaryota > Metazoa > Chordata > Mammalia > Artiodactyla > Balaenopteridae > Balaenoptera > Balaenoptera borealis. The sequence continues at coordinate 34,257,103 of NC_138868.1, forward strand.
TATAGTTTTTATGATTTCTTTCTTTTTTACAAGTGAACTATTTTATAGCCACTTAAATATCTTTTATACTAAATTATCAGCCACAAGAATACATTATTTTATCTGAGACTTACCAAATAAAATAAATGTATTCGATTCAATATAAATGGAAAGTAACTATCCTTTTGCAAATGTACTCTGACAAAATAAGGAGACAATTCTCAAAGTTGCCATATATTTTCTTCTTTCTGTCTGAAAATAGGATGACAATATTGTGCTGAAATCCATAGGTTTTTCCTCTGTAAGCTCCAAAATGAGGAAAATCTGTATAATATTTTCAATGTAGTCGCGCCAACCTGGACTCTTATATGATTAGCAATTAATCCATATATTTAGGGGCTGGATGGCACTTCATCACTTCTCCTCACTACCAACCTTGTTAGCTAAGGACACCACATTGTGCCTGGTACATGATTGGTGCCGAACAAATATTTGTTGTTGTGGCCTATGAACAACAAAATGGAGTAACTTAAGTCAAAGGAATCTAAAATGAAGCTGGGAGGCCATTAGGGAAGTGAAAACTACACAAGTCCACACCTTGACACAATATAAACTTTTGACCCAGCCATTCTGAGACCACCTGGAACTTGTTTTCTTTATTCCCTAGAGACTGCAGCTTAGCAAAAAATCTGCTACTGACAGGTGACTGGATGCCTGCGGGCACCAATGGTAGTTCTGTAAAAATAACCTATAAAACTTCTCTGGAATGCCTTTGTTGCCTTTATAACCCCCACCATTTTCTATTTCCCTCAGGGCACATTTGAGTTGCTACTTGCATTAGTACCTCCTGAATTGCAATCTTACAACCCCAAAAAAACTCTTTTTCATTATTTGCAGCCTTCTGCATTTCTTGGTCAACTTTGTACACATGGCTTTAGGTCACTCCCTGCCAAACTGTCAACCTAGGACATTTTCTAGGACATTTTCATTGTATGTAAGAGATGAGATAATTTCTAAACTATTTGCTCTGTATCAAACCGAATTACAAATTACAAACTCTTTTCTGATCAGCTTTCTGGCCACTAGTAAGACTGGATGGGAATATTTCCCTCTAGGAGCTTGAGATCTCAATAAAAAGGAAAGAAAATAACCTGTGTATTGTTAACCAAATGAGATTTATACAACAGGACATTCTTGTAAAGAGGAAAGTGAAAGGAATTTCAGAAACATGAGCAAAATCAGGGGATATATTTTAGGGTAGTGATGAGAAATAAGTGAATCAGCTTGGTTAGAATAGGTTCCTCAAATGCAATTTTGTAAAATAAAGATGGAAAGTATATATGAGTGTCAGACTGAGGATAGGTTTACATGCAAGGATAAGGAGATCTGATTGTGTTCACTAGGCAAATATAAATTAATAAAGGTTGTTTCAATTCATAAAATTCTTTTAAAACGGAAGAAACATAATTACATTGATTTTGGAAGTAGACCATTTATTTTCTGAATTCAGTAATGTTGAGAGCAGGGTAGAAAGTTAGAAAGCCATCATGTCCAGCTATCAAGAAAAAATTGCAAGGCATACCAAAAGGCAAAGAACACAACTTGAAGAGACAAAGCAAGCATCAGAACCAGATATGGCAGGGATGTTGAAGAATACCAATCTCACCAATTTTGTATAAGAAATTCTAAATACGATGATTATATGCTCATTTATAATACTTCAAAATATTGAGTTGTGTATGAGTAGAATTATGTGATTTTATTTTCTTTATTGCATTCTATTATGAAAGTATATTTCTTTTACAATGAGAAAAAACCATAATGTAGTATAATAGCCTAATAAAAAACTTGTTGACATTAAAAAAGAATAGCTATGTCAATAAAATTACTATTTTATTAACTACTATAAAATTGTATTTGCAATTTTTAACACATTAACAAACTCACTAAGATCCTCAAAACTAATAAATATAGAATGAAAAATTGTAAGCGTAATTTCACTTTATGATACTTAAAACAAGTAAAAAATATACTAAAGCTACTTATAGACTGACCATTCCACTAACAGTATAAAGAGGATAAAATGCCGGTATTTTTACTAAGATGTTCTACTAAAGGAGAGAGGAATTTTTGCTAAATAGAAAATTATCCCTTTGTGAGCTATTATGAACATTATTTGTTTAGACAAATAAATTTTTATAAGACTGATTAATCATTACCAGATATTTTTGCATTTTGGCGGGGGTTCCTTCACCAGAACTTACCTTGAAAAACATAATATAGGCCAAAGATAATTTTTAATTATAATACAAAATGAGAAACATTGTAAATTATTCAAAAAGGAAAAGACAAAAATGTTGTGTTCACTGACAACCTCTGCTTTTCTAAAAATCTTCTCCTGGCTTTTCAACTGTATTTTTGATATATCAGTTTATATAGGAGACTTTCTTTAGGATTGCTTGAATATCATAACAATGTGACAGAATCCCTTCCTTTGGAAAGATTAAAACATGAGAGAAGTTTTTCTTAAAACCCTGTAAAACAACAAAATAATTACATGATTTTAATGTAGAAACTTCACAACAAACTAGCTGGGAACCTAAAAGTTTGGTTTCCAAGAAATCTATTTTTTAAATCACATTTTAGTTAAATACTACATCTCCATACACAGTTATAGTTTTCATGGACTGGTGACTAAACTTAGAAGTAGCTCATTCTTGTCAAAATTGCAGTAAAGCCACAGCAGTCTTAGTAATACTCTAATGGGGAAACAAAGAAAATTCCATTTTAATAGACATTTTATTACTGTGTATTGGTTTGTAGAGTTAGGTTCTGCATTCTCTTACATTCAAAGATTTTCTGATGATCACCTCTGATGATGCTCATTAGTTTATTTTATTCAGTTGTGTATTCATTCACTCAATGAACATTTACTTTAATTGAAGAACTTTTTAAAAAGTTAACGAGTTGGTTATTTAAAACAAAAAAAAATCTATATGAGGATTTTCATAAAACCCAAAAGACCACTTCTACTAACTCAGAAACTTTTTCACTGATAAACCACCTAAATTCACAAATCTTATTATAGGTTGTTTTGTTGCCCACTAATAATTCCTCACTCCACCTGCTCCAGCTAGTGAAAGCCTATTGAAGTAAAGAATTTACTTTACACTGTCATGTTTCATTATTGTTAAAAAACAAACAAAAAACACTGCAAGTGTTCATTTTTTAGATTTAGCTTCATGCTGAGTTTTAAAATCCAGAAAAAAAGAGAAATGCTCACAAAAACCTAAAACAGCCAGGAGGGCAATTATAGCAGCACATGATTTGCCTCACCCGTAATTTTGGAGGTGTTTTACCTACCTCCCATGTGTCAAATATATGATTTATTTCTATTGATTTTGCTTTTCCCATTCTGTAAGCTCACTCTTCTTTGAGGTGCTTTTTTTTTTCTTTATGATTTGTGTTTTCCTGTGTGGCATGCAATACCCATGTGTATTGGTTAGCTATTTACACTAGCACTAGGTAATGAGCGACCCCCCCAAACTCAGTGACTTAATATTAACTATAATTTGTACTCACATATTTGTTTGCTGGGGCAACTCAATCTTAGAATCAGGGTTGCTCTTTTCTCTGCAGGTTTGCATGAGGATTGGATGATTTTGGATGGGCTAAAGTTGGAGGCTCTGTTTCAATTTTCAGATTGATGACTAGGTTAGAAGGTGCTGCCTCACACGACTGTCATTCTCTTGGCTCCCACAGGCTATCCATGGCATGCTCTTCAGTGCAATGGAAGAAGCATAAGAGGGTAAGTGGAAATATGCAAGGCCTCTTAAAGACCTAGGCTCAGAATTAGCACCTTGTTACTTCTGCCTCTTTCCATTGTCCAAAGTAAATCTTACGGTCACACCCAAAATTAAGAGCATTGAATGTTCTCTCTTGAAGCTTTTTAAAAGGTAAAATGTTACTATAACGTAAATTACCTGAGATAGAAATAGCCCTGTGTGTGCACAATTTTATAAATCATTTGTAATTGCTTTAAATTGAAGTGCCAAAGCTGAACAATTATAAAAAGGTGGGTTTTTTTATTATTGAAAATAAAATAAAGCAGCATTACAGGAGATTGTGAGAAGAGGAAATTTTCCTCTTCTCACAATTTTCTCTTAATTTTCTCATTCTATTACAATTATTCTCACACATTATTATTTTTCTGCTTTTTAAACCATATTGTGAACATTTCTTCTGTATCATAAGGACATAAGGGACATCACCATGTTATAAACCATATGCTTATATCATACCAACATCTCCCTTTTATTGGGCATTTATTTTGTTTTCTATTGATATGCTAATTGCTAGACATTATAGATTGCTAGATCCATCTATCTATCATCTATCTATCTATCATCTATCTATCTTTAACGTTTATGTTATTACAGATAACCTTTTAATAAAATATTGGTCATTCCTTGTTTTTATTGTTTATTTATATATGTTGAATTCTTAGAATTGGAATTACAAGGGTCAGGAGTATGAATACCTTTGTTGCTCCAGCTGTGTATTGACATATTGTTTTCCAAAACAATTGCATCAACTTACAAAAGTAAATTTAATCTATTGGGTGGGCCAAAAAGTGCCTTCGGTTTTTTAAGTAAAAATAAAAGACACATTTTTCATTTTCACCAAGAACTTTATTGAACAGTGTATTCAACCTTTTGTTCCACTACCTTCTGCCATTTTTCAGGCAACTTCATAATTCCATCTTCCAAAGATTTTCATCTTTTTGAGCAAAGAACTGTTCCAGGTGCCTTTTACAATCTTCCAGGGAATTGGAATTTTTTCCATTAAGAGAATTTTGTAAAGACCAAAATAAATGGAAATCTGAAGGTGCAATGTCTGGTGAATACGGCAGAGGAATCAGAACTCCCCAGCCAAGCTGTAACAGTTTTTGCCTGGTCATCAAAGAAACATGCGGTCTTGTGTAATCCTGATGGAAGATTATACATTTTCTTTTGACTAATTCCAGACGCTTTTCATCAAGTTCTGCTTTCAGTTGGTCCAATTGGGAGCAGTACTTGTTGGAATTAATTGTTTCATTTTCCGGAAGGAGCTCATAATAGAGGACTCCCTTCCAATCCCACCATATACACAACTTCACCTTCTTTGGATGAAGACCAGCCTTTGGTGTGGTTGGTGGTGGTTCATTTCATTTGCCCCATGATCTCTTCCATTCCACATTGTTGTACAGTATCCACTTTTCATCGCCTGTCACAATTTGTTTTAAAAATGGAATGTTTTCATTACGTTTCAGTAGAGAATCGCATGTGGAAATATGGTCAAGAAGGTTTTTTCTGCTTAACGTATGTGGAACTGAAACATCAAAGCAATTCACATAACTAAGCTGGTGTAAATGATTTTCAAAGCATGATTTGGATATTTTGAGTATGTCAGCTATCTCCTGTGTGGTATAACGTGGATTGTTCTCAATTATTGTTTGTTTTGATTTGATCGCTATCAACTTCTACTGGCCTACCTGACTGTGGAGCATCGTCCAGCAAGAAATCTCCAGCACGAAACTTTGCAAACCACTTTTGACACATTCGATCAGTCACAGCACCTTCTCCATACACTGCACAAATCTTTCTGTGCATTTCAGTTGCATTTTTACCTTTCTTGAAATAATAAAGCATAATATGCCAAAAATGTTGCTTTTTTTCTCCCATCTTCAATATTAAAATGGCTACACAAAAATTCACCAATTTTGATGTCTTTTTTTTAAATGCACGCTGATATGACAGCTGTTACTTACAATCTAACAAAATTGTTTTGAATGAAGTTAAAGACAACTAAGTGCTACTAGAGCCATCTTACGGGAAAAAAAAGGAACGAACATTTTGGCCAACCAATATATTGAGATGTCAATGAATTTACACAAACTCATGTGGCTATCTTGACCACTGTCAATAATATAAAAGTTTTTAAATCTCTTTTTGTACCTGAATGTTAACAACATTGTTTGCTTTAAATAAAGATGTTTTAATATTTAAATGTTTAATAACATTTAATAATGTTTAATTTCTACAGGAATGAAGAATAAAGATTTGGAGTCTTGAAGCAGGTATGCAATATCTTATTTCTTTTTGTTTTTTATGTGGATTGATTCACAAGTTCGGGGGGAAAATCCCTTTTCTAACTAGATGTACTTCCAATAAATTACTGCCACATATGTTATCATGAATATTCTCTATTATCTTTCAGTAAATTTACTATAAAATATTTATTTAAGAAATATTTGTTTTAAATAGGCAGGCTCTCTAAATGCAGACGACAGATAAATGAACATCTCCTTTGCCAGACAATAAAATCCTTTGTGTTGGTGTTCTGTATTCACACTGTTGTTTCAGAATGCCTCTAAATAGAATGGTTTGTATGGAGTATTGGATCAAAAGCTGTTTTAAAGGAGTTCAAGAGAGAGAACTGGAAAAGAGGAGGTGGGGAATGTAAGACAGAAAGCTCTTTCTAGACATATAACTACAATGGAGGGCAGAAAAGATAGTAACTGGAAAGTGTCAGAGAACTTTTTTTTTAATATAAAAGACATGGAAGTGAATAGATATGACATGGATAAGGAATGATGATCCAAGGAACAGATGGAACAACTGAAGAAGCAATGTTTTCCTGAAGAGAAAACAGGATGGTGGATGGTGGGTGCTGGGGAAACTGGACAGCTACATGTCAAAGAATGAAATTAGAACACTCCCTAACACCATACACAAAAATAAACTCAAAATGGATTAAAGACCTAAATGTAAGGCCAAATGCTATAAAACTCTTAGAGGAAAACATAGGCAGAACACTCTATGACATAAATCACAGCAAGATCCTTTTTGACCCACCTCCTAGAGAAATGGAAATAAAAACAAAAATAAACAAATGGGACCTAATGAAACTTAAAAGCTTTTGCATAGCAAAGGAAACCATAAACAAGACGAAAAGGCACCCCTCAGAATGGGAGAAAATATTTGCCAGTGAAGCAACTGACAAAGGATTAATCTCCAAAATTTACAAGCAGCTCATGCAGCTCAATAACAAAAACACAAACAACCCAATCCAAAAATGGGCAGAAGACCTAAATAGACATTTCTCCAAAGAAGATATACAGATTGCCAACAAACACGTGAAAGAATGCTCAACATCACTAATCATTAGAGAAACGCAAATCAAAACTACAATGAGGTGTCACCTCACACCAGTCAGAACGGCCATCATCAAAAAATCTACAAACAACAAATGCTGGAGAGGGTGTGGAGAAAAGGGAACCCTCTTGTGCTGTTGGTTGGAATGTAAATGGATACAGCCACTATGGAGAACAGTATGGAGGTTCCTTAACAAAATAAAAATAGAACTACCATACAACCCAGCAGTCCCACTACTGGACATATACCCTGAGAAAACCATAATTCAAAAAGAGTCATGCACCACAATGTTCATTGCAGCTCTATTTACAATAACCAGGACATGGAAGCAACCTAAGTGTCCATCAACAGATGAATGGATAAAGAAGATGTGGCACATATATACTATGGAATATTACTCAGCCGTAAAAAGAAATGAAATTGAGTTATTTGTAGCAAGGTGGATGGACCTAGAGACTGTCATACAGAGTGAAGTAAGTCAGAAAGAGAAAAACAAATACCGTATGCTAACACATATATATGGAATCTAAAAAGAAAAAAAAAAGGTTCTAAAGAACCTAGGGGCAGGACAGGAATAAAGATGCAGACATAGAGAATGGACTTGAGGATGCGGGGAGGGGGAAGGGTAAGCTGGAACGAAGTGAGATAGTGGCATGGACACTACCAATTGTAAAATAGATAGCTAGTGGGAAGCAGCTGCAAAGCTCATGGAGATCAGCTCGGTGCTTTGTGACCACCTAGAGGGGTGAGATAGGGAGGATGGGAGGGAGACGTAAGAGGGAGGAGATATGGGGATATATGTATATGTAGAGCTGATTCACTTTGTTATAAAGCAGAAACTAACACACCATTGTAAAGCAATTATACTCCAATAAAGATGTTAAAAAAAAAAAAAAGAGTGGATGGTGGAAAATTTAATGCACTAGTGGAAGCACTAGATCTCAAGAGATCGAGAATCTTTGTGGATTGGAGGGAGGGTGTGATGCGGTAGATGGTGCAGTGGTGGAAAGGAGAGACAATTGTGTAACTCAGAATTGTTCCTGATATTTATATTAATTTTATTTTGGCTTTCTAATTATATTTCTAATTATATTAGAAATGTCCTTTCACACCAACTTCTCCCTCTAATAAACTCCTACTTGGTCCTTTAGATTTAACTTAAGTTTTCTAAAACCTCCTGAGTTTGCTTTAGAAGGTCCCTTTACTGATTCAAATACATTCTCTGTTTACACCTAAGCAGAACTTATTACGCTGTGACTCTGGTTTGTTTTCCTCTCTTCCACTAGATTATACACTCTGTGAAGGAAGAGAACGTGTATATTTGTTGTTGTGCGCTCACTGCTCAGTACAATGCCTGGTATAGAATAGGTTTTCAATAAGTAGTTGTTAAAGGAATAAATTAATTAAATTATGAAGAAACTGATTACACTAAAATAGAATAGAATTATCTATAAAAATGAAGAACAATAGCACGATCTACCTATCTCATAGGGCTATTAAAAATATTAAATAAGTATATATTATTTAAAGTGCTTAGAGCAGTGTCTGGCACATAGTAAACATCATCTATTTGTGTTTGCTTTTATGAATAGCAGTAAATTTAAAGATAAGGGAAATTAAGGATAATTTCCATTCTTAAATTTAGATACAAGAACCCAAATACTAGACATGAGGATGTCTGAGGGTTAACTGAAGAAATAAAGGTATGAACATTAACTGTGTCTCACTACAATATATAGTCACACTCATTACTGTCAAAACATTACATATACAAATATATGAATATACAGATATATAAATGCATAGATATATAGGCATCAATATGTCCAGCCCAGATGTCACTCTGTAACCCACAATGAGAAATTTGCCTATGAAACAGTACCTTCATGAGCTGGGGCTAATATTCTGTGTCCTGTATTGTGTTTAAATAACAAAATGATTACATTAAATATATAAATTGTGAATTCAAAGGCAAGGACAGTATCTCATTACATTTGGAATCCAGCAGTTAGTGCACATTAAGATTGTTGGAATTGTAATTTAATATGACACTATTTCTGAAACGGAAATATTAATTTTGTTCTTAGTAAACTACATTTTCAAGCACATCTGAATTTATTCTTATTTATATCATTTACCATTTAAAAGTGACACCGCCAAGTGCTCAAAGATTTGTTGAAATGAGTCACTGGCAAAGAATAAGGAAATAAAAATAAGTTACAGTGTCATTAACTATTCTTTCTTCACCATGGATCCTAGCAGACTTAACTTTTGCCATCCATGTGTATTTATACCATTCCCAGGTGTAAAATTACACACTACAATAACCAGCTATTTGGGTTAATGAATGACAATTTCCTCAATTATCCTTTGAGTATCATTTATCCACCAGCAATTAAGCATTGCTGTAAATGATATTAGTTAGTTCCCAAATTGATTGATTCAGGGGAGATGCAAAGTTAGCCAAAATATCTAGAGGTTATATGAATTCTTCACTTTTCAAATGATTAACAATAATATAACTCAAATTAGAAGCATTCAGAGACCTGGAATTTTTTAGAGAGTATGCCACATTTCTACCACCATCTGTTTTCCTAAATGTTAATTGGGTAACAAAATTATTTTTACTATTTACACCACCTGTGTAGTTTTCTTTTCTTCTTGGTCAATATTTTCATAATATACAAAAGAAAAATGCATATCATCTTACACTTGTCTAAACTTCCAGATTCTGATGACAATATGAACATGCCATCTAAATAACTGTTGCATTTCCCCCTTTCTCCTACAGATGTTTGTGCTTGACCAGACAGATATTTGTTCATTTTTTTTTCTTTTTTCTTTTTGTTTGCAGTATTAAATATCAAGAAATACTCAAGCTAAAAATAGAAAGAGTTGTTTTGAGAAGATGAACTTTGAAATGTATATATTCTTACATAATACAGAAAGATGCATGATATCTCTTGTTGTAAAGACTGAGACTTAGGAAAACAAGTTATATTTCCATATCATTACAACAGGTTTTGACTTGATAGTGAAATGGGTGGGACCTTGCATTAGCAGCATGCCGGAGCCACGACTTTGGGGGAAGAAAAAGCAGAAATCTAATTAAACATTCCACTTTGACCTTCCCCTATATAACTGAGAATAATTTTCAGAGACCTAGATAGAAACAACCTTTCCATTTAGTTTCATAAAATCACAATCTTGTAATAGAAGAGCTATGAAAAATGATCAGGTAGAAGACTTATTAATGGAATATGAAAAATTTCTGAGCATTTTCTATACTAATACTTTCTTTTCTCAGAGCTTATAATTTCCCTCCACAGGATTTGGCAACTGGGTTTCTGTTCATGTGTAACTAGGGTTTCAAAGAGCATTTTTCAAAATTGAGGTATATTAACTTTTTAATGAAAATATTTTTCTTTCTTGGTTGGGAGCTCTCTACTTATTAAGAAAATTCGCCCTTGCATAAATGTCTTTTCTTTTTTATTCTCTCTGGCTATTCTTGCTATGTTTGTTTTCAGTTCTTCATAAATTCTTGCTAACCACAGAGCTTATATAATATTGATATTTTGAAGTTGTGTTCTGCTGGAAGTTGGAAGCATTTTTCAGGGTAGCTGTGTACTAATTTTTAACTGCAAGGTTTTGAGCAAGATGGATTTTCAACATGATGGAATATCTAGAAAAATTTCTGATATCTTCCATTAAAATACACTAACAAAAATTCATAGGCATGGTTGCCAAACCTCACAAATAATACTTTGAAGGCAAGTTAGTAAATGAAAACCACTGAATTAATTAATCATTAACAGCTGCACAGGCCACCCCCCAACTGTGTGGCCACTGTTCCAAAAACAGTAAACCATGATGGGCACAGAAAAAACTAATAATAATCATCTAAAATAGTGATGGTAACAGAAAAAAGTAGGGGTAGCAGAATAGTCAGTAGATCTCAGAAGTATCTCAGGTGGACTTCATTTTAGGACACCATTCTCAAAGCTACCACTGATGACTTCAAAAAATGATTCCCTCATGCATCCTTGGATACTGTCCTTGGAACTCCATCCTCAGTCTTTACAGTTCCCTTTATTCCATCATTTATTGTGACCACATACAATTTACAAAGACTCGCCCAACAGATGATAAATAAAATGCAGATGAGGGAGGACATTTTTTCCCTTCAATACAGGAATGCTAGATTCAGTGCTTGGCTATTTTCATCAATACATTTGTCCATTTAGAGTTAAAGTAGCAACTCAACATAAAGATTAGAAATGTGTATTTTCTGGAGTTAGATAAGCTCATTCCTTTTCAAAAATAAAAATATAATCTGAGGTCTGTATACCCTAATATTTGTCACAATATTTGAAACAAAATAAGCTAACAAATTGTTAAATAAAATATAGCCTATCCTATTTTAATAAGTAATCTTTCAGAACATTCTTGAAGGCCACATTCAAATTTAGAATTCTTGAGCTTCTTAGAGATCTGTGTTAGAAATGGCCACAAGAGGAAAACTGACTGCCATGCCCTGGACTGTGGACCACTAACTTTTCTTCTCCATGCTCTGTCCTGCATCAAAAAAGACCTCTTTCACACATATATAGATATCCTAGCTTGCACATCCAAATTCTATCTAAAGACCCTTATAAAGTTTCACTTATCCCCAGAGTTGTACATGCTGCCACATATTCAGACATAGACCTGAGGAAGAGGCTCAAGTAGGTTCTAGAAGCAGTAGCAAGCCCATCTGGGCTGAGAATCGTGGTTACCTGATTCTATAGTGCAGTTCAGAAGTGGAAAATTGGATGGCACGTCACTGAATCTCTTGGATTCCTTGTTCCATGAGAAGAGGCATGGTCAGGGGAGAACTAAACCAAAACCCTCTGAAGTTCAGAAACCAGGGAAGGGGGTCCCTCTTGTTTAAGTCTAAAAATGATACTGCAAAAAGCCTTGATTTAAATATTTTTACATCCTTCTAAGCCCTATATTTAAAATGGGGTGATATCTTTCCTTAAAGGTACAAAAATTGATTCCTAGGGAGGTGAACACAATTTTACTCTTTTATATATAAAGAATAGATAGATTTACAGTACATAAAAAGTATATCTGTGGTATTTGAATTTCATAGGGAGAATAGGGTAACCTGCCTGGAAAGCCCCATTGCCCTCTCACGATCGAGAAGGCATCCATTCACATAGAATCCTTGGTAAATGGTAAATGTAAGGGTGCTGGGCTTTTCACTTTATAGATACTGCAAGGGGCAGTAAGATATTAGCAGTGAAATGAAAAGGCCAGTTTAGTTTTCTCCAAAGGAGTCTTCCATCCAGCATAAAAAATCAAATGTACCATTTTATATATACCACTAGTACATTATCAATATAATTAGCAATTGTTTACAGTATTTTACGTAACAGTTTATTATTTCTGCAAAGCAAATCAATTTGAGGTAGTTCCTTCCAAAAATATCAAAAGAGCAAAAGGTAAATATAGGCAAGAGAGTAATATAAATATTTTGTAATCAGCTTTCATATTGACTTGGAATTGTATTGTTTGTTTTTAAGGTTAAATTTATTCCAAATTACTTTGTCAGGATGTTTATAATCTTTCAGAAAGAAAAATAGGGCATTTCTTTCATGTTCAGTTATTGAACTACTGAATTTTGCCAACAGAAATATTTTCAAATTCAGTTGTTTTCAGCACTTAATTTTGATAACCTTTATGCTCTCAATAAATGCTGAGATATTATGAGTAACATCTGGTTATTTTTAGCAGAACAATAAATAATATCCCCCAGTTAGTTATTGAAAATTCCTGGAGCAATCTATGTAAAATGTTCTGAATATGAAATTGGCCCACAGAGCCAGTGGGAAAGATTTGCTTTTTTCCTCAAAAATGTTAATTCTAAAAAATAAATTCAAATGTGGAATCATTGTTTCTTTCAAAAACAAAGATAAAAAGTTTCTCTTTTCTTCGTAAACCATCAAGAGGTATTGAACCTACAGTTAAGATAATAAATAAACATTTAATAAGTTTCCTTTTTTTAGGAAGCTATATTCTTTGCAAATATAATGTGGAAAAAGTGATCCAAAGTAGAAATGTCAATTTTATTGCTTTTAATAGACAGCTATATCTGAAAGTGAAAATTTTTAAAGTGTGGGCCAGAATTGAAATTATTTTTGTAAGAATAAATTATATTCATATTTAATCCATAGATACCCACAAAAATTAATAAAGATTTAAGAAATAAAAGGAGTATTCAAGATGGCAGCATAGGAAAATCTCAAATTCACCTCCCATGGACACAACAAATTTACAACTACATATGGAATAATTCCCTTTGAAAGGAACCTCCGAACTGAATGAGCAGAGTCTCCACAACAAAGGGTAAAAAGACAGCATTGAGATGTATAGGAGAAACAGATACAGTCATGCTAAAGAAAAAAAACTGCACACGAGCCTCAGCAATCCACACGTGGGAAAGATCACAAATGTAGAGTTATTTCTCCTGAGGAGCGAGAGAGCTCGAATCTCTCGCTCCACATAAGGCACCCCAACCCTTACATCTGGCACAGGAGAGATGAGCCTCTATAATATCTGGTATTGAAAACCAACAGGGAATAAGTCCAGGAAAACTACAGAACTACAGGGAATGGAAAATCCACTCAAAGTGCGTGAGTAAGCATGCACTCACTTGACCTGAAAACCTGTGCAAGAACAATGGATTGAAAAGCACGTGGACCATTGGTAAAGGAGATCCACTTACTAATCTTGAAGCATCTGACAAAGAGGCAGGAACCAGTTGGGACACTCCCTGGAGACTGAGATGGTGGCAGGAGCCATTTTTAAATCTCTAACTTGCTACTACCTGTGCTGGTGGTCACTATTTTGGAACTTTCCATCTAACCTGTTACTGCCAGTGGACACACCCCAGTGAGAGCTTTGCTCCCTCCTAGGTCTTGGCCAGGCTTCACAGTTGGCCAGGTGATAACCCTTGCCACTAGTGCCTGGCAGCCACTGAAGCCAGGCCCGCAGCCTTTCCAGGGGTCAGCCCCACCCCCCAGCACACAGCAGCAGCCCTGACACAACAGGAGAACATATACAGCCCACATAAGGGCCAGCCCTTGAACTCCTGGCTCTGGTGGCCAAGTGGGTTTGCACCTCTGAGCCCCATAGGACATCTCCTATATAAGGCCACTCCATCAAGACTGGGAGAGGTAGCTGACTTATAAAAGAGGTAGCTTACAGAAACAAATTCAGAGAATTAGGCAAAATGAGGAGACAGAGGAATATGTTTGGATCAAAAGAATAAGATAAAACCTGAGAAAAAAAACTAAATGAAATGGAGATAAGCAATCTTTTTCATAAAGAGTTCAAAGTAAGGTTTATAAACATACTTACCAAACTCTGGAGAAGAATGGACAAACACAGTGAGAACTTCAACAACAAGATAGAAGATATTTTAAAAATATGAAACAGAAGTTATAACTGAACTGAAAAATACACTACAGAGGTTCAACAACAGATTGGATGAGGTAGAAGAACAAGTCAGTGAGCTGGAAGACAAAGAAATGGAACTCACCCAGACAGACCAACAAAATAAAATATAAAGAAATAAAAATTATTTTTTTAAATGAAGATATCTTAAGGGACCTTTTGGACAACATCAAGTGGAATAACATTCATGTTATAGGGGTTCCTGAAGAGAGGGATAAAAAGCCAGAAAATTATTTGAAAAAATAGTGGCTAAAAATTTCCCTAATGTGGGGGAGGAAACAGGTATCCAGAGCCAGGAAGGCCAGAGAGTTCTGAATAAGATGAACCCAAAAGGACACATACCAGGACACATTACAATTAAAGTGGTAGAAGTTAAAGATAAAAAAAGAATGCTAAGTGCAGCAAGAGAAAAACAATGTGTTACATACAAAGGAAACACCATAAAGCTATCAGCAGATTTTTCAGCAGAAATCTTACAGGCCAGAAGAGAGTGGCATAACATATTCAAAGTGCCAAAAGAAAAATACTTCCAACCAAGAATTCTCTACCCAGTAAGGTTATCATTCAGAATTGAAGGAAATATTAAGAATTTCCCAGATAATCAAAAGATTAAAAAGTTCACCAACATTAAACTGGCTCTACAAGAAATGTTAATGGGACTTCTTTAAGCTGAAAAGAAATGCCACTAATTAGTAGAAGGAAAACGTACAAAAATAAAAATCTCACTGGAAAAGGTAAATATATAATAGGTTTAGATCAATCACTTATAAAACAGGCATGAAGGTTAAGAGACAAAAGTAGTAAAATTAACTAAAAATTCCAACAATTATTTAAGGGATGCATACAAAGATATAAAATGTGTTATCAAAATTATAAAACATAGAGGAGTAAAAAGTTTTAAAAAATCTCCACATATTTGGAAATTAAAAATCAAATCCAAAATTTGTTTTATTTACAAAATATCCAAACTTCTATCAAGATTGACAAGATTGATTTTAAAAATCAGTGAAGATACAAATAAGGATTTTTGTACTTTGATCAACAATTGTGTAGTATCTAGAAAAATCAAGAGGTGCATTTATTTTTTGCTCTTTTTTGTGTGTGTGTACCTGCCTATTGATCTCATTTGTACCTGGTTGGGCATCTTCCCAAGGGCAGTTATCCCAGAATGGGTGTCAAACCTACAGCATAAAGGCTACTGTCACTGTGACAGTGGATGTCTGCAAACTCAACCTACTGTGTTCTTTCCTTCTAAGAGGGCTCAAAGGCCACTGGTTTGGGCCCTGGTATAGGAGAGGGAGGATGACAAGGAGGTATGACAAGTAAGTAGTCTTACTATTATGGGGTGAATTGTTTCCCATCAAAATTCACATATTCAAGTCCTAATCCTTAGTACCTCAGAATGTGACCTTATTTGGAGTTCAGTGGAGAAAATGTGCAATTTTTTTTGGAGTTTGTACTCCAGAAAATATCTTGAATATGTGCACAGCGGAGCACGGAGAACATCTTTGTTGAAGCACTGCTGATAATAGAGAAAAAGCAAGAAATGTTTAACTATTCATTCGTAAGGGAATTAATAAATGTTTTCATAAAATCGGTTTAAGTATATGAATGCAGATAAGAATATATTTCATGAGTGTAATGTAGAGAGAAAATGCAAATTGAAAATCATATAACAGGATGATAAATGATGTGATAAAAATATAAGATAGCATGAAAAAAATTAAACACACAGACCATAATATATTCCATTCTTCATAGAAATAAGATATATTTTTCACACTGACATCTCTGAATTCTGAGATTTTAAGTCACAATTTAATTTCAGAGTGTTTTTATTTTAGGTAGTACATGACATGATGGCATATCTTATATTTGGTGTGTTATATTTGATAAAATAATATATTTATGCATATATACATGTAAATTAATAGTGGGAAAACATACATGTCTATGATAAACATATATTCCAGGATACTAGTTCCCTCTAAGGAAAAGAAGATATATTTAGAAATAATAGTAGCAAACAATAGAAATTCAGTATCTCATTCTTTGTTATATAATTTCTATATTTTCTCTGTGCTTGACAAATCTCAAAATGTTTTAAAATGAAGGAGTTAGAGGTAGAAACCTAGGACTAATGAAAAATCAAGAAGGCATATTTCTCATCATGAAAGTTAAAGTACTGAATAGTAAATTAAATAATTATTATTAGCAAGGAGAAAGCATACCAGTTTGTCAGAGGAATGAACAAAACATAAAGATTCAGACTAAAGCCAAATGACTAATTGTTATTATTTACCTTCTTCCCATACCAAACATGACGTCATATGTCATCATTATAGAATAAACTTCTGTGATAAAAGAACAAGTTTGAAATTTGTTTTGATTGAAGATAATCATGGATATTGTATATCATTTCCAAGGTTTATGTGTGTGTGTGTATACATAAATATTGTGAAATCTTGCTAAACAATTGACATTTTTACTTTTAATTCACAATTTCAAGATGTAGAGAATTTCCAAATAAGACTCTTTTCTTATAACTCTCATGGTCCTAAAGGAAATTAAATAACTAAAAATAATTGAATGCTTATCTTTCGTATATTTTGATACCTCTAGCAAGGATTAGAATATGGAGCACTTGCACCCAGATAAGTCTGGGTTAGTGTCAGCCTGTTGTTTCTAAAACAGAAATATCAAATGGAGGTGGAAACTGTTTGGCTGCCTACTTTTGGTGATGGAGAGAATGCAAGTTGGACGAATTAAGTATAAATTGCTGATGACGTGTATACACTGGTGGTTCTTGCTATCTGAGTGGCAAATTAAATGTGTAGGCAAAAAGGTTCAAAAAGACCAGTGCAGCTTCCGTGGACAAGTTCTTTGTCTTGAATATATTTTTGCTTTTTCAGTTTTTGCCTCTGCACATTTAGGCTGGAGATGAGGGCCTTATCTATAAATGGATATAATAATAGCAATACCTATCTCACAGGTTGTTGTTAAAATTAAATGTGAAGTATGTAGGACAGTGTGGAGTATAACATGTACTGAATAAATATTAGTTACACTTAGTGAAGGAATGAAAGGTCATTAAACCCTTTAAAGCACCTTTTTCCCCAGATGTTTCCACCAAATTACCTATTTCCTGAAATTTTCTTATTACTCTTTCTTCTTCTTTTATGGTAATGACATTTGAGAATTAAAATAATCTGGAGACAGAGTATTTAAAGAAGTAATTAAGTTAAAATGGGATCCTTAGGGTGGCTTATAATCCAATATGTCTAGTGTCCTGAAAAAAGAGGAAATTAGGACACAAAGGGAATATCGCGTGAAGGCAGAGGGAGAAGAGAGCAATCTACAAGCCAAGAAGAGAGAACTCAGAACAAAAACCCTATCAACAATTTGATCTCAGACTTCTATTTTCTAGAATTGTAAGAATTTAAATTTCTGTTGTTTAGGCCACCCAGTCTGTGGAATTTTTATGGCAGTCAGAAAATTAATATAGTAGATAACTTTAAAAACTACTACTGAATGGGATGCAGTTATAAAGCCATTTTTAAAAATTTTTATTGGAGTGTAGTTGACTTACAATGTTGTGTTGGTTTCAGGTGTACAGCAAGGTGTATCAGTTATACATATATCCACTCTTTTTTAGAGATTCTTTTCCCATATACGCCATTACAGAGTATTGTGTAGAGTTCCCTGTGCTATGCAGTAGGTCCTTATTGGTTATCTGTTTTATATACAGCAGTGGCTAAAAAGAATGAGTAAAGTAAAAGATTTACAAAGCCTAACCTGTTTCATTGTTTGACGTATACAAAGAACAATTTACAAGGCGGCCGTTCTCTCCTGCTCATTCAGCGCCTTTCAAAAGTGGAAGCTCTGATTGAGGGGGGACAAGATGGCAGCGTAGGAAGACCCTGGGCTTGTCTCCTCCCACAGACACACCAAAACTACAACTACATATAGAACAACTATCTCTCAGAATGACCTGAAGACTAGCGAAAAGATTTTACACAGCTAAGGATAGAAAGAAGAAGCCACGTTGAGATGAGTAGGAAGGGCTGAGATATGGTCTGGCCAGGACCCACACCCCTAGTGTGGTGACCCACAGGAGAGGGAGCTCTGTCTCCAAATACAGTCACATCTGAGGTACTGGGGTCAGGTCTTCAACATATAAATTTGTTGGGAAGGCACAATTCTACCAATAACACCTTGCTAAGAAAATCATACCTTTTTGTTTTGCATGTGCTTTTAGTTTGCTGAGGCTTGTTCCCAGCTAATAAAATTAGAAATGCTGAATATCAATTGTATTTGCCTACAGTTACTTGGTTAGATTATTCCAAAATGGGAGAAAAGAGCTACAGCACTGTCAGAACTTGGCTTGAAGGCTTGTCTTTGCAGCATGTTTCCATCTCCTAAACTAGGATAAGAGCACAATCATTTTTTAAATCATTGTGGTATTTAACACTGACATTTCTTTTCTGGAAGATTATTAATTTACTTAAAAGGGTTTTTGTACAGGAAACAAACAAACCAACAAAACCAGTAGTTTCTCACAAATACACTGTATAATGTGATATAATCTATGGCAGAAGTCATGCCTTCCTTTTCATTTCTATTCCAGCTACCCTAACCTAGACACTATTTATAACCCTGCTGTTCAGTGATCAGTCTTTTAGCTTACTGCAGTCAATCTGTCAAGAAGAGAGACAGCATTCCTGTCTTTAATGCCTTGCAGTGCAAATACTGTAAGGTCAGGGTTGTAGCGGCAGAGGATTGTAGACATATTTAGGAGGTAAAATCAATAAGACTTGTTGACTGAATAGATGGAGTTGGGCACAGATAAGGAAAAGTGTCAAGGATTAACTCCAGGTTTAAATGTGAAGACATTTATTGGATCATTTTCCATTCTCTGAGTGGAAGCCCTTTTCGCCTAAATGAACTGGAAGTTACTTTTGCACAGACTATAGTATAGATTTATTTAATCCCCTAAAGCTCTCTGCTTATAATAGGCACTCAATTCATGTTGGATTAATGCACACAATTCAGGGACTGCAGTAGTTAAAATAATGGTGCTCCAAAGAAGTCAAGGTTCTAATCCCCAGGACCTATGAATATGTTACCTTACATGCAGAAGAGACTTTGCAGCTAAGGATCATGAGATAGGAAAATTATCCTGGATGATAATCACAAGGGTCCTAAAAAGTGGAGAAGGATGCAGAAGAGACAGAGGGTGATATGATTACAGAAGAATTTAGAGTGATGTGATTTGAGAACTCAACTCCATAGTTGTTGGCTTTGAAGATGGAGGAAGAGGGCCATGAACAAGGAATGTAAGCAGCCTCGAGAACCTGGAAAGGGCAAGGAAACAGATTTTCCCCTCAAGCCTTCAGAAAGGAATGTTGCCCTGCCAGCATTAGCGAGACACATTTCAGACTTCTGAACTACAGAACTGTAAGATAATAATAAATTTGTGGTGTTTTAAGCCATCAAGTTTGCAGTAATTTAGCCATAGAAAGCTAATGCAGGGAATAATGAAGTCTTCCAATGATCCAAGCATTCTCCCTGCAATTAGCCAATCGTTTCAATCTATTGACTAATACCAAGGCTTAAGTACTCACCTTTATGGCTTATCGAATTATTATACTAAATCTCCAAGGAATCATGCATCTTAATTTTAGTCTACTTTAATTCCCAGAGTTTTTAACGAACCAAATTGACTAATGTATATTTTACTTTTATTTTTCTTTCTCACAGTGGCACAATGGAAAAAAAAAAATGTATGTAATTGATGGACAAAACAAGAAAAGCCAAGAAAACTAGTTTATGTGCTTGAAAAATATAAGATGCATTCTGAATTACCTGAGTAATATTCCATGATACATATTGTGAATAAATAGTGTCATCATTATTTTATAGATAAGTACTTATATTTTATATGCATTTATTTATTCATATATATATTTTAAAAATTATTTGACTCCTTGAAATTTGAAGATTTTAAAAAATCAAATAAAAAACTATTTTTTAATATGTTGATTGTAAACATCCAAAAAAACTTATTACAAATCTGTGTTCCAAAGACTGGAAATACAGATGTATGGATTACTTATTATTTTGGAATTCATAACAAATCATTTAAAACAATTTTTTGTTGAGCAAAGGAATAAAAATGGGTCCCAGTTTTATTTCAGAGATTGAATGTTAGGTTGAGCTAATTCCAATGGTATTTTTAGTCATCAGTTATAGAGATACGCAGGACCTTACCTAGTGAAGAAATTGAAATCTAATTACAACCTGGTTCCTTGCCTCTATTAGATGCAGCCCTCTGGGTAGTAAAGACCGGTTATTCCAACAATGACTGAGTCACAATGGTCACTCTGTTTTCAGCGATTGTACATCGGTGAAAAACATTTGATTCTTGTTCTGTACTAACAGATTTGGTAGGTAAGTTGAATCCTGTAATCTATTAACAAGTGATCTTTATTGCAAATGTTAAAATGGGATTGTGGTAGTTTGTCAAGATGTTATCATTTGGGGGAACCACATAAAGGGTACATAGTATTTCTGACTTATTTCTCAAACTACATGTGAAGATATAATTATCTCAAAATTTTTTAAAAAGTTTAACTTAACAAAAAAAGGGATTGGAGAAGCAGAGTCTCTATGTGATCTTATTTAGGTATGACATATCAAACTAACTAAATTTGACCTTTGATCCTCCTATTTCACAAGTTGCATGCTTGCAGAATGAAAAACAGCTGGAATCCAGAGAAAGCCTACATGCAAACCCCACAAGGGTAACCTCTAGTAAATGGAGTAAAACCTTTGGTAAATGCATGGTTTTACTCAGCAAGTTATAGCACAGATAGCAGAATGAAAAGTTACTATATTTACAGAGGGGCATCTGTTAAATTACATTTAACTGGATCTATAGAGTAAAAATTTTCTTTCCTCACAACCTGTACCAAATTATTGCCAATTCTCTTCACTCCATTTAGCGTCTCTGTGTATATGGCACATTTCTGAGTTTTCATCATGAAGAGCCTTAATTGTAAAATATATAGAAATGATTTTCACAGATTCATTAAACTGAGGTAGAAAAAGTATTGAGCCAGGGCTGAGAGTGGTCACTGACCCCATGGTGCTGTTGACTGTGCAATAATCCAGGCAGGGATTGGGGTGCATGGCATGTTAGGAGATGTACACCTGCCTGTGTGTGGTATGCCTTCCTCCCCATGTTTTATTGTCCTTGAAAGTAGAAATTTAGAGTCAGCAGAATTTTGAGTGGCTGAATGCCTGAAGATTTGAGGCATATAGATCTGATGTTTTTGAGCAATGATTCTAGATTATCAGAGAGTTAAAGAGAATAGAGCCTGGCCTACTATAGTTTCTCATACTTTTTATTGTATGCATAAAAAAATACCAAAACAGCTGCAACTTGAACTCAAATCAAGAACTTTTTTTCTCAAAGTGATGAAATCTCAATCTCTGGCTAGCCAAGAAGGGATAAATTTGAAATGGAAAAAAATGATACCTTTGTGTTAATATTAGCAATGCAGAATTCCATAGCCAAGCAAAGTCCTGGAATTTACCTTATTTGCTGTAAATACTTAACTAGAGTAAAGCTGATATGTTTTTATGGGTTGGGTATTTTTTTTTTTGTACTCTTAAAATAAATAAGTGAAAAGAAAAATCTAATTCAATGGTTTGAATTGCTACTTAAAGACTATGTACATCAAAACTACCTGGTAAGCATTTTAACAATTCATTTTCCCCAGTGATTATCCTCTGAATGTTTGGATTTATTAGATTTGGGTTGGACCAAATTATCTGTATTTTAAAATACTCAACAGATAAGTCCAATGTGCTGCTAGGTTTGAGGATCACCGCTTTAGTTCTACCTTCAAATGTATTCGTTACTTCAATGGCTTAGAATGTCCTTCGATCAGATCATATGAACTGATCTTGTGACAAAGGTCTACAAAGTACAGTGTTTGGTTTTGGTCCTGTTATGGAGTCATCGAATCAGAAAGTTGCTACTACTACCCCAGACCAGGAAATTACCAACAGTGGTCACAGTATATTACTGCACTGAGGTAACTCACAGAGGAATAGCCAGATCTCTGACCAAAAGGCCATGCATCTGCCTGCTGCAGCCACAAAAGCTTTCCTACAGCATTCAAAATCTTATATGAGTTCCTTTCACTGGTGGCATCTAATCAGAATTCTTCTGACAAGAGATTCTGGGAAATGAAGTTTCCTGTTTTGCCAGAACAAAAATTGCACCAGGCAAAAAGGGCTTTATTCAAGGGAATTTCAAGAGAGGAAAGAGACTAGAGCTCAGTCTGAATTCAGCTTAGTCAAGTTGACAGAAATGTTAAAATCTTCTTGGACAAATAAATAAATAAATAAAATACATAAAAGGATAAGCGTTGTGCTGATTTCCAACCGCTTATCTCGCCCCCTGCCTTAGCATCAAGGACAAGGATTCTAAACTCTTTCGTGATAAATTTCTCCCTCAAGGACTCATTAAAACACTCAGCCTCTCTCTCACATACACACACACACACACACAACTATCTGTCGTGTACTTACTACACAAAACACATAGTGTATGGTGGAATAGATATACTCAACGTACAGTCATTATTAACCTTTTTTGAATACTATTATAAGCAATTACTGACAATTATATTCCACTTTAAAGAGAGAAATGTTTTAAGAACATGTAATTAAAATGTTTAATTTCAAAGGTGGCACAAGGCCTAGGTTTGAATTCCAACTCCATTACTTACTAACTTGTGTTAAGACACTTAACTTTTTTTTTTTTTTTTGGCACACATAGAATTGTAAAGAAAATTAATCATAAGCACAAAAGAAACTCTGAGGTGTGCAGAGCTCTGTTGCAATGGGAGTTTAACGCATCGTCTACTATGACTAGATCAACCATAATCTTTCTTAATGATTTCAGAAATCCTTTTTTTGTTTGTTTTTTCTGCTTTGTTTAGTTTTTTTAACATCTTTATTGGAGTATAATTGCTTTACAGTGGTGTATTACTTTCTGCTTTATAACAAAGTGAATCAGTTATACATATACATATATCCCCATATCTCTTCCCTCTTGCGCCTCCCTCCCTCCCACCCTCCCTATCCCACCCCTCTAGGTAGTCACAAAGCACCTAGCTGATCTCCCTGTGCTATGCGGCTGCTTCCCACTAGCTATCTATTTTACATTTGGTAGTGTATATATGCCCATGCCACTCTCTCACTTTGTCCCAGCTTACCCTTCCCCTCCCTGTATCCTCAAGTCCATTCTCTACTAGGTCTGCATCTTTATTCCCGTCTTGCCCCTAGGTTCTTCATAACCTTTTTTTTTTTTAGATTCCATATATATGTGGTAGCATACGGTATTTGTTTTTCTCTTTCAGACTTACTTCACTCTGTATAACAGACTCTAGGTCCATCCACCTCACTACAAATAACTCAATTTTGTTTCTTTTTATGGCTGAGTAATATTCCATTGTATATGTGTGCCACATCTTCTTTATCCATTCATCCGATGATGGACACTTAGGTTGCTTCCATGTCCTGGCTATTGTAAATAGAGCTGCAATGATCATTGTGGTACATGACTCTTTTTGAATTATAGTTTTCTCAGGGTATATGACCAGTAGTGGGATTGCCAGGTCATATGGTAGTTCTGTTTTTAGTTTTTTAAGGAATCTCCATACTGTTCTCCATAGTGGCTGTATCCATTTACATTCCCACCAACAGTGCAAGAGGATTCCCTTTTCTCCACACCCTCTCCAGCATTTACTGTTTGTAGATTTTTTGATGATGGCCATTCTGACTGATGTGAGATGATATCTCATGGTAGTTTTGATTTGCATTTCTCTAATGATTAATGATGTTGAGCATTCTTTCATGTGTCTGTTGGCAATCTGTATATTTTCTTTGGAGAAATGTCTATTTAGGTCTTCTGCCCATTTTTGGACTGGGTTGTTTGTTTTTTTGATATTGAGCTGCATGAGCTGCTTGTAAATTTTGGAGATTAATCCTTTGTCAGTTGCTTCATTTGCAAATATTTTCTCCCATTCTGAGGGTTGTCTTTTCGTCTCGTTTATGGTTTCCTTTTGCTGTGCAAAAGCTTTTAAGTTTCATTAGGTCCCATTTGTTTATTTTTGTTTTTATTTCCATTTCTCTAGGAGGTGGGTCAAAAAGGATCTTGCTGTGATTTATGTCATAGAGTGTTCTGCCTGTGTTTTCCTCTAAGAGTTTGATAGTGTCTGGCCTTACATTTAGGTCTTTAATCCATTTTGAGGTTTTTTTTGTGTATTGTGTTAGGGAGTATTCTAATTTCATTCTTTTACATGTAGCTGTCCAGTTTTCCCAGCACCACTTATTGAAGAGGCTGTCTTTTCTCTACTGTATGTTCTTGCCTCCTTTATCATAGATAAGGTGACCATATGTGCGTGGGTTTATCTCTGGGCTTTCTATCCTGTTCCATTGATCTATATTTCTGTTTTTGTGCCAGTACCATACTGTCTTGATTACTATAGCTTTTAGCATAGTCTGAAGTTAGGGAGCCTAATTCCTCTAGCTCTGTTTTTCTTTCTCAAGATTGCTATGGCTATTTGGGGTCTTTTGTGTTACCACACAAATTGTGAAATATTTTGTTCTAGTTCTGTGAAGACACAACATTTTTGAGTCCAGTTTTTTTTCATACATGTTGTCAATCAGATTAAATTAGAATATATGGAAAAGTGTCTGGTACACAGTTGGTCCCAGCTAAAAACTAGTTTCTATTCTTTTTTTTTATGGAAAATGCCAATTATAATTGGTTTTGAAGGGTGAATATAATTTTAAACTGAGCTATGTTGGGCTTTCTATTTAAGTTTAAATAATAGACAATTTAGATTCTACTTTCTTCAGCTGAGGTTTAATAAACTAAAAAAGAATCTGTTCAAATGTTGGTAATTTTGGTTGCCTTCTCCTTTTTATTGATTTCTTTCACTCTTGGCAGATTGGAATTTTAATTTTGAAGGTACCATATGTTTGAAAGTTAAATTAGTTAAGTGTGGAATATTAATGGATTATTTTTCTCCACAAGAGAAATAAAAAGTCTAGATATTGAGCATCTTTTCATTGGGATAACAAATGCTGAACTTTTTAAATAAAAATACTTAAATTTAACCTAGTCTAGCTCTTACTTTGGGTTAAATCCAAAATAATTCTGTCATGGAAAAGCTGTCATTTACCCCAAATATGTACTTTCTTTAATTATAAATAATAAATGCAGAGTGGATATAATAAATAAATCCCTTTCAAACAATATTAACCTTGATAAGTTGTCTTGTTTTAAATTTATTTGCAATACAGATACAGGAGTTTTGCAAAGGATGGATTGAATATTGACTCTGGTAGAGTAGGAGAGAAAACTGTTAGATACAATTTTAAGCATTAAACAAATATTAAAAGAAGTTTAGTGTATAAGCAGGACCAGCCAAACAATTATTAAGATATGATGAAAAGAACATCATTTTGGGAATTAAACACAGGATTACAGAACAACTGTATAACCATTAATAATAATAGTACTGATAAAAGCAGTCCTTGCTAGCACGTATCGAGTATTTGCAGTGTTCCCAGAATTGAGTATTGCTCTATAGTTTTACATGTATTACTTCAAATTTATTTTCAGCTATGTGATCTCAAGCAATTTTCAACTTTCTTGGTGTTGAGTTTCTCACCTGAAAAATGGGGCATTGATTGGACTGAATGGCTCTTTCCAAGATATCAAGTGCTCAAGTGCTTATTCTTTCTGCTGAATTCCTCATGACTGTCTTGGCAAATATATCCCTAATTCTTCTAATTCCCTATTTATATATATGTGTATATATATATATATATATATATATATATATATATATATATATTTCATAATCCAGCTTAACGTATCTTAATTATATCAGTTAGCATAATTTATTATAATTTATGAAGATACTCGACAGGAAGCTAGTCACAAGCACAAGCCCATCACACAGCAAATACTCATTTGCATTTTTGTTGCTTTTGGGCTTCTTCTAGCTATCCTTTCAGGCTTTCCTCTGAACTTCTTCTTTTGACCTATAATAATAGGTTTTTCTCCTGTTCTTTCAAGGTTCAACATATTTACAGTGGAAATAAGAGTTATCTTTCTGTAAAGTTTCATTCTAAACCTGGTTGCTGAAGCAGGCATGCTGCTATAACCTCACTTGATTCTTATTATCCCTGGAATGGAAATGTAGAATGCAAATCAAAATAAGGTAGGTGACTTATTAGATTGGCACCATTTTACAGATGAGAAGATTGAGGCCTATTTGTGGAATGGTGCATGATGTGTGTAGCTAGAACACAGTGTTGATAATGAGTTGAGGGTTTTTTGGCTAGAAGGGTAGATCTGAGCCAGAATATGGGGATCCTACAATGTCTTGCTAGAAGTTTACACAGAAACACTTACAGTATGTTAGATATTTCAGGAGATCTCAGGCTTAAAAGAAGCCAAGTGGGGAAGTGCTAGATTTGAGGGAAAAAGATATGGACTAGGAACCTGTTCTTCCTAGATTCTGTACCTCTGTCTCCAATACTGTCTTCGTTTTGCTACTGTTGTAGTTTAGTGCTGCTCCGAGGCTACAAATCCTGCCCCATCCCTGAATTTATCCCTTTTTGCTTCAGTCTATTTCTGTTCTGTTGAAACTCTTTTCCTGGCTAGTTTTGTCAAAGTCAAGGGACTAAATTTCTCAAAGGAAATATTTTGCTATAAGAGGAGCAAATGACTGCCATCCTGGTAGAGTAATATTAGGACAGTCAACATTGGGTGGGGCATATACTACAGTGGCTTTCAAGTGTGTTCTGTGTCCTTACTTTAAAGTACTATTCAGGAAAAGCAAGCTTTAAAATTGTTAATTAGAGATAGCAGAATTTGAGACTTTAAATCTTGACTGATTATATGTTGGCTATACAGCAATAATAGAAGATAAATTTAGAATTATATGTTTAAATAACGTAACTATATCTCAATACATGTGATTAAGATACATGGATTGGAAAATTGAAAAAGTAATTCTCATTTCTATTTTTTGAACACTTTTTTCCTCTGTAATGATTATTGGCAACATCTAAAATCTGAAGAGGATTCATACATCAATCTTATAAAAAAAGGATTGAAGGGACATACAATTTTTTATACTAAGGGAGAAAAAAAGATGCGATAATCCTTTTTAGGAATGTCAAAAATAGGGACTGGAAAACATTTATTTTTAATCTCGAGAAGTTTCTAAACATAAAAGACTGAGAAACCATCTTAGGACAACATACTTGTGGTAGGCAGAATTCTAAGATTACCTCCAATGAGTAATGCCTTTGTATAATCCCCTCCCCTTGAGTGTGGTCAGAACCTGTGACTTCCTTCAAGCCAGTAGAATATGGCAAAGATGATGGGATAGTCATCCCGTGATCTTAGGGGACTGGAGGGAAAGGTCCTCCTGCTGGCCTTGAAGAGGCAAAATAATATGAGTTCTTAGAACTGTGTCAAGCATTTTGTAAGGGTTATTTGTGTTTGTTAAATAAAGACCGAGTGGATTACTCAAAATATATTTCAAAAGCTTTAGGTTTCCTTTTCCATTTTTAGTTCTTCTCTACTCATAAATTAGTTTCTTCAATCACAAAGAAGTATGAAGTAAGATAGAGTATTTAGGTATTCTTCCCTTCAAGGTTTCTGCTTTTTGTACTATGTTCACAGCTGTTTTTGTTCAGGCTATTAGGGGGTATGACACATGGGAATGGATAATGCACCGTGTCTTCATTTTAGCAGATTTTTAAGCTCTGGATTGTTCATAATGATTAGTTGCACCCCCAACATTTATTAAATAATTGGCAGCAGCAGTGAATTTTGTATAGATGATTTTTTTAACCAGAAAAAGATGACTTTCGGAATTTCATTATGCATTGTCATTCAATAACAAGTGTCTTAGATTCTTTATCTGATTATCCTACTTTTCCAAAACAAATAACACTAGAGGAATTTAGCTTTGGCAGTATTAAGGGATATGCTTGTCAACTCCTTTGTGGTCACATTTCAAAGCCATGGAAAGGTGTGTTCTGAAACATTAAACATTTGACAATAGTCGGATAATCGTAAAGTGGCTAGAAATATTTCCATTCTAATTCTTCCTTAGTATTTGTGTTGTCTCTACTGAGTTTTTACAAAAGTAAGCCGGGGGCTGGCTCTGGGCAAAATGTCAAGTTCAAAATCCTCAGCCTGTCATTCGAAGCCTCCACATTTTGTCCCTTCTCTACATTTCAATCCCAAGTCTGATTATACTCTCATGCCCCAGGTGTTTTTAGTGTACTGCTTTTCAGGTTATCCTCTGAAACCTTGTTCCCCTTTCTTGCCTCTGGCTCTTTGCTCAAGTTGTGACTTCTGCCTAGAATATTTCTTTGCCTCCATGTAAGTAATGCAATTTTTTTCTCATGTCCCCTCACATTTACACTCCCTAAGATGCCTTCCCAGGTATACCAAGAATTTTCATATACCTCTCTTACTTCTCCGTAATATATTTTCCACTTCTATTATGAACTTTATGATGATCTTTGAATCAAATAATTTATTTACATTAGTTATTTATGTGATTGTGAGCTCCTGAGGTTCTATATCTATTATTATTATTATCATCATCATCATCATCTATGGCAATGCTGTATACAATGTTTCGTAAAGAGTATATATTACATCGTGTTTGTTGAATTGAACCCTTTCGAAATTACTAAATCATCTGGATTTGAAGGCCTGAAATCATATATTGTTTTAATCTTTATTATGGACAAGTCAACCTTGATTTGAATTTGCTTCACCTGTAAAAACAAACAAACCAGCTACTTAAAGAGATAATGATGTGAAAGTAGTCAGTAAACTAAAAAAGCAATACAAGCACCAGTTTTTGAAATTTCATTTTTTTCTCCATTTTTCAGTGCTTTCTCTCTTTTTGTCTACTCTTCTGGCCAGATTCCACATCTTGAATTTTTTCTTACTTTGTTTACTCCAGTGTTAACATTTGCCTTAGCTGTTTCTTAATATGATAGTGTAACCTTTACTTGGAAATCTATGTCTATATTTCTAATTTAAATAACTTATTTAACATTTAGGAGTCCACTGATATTTCTACACATACTTGCTCCTGTTAAACAAAAGGGTAACACCATTGTAATAATCAAAATAAAAAAGTAATATATGATATTGGAATAGTAGAGAAGTGTTTAAAGGGCAGGACAATTTGTGGTAATAGCTGCAGGAAGGTGAGATTTATAATCAGACTATGAGATAAACTGTGATTTATAGAAAGATAAGAGATGAAGCTGACTGAAAGTCATTGAGGAATTTCATTCTCTAGCTTTTTGCTGGTTTTTCCACTCCTTTGGTAGTGTTTATGAGATTGTGTTCTCAAGTCAGCCTACAGAATTTAAGTTTTAGCTTTGTAACTGTATGTCCTACATATGTATTAATTCTGTGACCTAAACCCAAATTTCCATCACCTTGAAATGGTGATAATAATACATAAATTCTTCATAGGCTTGTTGAAAGGATCAAATAAAATAAATTGTTTAAAGTCCTTACCACACAGCAAACACAATACATGGCTAATATTATTATAATTATTTGTCTAATCATTGCATTGGACATCTATATCTCAAAGTTCTTTCTCTAGGTTCATAGATTTTACAGTAGGACAAAAATCGTTATTTAAGCAAATTATCCTTAATCATTTTAGAGAGCAAGTGAAGCATTTTATATGGTGATTCAATAATTTTCTTTATTGTACTAGATGTAAGTTAGGAATTAACAAGCAAAACATTTTTTAGAGTAGGAATAGGTATACATTTCACTACAGTGTGAATCATTTTGACTACCTTATTTTTCTCTTCTTTCATATTACATTCATTTTTCCATTTTACTTTTTTAATAATGATTGCAATCAGTATATGAAGTTGAAGAAATAAATGGGATATATAGACCAATCCCTCAACTACTTATTATTTAATTATATTTAGAAAAGAAGTTTGGGCAGAAAGGAAATGGGAACTAGAGAGCAAGCCGTATTTGGATTTCTTATGAATTTACTTTATATGTATTATCTGTTTTCTTAACCATTACTAAAGATTGCTTTGACACCACAAATTGACAAGTTAAAAAACACCATCTTCAACACTTACAAGCTTTAGGATCTTGGCTTCTGTGTACTTCAGTTGCAGAATCCTGATTGCAATGAGGATAGTAATTATACCTCCTTCATAGACTTGTTGAAATGGTTGAATAAGATACTGATGAAAAAAACACTTGCATAATCTCAGAGTGGTTGCCACATAAGTTTTTCTTCTAATTGTTATTGCTGTTGTTGTTATGTCAAAGAGAGATACAAGTCCCCCAAAAAATGGATAGAGAAAATATTTCCTTAAAATTTTTATTATTAATAAGAATTCTGGGTAAAAGTATTTCTTTGGGAGCTAAGTGCTGGGAAAGAAGCTTCTTTCTCTAGGAACATACATATCTTCTCTAATGTTTCTCTCTTTACTTTGCCATTAAAAGCCACATCTGCTTTGGCAACTGTGTAAAATTTTAGGGCCAGCTTATTCTTATTATAGTATCTCTTTCCTCTAGTCTAAATATAAATTTGTAGTTCCAATAGTCCTGATTTTTAGCTCTTCTGTATAGTTTACTGTTTTCGTTGCGTGCATTTATACCATTTATACTCATTCAATTGTCAAATATGTATTGAATGCTGCTATATACAACATTTTGTGCTAGGTGCTTGGTGGTTCAATGAAATGATAAGAAAAATTACCAAAAAATCAGACAAAACAAAACTGCATTCATAGAAATCATTGTCTCATCGAGGACATTAACATTAATGAATAATCAGATAAATCAATGTAAAGTTCCAATATTAATTACCACAGACAGCTGCATGGTGCTACAGGATCATTTAACTGGGTAAATGACCTATTTAAGGAATCAAAGAAATGATATGGGCATAAATAATCCAGCAGATGCTACTCTCCTTTATGGTTTCATTTTTTTCCCCTAAGCCTGAAGAGTTGGCTGCTGCAAGGAACTGAAGAGATAATGAGAACTAGACCTTTCCTGAAGGGCAGAAAAAAGAAAGAAAAGAAATGATGACTGAGCTAAAAGTCTGAAGGAAAAAAATGGATTAACAAAGCAAACGTGTGTGTGTGTGTCTGTGTTTGCACGTGTGAGAGAGAGAGACAGAGACAGAGAGAAACAGACAGAGAAAGAGAGCGAAAGAGATAGATTGAGAGAGAGATGCATTTATTCCAGCCACTGGGAAAGCCATGTGGGAGAGGGAGATGGAATAGTTCAAGGAAATGAAATTACCGAGTATGGAGTGCATCCTGCAAAATAAAGTGTGGTGGTCAATAGGTAAGGGCAAGAAGAAATAGGGACTTTTGGCCATTAAAGGGTTATGTGAATTAGGGTAGGTAGGCTGTGGGTAGACATGTCAGGTTCACATTCTGAAAGGTCACTCTGAGGGAAACCATGAAAACAAAGAGAATTCCCTTCAATAGAGGAATAACTAGGAAAATTGTGATATATCCTAATCATGGAAAATAATGTAGCTTATAAGAATATGAAGTAGATATCATTGACTTATAGGAATATTCACAAGTTATTATTTAGTAGAATGAAAAATGCAGAAAATTATCTATGATATAATCACAGTTGTATAAAACAATGGCAAAAAACTTACGTGTTTATATGTGTGTATATGGATATGTATACGCATATTGTTTGTAAGTGATCACATGAACATGGAAAATGAAGTTTTATACATACTAGCAGGTCTACATGGGTTACCTGAGGGCAAACAAGACTGATGTGTATGGAGAGGAGGGTGAGGGAGGAAATTCATAAGAACTATAAAGAAAAAGACTGTGGTAGAAAACAAAATCATTTACATTTAGTTTCTTTATATTGGGTTTGCCAAAAAGTTCGTTCGGGTATTTTGTAAAATGAAAAACCCGAACGAACGTTTTGGCTAACCCCAATACTTTAGCACACATTTATACATATGCACGCATGCATAAAGAAACCAATAACATATTAAAGAAAGGAAAAAGAAATAGTCTGGTAAGAGTGTAGAACACATATTTGAAAGGCCAGAATGATTAACAGGGAATTTACTTAAGAGGCTATTACAGTGATCCAAGCTGGAGATGGTGTTTGCTTTAATTAGGAAGCCGGTGGTACAGTTAGAAAGAAGTGGACAAACCAGTTAAAGTTTAGGAAGGAAAATCAATAAGACTCAGGACTGGCTTATATAAGAAAGGTGTCAAAGAAGAGTTACATTTCTGGTTTGTGCATTTTGATTATGAAGGAGAGAATATTAGAAAGAAAAAGGCATAAAAGAGGGGAGTTCAATTTAACATATGTTTCTTTTATAAAAGTGCTTTTGAGACTTTCAAATGGAAATGTCAAGTGGACTATTGAATGAATCTACCTAGGGCTGAAAATTTAGCTCTGGGATGAAAATTTACATTCATGAGTGATCTGTATATAGTGATAATTTAAGCCATGGACAGAGATGAGATTGCCTAGGGAGATAGTATATAATGAGGAGAGAAGAATATTACTGAATGAGCTTGAATAATATTTCATAACAGGTAGACAGAGTAAACCTGCAAAAGAAATAAGAAAGACTAGCTAGAGAGTTTAGATAAAATGAGGAAATTTATAACAAGGGGGCTAAGTAAGAAAGTATTTCATGCAGAAGAAATATTCTATAATATCAAATACGACTAAAAAGTAATGAAGGAAGACTGAAAATACCTGTTGCATTTATCAACATGTAGGGCCCTGATAACCTTGTCAGAGCTCATTCAATGGAACCATAAGTGTGGAAATGGACTCAGAGTTGGTTCTTGTAATCATGAGGTTAGGGAATGAAAGCATAACTATGCATAATTATTTCCAGTTGTGTAATTGAGGAGATAGTACAGCAGCTGATGGGGGTCATGAAAGCACTAGTGGGTCTCTTCTCTTCTAGGAAGGACTTATCACTTTCTGAAATTTTGTTCATCTAGATTTGTGTCCTCAGCTCCTTTATGAGTTAAAAATATGATGTTATAACTTTTGTGTCCATTCACTAAATGCTGAACAGTGCACAGGGGTCTGAAAGAATTCCCCCCAGAGGAACACCAGGCCTTCACTGGACTTCAGTGGCCCTTCAAAGTCTGGAAAAGAGCTGTAGAGTGGAGAGATATGTCCCAAGATGCAGAACACTGAGAATGGGTTTGAAGAGCAAATAGAACTCCACAGGGACCCCCCCCACACACACAAAACACTAAAAGTAAAGCTTGAAAATCAGAGAGCTCTCATACAATTGGTGAGATCTCATACAATCTCATACAGTTGGTGGCTGAGATACAAAGCATAAAGTATGGGAAATGTATGAGCTCTTGCTAGTCTTGAGAGCCTAGCACGGGACATGTATGAATTCTGCTTTGAAAAATTTACACAATGCCTAGAACACAGTAAGATGTCATAAGATATACAAAGAAGCAAGAAAATGTGACACAATCAAGTGAAAAAAGTCCACGTAATCAGATCTACAGGTGGTCAGATCTGAGTTAGAATGACCAGAAAAGAACTTTAAAATAAGTATGATAGGAGTTCTGTTTATGATTCAGGTGCAGAGTCACAAATGAGTATTACTCTCTCCAAAACACTAGAAAAAACTGGGTAAGCTACCAAGTCCTAGTTTTTAAACATGAAACAGAGAGCTGAGGAAACAAAGATAACTTAGTTTAATCAAATTTCAGAAACTAACAAGCCATACACAGGAGAGAAGAGACCAACAGTTCCCTTCTTCCACGACAGAACAGTTTGAAGAAGAACATGCCATAGATAAGGGTAAGTACAATCCAGACAAATATTTAGCCAACTTTTATGACCCCTTGGGAGCTGGCATAAACTTTAGAATTCTGTTACAAAGAAGCTCTGGACCCATGTACCAACTCTTTTCATTGGACCGTAATTGAAAATGGGTGTCGTACACCAAATATTATCACAGTATAAAGCTACGAGTGCTTTCTCACCCTCTTACAACCAGTGTGACTGTAATCCCTGTGTACCCTAATAATAACGAGCTTGAAGTGGTTAAATATTAAAACCCCGAGTAGCAGAAAAATATGAGTTTAATGATGCTTCAAGGTGTCCATGACTGCCTATTTGAGGATCATTTCCAACTCATATCCAAGCTGGAAGTCATTCTTGCTCCCGAAATGAGCCAAGTACAAACCATAGTTCACTCTACCCACCACAGCACCTTCAAAGGCTGTTTTGGAAAGACACCAGGCATCTGGATAGGGACAAAGGCACACAACAGATGGCATCTTTCAGAGAAAGATGAGCAGACATTAACAAAAATGCAAGATTCCATTCACAAATAACTATTGTCAGGGTTTTTTTCTAGGCATATTGAATAAAAAATAATAGTCTTAAATTTGAGTTGGTGATTAGGCTGCAATTAAAGATTGAGGAAATGCTGACAAGATGTAAATTTTAATATACTTGTTAGTAAACAACTTAATGAAGAGGGCTGTCCTTCGATCAAAATCAGGTGTGGGACAAGGACAACGGAGAGTCCAAAGTGGATAATCAGAAAGGACAGACTCACGTCCCTCAGGTACTCTATCAACCATATTCATTTCCTCTAAGGGAGAAAGTGCAAAGTAACATTAGAAATTGTACAATTAGGTTTGCCATGTTAAATTATGTTTAATTTTACTCTGTTAGACACTATCAAACTCTTAGAGGAAAATATAGGCAGAACACTCTATGACATAAATCACAGCAAGATCCTTTTTGACCCACCTCCTAGAGAAATGGAAATAAAAACACAAATAAATGGGACCTAATGAAACTTAAAAGCTTTTGCACAGCAAAGGAAACCATAAACAAGACCAAAAGACAACCCTCAGAATGGGAGAAAATATTTGCAAATGAAGCAACTGACAAAGGATTAATCTCCAAGATTTACAAGCAGCTCATGCAGCTCAATAACAAAAAAACAAACAACCCAATCCAAAAATGGGCAGAAGACCTAAATAGACATTTCTCCAAAGAAAATATACAGATTGCCAACAGACACATGAAAGAATGCTCAACATCATTAATCATTAGAGAAATGCAAATCAAAACTACAATGAGGTATCATCTCACACCAGTCAGAATGGCCATCATCAAAAAATCTAGAAACAATAAATGCTGGAAAGGGTGTGGAGAAAAGGGAACCCTCTTGCACTGTTGGTGGTAATGTAAATTGATACAGCCACTATGGAGAACAGTATGGAGGTTCCTTAAAAAACTAAAAATAGAACTACCATACGACCCAGCAATCCCACTACTGGGCATATACCCTGAGAAAACCATAATTCAAAAAGAGACATGTACCACAATGTTCACTGCAGCTCTATTTACAATAGCCAGGACATGGAAGCAACCTAAGTGTCCATCATCGGATGAATGGATAAAGAAGATGTGGCACATATATACAATGGAATATTACTCACCCATAAAAAGAAATGAAATGGAGGTATTTGTAATGAGGTGGATGGAGTTAGAGTCTGTCATACAGAGTGAAGTAAGTCAGAAAAAGAAAAACAAATACAGTATGCTAACACATATATATGGAATCTAAGGAAAAAAAAAAAAGGTCATGAAGAATCTAGTGGCAAGATGGGAATAAAGACACAGACCTACTAGAGAATGGACTTCAGGATATGGGGAGGGGGAGGGGTGAGATGAGACAGGGTGAGAGAGTGTCATGGACATATATACACTACCAAATGTAAAATAGATAGCTAGTGGGAAGCAGCTGCATAGCACAGGGAGATCAGCTCGGTGCTTTGTGACCACCTAGAGGGGTGGGATAGGGAAGGTGGGAGGGAGGGAGATGCAAGAGGGAAGAGATATGGGAACATATGTATATGTATAACTGATTCACTTTGTTATAAAGCAGAAACTAACACACCATTGTAAAGCAATTATACTTCAATAAAGATGTTTAAAAAAAATTTTACTCTGTTAACTGCATATATATTTTATATATATATATATATATATATATATATATATATATATATATATATCACATTCAAAGAGGTTAAAAACTCCTACTAAACATTTATAAGTTAGAGCCTTACATATTTTTTCATATTCTATAGTTTGCTATAAGTGTTTAGTGGGGTTTATACAGTGTAGGTCTCTTTATATAAAAACATCCTCTGTTTTAAAATATCAATTATTTTTTCTTTTCAGAATGAACTAGATATAAATGCACAACAGTAAAGCAGTATTTGGCAGCTTACTTTTGAAACTTTTTGATGAAAACAAAAAGATTTGCTAGGATAGTTGAATCCACATTTCATAATGCACACTGCTTAGTGTTTATGATATACATCAATATATCATGGCTCACAGCAGATAATGCTATTTGTTTTGATACTGACTTCCAATTCCAATTCACTGGAAAACAAGTGAAATTTCTTAACCAGCTTGGTTAAGGGAAGACTTTCTGGTTTATACTTCATCTCACATTTGCATTTGAAGTTGTTTTTGCCCTTGTACTTTTCTTGCTAGGATGTTTTCTGCTGGTGTCCCATTATTTTTGTTAATCGTGGAATGTTTTCAGTCTTTGCTTAGCACTTTCATTCTGTGAAGTGTTGTTGAGCCACTAGCTATGAGAATTATCTGCTGTTTTATTTGCTTGCTGTGAGATGGAATGGGTAGGACAGGGACTCTGGTCCCTTCTCCCTCATTCTAGTTCTCAGATCAATTTGAAATACAGTATGTGATGTTCACGTGGCCCAGCTTAGCTACTCATTCCAAGGGACTTAGCATTTGTCTACTGGTACCAGTAAGGATATGCTCCTGGTGATTCTGGAGCTTGGCTCCTTTCAAGTTCTCTTAGTTTTCCATGTGATGACAGACCCCAAGCTCTTCTGAAGATCCTCTGTTCTCTTCAGTTGCCACTACCCCATCTTACATTGATAAATGGTTCTCCTCAAGGAAACGTAAGATCCCTTATTGAGTGGCCCTTCCTCTTCCCCAGAAGCTTGTCATGAGCCTTGGATGGTGTGTGTAAGCTGTTAGGATGTTGTTTACTTCAAGCCCCAAATCTTCCTCAGCCTTACCCCAGAGCCTAGCTCTTGCCAACTGTCAGAAAAATCATACTGCTTGATGTTATCATTTTCTACTTTCTCTTTTTTCAAATAACTTCCTCTCCTCTAATTACCCAAATCTCAATTGTGCATAAGTAAATATCCAGGGGGCTGATGCAGTTAGTTTCATGTGCTATGGAAACAATACATTCAGTATGTATATTTTTAGTGTATTTTTCTAATCTATACACATTTCCCATTTTTCGTTCCCCAACCATAATTCTATTCTCACATCTTCAGTCTCTGTGTATGCTATGAATATTCAATATTGTCTCAATATACAGACCATTAACTATTAAAAAGTAACAAAGCAAAGCTAGGGTTTCTTTGCTGAGCCAATAAGACATAGCATGAAAAGAGCCCCAGGGGTTTTCTTTAGTGCCAGCAAAATGCAGCTTAAAACAGTGGCATCTGGCAGTATTTACGTATTTTTCCAAAAGAAACATTCACTGAACATCTAATAACTTACTGATTTGAATCTCTGCAGCAACTTTTTGCATAGAACCAGTTTATTTCAGCACATATGTTCCTTGCAAGATATCAGTGGGGAGGAGAGGGATCAACAAGTCCCATTGTTTCTATAGAGCTTTTCATTTTTTCATTAGAGCAATTCTGAGTGGATCAAAACTCAAATACTGAGGGATTACCAAGTAGTTTAGAATTAAGGGTATAGATCCTGAGAGACTGACTGAATCCAAGAGGGAAACTGAGAAAACAGGATTCTACCAAATCTATTAGCTTCTCTACTGCAGGGCAGAGCAGAGAGATGTAAAGCTATTACCTAGCGGCGTGCTGGTTAGAGGTCTTGTAGAAGGTAAAGAGAATGAAATAAGATTTAAAATAACTCCGACAGGATAAATATGTTTTACAAAGCAAGACAACAACAACAAGTGTTATTCTCCCTGACTCTTAGGGAATATTAAACTATCCTGGTCTGTGATCCTCAGAAAGCATATTATCCTATGTCACTGTATATTATACCTACTTAGTTATATTTTTACAATAAACAAAGTGCCAGCCATGATTATGGGTTGTTCTCAATGGCCACATTTATTTTGAAGAGCCCTTGAGTGCTCACAGGAAAATTTTATTTTCACATTTTTCAACTTACAGATCTTGCAAGAAATGAGAGACTATTTCCAAAATCACACATAATTTATCTGGAGAGGAATGTCACCTTGACTTTTCAAATAAAAGTGTTGTGTTTTGGGAGAGAAAGACCTAGAAACTGTTTTCTTATTTTCACAAATGTCATCTCTTATAGAGATAAAATTAACTTTCAGCTTTGATTCGGCAACAGGAAAGAATAAAAGACAAAGAGGAAAAACACATTTTTTAATAAAATTCCATATATTATTTTTTTAATTACACAAAATTTTACTCTTATTTCTTATGGTAAAGGTTAGGATACCAGACCATTTTCTGGTAAAATATCTGCTCTAAAACAAAGATATTTTCTCAAGGTTTATTCCTTTATTTTCGGCAAACTCTTAACTTCTTTTTTGTTTCTGGATAACACTGAATCTTTGTTTTAATTAAAAATAATTTTTATGCAAATAAGTAAATGGTTGCATACTTTTAAAAATAAAAACTGTGTTTCTAAAAAGCAAAGTTTACACAAAATGGCATATTTAGACTAATACATAGTCTTCATTCCTTTCAATCATTCTGTGACATTTCACATAGAAAATTCTAGATCATGTCTTTTTAGGTGTAGGGCACAACTTACTACTTACCTTTGTGGAAGTATAACGGCTTTGCCATTTCAGCCCAGTGCTAAATAAGTCAGATGACATATTTCACTTTCAGAGCTCCTTGTGTGATTACCTACAACACACTTCTCTCTGTTCCCAATCTTGCCTCTTTACCCTTCGTTCTAAAGTTTTGATCTCTAAAGAGTTCCTTACTAAACATCCACAGTCTATGCTCAACTCTGAGAGACTGCTTTTTGGAGAACCCAAGCTGTGACAGCATCTATTCTTAACTGCTCAGAATACAGATGGCATTTAGCTCAAAGGACACGGGACATGAGCTGTGATTGCTTTTTGTTTCGTGTCCTTTTATTTCACTCTTCTACCTCCTGGGAAGTGGCTCCAATAAGAAGCTAAAAGTCAGAAACAAAAGAAACAAATGACTGAAAAATTGAACAGCTGAATAAATTCCTTTGGGAGATATAAAAATCATTTAAACTACATCTTACTTAAATGGGTTGAGAATTCTTTTTCTCAAAGCTCTTGAAATAATGAAAAGTTGCATTAAAATGTGTTCCTTTTGTCATGCCAAATGTCGCTAAAATGCTTTATAAGGAGGCCACTGATTCTTGTTCAGCACAAGACTGCTTGTGGGGTAGATCAATGATGAAGTTTTCTCTCTTAAAGCCTTTGTAAATATGAAGATCCACAGAGATACAATAATAATAATAACAATTGTGATAAAAATAATAATAGTGATAAAAGTGTGAGAGAGATTTGGTAGAAATTTTGATTTTTAACACTTGAGTAACATTTTACCCATGGGGAATTCTTCTTAGAAATTGATCTATGGGACAGTTGTTCTTGGAACTGATGAGTTGAGGCAGCTCTAGAATGGTGGATGGTGGTGGTTGCTGAGCAACGTTATCCATGCCTGGTAGTCTCTGGGCCTTTTGTCTTAACACCTTGCTTGGGGAGAATGAGGGAAAACCTACTTTTAAATCATGCGGCTTTAGGGCTCAGAAGAAACATTGAGAACATAACTTAAGGTGTTAAAGGGTTATCAAGGAGAAAAACTAGGTAGAATAAAATGTCTATGTTTTATTCTCAGGCTGTAGGTGATTTCCACAAAAACAAAAAGAGGCAAACGCAATGCATACCTATGCAGTCCTTTGTTATATTTTAAATATCAGGTATTATTAAGGTCCTAACATATGAGCTGAGATAATAACATATTTATATTTTTATTTCTAGGTTATTCTCACTGAGCTTCATGTTTTTTTAAGCCATAGTATAATAATTGTTTCATGCAATCCCTAAATTTAAATGATAGTGTAGTGATAATTCTTTTCATTTAGTGAGCTTGTAGTTAATTGTAGGATCTAATTTTCTGGAAGAGAAATGGCTGTGAAATGAATTTTGAGAAATATTACTGTTCTAGTTTTGGATGAATCAAGATAATGGCTACTTTTACAGGATCGGTATTGACCACAGTCCCACAACGCTGGAAGAGATGGAGTCAGAAAATTTGGAGCTATGGAGGTAAGTAAATAATGGTACCTGGTTAGTAGCCAAATATCTGACTCATATTCTGTAAATAAAAGTATTTTCTTTTATGGTGCGAGGGCACTCTGCTTTGCCACTGAAAATTCCATGTCCCTGTAATGCCATCTCAAAGTATGAGGTTCAGGAATACGAAGCAGTTTGTTAAATGTGGTTTGCACTCAAGGGCAGTGAGGACGCTATTGGAACAACTCTGTTTATTAGCTTGTTTTCCTGGAATTGAGGAGCTGGTGAATAAGGAGACATGGCATGACAGGTAGTAGAAAAACAGCCAGCAACAGTTACTGAGCATTACCCTTCAAGAGTGTTCTCCAGAGTATTTATTTGTAAGGAGTATTAGGCAAACATTAGAGTTCGTATTTTGTTGGGGTCTCATTTATTTTCAGCCGCAGATTAACTTACATGTGAATTAGTTTTGCTTTTAGGTATTTAAAAGTCTCATTACAAAGCCAGAGCCTTTGCTTATAGTGGAGTAGCTCTATGTTGACATTAGAAGGGAAAATTGCCAGAAGGAATTAGCACATTAATTAGGGGGGAAAAAATCTACATTGCCAAAGAATCTTTCTGAATATATGTTTTCCACGTAGAAGAAGAGATTTAAACCGAGAACTTGTCTACATAAACAGATAGTTTGGAAGGATATGGCATTGGTTACCTAGGTAGCACCAATCTTTATTTCTAACCCTCAATAAAAGGTCAATGTGAATATGGGGA
Organism: Balaenoptera borealis; assembly: GCF_965194805.1. NCBI lineage: Eukaryota > Metazoa > Chordata > Mammalia > Artiodactyla > Balaenopteridae > Balaenoptera > Balaenoptera borealis. Next base: position 34,299,026 of record NC_138868.1, read on the forward strand.
GAATGCTTTTATTTTGACAGACTGCATGGTGGTCTGTTCTAACAATTCTCTGCGTAATCAGAATTTCAAATGCTCTTGGTAGTGTTTTCAAATGCAATATGTTGTGTTGTACTCAACACTGCTATGGATGAGGTTCAGTCTCCAAGGAAGTAGCTTAAATTTGCAATGTTGAAATTAAATTATTTTTATTCCTGCAGGGAAAACTAATTCTAGGTAGCCAGTGAGCATGCAGCTCACTTGGCTCAATCCGTTATTCAAACAGCATAGAAAGACATAGGAAAAACCAGTTTGAATTTGACATTGTCATAAATTGTAACTACATTTAGGAAGTTAGTATCCTTCTATATGAAATATTGCGAACACATACAAATATAAACCCATATTCATATAAAAATCATACTTCAAGGAGACACCAAGTTAATATTTTCAAAAATATGATTGTGTCTGAATTTCTGATGTGAAGATAGATGTATATCTTTGTTTTGACAAACAGTTTACCACACCTTTAGACTTGGGGCTGCTGGTGTTGACAATAGCTCCTACCAGGGAAGGCATTGTCTAGGAAACTCTCATTTTAATAAAATTTGAAGAGAGGAATAGAATATTCAATGGAGAAAGCAAGGTAATGCATAATATATAAAAGGGTGCAGAACTTAGTATGTAGGACCCTACATTTTCACAATCTTGTTTCTATTGTGGGTTTATAATTCTTATAGTAGGAGTCCCTAGGAAGAATTCCCATTTTTATAAGACCTGAGCCCTCCAAGCAAATGCCAATCTTTCATAGAACTTTATCACTTTGATGGCCAGACTGTGCCATAAAATTATTGAATTATATGGGCCTTATTAGTAACTAGATAATTACTAACTAATAATATATTAGTTCAAATTTAGTTTCAAATGCTATGTTTGAATTGTTAATATGTGATAGGCTTTTAGCCATATACTTTGAAATGTAGAGAGGATTATTTGTACATTGGAAACTCAACTCATAACTACCTGATTACTACTGATAGAAGCCACAAATGTATACACTTTTAAAAATATATATCACTGTAAAATATTTCATATACAGTCATCCCTTCATATCCTTGGGTGGGGACCCCGCGGATATAGAGGGCTGAATATGGGACTTGAGCATCCATGGATTTTGGTGCCTGCAGAAATCCTGGAACCAATCCCCCCTGGATTCTAAGGGACAACTGTATACATGAAATCTATTCATGAACAGGGTCTTTTGCTTAACTTCTAAAATTTAGTGGGAAAACTGTGAAATAAATTTTTGCCAATCTAGGAACTACAATTGGAAGAAGAGACCTAATTAAAACATGTTGAGATAAATTGCTCAAGGCCATACAGCCAGTTAGTGGCAAGGCAAAGATGAGAAACCAGGCCTGACTGATATACTGCCTGAGCTTTATTCACTTTGCAAATTTGTTGTTAAAACATGCTGAATATGTAGAAATGTTTAATGTTTACCATTTAATAAGCAAATATTTGTCTATTAATTATTATTATTTATGTTTAGTTTGTTTTGAATCTTTTTTTTCTAATGGACTCGAAGTTTTTCTAATTTTTTCCCCGCTCTTATTTGGGAAACATACATTTTATTGCTAGTCCTTCAGTGTTTACTCCTACTTTTGTAACAACACATATCTTAATTAATTTTTCTAGAAAGTATAAAATTATTGATTATAAGACAAGAACACTATCACTCTATATTTACATGTTAAACCTACTGCCCATTCCTACTCACAACTTCACTATTTTTTAAATTTAATTATTCTGCTTGTATAGAGTTGATGTGTTACAGCATATTGGGGTAACATAGTATACTGGTGACAAATCAAGGGCTAAAAGGTCCATTGACCCACTTAGATATTATCACACAATATAATAATGGACAAGTGGAAATATTAATTTGATTTATACAGATACAGAGAGAAAACATAATTATCTGTTTACTTACATGTTTATATCTATCTACTTATCTATCTATTCTCTAAATTGTTAATGTTCTTTATCTGAAAAAATATATAACTAGATAGATGGGTAGTTTGATTTGTTAAGTCCAAATAATGTTTCAACAGTTTGGGAAGTTGACACTTTTTCCTAAGAATGACACACTTTGTTAACACTTAATATTCACCAGGTTAACATCCATTTTGCATTACCCATCTGCTGTAGAGTAACTAGGAGCTACATAAAAGAGAAAGCAGTCATACTCCTGATAAATATTTAAAGTGAATACATTCACTGACTCCCTGTTCCACTTGCTACCCTCTTCCTATTATGCACCCACTCTTCCCTTGGGTGATTTACATATTTAGGTTTCAGTTTGACTACAGGTATATAAATACTTCAACATTAATTTTAAAAATTATGGGTTCAGGAAAACTAAACACACATTTTACTTCACATCTGATATAACTTCAAAACTGAGATTGATTTAATTCCCCTTTTGAAGGGAAATTTTTGGAGGTGCATATTTAGATCATTGGGTAGTGACTACGAGGTCAAATTATTTAACTAAGGGATTGTGTTGAGGGAGGGAAGTTTTGAATCTTTGAATGACTGGAAATTCACAGAACTTGAATATTATACATATGAATGCAATTCTAAGAATATGTGATTTGTTTCAAACTTCAAAAAAAGTGACAGTAGTGAAGCTCTCTGACTATGCTTCATGAGCTATGCTTCATGAATCTTCTCAATGCACTTCTGTATAATTTGCATGCATGTTTTTGACTAATACAATGGAAATAATTTGAATGGAATAATTCTGAGGAACTACATTGAATCCCCAAATATTTATAACTTCAGAGCATTATACTTAGTGCTGAGGAAGTTGTACTGTAGAAAAAGTGTTAACAAGGAAAACTGTAGTTTAATGATTAATGGCATGGAATAGAATGGTAAAGTTCTTGCATCCAAACCAGTTCCCTCACTTACTGGCTGTGAGATTACAGATAGATTAATTCAAGCTCTTTAACTCTTTTTCCTCGTCTGTAAAATGGGTATAATAATAATATGTACCTCAGAGTTGTTACGAAGAACAGATAATTTAAAATGTGTAAAGCCTTTTAAAAGTGCTTAGGTAGGTGTAAGGATGAGATAACAATTCTAGGGGACAGCATTCACCGTGTGAATGTTACGTGATTAGTGACACAACATAGTATGGATATGGTGACCTTCACAGTTTACACAGCAGACATAAACAAGGTAAACAAGAAGTAGTTATAGCAATTACTACCATTGGGATTAAAATCAGGAAAATGACATGTCCTGGTTTGCTCAGGATGAGGCTGATTTGTGCCTATCATCATGGCATCATTGTCACAAGGTTACCTTTCACTCTCAGAAGTGTCCCAATGTGTACATTAAATTGTAGAGTCATTATATTCAAAGGAGCATATTTATGGCAAACCTTTCATTTGGATGAAACTTACTCATACTTGTCTTTTGAAATTTAATCAAGAGGATTTTATGTCTACCCAAATATATATATATATATCTCCATATATATATATATATACATATATGACATCAGGCACTTTAAAATCTGCATGGCCCATTCACCAGTACAATTTTCCACAACCAGGGAAACCAAAATGGTTCAGAAGAAACACTATGTTTGCTGAGCCTCTGCCACATGCCACCATATGGTCTTTACTGATGACATTTCTCTGTTGTCCTGCATTCTTAAATATGCTTATCCTGGAGGATTCCAAAAAGAAACTAAGTCTTCTTTTATTCTTGTTGTCCAAGGTCTTTCTGTGCTTCATGCAGACTTGAGGAATAAACAAGGAATAAAAACAAACAAGCAAACAAAAAACTATTGCTTCAAAGGCCTCAGATCTTATCCCTGAGGCAGAGCTCAAAAATAGACCATAGAAACCTGCACTGCAAACAGTTCACTTGCTCCCCCCATGCAAACTTCTCTTTCAGATCGCTACCTGGTGAGGTTATCATCTCATCTATAACCAAATCAACTCTAAATTCTGATTTAGTCTAATTAAATTATATTAAATTATATTAAATCACTTCTAACACATTTTGAAATAAGTAACTATATTAAGTTCAACTCCAGATACGTTTATTGATCAGACACCTGTGCCAAGCAAAGTGCTAAAGGCTACTGAGGAGGTAAAACGTTCACAGAGCCAAGAGTCATGTTGTCACAGAGCTTTCAGTGGGGTGGAGTGGGAAGATAGAAATTAAACACTTTTACAAACAAATGTAAAATTACAAATGTGATCATGGCTGGAGCAGAAAGATTGATGGTGTAATAAAGAATATTAGGCAAAAAGTGCCTCCTCTTCATTGAGAGGACACATAGAGAAGGGAAGTTTGACACGATAATAGAAGCTGAGATTCCATGAGGAGAAAGTTGTAAGTGGTTGGGTGAAGGACCTTGGAAGGTGGTAGAGCAGTTTTCCACCTAGAGGAGTCAAGAACACCTTGCAGCAAGAAGATAAAGTACAGTACACTTCTAGAACTAGGGGAAAAAATTGTAACCCAAAAGTTTCAAAGATTTGTTAAAAAATATAAACATTACACTAAGTTCCAGACAACTTAGAGGCATTAGATTCTGCCTCTCTGAGACTGTTCCCCCCTATATTAAATGATGATTCTAATCCTTCATCTATGTCACAGGGTTGTTATGTGTCTCAAATCAGACAATTTATGTAACGATGTTTTATAAACTCTAAAATATATATATGGTGACATATGATCAAAAACTATGATCAAATAAATTGATAGTGCATTTGAAGGCAGAATTTGTTCAATTCTGAAAGGTAATAACTTGACTTCAATAATAGATCAAAATTAATGCCATCTATAGGACTGTGTGTGCATGAGTAATTCATTCTGCTAATGAATTAAAAAGGTTTGGGTGGTACTTCCCCCAATATAGACTCCACTGTAAATGACAGAAAGGTTCCATTTTTCAACTACATATTAAAATAATATGGGTTTTGAATTCAGACAGATCTGTGTGTAAAGGTCAGATCTGTCACTTACTTCCTAGGTGTGAGAATTTAGGTGTTTTTTTCTTTTTTTTTTAACTCTACTAGCTCTGTTTTTCCATCTATAAATGAGGATAATGCAAATTTTTCAGGGCTGTTCTGAGTATAAAGTATTGCATATAAAAATTAATTAACATGGGACATGGCCAACAGGGTATGCTCAGTAAATTTTAGCTGTGAATTTTTGCCTGTCATTTTTGCACTCTGCATTTGCAAATAAACAATCCCAACTCTATAGCAATTCTGTAAGCACTTGGCATGTGTCACATTGAATCTAGCTTATTTTTTACTCCTGGGGATATAAATATTTTATTAATTGGAAGTATTTATATTCAATTGTAACAGAGACTTCAAAAATAATTTCTGTGTTTTCAAGCCTTCTACTCAGATGCCATTATCTTCCCATTAAACATTCAGGAAGCAACTAAACATAAAAAGACATAATAAGCACATGAAAGAGGCTCAGTAGGAGAATTAGTGTTAAATCTAGTACATTGACATAGATAACATTTATGCTACATATTAAGATGGAATACAAATAATCTACCCCCTTGTGTGTGATTTCTTTACATACTAATTAGATTATTTCTACATATGGAAAGCACGTAGTCTTTATACCACAAGTAAAAAGACCAAATAAAATTCTGGGTGACTTGGGATTTGATTCAATGAATATATTCCTCTAGGCCACATTTTTTGAGTCATGCAATATAGTACCATCTAGAACGTACTATATTCTTTGGAAAAGGACTTTGGTGTAACTTGCCCACTTTAAGATGTACGACTGAGATCCAAACTGTCTTGGGAAAAGAGAGTAAATAAGTAATCAACCAAGTAGAATTATCATATAATATTTAACTCCATTTACTATCTTATTTTATTAAACTTTCTAGCATTACCATATTCAAAATATTCTCAACCCATGTTTTCAAAGTTATTTATCTTTCATTTTTGAGCTGCATTTCTCCACATAGCACTACATTTATAAATGAATAAAATATGCATAACATGCATATTTCTATAGCCTTAATTTTAATAGAGTTATTATTTATTACAGAAAAGTCCAATATTTTACATCATTTTTTCTTAATCTTTAGTAGTCTCTGTTCCAGGGCCATTTCAATGTGTTTATGGATTAATATAATTTCTCTATAATTTTCCAGGGCTTGGCCTATAGTTTTTGTGTGCCATGTGTATTACAGACTTTCATATATGTCTTGTTAAAATGTAATCAAAGTTGAATATAAAATTTTAACCAACTTTTACTTTTAGGTATGTATATAAAATTGTAGAGCATACAAATAAGGGCTGAAATAAAACAGAGATAAGACAGTTGATTTGTTAAGGAGATAGAGTTAAGTACCGAATTCTTCCTTTTGATTTTTGCTATAACAATGTTGCCTACATAATACATATTTTTAATAAAAAACTATCAATGTAAACACAGGTAATATACTGCATTGTTTCTCCACTCTCTGGAGTTTAACTAATATTAGATTGCTCTAGGCCCTGGGGAGATGGAGAATTAAATGACAAGACCAGTAGGGGACATACAAGCAATCAGCAAAAGGTTTTTGAGTAGCTGATCACTGAGCCAGGCACAGCAGGGGATACAGAGTGTTAATAAAATTATTTCCTTCCCTCAGGAAAGTTAAGTACATAGAATAATAGCAGTCTTGATTACTTTAAAGCCATTATGTAGGTCATTTGCCGAAACTAATTATCAATAGACTGATGCTATAACATTTGATTTCCCTGAAAGATTAGGTAGTAATGATCATGCAGAGTTCAAGTTACCAAAACATGATATAACAAAAAATGCAAAAATTTTCCACACTTTATATGAAAATCATATTAAAAATCTAGAATTTTGTCAGCCTTCTGTGAAATAATACCTGCTAATAATAAAATATGCAGAAGACCTAGTAGAAGAGAAAAGAGAAAGAGAAATTGGAGCAGAAAATGAACTCTCCATTAGATTATCATACAAGAAATACTAAAGGAAATTCTTCATTCTCAAGAGATATGTTGCCAGATAGGGACTCAGATTTATATAATGAAGAATGCTGGAAATGACTTGTGCAAAAGAAAAATTATATATTGATAGTAATGGGAGACAGGTTTCTCATTGTTGGAGAAGAGAGTTACAAATATCAGAAGGAGGAAATCTAGAATGTACTCTGTAGTGTTGATTTATAACGGAGATGTAAGTATGCACTCAGGATATTGAATATCTAGATATGCAAATACAGATATAAAATATAGATATATAGATAAAGATATAAAAATACAGATATATACCTGTTTATAAATACATGCAAATAGATGTGAATATATGCAAATATGCATATGGAATTTGTATATATGTTTCCTCCATATCTATTTACTTAGAAAGCCCAAAAGCCATGACACCCCAGTAGGAATAAGCACACCTATTATTCAAATCTTTTTTTCTAAACCCATTCTTTACTAAAGGAAACTAGGACTCCTCCTAGTAAAGGCATATCTCAAGATTGGGATAAAAAAATATATTTAAGATGAGCCTGAAACATCTTCTCGTGTAATAAAGTACTCAAAGAATAATAAAAATATATCAAAATGACAAGGGAATGAGACTGAAAGTATTTACAGTGGCTAAATACAGGTCACTTTAAGCATCAAAACAATTTTAAAGTGTTAAGAAATTTACAGTGTCAAAATACTCTCACAGATTACTTTTCAATAACAGAGAAAAGTGTAATTTACAGTGAAGAATCTTAGAAGATACCACTATGACCAAGTGACAAAACATCATCAATACTGTGATAAATTTATTTCTGTGCTATTTCCTACCAAAACAGTTTAACTTGAATCTAATTAAGGAGAAATATGAGACAAATCCAAATTGAGGGACATTCTAAAAATAATTGGCCTGGACTTTTCAAATGTATCAATGTTAAGAAAGACAGAGCAAAGCTAAAGATTTTTCCAGATCGGAGATTAAAGGAATATAGCAGTTAAATACAACACATGAGCCTGGATTGGATTCTGGTTTGATGAGGGGAGAAAAGGTCATTTCTGGGATTAGTGAGGAAATCTGAATATAGACTGTGGATACCAGTTGGAGATAAAAGTATTATATCAATGCCAGGTTTCCTGATTTTGAGAATTGACCTGCAGAATGTAAGAAAATATATTTGGTTCATAGGAAATATAAACTGATATATTTAAGGCTAATGGAACCAAATTCATTAAAGTCACTTTCAAATGAGAGAAAGAAAGAGAGAGAGAGTCACAACAAATGAGGCAAATGTAAAAATTTTTGTGAATTTGATGAAGTGTATAGCAGAGTTCTTTGTATTATTCAATAATTTGATTGCATACAAAAGAGACAAGAAAAGAAATAAAGAGAAAAGCAGAAAACAGAAATTAATTAGGTAAAAATGCAAAAAGTATATCCCTAAGTAATAAATTAAAACACTGTTCTGAAAATACAATAAAATGAAGCTACCGTTAGCTAACTTAATCAAGAAAAAGGAGAAAGTAAAAAAATACAAAATAAGAAATTATAAGTATAAATTACCATTGACACAGAAGGGCTTTTAAAATTCATGAGGCTATTTTACAATTCTTTATGAAAACCTAGATGAAATAGAATCTCTTAGTTAAATATAATTTTAAAATCCACTATCAAGTTTAAACCACTAGGGGCAGAATGTCTAAGCAAATTGATATCTGTAAAAGTAGACAATGTTATCAAAAGACTTTGCGCCGAATCTCCATGGCCAAATGGCTTAAAAGCAAATGCTTCCAAATCTTCAAAGACCAGATTGTCTCAAGGTTACAAGAATTATTCCAGAGCATAGGAAATGAAGAACAACTTCCATTTTTGGAAGCAAATATAACACTGAAATCTAAACCTAATAAATGTACTACAAAATATTATAGACTATCACTTAAAGATATCATAAACAAAAGTTAAATAAAATTTTAGCAATCAAAATCTAAAACCACATCAAAAATAAGAATGCCAAGTTGAATTTATTTCAGAAAATGGTCCATATTAGAAACCCATAATATAAATCACTTTATTAATAGATCTGAGGATAAAAGTCATATAATTATCTCTACACATGAAGAAAATCCTTTGGCAAAATTCAACACCTGTCTCTGACAAAAACATGTAAGAAAATGGAATTTGTCAGCATAGTTTTAATACAAATATAGATAGGTACACCTTTGAACTATGTGTAACATCTTACTCAGTGAGAAACACTACAGCCATAAGCAAGGCATATGATTTGTTACCATCTCCTTTATATAATTTAACACTGTAATAGATGAAAGAGTAAATGCAATGAAACAAAAGACATCATTGAAGATATAATTGAAAAAAGAAAGCAAAACAATCTTTATTTGTAGATATTAAGGTATATCTGGAAAGCATTAAGCATCAATGAAAAAAATAAAACAATTTAGTAAGGTTTCAGAATATTAAATTAGCATACAGGAATCAATTGCTTTCATAAACTTAACAATTTATATGGTATAATGGTAGAGAAAATGTCATGTACAATAGCCACAAAGAAGATGAAATATGTAGGGATTAACTTTAAAACTAATGTGCAAAATCTATTATGAAGAAAAACATAAAACACTCCTGAAAGATACTAATTAGACTTGAACAAATGGAACGGCATCTCTTGTTTTCAGATAGATTCAACATAATAAGTATGTCATTTGCCCCTAAGTCAGGTTATAAATTTAATATGATTTTCCCCTCAAAAACAAACAAGCAAGTTTTTTTAATGATATTAGACAGGCTGATAGTAATATTAATATGAAAAATAAATATTCAAGAATATCTATAGAAATACTGAAAATAAAACTACATTGGGTGAGCAGTCCTTTTGGATATTAAAACATACCACGAAGACTCTATAATTACACAATGTGATGATTAAGCATGATTAGACAGAGACCTGTGGAATCAAGTCAGCTATAAAAATACAGACATCAGTAGGGAACACAGTATACAATATTATGATATGATAAAGGTAGCCTCTGAAATCACTAGGCTCTTTCTTTCCACATCTATGAAATGATAAAAATAGTCCTTGCCCCTCCCAGCCCGGATTGTTGTGAGAACTGAATGATGTATTTTAGAGCAAGTCACCTGCAAATAATAAATTATTATCATAATTATTATTATGAATTGGAAAACCTCAGCAGGAAGTCCTCTTGCATTTTCTGCCTTTCACAAACTCATTGGACACCACAACAAAATTATCTGTGCCATAGTCCACAAAGTAAACTATGGCTTTCTGCAGGATAGATTAGCTAACAGGTTACAATAAACCAGAGTTGATGATCTTGGGTGAAACTGACATTGCAGTATCTTCTAGATTTTTGAAAATATTCTTTCTATTCAAATAGAGAAACCCTTTAGTGAAAGTGCCTTTGTTTACCATAAAACTGAATGGAATGCATTTTTTCCTCACAGGTGGTCTATATTAGTCTTCTTGGGCTGCCATAACAAAACACTGTACACTGGGTGGCTTAACAGAAACTGGTTTCCTAACAGTTCTGGAAGCAGAAACTTTGAGATTGGGGTGCCAGCATGGTTGGGTTCTGGTAAGAGCTCTCTTTCTGGCTTGCAGATGGCCACCTTCTCTCTGTTTCCTCACATGGCACAGAGAGGGGACATGCTCTCTGGTGTCTTATAAGGGCACTAGTGTTATCACGAGGACCTCAACCTCATGACTTCATCTAAACCTAATTACCTCCCAAAGACCCCATCTCCTAATGTTATCACATTGGGCATTAAGGTTTCAACATATAAATTTGGGGAAGATAAAATTCAGTACATAGCATAGTCTGTTGCAAATCCTCCACATAGTAACAGAACTGGTAAAATAACTGGGACAAAAGTATGGATGTAAGGATGCCTCATCAATTTTTCATAAATCAAGGTTATAACATACCATTGTAAAGTAATTATACTCCAACAAAGATGTTAAAAAAAAAAGAAAGGTTAAACAGTGTTTCTTCCTTTGACAAACAGAAGAAAATAGATATCATTTTCCCTGAAGATCAATTTTAATAGAATATATTTTAACGCCATCCTATCAACAATTGTGTATTAATTTTGACTCTTTATGTACATTGTTTTTGAAAATATCTTCTTAATTTATAGTATGGGTAGCTCAGAATATTAAACATGCTATACTGCAAAATAATATTTGTCTCATTACTTTTGATTATATTTGCATTCCTATGGTTAACCCAATAGAAATCCACCTCACCACAAATTCCCAGTGTCTACAAAAGTTCTTTCCTCTTCATGCCATTAGAGAAATCCATTTTTTAAATCTCCAACTAAATATTCATTTTCTTATCAACAAAATTTCTCACATAACTTTCAGAAATATGCTAATCTAATTATTTGATTCATTATCTACATTTTAGAAATCTCGTGTGCATATAAATGAATTTCCTTCATTTTTTCACTACTTTCTTGTTGAGAATAATAGAAGAAATTAAAATTTACTGAGTTTTAATGTCAGAAAAAGAGCATGAAGCAAATCTAAGCTTCACAAAGAGTCAAATCTTTTCAAAGATATGCTACGTTGTGAGCCTGACTCATACTTATATGGTTAAATTTGTTTCATTATAATGATTAAATATAAAACTGGAAGATTTGGTATTATTGATATTATTGATGTATAGTAAAATATATGCTACTTATCACATCGGGTGTATTTTTACTTTTCTTACTGCGGGTAAAATAATTCTCATGAATCATGCCTTTTATTGTATAAAATATATCCAAAATTCAATTTTACTTAATGTAAAAGTGTTCGGTATTCTGAAAAAATGGTATTTGCATAAAGACTGAACAAGCTAGACTTCTATCATGAACTGCATAAACCCTAATAACAGTGAATACAAGGATTTACCTACAGCATATAGTTCATATGCTTTTGCAATTTAATAAGAGTATTGAATATCTTAAAGCTTTTGAGTTAATGCTATTTTTTTTTAAATTTTTAATTTCATGTTCAGAATATTCCGATAATGTCAGTGTTTTATTAATTTATTTATTTTTGGCTGTGTTGGGTCTTCGTTTCTGTGTGAGGGCTTGCTCTAGTTGCGGCAAGCGGGGGCCACTCTTCATCGCGGTGCGCGGGCCTCTCACTATCGTGGCCTCTCTTGTTGCAGAGCACAGGCTCCAGACGCGCAGGCTCAGTAGTTGTGGCTCACGGGCCCAGTCGCTCCGCGGCATGTGGGATCTTCCCAGACCAGGGCTTGAACGCGTGTCCCTTGCATTGTCAGGCAGATTCTCAACCACTGCACCACCAGGGAAGCCCAATGCTATTTTTAAAGTGTTATAGAAGATTATAATGTAGTTTACTTAATTGTCTTTGAAGTATCAATTTTCTGCATCTTGCTTAAACAGAACCAAAATGAAGAGAGTTTTTTTAATATCATCGATGTAAGTTCAGGGATGGCTACCACCAAACTTCTTATATTTGTAGGAAAGATGAGTCATGTTTTAGAAAGGGTTCAGAACTAGCTTGACTAAACCAAAAAGTAAAATAGCTTAGAAAACAGGAATCTTTCACATTTATACAATCTAAAGGGTCACCACATTTTATGCACATTTAAAAAGCCAAGTATCTGTATTGAGATTATATTTATGCACTATATTTGAGTACCTTTTCTGAAGGACAATAGCTTTGCAAGAGAATGAAGCATCTAATTTCCTATTTTACCCTTAAACTGCTCTCTCGAAGTCACTACTCAGATGGCCAAGAGATCTAATTATACTCAGACAGTACCTGTGTCCCAGTCCATAACTGTCACCCTCTAACCTTAATTAAGGAACATTCCTTTGTCTTTTGTGACATCACATCCACTAATTTAATAGAGAGGGATGTTCAGAGCAGATGAAATTACTAGATTAAATGCTTTTCTGCTGTTTTTATTTTTTTCCTTTAAACACTCTTCTGCTGTTTTTTCCTTGGCATTTCTAAGGACTGCCCCCTGCCCCCATTCATGAGGATATTAGATAATTTAGATGTTGGCTTCTTGATACCTTTATAAATTGAGCCAAAATTGAAGATCTCAAGGATCAGGAGCACCAGAATTTTACCATACTATGTGACAGTCCTTAGGGATATTTTGGCTGAAAACCGATCGGTGGGTGATGCCCAATGACTAGTATTGGATTTGTGGCTCTAAAGCATAATTGCTACTACCTGGAAGTTATACAAGGATTTGCTACCTTGGTAAACTGACTTCACCCAGTGTTCTTTTTGACATATCAGTTTTCCCTCTTCGATGAAATAAATAACTGGATAAATTAATTCAAGAAGGAGAAAAACTGAGCCTCAGTTGGGAACCAGAAGCCTAACTACTCATGAGGAATTCTGAACCGGGGTCTTCTCTCCTCAAGTCTCTTCTATTTGGTGCTTTACAACAAGCCAAGGAAATAGGAAGACATGCAATGGCTTAGAGAATAGCATAAAGAGCTAGAGAATGCCCCCAATACTATAGATCTTATTGCCTGATAGGATCACAAATTGGACAGGCACATGTGCTATTGAGGGGATCATGTGATATTTTAGGGAAAGAGTCTTAAGAAAGCTGTGGCTGCATCCATGAACTCCTTTCTTGAGTATGACTATTCTCAAATATTACTAAAAACATCTGAGAAATAAACAAACAATAAAATTAGAAAGTTGGGCTAATCACCCACATCTGGTTCTGTAGACGCTTTAGACTGAGCATGAGATCTTGTTATGTAGCTTAATCTGGGTACTCTTGGCTCTTGATTGGGAAATGTATTACAAACTCCGATTATAATCTTCCTTGTATTATTTGTCCACATTGCAATGTTCAGATGTGTTATCTCAAGAGTCTTAAATTTTGTTGTGAAATTACTGCTGTACCATCACGTGATCCAACAAACGACCTTCAAACAAACAGAACGAAAAAGCCTGGGATCTTACAACTACCCCTGGAAAATGTACATACATGCATATCACACAATAAATATCTGTGAAGATCTGGATTGATCACATTCTCAGCTGTTAATGGTCTATTCTTTAGATCAAGATGAAGAATGATCATGGGAGGAATTGGGGGTAGAATTGGTGGGAAGGGGGGTTGGAAGCAGGGAGACACTGAGAACCTAAATCATCTACCCCTATATAGTTTGCTATGTGCATTAACACAACTTTACTATTCTAAAAAACCTTGCCCTTTGTGTGGTAAGAGCAACAATGGAAATTATTATTCTTTTAGGAAATTTTAGCAAACCTATTTAAACAAACATCAGACAACTTTACTTTTCAATAGATAGCAGCAAATAACAATCTCTCAGAGTTGCTGGAAAATCTCACCTTGAAAGTCTCACCACACTGAGTCTACCAATTCAAAATTATTAAATCAGGAGCCTTACAAATCCTAATCATGCCCCTGCATGAAAGACCTGCCTTAACCATGACCCCTAACAAAAGCTTCACAAATATCCCAAACTTGCTCTCATCTCATTCTGAGACGCTACTAAGACTCTGTTAAATAAGTGACCCCATTTACGCTATAAATGATGCATTGAGCTTTACTTACCAACAGATTATTTTGGTGGTAATTTTGAGAACTTAGCATTTGACATATTCCAAGATAGATCATTTATGGAAAACTAAAGGAATATAAATTTTAAAAATATACAGTTGAAATATGTTTTCTAACAGTGGATTGATGCTTCTTCATGAATATATAGCAAGAAAAAGTTAAATGTTGAATAAACTATCTTTTTTAATTTTTCACTTTTGTAAAGTTTTGAATAAAATTTGGTCAGCCTCAGGGAAATATATTTAGTGTTTGTTTCTACATATTTATATAATTAAAATCAGTTAAGTCTATTAATAGACTTTTCAAAGCCAACTTATTCTCACATATTTAGGTCCTACCCAAAGAAAAGAATATGGTTTTGTTAAATGATGATGAAAATTAACTCATTTCAGTAATAATAAAAAGCAGAGTCTATAAAATTTTAAATGCACAAATAAAAGCAGAAAGGAATTTTTGTGCCTACTCAAAAGCCTTACTTATTTGAAATGAAGGAATTAAAATGTAAATGAAAGCATTTTAAACACAAAATACTACAAAAATAAACTTCAGAGATGCAAGATAGCTATTGCTATTTCTCAAATTACAAATTTCTGTTTCAACATCATGCTGGGTCCTGAGACTGCAGCCGTAGATAATAATGTGTTAGAGTGAAGGAAAAGAGGTTGATAGCAAAATAGATTGTCCTCCCAAAAAGTGAAAGGACATCAAACTTAATTTAGTCATTTGTTTTGAGCCCAGAAGCTGTTATGTGTGTACTTTCAGGATCTAGGGGAAAAAGTATTGAGGGTAGTGAGATGCTACTATGACCACATTAACTCCAAATATGTACAGAAATCTATGCTGGCTTATTTGGTCATGAGAACCTACTAAAGGTTCTTAGCCACTGAAGGAAAATTATTTCAAAGTTTTTGTTTCTTTTTTTCTCAAAATGTTTGTTTCAGAGATTATACAGTCTATATACTCTATACATTCTTGTGTGGCTATACTTTAGATATCTTTTACTTTAGATAACACTGTGTATAATTAAAGCTATACAAAATGAGTCTTAAATATGTTGTAAGTAAATAAAATTAAATATTCCAGGATATTAAGCCCATGATTTTGTCAAGGAACTGAGCTAATATTGTCATTAAAATGATCAAGCCATTGTCTTCATTTTATGAAAAGTTTAATGAGTTCCTGGTAAAGAAAAGTGTTATCTCATGCAAATAGGTGATTTAGTGTATTTATACAATGCACTGAATGTCACTAAAGTTGAACATTTTTGTTGCCTTTATTGAATGAAAATAATTATATAAGGCAAAACTGTCCAAATGATGAACTAAAATTTTCCCCTAGATTTGCTGATCAAGTTTAATTCACACAAGGGAAATATCAGCAAACATGAGCATTTTATATAGATTCTATTGAAACTTCTTTTAGCTACTTAATTAAAGAAAAGCTGAACAATATGGAGATAAACACATTGACATTATATGCCTCAGCTTCTCCTGAGGGCACTGAAGTACTTATCTCTAGAACACAAATTGCAGCAGTTAGCATTCTGTTAAAAATGAACTAATACTAACTAAAAGTTCAGATCTGAGAGATGTGAGAAATGAAGGAATTGAACAATATTTAACTTGGCCAACAAATCCCAATACTTAATTGCCAGTGTATTGTTCTATTAACAATGAGTCAAAGATTCATCACACAAATAAATCCCTGTAAATGAGGCCACATCTGTTAAGTGATGATTTGATAACCTGCCATATTAAAACCATTTTCTCTAATTTAAAGTTATTTCAGTGAGCCTAAATTTAACGGAAGGAAAAATTGATGTCTCACACATGATCCTCATCTCTAAATTACTGAAATTATACACAGGAGAATTACAAAGAATTCGGTTTTAAATATGCAAAATGACAAAGTTAGAGAAATTGCACTCTGTTAAAGACATGACTAAAGCTTGTCAAATTGAGAATGAAGAGCCAGCCTGGTGCCCTATTCGTTGGATCACAAAAAGGAATTTAGAAAAGAACATATATATTTTAAGCATCTAATGAACCCTTTGACTTCCTTTTACAGATGTTCTTAACTGAAGCTCATGGAGTCACAAACCACAGGGATAGCGGAAAATTAATGGCACTCTTGGGATTGATCTTAGCCTTCTGAGACCCTTACAGATAAGTTTCCACTAGGTCATGTAACCTCACGAGCTGAGAGAGATTTACATATGCTATTGTCAATATCCGTACTTTCTCTTTCAGTTGAATATCATGGTACATCATGTTCACCTTCCTTCAGACCCCCTAGGCTGGTTCTCATTAGAAGTAAAAGCAGTAATTGAGAACTTTATTCTCATGAAGAACAATATTACAAAGTTTCAAGATCTCATTCTGTTTCCGAAACGTTGACACGTCTGTGAAAGTTATATAATTAAGACTAACCTCAGTAGTTTCAAAAATAGATTTCAAGAACATGATTGTAATAATGGTATGATTAACAAATATCCAAAAATATTGACAATGCAAGACAAATGGTTAACATTTTAAGGTGCAAAAGTATTAAATGATTAGTGAAATTGCTTCATATCTGTGGGTCCTTATGTTTAAAATCATTAAGTTGGACTAAATGTTTTCTAACTTTCCCTTGGTATGTCAGCTGGCTCACGATTTATCCCCCAAATTAAAAATTTAAAGAGAACACCACTAACTTTATTTACCAGGTTTGTTGATATTGAGCTGTTGTATATTTTGTGATATCACATGTTGCTCCTGCTGTTTATTTCCATTTCCCTTATAATTCAAAGAAAAGTAAGAGAAAAGTGAAATAAAAATAGATTCAGTTTGCTGTTAAACTGGTTTACCAAGCAATGGAAATCAATGTAGCTTCTATTACAAGCAGCAACAAACATCCACACATTTCTCTGGATTTAACTTTTCTGAGAGAAAATCTGGTTTTCAGAAATTTGTTGCTGCCACAGATATAATCCTTTTTTAATTTATCACAGATATATTCGTGGGAAGCAAAGTTTACCCCTTGGAATAATACAAGTTGTATTCATGTGTGTGTCGCTTCATGAATAAAGTAAAAGAAACCTTTGCTTCAGAAACCCATGAGTCTGAAGCAAAAACCCATTGTAACAAAAGTTAAATTGTTGCATTAACATTCTCTGTCTTATTCATTGCTGAGCATAAATAGAAAACTAAATGATTATTTGTGATAACAGTTGAAAATCATCCTCAGTAAAAGAACAAAGTTGCTCATTACATGACACACTTCAGATATAACTGGATGATTTTGTATTTCTGACTACTGTGTAGTTTTACATGAGTCCTGTTGTGTAATTCTTTAGAATTATTTAAAAAGACACAACACTTTAGAACATCTTGGTAGAATAGTAAATAGTAATATCTTTTGAAGATTTTAATTCAATCTTCTAAAATACTTGGTCATCAATATTAGTATTATAGGTTTTGTTAAAGCCAATCATATTAATAATAGCACTTAATGCACTATTGCATGAAATAGTAGTCATATTATTGGGTAAACAAAATTATCACAAAATTAATATGTTAAATAATTGACTAATATTTTCTTGGCTTTCCCAATAAAAGTAGTCCTTGTCCAAATTTCAGGTGCTGTAATGGATCAAAGAATAAATCAAGGACTTAGTCTCAAGTAAGTCTACATATTTTTTTTTCTTTTTTATTAGACTTGCTATGCCACTTGCCTATTTTTCCAGCTTTATTGAGATATAATTGAAATATGACATTGTGTAATTTTAAGGTATACTATGTAGGGATTTGGTATATGTATATATTGTGAAATGATTACCACCATAAGCTTAGTTGACACATTAATCACTTCACATAATTACAATTCTTTTGTAGTGAAAACTTTTAAGATCTATTCCCTTAGCTACTTTCAAATATACAACACAGTATCATTAACTATAGTCATCTTGTTGTACATTACACCCTAATAACACATACATACTAAAAAAGGAAGTTTGTAACCTTTGACTATATTCGTTCATTTCCCCCGCAGAGGAACTAATCACTATGTGAAGAGCAGAAGAGTGGATGAAACAAGTTTATGTAGACTAGAAATTTTCAAGAGAATCAATTTTGTATTCTCATTTTTCTGCTCAATTTTTTCTTTCTTTATAGGCTATTTTTGATTAAAAAAATTCAGGTCTTTCTTAGTAAAATTATGGGATCTATATTATTATTTTAACAGGAAAAATAGACATATTGCTAGAACAAGTCAGTCTGAGGAGATGATAAAGACTTGTTTAGAAAACACCTCCACCATTCCAAATTAGATTTACTATCATGATAGTCATCATTTTCGATTCACAAATAATCCTTTCATGAAGTATATTTATTCTGTTCATTTTTCAACTACTATCATATATCTGATCTAACTTTAAGATAAGATTAGGTATTTAAGTGAATGTACATGGGTGTATTAAACATACATACATACACGTGCACATATATGCATATTTCTAGTTCTCCTTTCTTCTTGTGACTACTCTAACTGAAGTCATAATCGTTTCTACAGCCACTAACTGTGGAAAAATAAATTAAAGGCCATAATCAGCAGTTGCAGATATGAATAAAATAAATAGAAGCTAATTGTAATGCAAATATCCTTGTATAAAGGCTGAGAATAACAAATGGCAACATGACCTCTAGGATTTATTTCTACTGAAAAGCAAATCCTAACGGTGCCTCTCCTGGACATCTTCTTTTTTTATACTAAATGGGATTAAGCAAATTTCATTAGCTGATTATATCAGTCTCTAAAAAAAAAAGAAAGGATAGGAATGTACTTTATGCATTTTTTGATGAACTTTGATTTTAACAGGCCATTCATAAGCAAAATACAAGTGCACTTATGTTTTAGAACTTGCGTATGTATATCTATCCTAATCCATCCTATTTTTTCTATCCAATTAAATTGCTTAACCAGGAGTGAAAGAATTCCAAGTTCTTTCTACTGTGGATCATTCATCACTTTTCTATTAATGATAATAGGATAATTCATAACAATCAAAGAAAAAATATACTACTCATTTTTTTATCTTTTGCATTTAAAAATAAAAACCACTTTTAAATTTATTATAGCTCAAAATTTTTCCAAAATTGAAAAATCTGTTTAAAATTGTACATGTATATCATAATGAAATATGTATATTTAGTTTCTCTACCTCTATGTGTGTATGTGTATAGGTAAAGAGATAGATAGATGATTGATGGATTTCTCTCTGCCTCTATGTGTGTACACATACCCAGACACACAGACATACACACAGACACAAATGAAGAAGGAAGGAAGAAATAAAGCCTGATGGGGGAAAAAGAGAAAAAAAGAGAGAGAGGAAGGAGGAGAGAGAAAAGTGAAAAAGAGATCTCTTTTTTATAGTACTGCAGAACGGGAGAATTTGGTTACTGGCAGAGATTCTAGAGTGAATCTTCTCATCGTACAGAGAAGGATGTTGAAACTTCGAAGCTTAAATAATTTGTCCAGGGACATGCAGAGTCAGTGGCAGTCCAGGTGCAGGAAGCTTCTTTGTTTTTAGCTTCCATTCTGCATCCACAAAGATGAAGTTACATTTTTTTATGTGTGCATCAGTTTGTTTTTCTGGAACAGTACTATTTAATTACTGTCTACTTAGTCTGTATTTATCAATTGTTTAAGTCATTAACAGTAATATCAATGTCATATTCCATAAAGTCTCTCAGTTGCATCACTGTACAAGCCACATTCTGACTTGAACTGGAAAAAAATTACTTAATTTCTGTAATTTTTTAAAAAGGCTTTATTAGCCATTTTCAAAATATAAGACTGATTTTTAAAAAAATCATAAATGATCAGATCTGTCATTTTAAATGTTTCCTATTTTAGAATCCCACTTTAGTTTTAAATGTTTATTTTTAAGCTCTATCTCTCTTTTCATAAGTGCTCCTTTTGTTTTATTTTGAAGTGATACTGAGCCTCAAGATATTGGACCGGCTTCACCAGAGAACATTTTCAAGGTCTCTTGAAACTGTATCCCCTGGATAAAATTATTATTACTGAATACATTTGTGTATAATAAGGGCAGACATATGTATATGGCATCTGACAGTAGTAATTCCTTGAACTCAAAGTTATATCATTTTCCGGATTTAAATAATAGGAAGGAGAGATGGACAGCCAGCTAATAAATGGCCTGTTCTTGCGTTTATTTTCCTACAAATCACAATGAACTCATAAATAATTTAAATTTATAATTCTTGGAGTGATAGCTAAATTAAGATTGATTTATCCATTTGTTACTAATACAGTTGTTATATGTACTATACAATTCAGACAAGAACAAAAATGCATAAAGTACAAAAGTAGTGCAGGTTCAAAAGCAAATTACATTGCTATATTTTATGCCTGAAATAAAATGATAAATAAGTT
The DNA here is from genome assembly GCF_965194805.1 of Balaenoptera borealis. NCBI lineage: Eukaryota > Metazoa > Chordata > Mammalia > Artiodactyla > Balaenopteridae > Balaenoptera > Balaenoptera borealis. The sequence continues at coordinate 34,320,115 of NC_138868.1, forward strand.
AATTAAAATTTGGGTACATATGACGTAAAATATCTCAACTTGCTTTACAGAAACACCTCTGTACATCCAAAGCATTCACACTTGAAAAACATGTTACTAGTCTCTGTTTATCTGCCCCAGGAAATTTGTCTTTTATTATTAGCTGATTAAAAAGCAATGTGTGTAGTATATAGTACTTATTGTAAAAGAAAAAGTAAATAATTTGAGGGGATGTATTGACAAACTCAAACTTAAATTCTAATATCTGTTTATATCAACCGTTTAAATTTTATATCTTTTTCTTAATCTTTATCTCTTTGTCTTTTAATTTTCATGAAAATCATATGTGCCAAATAATGACCATATGCTAGTGAACAATTTCTTTATTAGAGCTCTATGGCCTCTTTGAATTCATTAAAATAATATTTTCACATAGACAGCAATTCCTGCATTATTTGCATGTCCAACTGTATCAAATTCATATAGAATTACCCATTATGAAGTCATTATGATGTCTTGGTGTTGGTCTGTTTGGGTTCATCTTGTTTCGGATCCTTTGTGCTTCCTGTACCTAAATATCTGTTGCCTTCTTTAGGTCTGGGAAGTTTTCAGCCATAATTTCCTCAAATACATTTTCGATCCCCTTCTCTCTCTTTTCTCCTTCTGGGACCCCTCTAATGCAAATGTGTGGGGTATGTTTAATGTTACCTCAGAGATCTCTTAAACTGTTTTTATTTTTTAAAATTTGTTTTGCTTTTTGCTATTCTGATTGGGTGATTTCCATTATTCTATCTTCCAGATCACTTACATGTTCTTCTATATTACTTAGTCTACTAATCGTTCCTTCTAGTGTTTTTTTTTTTAATTTCAGTTCATGAATTCTTCATTTTTGATTTTTTAAAAAATATTTTCTACTTCCTTGTTAAAATTCTCACTGTGTTCATCTATTCTTTTCTTTAATTCAGTTAACATTTTTATTATCAATGCTTTGAATTCTTTACCTTGTAAATTGTTTATTTTTGTTTGATTATTTATTTATTTTTATTTTTATTTATTTTATTTTATTTTATTTTTTTTATTAATCATCTTTCCTTTTTTTTTTTTTAAACATCTTTATTGAAGTATAATTGCCTTACAATGGTGTGTTAGCTTCTGCTTTATAACAAAGTGAATCAGTTATACATATACAATATGTTCCCATATCTCTTCCCTCTTGCATCTCCCTCCCTCCCACCCTCCCCATCCCACCCCTCTAGGTGGTCACAAAGCACCGAGCTGATCTCCCTGTGCTATGCGGCTGCTTCCCACTAGCTACCTATTTTACATTTGGTAGTGTATATATGTCCATGACACTCTCTCACCCTGTCACATCTCACCCCACCCCCTCCCCATATCCTCAAGTCCATTCTCTAGTAGGTCTGTGTCTTTATTCCCGTCTTGCCACTAGGTTCTTCATGGCTTTTTTTTCCCCTTAGATTCCATATATATGTGTTAGCATACTGTATTTGTTTTTCTCTTTCTGACTTACTTCACTCTGTATGACAGACTCTAACTCCATCCACCTCATTACAAATACCTCCATTTCATTTCTTTTTATGGCTGAGTAATATTCCATTGTATATATGTGCCACATCTTCTTTATCCATTCATCTGTCGATGGACATTTAGGTTGCTTCCATGTCCTGGCTATTGTAAATAGAGCTTCAATGAACATTTTGGTACAAGACTCTTTTTGACCTATGGTTTTCTCAGGGTATATGCCCAGTAGTGGGATTGCTGGATCGTATGGTAGTTCTATTTGTAGTTTTTTAAGGAACCTCCATACTGTTCTCCATAGTGGCTGTATCAATTTACATTCCCACCAACAGTGCAAGAGAGTTCCCTTTCCTCCACACCCTCTCCAGCATTTATTGTTTCTAGATTTTTTGATGATGGCCATTCTGACCGGTGTGAGATGATATCTCATTGTAGTTTTGATTTGCATTTCTCTAATGATTAATGATGTTGAGCATTCTTTCATGTGTCTGTTGGCCATCTGTATATCTTCTTTGGAGAAATGTCTATTTAGGTCTTCTGCCCATTTTTGGATTGGGTTGTTCGTTTTTTTGTTATTGAGCTGCATGAGCTGCTTGTAAATCTTGGAGATTAATCCTTTGTCAGTTGCTTCATTTGCAAATATTTTCTCCCATTCTGATGGTTGTCTTTTGGTCTTGTTTATGGTTTCCTTTGCTGTGCAAAAGCTTTTAAGTTTCATTAGGTCCCATTTGTTTATTTGTGTTCTTATTTATTTTTTTAGAGGTTTTCTCTTGCTCTTTCAATTGAGAGCAGTTCCTCTGCGTATTTATTTTGCTTAACTTTCTCTGCCTCTATAAATTTAGTTGAAACCATTACCTATTACAGTCTTGAAAGGGTGTTTTTATGTGAGAGCATCCCTGTGCTGACTGCATGTATCCAATGGTTTTGGTGGGACAGCTGGATTTGACATGTATTCAAGTCATGTCTTTCCTCAGGCTGTGCTGGCAGCTATCACCTTGGTAGGAGATGGGGCTGGTGATGAAGGGGCTAGAGCTGGAACTGGGTGTGATGCAGGACTTTCCCTCTGCTCAGTGGCCATTGCTGCCATATCAGGTGTGTGTCTAATCCCTAGTTGCTGGATCAGAAACCCTGATGGTTGGGCCTGGGCTGTCTCTGTTCCCTTTAAGTGTGTGCCTTTCCCTCTCCCAACACCTAAATCCTTGCCTCAGAGGGAACGAGTGTTGAAGCAAGGGGGGGCCCATGTGGGCTCTTTGCTTGCGTTGGCCCTAGACAGAATTCTGACCTGTCTTCAATGTTCTACCTGTGCAGGCGCCCACAATTGTTTCCCCCAGTCTTCTCAGGTGGAGCGTTGGGTGCAAGTCCCCTCTGTCTCTCATGGCCTATCACTGCCCACAGTCTCCACCACCTCGTCCCTGCTGTGGAGCCTCACCATAGGGCAGGTGGGGCCCCTGTGGACTCTCAGAATAATTCAGGGCATGAGCTGTGGTGAAGCAGCCACCGTCAGAATTTGGGGCTGCTTCCGAGGTGCTGCTTGAGTTAGTGCCGACAATGCCAACCACCGCCCCACCCAGGCTCCTTCCCGAGACTGTGTTGCCTCTGCTTCCCATGGCCGGGTTTTCTCCCCAGTCGTGGCAGCCCTAGATCCTGTGTTGTATTGTGCAGGGCTGAAGCATTTGCTCGGCCATGGCTGGAGCTTGTGCCAAGGCAGTCATGGGAAATCTGGCAGCCACTAGAGCAGTCCTCGAACCCCCCTCTCTGCCCTGCCTCCGGGGCAAGCCAGTGTGTGTGCTCCTCACAAGCAGAGCCCAGGCTTCCCACAGCCCTCCTGTTAGTCCCAGCAGTCCTCCAAGCAGCCAAGGAGGCTCCTCTCCCCTGTAGGAACCCACTCCTGGGGTGCCCAATCTGTGACTCTTGCTGCTTATTCCCCAGGGCAGGGCTCTGTCCATGTGTTCTCCCTTTTTCTCTGAGTCCCCTCCAAGGGGCACAGGTCCTGACCCAGTTCCTTTTCTTCCCTTCCTACCCAATTACATGTGGATCTTTTTTTATAGCCATGGCTGTTCAGGAGTCTTTCCGCCAGTTTCCAGTTAGTTTTCAGAAAGAATTATTCCACGTGTCGATGTATTTTTGATGTGTACATGGGGGGAGGTGAGTTCCATGTCCTCCTACACTGCCATCTTGATCTATATGTCTTTGTCTCTTTCCCATCTTCTTGCTGTGACTAAGCTAATTCTTCATGAACTGCTTTTTACAAACTATTTCTCTTGAAATAATTAGTCTTGCAGATGTTAATAGAATTCTAGGATTCAATAATTTTGTGAAACACTACCTGGTAATGTTTTTTTTTTTTAAGCTTTTATTGAATTTGTTACAATATTGCTTCTGCTTTATGTTCTGGTTTTTTGGCCATGTGGAATCTTAGTTCCCCGACCAGGGATCAAACCCGAATCCCCTGCACTGGAAGGTGAAGTCTTAACCACTGGACCACCAGGGAAGTCCCTACCTGGTAATTCTTTATCCTAGAGTTTAACATTGTACAATCTCACATTATGGGTATGAGAAATCCTTCAGTGAAGATGCCCATTTATCTTTGTCTAACTTCACATTTCTGAAACTCTTTCTCAATCCTTGTCTTGAAAATCTGTTAGCATTGTCTTGGATTTGAAGACATCAATACGAAAACATATAGCTTATTTTGCATTTTATTGATCTCATAGGAGAAGAGAATGAATGGCATTAAAAAGTTTCAAAATATTTGTGCTATTAGAGACAAAATATTTGAAAATATAAACTTATGAAGAAGTAAATGCTTCAGTTGCTATTACTATTTATGTTGAAATCTCGTAGTGTTTGATGCATAAATTTTTAAGTTGCAAATAAAACAAGTATAGAAATAAATATGCCTATTGGCTTCCAAGGTTTCTAATAAAAAATTGACTATATATGAAAGATTAAAGAAAATAGCAGCTGACGACTGCATAAGGCAAATGAATCTGCAGAGCCATCAATCTGTATTCTACTTATGCTTTTGTTTTTCTTTGTGATAATTTACTAGCTTCTATGTGATCATAGTCTACAATTTTCTATCAGTACAGAGAATTGAAAAAAAAACACAGCAAATGCAAGACTCAATAAATTTAAGCTGTGTATTTTTAGTTTTTTAAGGAACCTCCATACTGTTCTCCATAGTGGCTGTATCAATTTACATTCCCACCAACAGTGCAAGAGGGTTCCCTTTTCTCCACACCCTCTCCAGCATTTATTGTTTGTAGATTTTTTGATGATGGCCATTCTGACTGGTGTGAGATGATATCTCATTGTAGTTTTGATTTGCATTTCTCTAATGATTAATGATGTTGAGCATTCTTTCATGTGTTTGTTGGCGATCTGTATATCTTCTTTGGGGAAATGTAGGGGGGAGGGTAAACTGGGACAAAGTGAGAGAGTGGCATGGACATATATACACTTCCAAATGTAAAATAGATAGCTAGTGGGAAGCAGCCGCATAGCACAGGGAGATCAGCTCGGTGCTTGTGACCACCTAGAGGGGTGGGATAGGGAGGGTTGGAGGGAGACGCAAGAGGGAGGAGATATGGGGATATATATATATGTATAGCTGATTCACTTTGTTATAAAGCAGAAACTAACACACCATTGTAAAGCAATTATACTCCAATAAAAATGTTTAAAAAAAATTTAAGCCATCTTACATAGAGTGTTAGAAACAATAAATAATTATGAATTCAAATTATAAAATGTAAGTACATTTTTATTTAGCAATTCATTTTCAATGTGAGTAAAACAGTCTGCCTAATAAAAAACATTGCCTGAGACAGGTGTAAACAACTCCTAGCTCAGTACACAAATGTAGCATTTGTGTTCAACAAACATGTTTAAGATTTTGAAAGAGTTTTCTAATTAATGGACTTCTGTTTGTAAAAATAGCAAAAGCTTTGTCTTCAAAAAGGTGATAGCTCAGTTTCAGGAACTAAAATAGTTTCTCTGAATCTTTTCACAATGCTTATATGCAGTGTTTATTGATGTTGACAGTTAGACTTTAATTGGAACTTACAAAAAATCTTCCTCTTCATATAGTAAATAAAGTTCTTTCATAGCTCTGTTAAGAGTTGTAGGTAAACCTATACAACAAGTCTTTCAGTTAATTCTTGATTGCCTTATATTTTTGAAATGTCCATGTTCTAAGAATGATAGACAGAAATGAATACTGCGTATTTGCTTGTCCCCCCAAAATAAGTTTCCTAATCTGCCTAATTAAACTTTCATTTTTATTAAATCAATGAAACAATCATCTATCAATTTTCTTTGGAATCTCTTCATAATAATGAGCTATTACAAAATTTTAAAAGCTTTTTTCACTGTGAATTATACACCCAGACATACATGCCAGAAGCACAATTTTTTTTGTAAAGAAAAACTATCAATTCTTTATCTCAAATATCAGCATTCAGAATATACAATAAATATTTAAAATATTAACAGTAAGTATTTTTATATATTGATTCAATGTGAGACCTTACGTAGGGTACCAAATTCAAATTATATTTGTTTTTCTTTCAGAATATTCTTTACTTCCAGATAATGCAAAAGTCACTTCTTCAGTTTGAGAAATTTATGGTGGAAAGAGAAGAATCTATAGAGAATAAAATGCCTGAATTATAACTTCAGCCTTTTAATAGCTGTGTGATTTTGTCAAGTTTCTTATGTTCCTATAATTTCTAACTACTCGTTGGTAAAATGAAGGTGATAATTCTTTTTTTTTTAAAGGAATTCCTTTATTTTTATTTATTTTTATTTTATTTATTTATTTTTGGCTGTGTTGAGTCTTCGTTTCTGTGCAAGGGCTTTCTCTAGTTGCGGCAAGCGGGGGCCACTCTTCATCGCGGTGCGCGGGCCTCTCACTATCGCGGCCTCTCTTGTTGCGGAGCACAGGCTCCAGACGCGCAGGCTCATTAGTTGTGGCTCATGGGCCCAGTTGCTCCGCGGCATGTGGGATCTTCCCAGACCAGGGCTCGAACCCGTGTCCCCTGCATTGGCAGGCAGATTCTCAACCACTGCGTCACCAGGGAAGCCCCGAAGGTAATAATTCTTAATTCAAAGGACATTTATGTGGAGAAGATAGGGTCCATACACAACGTATCAAAGTGCCTAATACATAGAGGGGCTCAATTAATGCTAGTTTCCTTTCCCCTTCTAATGCATAGCATAATTTTGAAAATAAACTGCTCATGATTTTTTTTCCCACATCCCTTCTTTGCATGTTAATAGTGGCTTTGATCTTATTACCCATTCTGGACAGTTATTGCAACTACAGAATTACAAGCCATTTAATCAATTCAGGTAATCATCTGGATGAGTTGTGTACAGGATGCTTAAAAAAATAAATAAATGGCTTTGACTTGATTTTTTTGTTAGTGAGAGGACCAAAATGCCTCAGAAGTAATTCAGGATTCCAATACCACTGATTTGGCATTTAAATTAGGTGAGAATTCAGGTGCAGGATGCTCTGACACAGAGGAGATTTTGCATTATAAAATGCAAGTTCTGTTAGAAAACTTGTGTTAAAGGAGACTCCACAAACATGGTCTGGCCAGGAGTTTTTAAAATGCTTTCCATTCTTTCACTGTCAATTCAAATCCCACATTTTTTTCAATTTTATATGGTGAAAAAGAGGATGCCCTGCAGGGATTTAGAGGAAGAGAATTGGAAAATGGAAATGGGCAAAGATCCTTCTAAATGAGATGACCTCAGGTCTCAGTTCACTCTTCCCTTCACCCTCCCTTCTTCCCCAAATACTTTGACGGAGGATTGGTGAATAGTAAGGCTAGAAGGGGAAGCAAGTAGACAGAACAAAAAGGATATAAAGGATCTTGTTCATTACGTTAAACACAGAATTTCTAACAAAGAACAATGAGATGAAGGGTTATAAGCAATAGACTTACAGAAATCAAAATTGTGCTTTAGGAAGTCCACTTTTTATGGAGAGAGGAAAATGGTTTGAAGAGGACGATACTGGGGAATCAGAGAGAGGTTACCACACTAACACAGGGATTAATATCAGTTGCCTGCCCTTAGTGGCATGATGTATGGGAAAAAAGTGTCACCAATTGATGTTTAGGTCAAAGAGGTAAATGGTTGTTTAGGTGGGGCTTTTGGAAAACCTTTGGCTTTTTAGAAAAAAAAGAGAAAAACTTATAAACTGTTGGCAGCTGTCTTTTACCTGCATTCTTCTGAGGGAATGAAGACATCCCTGGAGGCATAGCAATTAAGCTGAGATCATGATGATATAACAAATACACTTAGGATGGCAGATCTTAAAGATGGGAGGAGTCTGGGTTCCCAATGTCAGTGTTGAGCCACTGTGTCAGTGCTGACTGCCTGCTTCCTGATTTTTAGTGATGTGAGACCAACTAAACCCCCATTTGTCTATGTCACTATAACTGGGCTGTTGTTTCTTATAGCTGAAATGATTTGATACAATCATCTAGATGTTTGATTGTACCATTCCTTGATATGAGGAAGACAGGAGAAGCAATGCCTAGCTTCACCTCTATATGCTATACCAGAATGAGTCTAAATACACTTTCTGTAGAATGGTAATTTAGGAAGAAGAGGAATGGAAGGTTTTTCAGTGCCAAGCTTGTTCATACCAGCTCATGAAAGCTTACTTTAAATTTTGGGGAATATTGTAAGTTGTTAGTTAAATGCAGTCATTGTTAAAACTTAAATTTTATTAAGTTATATTAGAAACAAATACAATAAATACTTAAAATGCATCACCTTCACATTATTCTACTCTCTTTTACTGCTGTCTGTTGAGGTTATGCACATCTATTGAATCTATATGGTAGACATATATTATAGTGAGCTGCTTGTCACCTCTTCCCAGCTCCACATTCAGTGACACCACATTGCTGGCTTGAAATTGGTCAGGGAGGGAGTATTTACACCATGGAAATCAGAAGAAACTAAATATCAGAGACTGCTTTATTGGGTTTTTTTTCTGATTGTCTCTATTTAAGAAACAAAATGTTAATAATACAGATTAAATTAAAAATTATGTTGCAGCTATAGCATTACATGGTGAATAGCACACAAAATTGAGGAAATAGTCTTTCAGAATTTGAACACTACTATCCAATTCAGCAAAGCAGTCACTCCTATCATTGACGGATGGGTGAACTTCTGACACATGTTTTAGTTGTTTCTTAGTTGTTTCATTTTCATCTTACTTGTTAACAAACAAAAATATCAACCATGGATTCATGTCAGAACTACACACAAAGAGCTGGTTGTTAAACCTTTACCAACATGCTACTGTTTCCTTTCCACAGTTAAACTTTTCGGACTGAAATTTGATAAGTGTTGCAATCCACATAGATTTTACAACTTTTCTTCTTGCTAGACTGTGTTTCAAAGAATGAAATGTCTTCAGGAAATTTACACTGCAGTCTGTAAACAATAAGATGGCCTCCATTTACATTTGTCAGTGTTGGATAGACAAGCTGACATTCAGGTTTATTCTCCTTAGAAGTGGAGATTCATGTTTCTACAAACCATCGTTTTTCTGCATAGTGTTAGGCCCTGTGAATTGTAGAGACCATTGTAATTATTAATGTATATGCCCTGAAATCAATAATTTAATCAATTTTATTTACCCTATACCAATCTTAGCTTCACACTTTGGAACATGTCTTGAACTCACCACCCTTTTGCCTGAGCCTGAACTTTTTTACAGCTTAAATCATTCAACATTGTATTTTACTTCTGCCGTACAATGTGAGGTTCTGAGAGAGGTTGCTGATTTTTTTTAATCTTGGAAGTGATACTATTTTTGAAATTGGGAAGGTAAAGGAGAAGAGAGTAGAGATAGCAAGAGCATGGCAGAGAGAATATCAAAGAGGAAACCATAGTAAATATATTTTTAAGTAGTAAAATCTAAGGATTTTCTTTTATTTCAGATTTCTAGAGTTAGAGTCACCAAATGAATAGCCAGCTAAAAAAATAAAGTTGCAGCAGAGTTAATCAAACAGTAATTTGTTCTTGTATTAAGAATAAATATGATGCATTGTAACTATTATGATTACCTTCCAAATGTTTTAGCTTGGCATAGGTTGACAGCACAATTAATTTTCTTGGCATAGAACTTTTCCACCTTTTCTGACTACTGATACTCTTCAAATTTTTTGATGCTCATATCAAATCTCATAGAAGTTTTCTTGACACCTCAAATCAGAATCACTTCTTATCTTTACTTTCTTTCACACAGCGTTTTCTGATCTCAATTTCTTAGTGAATCTTGCCTTGTATAGTATTTCACTGTATACCTTACCTGTCCTGCTCATCGGATAGGATGTTTCTTTAAGGCAAAGATAATGTTCTTTCTTTTTTCCATCCTTTCTTTTTTTTATGAAGTTACTATCTTGGACAAAGCTTGATTACCTTCATATAATCCACAACAATGCATTATGTATATTCATACTAATAACACTAATAACATAGATAGAACTAAGTAAAGTGTTTAATACAGTAATCTGATAAAACAAACTTTTAGATTGTAGGTGATGCTTTATTTTATTCAATCAACAAACATTTATTAGGCTCTTACCATGTACCAAGTTCTTACAGGATGCTGGGGCTCTGATGGTTAACAAGATTGACCTGGTCCTTCTTCAAGTTGAATTTGGAAGTCAAGCAGCAGAGCCTGATTGCATTGTATTATTTTTTGTTGTTGCTTCCATAGCAAATTACTACAAACTTAGCAGCTTAAACTATACAGATTCATTATGCTGCAATTTATTATATTGCAATTGCAAATTTGAGAATTATTGGTATTGAATGGTAGTTAAAGTGATAAGAATGACAATGTCATTCAGAAAAAGAGTATAACAAGAGGAACAAAGGAGTCCTATGACACATTTACAAAAAAATTAAAATTTAAATAATTAATAGAAAAGTAGAAAGCTATAAGGATATAGAAAAAGAGTAACCAATGAGGTAAAATAGTGTGTGCTGTGTCATTGGAACCATATGAAACTTAAAATATATTTCTCCAGTAAAAAAACAACTAGGATTTGAATGCCATTAAATTTATTTTATTTTTATAAGTATTAATATTTTTGTGACATTCACTCTGTTTACCTAGGAGCTTTGCATTTTATCTTGTCTTCAGGGCTTGCCTTAAGTTACTTGAAACTTTTTGCATTTTTAATGGTGTTGCTTTTTAAAATTTACTTTTATTCCTAGTTATTGTATCCATTTCCCCACTAGATTTTGTTGTTTTCCATTACCAACTGATTTAGATTTTTTTTTTTTTTTAATAAATTCACCGTGCCCCCATGTTTTCTCTGCCTGTGTCTATCTCTTCTTTCTAAGAATAGAGACTGGTGGGTTTTCTAATTTTTTGGCCATGCCTTACAGCTTGTGGGATCTTATTTCCTTGACCAGGGATCAAACCCAGGCCCTCAGCAGTGAGAGCTCAGAATCCTAACCACTGGACCACTGGAATTCCTCAGGTTTTCTAAATAATATCATTATCAAACAACAACAAAGCATTGTCTTTTTTTTGACTATTTAAATTGATTATTTTATTTCCTTCTCTTAAAATATTAGTTGCCTAAAACAAAGACGACTAATAATGCTAACTGCAGGTACTCCTGTTTTAGTCATGCTGTTATAAAAATAACATTAGCATTTAAATATTAGGTATCTGAAAAGCTTTGCTTATGAAACTCATTCATGTTTAAACTGGTCACCTCTGTGATAGCTTGAATTATTGTTCCCAGTTAGTTATTGCCTTTGCTATTAAAGGGTTATACCTCCCTGCCCACTGTAATTTGACTTGCAGTGCCTCCTTGTGGAAGAATTTATATCCCTGTTCTTGGCTATGTGACTTGCTCTGGTTAATAAAGGATAAGCAGAAAAGATCGCATACAACATCCAAGTAGAACCTCAGGTCATTGCAAGAGTCTGCCAAGATTCACTGTTTTCCTCTGACACAAGAACAGTGTATTAAAGATCAGGGCTACTTTTTCAGCCTGGATCTTGCAATAGAGTGTTGAAACAAGGGAAGTGGAACCACAGACAATCCACAGTACAATGGAATATGCAAAAGAAATTAACTTTTATTTCCACAGCAATTTCACAGTTGTTTCTTACTACAGTGTATATCCTAGTAAAAGTTGACTTCTACAACTGCTCTTCCCATTTTATTTAAATTTTCATTAAGAATCACTGGCAACTGTTGGTGGGAATGTAAATTGATACAGCCACTATGGAAAACAGTATGGAGGTTCCTTAAAAAACTAAAAATAGAACTACGACCCAGCAATCCCACTACTGGGCATATACCCTGAGAAAACCATAATTCAAAAAGAGACATGTACCACAATGTTCACTGCAGCTCTATTTACAATAGCCAGGACATGGAAGCAACTTAAGTGCCCATCGACAGATGAATTTATAAAGAAGATGTAGCACATATATACAATGGAATATTACTCAGCCATAAAAAGAAATGAAATTGAGTTATTTGTAATGAGGTGGATAGACCTAGAGTCTGTCATACAGAGTGAAGTAAGTCAGAAAGAGAAAAACAAATACAGTATGCTAACACATATATATGGAATCTAAGGAAAAAAAAAAAGGTTCTGAAGAACCTAGGGGCAGGACAGGAATAAAGATGCAGACGTAGAGAATAGACTTGAGGACACGGGGAGTGGGAAGGGTAAGCTGAGACGAAGTGAGAGAGTGGCATGGACATATATACACTACCACATGCAAAATAGAAAGCTAGTGGGAATCAGTCGCATAGCACAGGGAGATCAGCTCAGTGCTTTCTGACCACCTAGAGGGGTGGGACAGGGAGAGTCGGAGGGAGACACAAGAGGGAGGAGATATGGGGATATATGTATATGTATAGCTGATTCACTTTGTTAGACAGCAGAAACTAACACAGCACTCTAAAGCAATTATACTCCAATAAAGATGTTAAAAAAAAACAAAAAAATCCAGTTACTGGGCCCATAATTCATGGTCTCTAAAATCATATTTGAAATACATTTAATTCCCATCTTCTTATAAAATGCATTATCATTTCTATTATTAATGTTCTATTATTATTAGAATATTCTATTATTAATGTCATTAGGAACTTACAAATTCTATAGAATTATTTTGAAATGGCATTAAATAGGATAGCATATAATCTCAGTAAGGCTCTGGTGTTATAAGTGGTAACTATTTTTCAGTAAATAAACAGACATGAAAATTATGTCTCATCTTACTGTTATTCATTTATTGGTTAATAATGATGTTTGTTGACTAGATAAATGAATAAACAATATATTTTTAACCACCTAAAAAAAAGAAAAGAATCACTGGCTAAATTCATCAATGTCTTTGTGTGTATGTCCATATAATTATATACTTCTTCTTCCATTTATTGATTAAATAAATTGTGTTGATAATAAGTTAAATTATCCTTGAGGCAGGAAATGTGTTGGAATGCTTCTGTACTTTTCCTTGGCCAGAATAAATATTTCACTCCAAAATTTATTGAAAACTCCACTCAAATATGTCAAAACCAATGTCCTGAAGAGAGGCTGCTAGATTCCTATCTTCCTCCGAATTCCTAAAATAATTATTAAAAAATAGAAATATCTTGAAAACAAGAAATAGAACACTTCAAGGACAAGTGTCTTAGTCAGCTCAGACTGCCAAAACAAAAGGCCATAGACTGGGTGGCTTAAACCACAAAGTTTTATCTTTGTACAGTTCTGGAGGCTGGAAGTCTGAGATCAGGGTGCCAGCATGACTGGATATTGTTGAGGCTCTCCCCAGGCTTCTCACTATGCCTTCTCACCAGGCTTTCAGGCAATGAAGAGAGAGAAAGATATATCTCTCTCTCTTCCCCTTCTTATAAGGGCACTCATGCCATCATGAGGACCCCACCCTCATGACCTAATCTACCCCTATTTACCTCCCAAAGGCCCCATCTCCCAATACCATCACATTGGGGATTAGGGCCTCAACATATAAAATTGGGGGAAACACAAATTCAGCCCATAGCAACAAGGAACAATGATTATGATTAAAATGGAAAGCAGACAGAATGGTTGTATGAGAAAATTATGTGAGAGTTCCAAAGCAAAAGGGAAAAAGAGTTCCAAGAATATACTATGCATCGAAGAACTGGACAGAGCAAGATGAGCTAGGAAAGGATTAGGCAAGGAGAAGGTGAATTTCTGGAGTCTCTTTCTAAGCAGGAGCAGAGAATGAGGGATCTCAGGCTAGAGAGGCAGTGCTGAGTCACGTGAGGCAACCTTTGTGAGAAACAGGAAGAATCTGTGCTTTGAAGGTAGCACTGAAGATAACCACTAGCTGCTGTCCATTTACCCTTTCTTAATTTCTCTGAAAAAGCCAGATTTCACAATACTTGGTACTGTCCCAGAGAGCACACAACCAAAAAAATTTGAAACAGTTGAGGAAACTCAACACATGAATAAGTCAAAAAATACTCTGTGAATGGCAAAACTGGCACCCAAAGAAAAAAGTAATGCCACAAGCAGAATTGGACTTTAAAATAAATGTAACAACAGTGGTAATAGTAATTGTAGTGGTCATAATAGTAGTGATGGCTAACACTTACTGAGTCCTTTATATGTGCTTAGACCTTTGTAAGTCCTTTAGAGGTATTAATTTTATATGCATTATTTAATCATCTTAGAGACTGAGATATACCACATCCATGAAATCATAAGCAATGAGACAAAAAGTAAAATTTCCCAAAATGAAAATTTTAGTTTTGAAAGTAAAAAAATAAAAACACTACACGTGTGTAAGCTGATTAGAATGGACCAAACGAAGAGCAAATTAAAGGTTTAGAACTCATCAAGGATTTATACCAGAATGTACATAAAAGGAAAAAGAAATGCAGAGTATTAAAAAAAGTTTAGGAAACCTGGAGGATAACTGCTTTTCTAGTAGGGTAAACCTCATGTTTATTATCACATTGTGGCTGGAAACAGAAATCTTGTTTATTAACTTTTACATTTAAAAATTGTATTTATTCTGTTGTCACAGACATTTTTGCATGTGTGCCTGTGTGTGTGTGCTCTAGTGGTATTTCAATGAGAGTTTCAATTTCTGGTTCTCTTTTAACTCTTCCATCAGTTCTCTTTCAAGGAAACCACCTGGTCTATATCAGTTTCCATCATCAGAGTCTGAGTCCTTTACATCAATTTTTTTGGTGTTCATTGTTTTCTTTCACTTTGGCCTATCCCTGATTTTAAGTGATTCAGTGTTCTTTCAACCCCAGAACAAATCAGGCCATTAACATTTCTCATGCTATGGCAAACCAGCAGGCAGTGGATGACATAAGGCATTCATAAGTAGATGAAGCAAAAATAACAAAATTATAGCAAGTGTTGAACTTAGTGGTAGACACATGGGTATTCACTATACTTTTCTTAGAAGAGCTCTGAAAATTTTTGTAAAAGATTTTGGAAAACTATAGCATCACTTATTTACTCTCTTACTGTCTTCTGGCATATGTATATATAGGTGCCCATTGTTACTGATCTGCACTTCAATTAAGAATCCAAACAATGCCTTTAAAAAAAAAGTTTTAAAAAAAGTAGCAATTTCTATTGTGACTTATGAATGAATGATCAGAAAAGGATTGCAGGATTAAACCTTTATCCTTCTTCTTAGAAATGGAATAGAGCTTCTTTGCCCTCAGGTTTCTGGGAGTGCAAGCAACTGTTTAGATTCAAGTGTAGGGTGGAGAGCAACCTCTGACAGCAGCCTGTTGCCGCCTCACCCAGAGAAAATGGCAAAGAAGCAGAATTAAGCACAACCACTTTGGACAAACTCTGGGTGCAAGCAGGTGTAATCTGACTCTAAAGGACCTCACAGGTTCTACTTTCTGAGGCTTCCTCAAGCAAGGACTCATAAATTTTTCTCTCTGAGACTTAAAGAGAAGCCCCCTCTGCTGCCACCTCCTGGCTTGATCTAGACTTGCAGCTCCTGTCACCGGATGAGAACCCTCTACCTCAAGTACACGGATTACTCCACCAGCTTGCCTTCCTTCAGGTGGTAGCTTTCCAGATTGGGACTGAAAAAGGGGGAGGAGTCAGAGATGTATCTTCAAACCAGTATCTTCCCAATATTCCCTGAATTTTCTAGAAATATTTTACAACTGATTTATGTTTTTCTCTATTGTAAAGAATATCTTGTGAACCCAATGTGTCTTTTAAAACATTATCTTTCTCAATATTATTATTTTTACTACAATGATTATGATAAAAGTTTCCTTCTGATGCATTCCAGATGCTCCCTGGAATATTTACCACAGTCCAACCCAAGAGAAAATAGAAAACCGCTGACAATATTTTAAAATTAACTCCCTTTACCTGGCTTTAGTGTTTGAAAGCAGCTGTCTGAAGCGCTTGAAAAGGGAAAGTGAGATAAGTGAGTAATAGCTAAAGATGTAATCTTATTTAAAACTGAGGAAGCTAATTGAAGTTATTTGTCTCTTAGATTTCTGAATATTTCTTTTGTGTTAAAATAAACAACATATTCACAGGGATGGAAAACCAACAGATTCTTGTATTATGTTCATAAAAACAGTAAAAGGATTTTGGATTTTGAGGCAAAGATCCTAATGTACAAGTGAGACTAAAGTCATCACACCCTTGAAGTTTCACTGATTTAAAGTGTTTACTTAAGTTTTCACATTCTCTCCATTAAGTAAGTAAATGAACAAGTTAGCCAATATGACTTCATGGTACAATTTCCATACTTCAGGGTAAATAAAGTCTTTCTACTCATAGGCACCATTACTTTCCTAATCAATAATTCCTTTATTCAAGTTGGTAACATAAAATAAAATTTAACCTTTTATCATTTGAAAATTTTCATTTCAAGCTGTTATTATATACCAAGAAACTTAAAATAATATGAAGTTTAATTTTTTTCAAAAATTCATTCTTTTCAAGAACAATTCAAACTTTTATAAGTTTTTACCTCTTCATTTTTTGCTTGGAATTCTTTTCAAGTATGTTTAAATATATATATATATATATATATATATATATATATATATATATATATATATATATATATATATATATATATGCAGACATATTAGAGGTAATCTGGTGCAGTACTTCTCAAAATTTACCATGCATAAGGATCATCTAAGGATCTTGGTAAATGTAGATCCTAATTCAGTAGGTCTGAGATGGAGCTTCGGATTCGGCATGTCTAACCAGCTCCCAGGAGATTCTTATTCTGCTAATTGTCAGAACATACCACGGATAGCAAGGATTGATTTAGTACAGTGATTCTCTACCTTGGCTACACACACAAGTTATCAGGGGAGTCTTTTTAATTGGATCTCAGGTGCATAGTATTAAATTTAAAATAACCCTTGGTTCAAGGCATGATAACATCATCAATCCAATTTTGGCCCATTATTATTAATTTATTCCTCAACTCACCACTCAACGCAAGGACTAGAACAATGCTTATTATTTACACTTGTATATGTAATGCTTCCCTTATGCCAATACCTCCAATCCTCAGAGAGAATCACCATTTTGAATTTTGTGTTTAATCACTCTTTTGCTGTTTTTTTCTCTTACACACACACCCCTAAACAATTCTTTAAATTTGCCAATTTAAAACCTAAAATTGTAATTCCATTAAAAATAACCTCTAGGTTCTTGCATTTTTTGACTTAATATTATGCTCTAGTTTCATCCCTGTTGATTGATGTAGTTCATTCTTTCATATTGCTGTAACATTCATTGTGTGCATAGAACACAACTTGGTCATTTCCTCTCTTGCTAACATGTGGATTGTGCCTAGATAGTTTTTTACTATTAAATTAGTGCTGCTATGAATATTCCTGAAAATATCTATGTGCAGATTTCTTAGGAGTTGAACTGCTAAATTCTAGAATACATGCATGTTCAACTTTAAAAATTAATGCCAAATTGTTTTCCAAAGTGGATGATGAACTTACACTGCCAGCAGAACTGTATAATATACTGAGTTGAACCACAAACTAGCCAACACTCATTTTTTTCAGATAGTTTAATTAATCTCATGGAGCTATTTAAAAATTGCATCTGATTATGGTCTCAATTTTCATTTCCCTAGTTTTTAGGGAGATTGAGTATCTCATTTTGTGTTTCCTTTTTAATTAAATGTTAATTTTTATATCTGCTTTATTTGCACTTTTTAAAATAAAATTTCACTTCATATGTTTGTGACATTAATTCTTTGTTAGTGATAGGTGTATCAAATACTTCCTGTTTATAGCTTGGACTTGTAGTTGCTCTAAGATGTATTTTGGGGACATGTACTTAACTTTAATGTAGTCAAATACAATAATCAATAATTTTTGTTAGCACTTTTTTTAATCTTATTTTAGAAATTATTTGCTCATCCATCTAAATTTTAATATAAACTTGTCAACTAAGTCCCCCCAAAATGCTGTTGGCATCTTCATTCAAATACCATTCAGTCTATAAATTACTTGAGGAGAAAGGATAATAATGATTGTTTCAGTCAGGTTAAACTAGGTTTTGCCCAAGAAATAAGGATACCAACACAACAAAATTTCATTTCTCTGCTGTAGGCTCAGATATCTCTTCAGGGCTACTGACCTCTACCAGGGATTCAGAATTCTTGGCTGCATTAATCTTGTGGCATCTAGACCTTAAGATGAGGTTTCAGAGTTTATCAGAGCAAGAAAGTAAGTAAATAAAATGAGAATAGAAAATTGAAGACCAGTGTTTAAGCATTTGGTCCCCAAAATGATACATGTCACCTCTTGTCTTTCACAGTATCTTGTCACATAGATCTATCCAACGTTAAAAGGGAAGGAAAATAGCATTCTGTATTTTTGGTAACTGGGGAAAAAAGGAAATATTAATGAACACCAATACTATCTAATAGTATCATATTAAGGTATACTATAAGTATGGTTTATGACCATTAATTTTTGTTTCTCTTTAATATCATTCTTTAAATTAAATCAGAATTTCTGCAGGTTTGGGCTAGGTATTGATAATTTTATATTTTTATTTCAAGTTATTGAAATGTGTACTGGTGAGAAATAAGAAATACTAGTATAGATGTGTAACTATGGAAAGGCAATTTGAGGCACTCCATGAACCTTTATCCCAACAAAGCAACTGTAAATGGTGAAAAACAGTAATGACAAAAACAACAATGCAACAGAGTCTCTGGAAATTACCCTATGGACATATAGCAAATAAAGAAACATTTACTCAAGAAAAATACTAAATCTAGTTAAGAACAGAGAATTATGCTAGTTGAGTCACAGCATGTTCCTTCTTCCCTGGCTCACTGTAATGTAAGTTCCACTCTACCCAGGAATTGACAAGAAGATGGAACTCCGTCCTCTCCCAGCTACTGGTCAAGAGCTATGGTATCTCCCCAGGAAGGACATACTGCCATCATTTCTCATCCTCCCCTCTCCTTTCAGAAGTTAAATTCCAGGCAAGTGAGAGTAAAAAGTTGGGTCTCGCCTTCCTCCACTCTGCCCCCACTGGTAAGGTAGAGGCTCTACCCTAGTCAACTGAAAATACTGGGGCCCCAATTTCCCTTTCTCCAGCTTGCTCATAGGGTGGAGATCCCCACCATAAGAAGTAAGCCAAGAAAACCACACACTAGTGCTCCTGCCCAGCTCCCTGTTTTGTAAAGCTAGTGTCAATCCAAAAAAGAGGACTATTTCTGTCCCCAACTCCACAGCCGTGGCAGAGATTTTGCAGGGGGAAGGAGGCTCACCATAAGAACAGAGAGATTCAAAGCTTTCCCAAGGGAACTGACTTTATTTGCAACAGAGTATGAGGAATTCAAGTCTAAGGGCATTCTCAGAAATGATGGAAATTTTGGCAGTAAGCAATTAAGAGGAGGCTTGTAGCTTCATGAGAGTCACAAGTTAAACCCAACTAATTGACCAGGAGAACTGGGGAAGGGAACAACTAAGAACTCACCTAGAGTTAGTATAAACAAACAAAACAAAAAAACACCTTAAAAACTGGCTTCAAAACCATCCCTGCAAAGCAGCCAGATTTAATGGGATCAGAATGTGGGACACTTTTTATCCCTCCAGACCATGGTAGAAAACAGCAGATCAATCATCTGGCAATGAGGAGAAGCTAACAAGTGGGTATAATACTGATGGAGGCAGGCGTCTCAACAGAGGGATCAGGGGAAGGGAAACAAAATGAGCCCTCCTGCTAAAACCTCAGATGTCTGTGTGCATGCCCAAAGGCTGAATTCTCTAAGGAGCAACCTCAGAGGCCGCACAATGCCTGGGAAACAGACTTTGCTAAAATAGTCCAGCAAAGTCAGTAAACAAATCAGTAAGCAAACAAAAAAATAAGCCACGAGGAGGGGAGTGGAGTATCCAGAGTTGCCACAATGTACTATGAAAAGTGACCAGTATGACCGAGTCATTGGAAGAAAGCAAACAACAGAAAAGAATGTTTCATAAAAGAGAGATCAGAGATGAACCCTTGTGTGGCGATGATGGAGTCACAAGCTACATTAATGAGGACAGTTGCTCTGTAGGGTCACTTGGAGCCACAGAGGCCTTTACACACATGGGGAAAAAAATCCTGGTTGCATTTGCTATACTGTGGTTATTTGTGTAATGAGACATAACAGCCTATCATAATTAATGCAGCATCCTCTGTAATAGCCTATATGGGAAAAGAATCTAAAAAAAGAGTGGATATATGTATTTGTATGGCAGATTCACTTTGCTATATACCTGAAACTAAAACAACATTGCAAATCAATTATGACCCAATACAAATTTTAAAAAACAATTTAAATTAAATAAAATGAAAAAAAAAAACAGAGCAAAGAAAAAAATTGGATAACAGAAGTAGCAAATTTCTTAATCTCTTTTACAAGACTCACACAAATGCGTAGAAATTATGATTAAAATCATTCTGGGGATTTAAATGTTTACAGGAAAGTATTTAGATTACTTTTCTGCTTAATAGTGTTAAATTTGGGATTGTTTTCCTTATTTCACTATTTCTCTGTGTCTGAGAGACCTTTCATAAGGACACATGGTTTGTCAGTTTGCTAACCCATCTATCATCTGCAGGATTACAAGTGGCACCCATGATTTCATTTAGTATACATTTAAACTGTTCATTCCTTTGTTATTGGTTTTATTAATTTGATTACTTTGATCTTTAATTCATTCATTCATTCATTCAACAATCTTGATTGATCATCATTCATGTGTCAGATGCTATTTTAAGTCCTGAGAATATAAATATCGCAATAAATTAACTATCACTTATTAAATCCCTTCTTTGTACTTAAAACAATTTGAATGTAATCACCAGAAATTCTACTATCAACTAGATTATTATTTGGATTTTTTGGATATGGAATCTAAGACACAAGAAATAAAGTAACTTACATAAATTCATACAGCAAACAAGGAGCGGAAGTAAGATTCATATGCATGCCTGAATTTGAATTCCACACCCATTTTTTTATGCTTAGAGTGACATGCAACCCTGATTGCAGAAGACACCAATCCTGGATTATACCTGCTATCCTACTGTAATTATTAAAAGTGTTGCCTTTGATGATCAAAACTGGCTGGTTTGAAAGTTAAAATATGTTACACTGGCTATCAAAGTCATTATTTATAGGGTAGAAGAAGAGTGTGGATGAGTTCAGAGAGATTCTAAAGAGTGATTAGTGCGAAAATAAAGAGCAAGTTCAAGAGAGCTTTCTATCTCATCTTTATATTTTGTCGCACACCAGATTAACAAAAAAATTCAATTTAAAAAATTTAAAAGTTTCCTATGCAGAAGTTCCTTGACAATCAAATAATATCCACAAAGTCAAAAACTGAGCAATTTTGCTATTGAAAGCACACACAAATGGAGTTAATAGTGGTAAATCATTCATGATTTTTTCCCATCTTATTTATACACTGAATTATGCAAGAGTTCCCAGATGCTGAGGTCATCTGGATACGTAGAAATGTACAGGATATTGACAGCAAAGAGGAATATCCCTGCTAAATAAGCATAATCAATCCCTGAACATTGCACTCAGTAAATTTATGAGCCAACGAATGTATCAGGAATGCAGCAAAGTAGAATTTTTTCGGCGAATACAGACATCACTCAGAGGATCAGTTTGTTAGATTCTACATCAGTTCCACAGCACTCTGGGATTCATTAGTGTTTTATAGAAAAAAATGAAATTTACATATTTGTGTCACTGAGATATTGGAAGTTTTTTTATTTTGAAGTAAATTCAATAGTTAGTCCTTCCTCTTATAAGATACACAATGAGGGTTGTGTTCCAGCAGAGGAAGTATCCTATTCTAGGAACCTCTATTGTAAAGATTTCTAATCCCTTTCCTTTAAAAAACACAAAATACAAAACATTCTTAATAATTATTATTAAAATCATATCATGTTATCCCCAGACACTAGTTGAATTTATGAGACAAAATGCTAAAAACGGATGAATTAACTTTGTTACCATTTTCTACAGTTTGTAATTAGTAAAATACTTATGAAATAAAGATAATATGATCAAAGGTAAGAAAAAATCTCTTTAAGCTATTTTTTAAATCTATGTTTTATATTTATTCCAATTCTTCTTATACCTAGCCTAAAAATACAAATAAATAAAATTATATTTTTCCAATTTAGAATTTATAGTTTTCCTAATACAGATCACAATCTAAAAAATGTTTACAATTCTTCTATATAAATGAACAAATGAACAGATAAACAAATAAATAGAAGTCAGAATTGTCAAGTGTACAAGCACAGACAAATATGGGTTCATATCTTTGAACTTCTAAATAGTAACAAAGTCACCTGGGGAAGTTGTTTAATACCTTAAATTGTCAGTTTTCTCATGTATAAAAGGGGGATATTATTTCCCTTTCAGAGCTGTTAGAATAATGGAAAGTAATTCAAGAAAAACACTTAGTACAACTCCAGGCACACAATAGCTGCACAATAAAGTTTTTGTTTTATGTTTAATAAATGAATTTTTGAGTAATGTTTGTGTCCCAGAAAGGATATTAGACATTATTAGAGACTAATTAATAAAGCATGCATATATAATTTGAGTGTCAATTTGCCAGATACCTGTTGCAGTATTCATTTAATTTTAACAATTTTAAGGACTATTATTAAAGCTATTTTATAGATGCACAAATTAAGTTGCAAAGAAAATTCTCTAATTATTAAATATTGAAGACATAATGTGTATCCAGATTATTTTAATTAATGCTTTCTTTTCAATCTACCTTTGCTACATTCAATGTGTCCTCAAGACACTTTGATTTTAGTTGACCTGACAGACCATATACACAAAATATTACATTTACAGTAAGTGTGATCAGCTTCATAAAACATGTAGATGAAAAGAAAATGCTATCAGAAATCATAGCAAAGAAATATAATGTCTGGTTGGGAGAGAGTTATTTATTCAAAACTATTTTTCTGTTGTCTCCTACGTGCCAGGAAACTCTTTTAGATTTTAGAAATACATCACTAAACCAAAATCCTCACATACAGCTACATTCTGTGGTATATAAACATACTAACAAAAAATAATTTTAAGGGGCTTCCCTGGTGGCGCAGTGGTTGAGAGTCTGCCTGCCAATGCAGGGGACACGGGTTCGAGCCCTGGTCTGGGAAGATCCCACATGCCACGGAGCAACTGAGCCCGTGAGCCACAATTACTGAGCCTGCGCGTCTGGAGCCTGTGCTCCGCAACAAGAGAGGCCGCGATAGTGAGAGGCCCGCGCACCGCAATGAAGAGTGGCCCCCACTTGCCGCAACTAGAGAAAGCCCTTGCACGGAAACGAAGACCCAACACAGCCATAAATAAATAAATAAAATTTTTTTAAAAACCCAAAAAAATCACATAATTTTAAGTAATGATAATTCTTATAGAGACAAGGTGATATGACAGAAAGTGATTATGTCAAACGGCAGGGAGTGAGCAGCTTACATTTTAAAAGGTGGCTGGGGAAGGTCTCCCTGGAGGTTTATTATCACAAAGACTTAATGATGTGCACACCCGAGGAAAGAGCAGTCTAGGCAGAGGGAAGAGAAGTTCAAGGATCCTTGTGGGAGAAAAAAAAAAAATCTGCTGTTTTAGAATAAAAAGAGACTGAGGATAATTTAACTGTAGCAAGAGAAAAAAAAAATAGAAAAAAAAATAGAGATGAGGGCAGAGAGATGAGAGCCATTTTTTAAAAGACCTTACCAGTCATTCTAAGTTGAGATATTTATATATGTGAAATGGAAGTGAGGTAGAGAAAGACATGACTTGGTTTGATTTTTAAAAAGTCAGGTCGGTTGTTGCACAGAGAATGGAGTAGGGGTATGTGTCAGATAGCAGTCTCAAAAGTGAATGCTTTTAGTATAGAAGAGAAAGATGATCATGAATTGAACCTGGGTGGTAATGGAGATGGAAGGAGTAAATGGACTTCAGATAGTTGAAGATATATTTTGGAGGTAAAATATCTACAGGACTTGCTGATGGGCTTGTGGAGAGAGTGACAGGGAGGGATACTCAAATATGAATGCTGGGTTTTACCTTGAGCAGCCAAGCAGAGACTTTTGGCAGCTTCATGAGAGATGTGGCATTTATTTTGAATTTAGAAAGATGAAATGGATTTACAGTGGTCAAAATGTGGGTATTCCACAGGAAGGATGGTATGAAGTAAAGGCATCTGGGCAAGAAGGTAAAAGTGTATGTTTTTAAGTTAAGCAAGACAGTTTTTCATCAATACATTGTTATAAGATGCCTTAGGAGTTGATAAATTTATTCACTTTCCTGGTACTGAAGGATAAATTACCAGGGAGTTTTTTAATGAGAATTCCTTGCTTTCAAAAGACCACAATCATCTGTTTGGTCCATTGTTCAGATACCTGTTCATTAACGCTAATACTTATAATAGTTAATATTGTTAACTCATAAGATTTCAATTACTGTACTAAGCACATTAAAACAACAGCGAAACAGGCTTAGAAAATTAATAACTCAAGGTACATGTTAGAACTGATATTTTGATGTTACAATCTAAATTTTTCATTACTGTATTTAATAAGAACAAAATACAACCTGAGGTTTGGAAGTGACCCTGGCAACAGAACTGAGAAAATTGGAGCATCCTGAGGAAGAGACTGGTGCCAAAGATTCTAGTTAAGATGACTCAGTGACGTGATAGATACATTACTTAACTTGATTGTGGCAATTATTTCACAATGTTTACATATATCAAAAAATCATGCTGTACACCTTAAACAATTTTTATTTGTCACTTCTACCTCAATAAAGCTGTATAAAAACATTAAAAATTATGTGTGTTTATATGAGAAAAATGAGGGGATGAACATACCAATAAGGGAGCAAAGTTAAGGAAAACAGATATATGCCAGGGGGTCAGATATGAGATTTGTACACTCGCAGGGTTTGAGATTATTATACGATATAATTAACATATCGTAAAATAAGAGTCAAGCAGGGCTGGACACTATACACTGATTAACATCACATGACAGAATCATGACCCAGACTGAGCTTATTTAACCTCAGAAGGTATTTATCTAATCTGTAAACTGAAATGAATGATTCTGGATAATGCACCATTCTAACCTCTATTTTAGTCTGCGGATGTGTATGAACACACCCTCTGCCTCTGTGTACGGGAGGCAGGGTGAAGGCAGCTGTCTGTTAACAATGAAAAATAAGTGCATTTGCAAGAAGTCCTTTGAGTTTCAGGTTGAGCACACCTCCAACGAGCTGGAGCTTCTCCTCACACTTTGGCTCATTTCCCTAAGCTTTTTTAACGTTGCGGGAAGTAAAAGACTGAAATACTCAGCTGGGGAGCTTTGCCATGCAGCAGAGCACAAGACGTTTCTCACACTCTGGGTAATTATTTAATATAACCATTTCTGTAGGTATCATTAAGGGGAAAAACCCCCCTGAAAATCGGTTATTTTACTACGGAAGAAAACTACTACTGTGCCCATATACACAAACCCAATTACTAAGAATATGTTAAATTAGAATTTGATAAGAATGATAATATACAAAATAATCCCACAAAATAAAATCAAAGCCTTTGTCCTGGGAATTCACCTATTTGCTAATCATAAGCAACACCAACACAAAAATGGACTGATTTTTCATAATTATTTTTATGTTCATATTAGAAAGATTGATGTCTTATAGAGTTATGAAAACTGATTCCTGGTCCTATATAGATTTAAAATGACCACTGTAAATTCTTTATTTTTACTTGTAATTTATTTATTCTTTCTATGCTTCAATTTCTTAAAAAAAAATTATTTGTTTATTTATTTTTGGCTGCATTGGGTCTTCGTTGCTGCGCGTGGACTTTCTCTAGTTGCAGCGAGCGGGGGCTACTCTTCGTTGCGGTGTGTGGGCTTCTCATTGCGGTGGCTTCTCTTGTTGCAGAGCATGGGCTCTAGGCGTGTGGGGTCAGTAGTTGTGGCACATGGGCTCAGTAGTTGTGGCTCGCGGGCTCTAGAGTGCAGGCTCAGTAGTTGTGGTGCACAGGCTTAGTTGCTCCGTGGCATGTGGGATCTTCCCGGACCAGGGCTCGAACCCGTGCCCCCTGCATTGGCAGGTGGATTCTTAACCACTGTGCCACCAGGGAAGTCCTCAATTTTTTTTTCTAATGCTAAAATTAAGAGAATGAAAATCAGCTCTACTGGTAATCAGACTGTGACATTTCTAACAGGATATCAACAAGGTTTCAAATTGGACAGGGCAAGGGAACACAGAAAATAATGTTTCTAAGAGGATATAACTAAAATGACAAACACATTCTTCTGAGTGACTGCTGTTTTCTCACCAGTGATGTTCCCGGTATCATGTCGTTCTTTCTTTCTCCCAAGCAACAGTCCCTGCTGCTCCACGCTATTCAATCCAGAGCTGGTCTCTGCTTTCCTAATCCCTCTTTAGAACTATTAAACCCAAATTCCCAGCAGTAAAACCCAGTTCCTGCTACTGGAAAACAAAAGCTCAACTGCAATATGTTGTTCTCCCCTTGCTACAGAAAATTTTTTATAGCCTCTCTCTCTTTCTCTCTCTCTAACACAGTTTCTGAGGGTCAGGTATCTGGAAACAGCTCATTTGGGTAGTTTCGGGTCATTGTCTGTAGACCAGGGCTACAATCATCTCAGTACCTGACTGGCGCCAGAGAGACTCCTTCCAAGCTCACGTACGTGGTTCTTGGCAGGCCTCAGTTCCTTACCGGCTATTGGCTAGGTGCTTTAGTAACCTAACATGTGAACAGCATCATAGAGCTGTTCCAAACATAGCAGCTTCATTTTCCCAGAGGAGGTGTTGAGAGAGAGGGAGGGAGAAAGAGGGAGAAGAAAGAAGAAAGAGGGAGAGAGAGCAAGAGAGAAGCTGGAGTCTCTTTTATAACCTAATATCAGAAGATATATATCATCACCACTGTCATATGCTGCTGGTTACATGGAGTAACTGTAGTACAATATGGGAGAGGATGGCACAAGTGTGTAAATACCAGAGACAGGGATCATTTGGAACCATCTTGGAGCTGGCTATTAGTCTGCCTTCTGGTCCACAATGATTCATGTTCTTCTCATGCACAATAAACACTCAGTCCCTTCCAAGGCCCAGAAACTTCTCTTTAAGTGAGACTTTAGGTCCAGATGAGGCTCCTCAGAGATAGCTCATTAAATATGGCTGCTTGAGTACAGGCATCCAGACTGTGAACCTAACAAAATTATCTTTCCCAGACACTTAACATGCAATAATAGAACAGGCATAAAATAATCACTATATATGTTACCTTTAAAAAGGGGAGAAAATAGTACACATCAAGGAGTTACCAGTCCATGGCAATTCTGAGATAAGTTTTGGCAATTGTTGGATGTTTTTTGATTAGGTCTCAAGTACTGGACAATATTCTTCATGGCTATTGGTGCTGCTTATGGGCTCTTGATCCCACTATTGGAATCATCCTTCTGTTCTTTATGAAAGGTAGTACATTCTTCCAGTTGAGTAGATTTCTCAGTTTTATTCCTGCCAGAAGAATTTAGGGAGACTCAAGGCCTCTTTTTAATTTTTCACTTGTTCTTTTTCCTTTCAGTCCAAGCTGGAATCGTTTCTGAACATATCATTCTTTTAAAGCTTCGTGGGTTGCCTGTGAGTCTTATCAATGTCCACTTCATATGGAAAAAGCCACACTCACATATATCCATTTGATATAAAAGCCACACTCACATATCCATTTGATATAAGCTCCTTTTCATTTCTGGCTTCTGCTGAGAAGGGTGAGTGATAAAATCTTTAACAATGTGGGAAGCTCTGTTGTCTGATAGACGGGGACTACAAAGCAGATCCTTCATCTTTTTAGAAGGATGTTTGTTTAACTGAATAGTACTCTGAGACCTTAAGAAATGATTTTATAGTTACATTGGCCCCTCATATCAATAAAGTTTTCCAGTGATCTGAAGAATAGGAAATTCATGTTTAGCTCATAGTTTTGTAGCCCTTTATGAAATTGTCTATATTCATTTCCTAGAAAGAGACATGGTCTTCACTTGTTTCAAATAAAGAGTACCATTGTGGAAAATATCCATATAAAATCAAGGCACTTTATTGCAGTCAATAAAAAAAGACACTAACGACGGAAACACAATTTTGTATTTAATCATTTGGATTTTTTTTTCAGAACTTGCTATTGGATTTTGTATTGCTGAATCTGTAAATAAAATGCAAAAGCTGTAGTAGTTTAAGAATTAAAAAATTTAATATTAAAACAATATGTTTATTCTAAAATCTTGATGATAATTCAGATGCTGAGCTCAGAGAACTTCCCTTTTAGGGAGACTTTGATGGGGTTATGAAGATGGAACATGGATATACATAAGGAAGATCAGTATATAAAGTGGTTGACTATAGGAAATACACTGTCCTAAGTCATCCAGCCTTTACTACTCATTTGTTATTTTCCTGTTTATATCTTTTGGCTTTAGCCCCACATATAGCCACAATTTGTTTAGTTCTCTCAGATTTTGTCATTTCACATTCATTTTCTCACTCATTAAACCTCTGTTACCCTGTGTTCAAATACACTTTGACTTCTTGAAATCACTGTTATCATTGTCTTCATGCCTTTACATCATTTTGAACCACATGTCATGCCTGATTTTGGTTTTAGCCTTCTATCTTAGTGCTAAGAGCATTCACCAATGTTATTTCACAGATCAGATAAAATAAAACACGGTACCGTAGGGCCACTGCCCAGCCTACTCACAGGCACACACGGGAACTTTACTGTTTGGTGACATTTTTATGATCTGAAATACCTGTCACTGCTTACAACATTACCCCCTAAGCTCAAAATCAGCCTGGATCCTTGTGCTTCCCAGAAGTGTTCTGTTCTGCACCAGTTACTCTCCAAATTAATCTGTCCATGACAAGCCTGCCTTGCTCAAGACAATGCTATCATTAGTTTTTCGGCTGAATGAAAGAACAGAGACGTTCTTTGACAGATTTTTCAAAACAGATAATTTTACACATATTTTGAGAGTTAACTATATATTCTGACCTTTATTTAGCCCATTTTTATGAGAAATGCTGAATCTACCAATCAATATTCTACCACATTGGATATATCAGGGGCCCAAATAGTTACTTAATGAATAGTGACCCAACTAAAGTTTTGAGAAAATCTTATTGGAAAGATGGAGAAATCTAATTATTATGTGGGTTATTTCAAAGTGAGACTAAGAACCTAAAACAAAGCCTGTTCTGTTATCGTTATATCTTCACAGGGCTTTAAGCTTGAGTTTTCAGAAACAATGAGAGGTTTTAGTAAAATATTTAAGTCTATCTTTTATGTAGGTGATACAATGGTCACCATGTACTCTTAGTTCTAGATGCAAAAGTAAGAGCCTAATTGACAGTTGACTAATTTTTCTGCATTGAGTCAAACATAGATAAAAGTCCTCTTAGTAAATCATTAAAGTTTATTTTCTTCACTGTACAGAACATGTATGCTCTTTCTAACTTTACTGTGCTCTGTCCCTCCCCAGCTTCACAATACGCTTCAGTGGCTCCACATTGCTTATTTAGTTGTATACATGTACCTTAACATAACAAATCCATTCTCCACTGCATTGAGGTGCAGGCATAGACTACATTTCACACACTCTTTTTTCAATTTTGTAGGTCCATGTGACTAAATTCTAGCTGTAGGGGGAGTTTCAAGGTCTGAGTTTTTGTGGAGACACAAGTCCCTGAATAACCACATGGAGGAGAATGCCTTTGAAGATCTGAACTCATCTACTTCGAATTGAGTTTCCAGAAGGTATAAAAAAGGAAGGCCTGGGAAGTCTTACAGAGGCGTTGTAAATATAAGAACTTCCTGACCATGAGGTTCATCCAAGAGTAGAAATGGCTCCTGTATAGGGAAGTGAAATTTTCATGCTGAAAGGTGTTCAAGCAAAATCTAAATGACTATTTCTTAAACATACTGAGATAGTTTCCTGCTTCCAGGGAAAGATGGTAACATGTTAGCTATAAGTTCTTTTATGGTTCCACATTCTGATAATGTATCCCGGTTCAAAGGAATTTTCAGACTCCCGCAAAGTCTACTCTCAGTCGACTCCTGTAGCCAAAAGCCCCTGGTTCACCCTCTGTTTCTACTGGTTGTGTGCCTCTCACGCTATGCAGCTTTCTGAGCAGTATTTCATCATCCTGTGTTGGGTGGTTCTTCTTCTGACCTGTTTGTATAATGCCTGTTCAAGACTCATGGCTGCCCTTTTAATTTATCACCTCTTATAAATCTCTTTTGATTCTGATTTCTGCAAAACTTCCTCAATCATCCAGTGCAGTTGAAGATCTGACCCATATGATTCTCCATAAGTCTTCCATTAAGTTTTAAGATGTCAGCCAATTTCATTTCTGGTGAAGACCTTCTTCCTGGTTGGCAGATGGCAGCCTTCTAACTGTGTCCTCATAAGTCAGGGAGAGAGGTCTGATGTCTCTTTCTCTTCTTCTAGGGTATTAATACCATTATGAGGGCCCTATTTTCATGACTTCATCTAAACCTAATTATCTCCAATGGTCTCATCTCCAAATACCATCACATTATGGATTAGGGAATCAACATATGGATTTTGTGGGAACACAGTTCATTTCATAGAAGAAACTAAGCAAGATATATCTATAAGATTATTCCATGATAAAACTGTCATCATGGCAGCAATTAAACTG
The DNA here is from genome assembly GCF_965194805.1 of Balaenoptera borealis. Classification (NCBI taxonomy): domain Eukaryota; kingdom Metazoa; phylum Chordata; class Mammalia; order Artiodactyla; family Balaenopteridae; genus Balaenoptera; species Balaenoptera borealis. Next base: position 34,350,985 of record NC_138868.1, read on the forward strand.
TTCCAAGTTTGCACAAGCCTCACTAATCTCTTTATTACTAAGTATGCCCAGAATCACAATGAACAATGACTATTCAAAAAGCAGAATTTCTGTGATTACAAAAAAGAACATCATCTTCAAAACAGGCATATTGAAAATTTTAGTGTCTTTGAAAACCTTGAAAATGTGAAAAGAAAATTTCAAATTCCTTGTTTACATGTCTCTCTCCAGTCTATTCTCCACAAAGCATCCAGAATTATCCTTTTAAAATTTAAATATTATAACACCTATGCTGTAAACCCTCCAGAGACTTGTCATCATCTGTAGATTAAAATTCAAATTTTAAATCATAACTTAAAAAGTCCATGAGATCAGATCCTATATATTACTTTGTTCTCATTTTCTCCCACACTCCTTACTGAAGCTACACTGGCCTCCTTACTGCTCCTCAAACATGCCAACCATGTTGCATCCCAGGATCCTTGCACTTTGCACTTCACCTATTGGGAAGGCTATTTCCTCAGGAATTCTAATATCTTACCCCTTCCTATTATTTAGATTTCCACCAAAATGTCACCTCCTCAGATACCTGCCCTTATCACCCTACATAAAGTAACAGTTGCCCTCCTTTGCACTGCTTTCTATACTTATCTGCTTTATTTTCCCCAAGTACTTCTTTGTCACTAACTGCTGTATTATCTATTTATTTAATGTCTATATCTTCCATAGAATATAGGCTTCAAAAAAGAGAGGAAATTATTTTATTTACTTCTGCATTCACTTCTGCATTCTCAGTACTAGGAAAAGTGACTAGAATGCAGTGACAAGTAAATTACATTATTGTACTAAATACTTGACTCCACCCTTTATGTGCAGCCTTTGCCATATGATTTTGCAGTTTCTCCCTCTAGAGATGGAATATATTTTCCTTCTGCACTGATGTTGAGTGTAGCTCTATGACTGGTTTTTGCAAGTGAAATGTAGATGGAAGTGTGTCAAGTCTAAATCTTATCAAGGCATGCAGTGTTCTCTCCCCACTAATCTCACATGCACTTCTACCATCTCTGGGAGGAGAATATGCTCTTTCTGGTCCAGAAAGGACAAACAATGCGTAAAGCACACTGAAATGCAACTTGTAACTTACAGGCGAGACCCAAAGAGCCCAGTGGAGATAAGTCAGCCCCCAGATGACCACAGATGCACCAACAAAAATAAACTATTTATTATCATTTTAAGTATTGAGTTTGGGAGAAGTTTCTTATGGAGCATTATTGTGGCAATAACTGAATAAAACAATAATCAGTAAATATTTTAATGCCAATAAATCAAGTTTTCAAGATACTCTTAAAGCTTAATAATCTCTCCTCTGTTTTATTATTTTGTTTTACATAGCTCAACTAATTCATTAAATAAACACCTTGAAGAGCTCTAAGCAAACACAATATAAATGATATCTGGAAATAAAATGATTATTGTAAGTCTACAAGTACTTTTTTAACTTCATAACTTATAAGTTAATATCTCTAAAGAAGAAAACATAGATAATAATATTGTATTTATTGGGTGGAAAAACCCTTTTTGGCATTGTGCATTTGGAGCAGTGACATCCTATGCAAGGAAGACAGTACACAATACAGTGAGGGGCTCATCAGGTGGGGATGAGAAGGCTCTTCAAAGTGAAGAATCACATCAAGTTAGTGGTTCTCAAAATATAGCGTAGATTAGAGTCATCGAGTGGGCTTCTTAAGAACACAGGTTGCTTGGACCAAATCCCTGATTTCTGATTCTGTATGTCTGGGATGAGGCCCTGGACTATGCTTTTTCAGTGTTCCCAGTTAACATGAATGCAATGCAGCTGCCTTGGGAACCACACTTTGACAATCGATCACTGATTTCTGAGGTCTGCTCATTGAAAGATAAGTAGAAAAGCCTAAATGTAGAAATGAAATTAATGATAGCCCTACTTTTTAAGGTATAAATATATGTATATATATTTATATGCCTTCTTTATATTTTCTCCTTCCTCTTCATCATGAATTGATGTTACTGAATCACTCAGCCAGTAAAAATTTTTGACAAGCCAATTTTGCCCTGTAAAATTACTAAAGTAAGCTGTCTTATTGGCATGAAATTAATGCGTAGGATCTCTTCAAAAATGGAAGGATGAAGCAGTAAGGACTTAAGTTAAAAATTACACAGTGAAAATGGAAATAGTAATATAAAGTCCAGGGCTGACCTAAAAAATATTTTATTCATGAGGACTTCAAACTTACTAGTTTGCATAGCTCTGGCAATGTGATGTTATAGCGTAAGGCTTCCACATCATTGATTGTGTACTAAGAAAGGAACAAAGGAAGGAAGGAACAAATGCCATTTTAGGATGTATGAGAAGTACATAGGATTAAATACTACCCCGCTCTGTACTAGATATCAGAAAATCAGTGGGATATCACACTCATTTCAGAGCTTTACATTTTAAGATCAAAACAGGAAAAGTTAATTTCTTCAAAGGAGCAAAGCTAGTCTGGGAGTAGAGTTGAAACCGTTTAATAAACAACACTTTAAAAAATAAATGCATTCAGTCTGAAAACTTCTGCTCACTGACAGAAAGGGCTTCCAGGAAGAGGGAGGGATTAGATTCTAGAGGTAGCTGAGCCATTACTTTACAACCTTTGAGTCAAGACATTTAATTCCGTGAAAGCTGCAGGCAAACGCTAATTCTGAGAATATTTATGACTCTCTACTAACATTTACTCTTATGATGTTGTCAAAATAAAATAGTTTTATGAAGTGGCATTTTGTTACATTTAAAAGAGTCACTTGAAGCTCTCGGTTGAGAGTGAAGTCATAGTGTTTACATTCTGAGGAAATTGTTAAAAGCTGAATGTTAAGAGCTGAACAAACATATAATCAAGACTGTGTTTTGGATTCTACCCATCTCTGTGTGATCCTTTTTATACTGTGTTGTGGAGCAGGTATTCAGCTAGTTCTTAGGTTCCTTTCAGAGGGAATTAATCTGTACGTACCTGTCTATTTGTTGTTCTGTGGGAGGAGGTAAGTTCAGGATCTTCTTACGCTGCCATCTTGAACTCAGTAAATGTATGGGAGCCACATAAAATATGAAACCTCCATTTCTTTTTCTTAATACATTTAAACTTTCATACAAGGTTTTGCTTCAGGGTTCCTGATCAAAGCTGAAAAATTCAGAGTAAAGTTCCAGACTAAATAATCTTTTATATTATATGTAATAATGATTTGCTTCAGAGCTACTGTGTGTTGGATACAACGCTAAGCCCAGGAATTTATAAAAGAGCTCACAAGTTAGTGAAAGAGGCAGACATACATGAATATAAGGACAACAGGGAGGCAAATAGTATCTTGGGTGGAGGGAGAAACAAATGTGAGACAAGAAACGCTTTGTACCCTGAGAAAAACATAATTCAAAAAGTGTCATGTACCATAATGTTCATGGCAGCTCTATTTACAATAGCCAGGACATGGAAGCAACCTAAATGTCCATCGACAGATGAATGGATAAAGAAGATGTGGCACATATATACAATGGAATGTTACTCGGCCATAAAAAGAAATGAAATTGAGTTATTTGTAGTGAGGTGGATGGACCTAGAGTCTGTCATACAGAGTGAAGTAAGTCAGAAAGAGAAAAACATACACCATATGCTAACACATATATATGGAATCTAAAAAAAAAAAAAAATTTCTGAAGAACCTAGGGGCAGGACAGGAATAAAGATGCAGATGTAAAGAATGGACTTGAGGACATGGGGAGGGGGAAGGGTAAGCTGGGACGAAGTGAGACAGTAGCATTGACATATATACACTACCAAATGTAAGATAGATAGCTAGTGGGAAGCAGCCGCATAGCACAGGGAGATCAGCTAGGTGCTTTGTGACTACCTAGAGGGGTGGGATGGGGAGGGTGGGAGGCAGAGGCAAGAGGAAGGAGATATGGGGTATATGTATATGTATAGCTGATTCACTTTGTTATAAAGCAGAAACTAACACACCATTGTAAAGCAATTATACTCCAATAAAGATGTTAAAAAAAAAAAGAAACTCTTTGTAGAAGAATACATATTTAATGGAACTGAGTCTTAGATATGGGAATGGAAGTAGGAAAAGAGATTCCTGGCCCAGGGTCGAAGATACATAAAAGGACAAATGAATGAAAGAGAATGACTTGTTTATAAAATAACAGTTTAATTTGTTGTAAACACTTTTAAATATAAAAATATACATATTTGAAAGTGTCAATACAGTTCATTGATTATTCATTTCTTGTAAGAAGATAGATTCAAGGAATTCACAGGAGGAAGAGAAGATTTGCTTTTTCTGCTCTCTCAAGGCTTTCATACGTTCCACATGTTTTCTTCAACTGAGTTGAATGCCCAGTGCCAAAGAAGAAGATAACCCAGCATGTTCCTTTGTCTGCTTTTATCACCCTGCTGCAGAGTAACTGAGTCACAGGATTTCTTCCCCAGGGACATACCTGAGGCTTCTCAAATGACTTGTTTTGATATACATATAAATCCTCCTTCCAAGGTAGTTTCAGTATAACAATTTATGAAGCAAAAAATAGATATTTATGCTTTTTTGAAATTATTTAACCAGTCTATGTTTTTTTGGATCCAAGCTTCCTGGACAAGTAGTTTAGCCTCATCTTCCTCATATGCAAACTGAAACTACTGTAGTTTTTCTATCTAAGACAATGTTGAGTTTAAAGCATTCCATTACTTTTTTTTAATATATATATATTTTTAAACGCATTGTTTACTTTATTTATTTATTTATTTATTTTTGGCTGTGTTGGGTCTTCGTTTCTGTGCGAGGGCTTTCTCTAGTTGTGGCAAGCGGGGACCACTCTTCATCGCGGTGCGCGGGCCTCTCACTATCGCGGCCTCTCTTGTTGCGGAGCACAGGCTCCAGACGCGCAGGCTCAGTAATTGTGGCTCACGGGCCCAGCCGCTCCGCGGCATGTGGGATCCTCCCAGACCAGGGCTCGAACCCGTGTGTCCTGCATTGGCAGGCAAATTCTCAACCACTGCGCCACCAGGGAAGCCCTACTTTTTTTTTTTAAATTAAGAAATAGAAAACACTGGTTTTAAATTATGTCACAACATTTTTTAAATTAATTATATTTTATTGTACACATGTTGAAAGTATTTATTTTAGCCCAGAATCTTATCCGTATCACTCTTAGATATACCAAAAAAACTAGAAAATAGAAGCAAAATAAATTAGTTCAATTATTCCTAAAATTTGTTAGCATTTAGAGCCTTATTCCGAAATACTCTTCTGTTCGTAGACATCAATATCCTTGTCCACACAATGTCATCCTTTATGTCATCAAGATCACTGGAGACACAGCATTTTTAAAAAGTAATACTTTTTTTTAAAAAATGGCACTGGTATCTTACATTGCCTTTGAAATTATGTGAAGCTAGCCTATCTTTGACTCTACTTTTAGGTTTGTTAATGACACATTTTATAATCCTCAGTGTGGTTGTGAAAGTGCTTTAAGGAGTTCTGAAATCACTCAACCAGTGTTTCCCAAAGTGTGTCAGGTAGAATAGTGATCAGGTATTAAGGGGTTAGGTATTAAGTACGTTTGGTAAAGGCATCAGGCTATGTTCTTTGACATTGCACATTAAACATCGCCATGTTATAGGCTTTCATAAGTCCTAAGGTAAAGAAAAATTGAACTTCTTTTAAATAAACATTTCTCAAGTTTAGTTGTCCAAAACCCCTTGTTTGGGGTTGTGATGTGTGTGTTGCCTTTGAATATTTATGTGAACATTTAGTAAAGCCAGAGCCTTGAGAAGTCTGGAAATGTCTGAGGTACATGGCAGGGCTTATAAAATCTTCTCCTCTTAGGAATCCATGATCTGAAAATTCTCTGCTCTCCATCATCATATCCAAACTTTTTTTAAAATCTGGTGCTCCATATTCTCCAGGCTCTGGGAGACGTTAAATTATAAGGATGAACACAATCTATCAATAGCCAAATTGAAAGAGCACAAGTTCATTTCTAACACCACTTTTGATGTTCCAGGGGCAAGCAGAAGAGGAAGACAGACCTAACCAAAATTTTCTAACTGGGTAAATGCTATTCATGTTATATTCAACATACACAGGAGAAAAATAAATCCTACTATATGAAAATTTGAAGATGCTTCACCAGGACAAACTTGTTCTGTGTTTACAGGCTGTTAAATTATCTGTTACGTTAAGTTACTTATTATTGGGGGAGGATAGTATAATGTATGTAAACACAAAGATTTAGGCATCTGTTAATATTGTATTCAAGTCCTTGGCCTTCAAATTGCTCACTGTATTTGACATTGAATAAAGTAGCAAAACTTTTTGAGCTTTAATTTTCTCATCTATGTAATGGAGTCAATTATAATACCCACTATTTAAGGATAAAGATTAAATTACTAAATTCACATAAAATGTTTAGCCTCATCTTTGTGCATCTTTGGTTTTGCATAATAGTTGCTATTGTTATTTATTTCAGGAATTTAAATTGGCTCTATTGTGCATTTTTGTAGAAAGGATCTACTTTTACTCAGTCACTCAACAATGACTCTATTTAGTTAGAGTACTACTGTTGGATATTTTTTGGCAAATTAAAAAGTATATGGCACCTGCCTTTATTGAGCTTAGATGTTACTCTGTGCTATTTCTTTGTCTGTGCTCAAATATCTTTTCCTTTTGTTTATTTGTATATTGTGCAGACTTAGCAATTGCACAGTAGGTGATGAAAATTTGATCACCCTTTCTGAGATGTCAAGGGGAAGAATGATGAGCAGACAGGCTTCTTTGGGAAGAGAATATATGGAGTGATGTAAGTTCATATTTAATTCATTACTAGAAGTGTCAGGTAGCATGCATTTAGATATAGAATATGACCAGTATAAATGTTAAAAATCAAACATAGTGTTGCTTATAATGTCAAAATTTGGCAAAATACTCTCTGCCCATCTATATGAAATTAATTAAATCAATATGACATATTTATGCAATGATATATTAGTGGGACTGAATGACATATGCTTAACCATGTTGGTTCTTGAGTCAACTGTTTAAATTTGATTTCTGGTTCCAGCACGTAACACCTGAGCGACATGAGGTAAGTTAATGAACTCTCTAGTCTTTGTTTTTGTCATCCTGAATAAAAGGTCTCTTATTCATAAGATATAAGTAAAGAAAAAAATCCAGAAAATCAAACCATGTGCTTGGCACAATATTCTACACATAGAAGGCAATATCCTTGGCACAAGAGCCTATACATAGTAGGATCATAGCCTTCAATATTATATTAAATCACAAGGAATCTTCACTCTATTGTCTAAATAGGTTCTGAAGAGCATAGATATGGCTATTAATAATGAAATATTTGGTATAACTCTTTCTCAACTTTTGTAAAAGTTACAGGTAATTTCAGTTTTCTGTGTTCGTCTCAGGATATAATAATGTTAAGAATAAATCTTTGGTGCTATATTTTTATCCATGTACTTTTCAATGTGTTTATTAAGATTTCCAGTGCCTCCTAACTGAAAGTGTCTGTTATATAAAATTCTAATATGCGTAGTCTTAATAATATACCTTTTTCTTTATACTGAGAGCTTTGAGTCATCTTAAATCATTAAATGTAAATATTTGCTTGGAAAGATATATAGGAAATACTATTTCTTGATATTCTTATGTTTTGAAATCAAAGACAACACATGTATAAACATCTTCCTGTATTTATGGAAGAGTGAGACTAAGAATTATCTGGCATGAAATGAAATAATATCTACTTTATAGATATTACTACTAATTTGAAATGAATATAATGCTATATTAGTCTGTTTAGCCTGCTATGATAAAATACCACTGAGTGGGTGGTTTTAACAACAAGAAATTTCTTTCTCACAGTTCTGGAGCCTGGGAAGTTCAAGATCAAGGTGCTAGATGATTTGGTTTCTGGTAAGAGCTCTCTTCCTGGCTTGTAGATGGCTGCCTTCCTTCTGTGTCCTCACATGGTAGAAAGAAAAAGCTTTGGTGTCTCTTCCTTTTCTTATAAGGGTATCAACCCTATTGGATTAGGACCTCACTCTTATGGCCTCATTTAACCTTAGTTACTTCCTTATAGGCCTTATCTCAAAATACAGTTACATTGGGGATTAGGGCTTTAACATGTGAATTTGGGGGGGACACAATTCAGTGCATAGCAAATGCTACTGGTATTCCTTTACTTTGTGTACAGTTTTTATTATTTTTATTAGTGAAAGTCCTTAAAATTCTGGTAGGCAGAATAATAATCCCCAATGATTGCCACACCCTAATCCCTAGAACATGCAAATGTATTACCTTAGATGAAAAGAGTCACTTTGTATATGTGATTAAGGTTAAGGATCTTGAGATGGAAATATTGTTGTGGATTATCCAAGTGGGATCAATCTAATAATTTTAATCCTTGAAAGCAGAGAAAATTTCCTGGAGGTAGTCAGGCAGAGAGAGATGTGACCACGGAATAATGGTCAGAGAAAGAGATGCCACCTTGTGAACTTTAAAGATGAAAGAAGGTGGCCTGAAACTAAGGAATCTGGAAAGCCTTTAATTGCAGCCTCCTCAAAGACTCTGACATACAGAAAGGTGTCTATAGGAGAGCCATCTGCCAATGTAATCTATGAAGAGCGTATGTTTATCCTTTAAGGTCCCCATTTATTTTCCTGTGTTGCCTCAGTAACTTTGGACATGCAATGAGATATTATAATGTCTGGGTTTCTCCTCCAAATCCAGTATGATAGAGGACACAAACCAAGAATGAAAAAGATTTACTTTATCTCCTACAGAAAAGGATAAAGAGAACATTGGTTATCATTTAAAATATTGTGTGAAACAGATAAAGAAATGCTGTAACATTTAAAATTATGGAACAACTTTGACTTTACTCCTGCACCAACCAATGAGAAATCTAGAATATATAAGACCTCGAGTTTGATTGTTAATACCCTCAATACAAAGCTAAAATACAAACAGAAATACACACACACACACACACACACACACATGACAATAGCAATGACAATAAAAACTATCAAAATCAACATCATAAAACAAAAAAATTAAATAATTAAAGCTAAGAGAATTTTTTTTTGGGCCAACAAATTCCATAAGTTCAACTATATAATAAATTCAGGTAAAAATTATTTCAGCCTCTCGGTAAAGGTTGCTTTCCAAAATAAAGAAGTTGAATGTGAGAAATTAAATAAATTTTGTTTGTTAAATTCTAACTAGAAACCTTGGTTTCAATGCTATATAACTTCTGGTGAAAAGTTATTAAATGCACACTACGATGTATAATGACTTTTTATAGCTGCTTTTTTCTGCAATTCAAGATTGATTAATTACTGTCAGAATTTAAGTGGATATTAATGAGGGCATGTGTAAAAGAAAAAAAACACACAAAGACCTCTAAAGTTTGAATTGATTATGTAAGGACATTATTTCTCAGGCCTCTGTGCACCACGAAAGGGTAGACACAAAGATTTCTAATATACCAGTATACGATAAAATAAAGACCTTTGGCTAACAGTATTCACCTTATTAAAAAAAAAAAAAAAACCTCTTCACCTTTCTAGTCTCCTCAGTTGATAATGATTCCATCTCTAGTTCTTCAGTAAAGGAAGTATTGCTTATACATAAAAATTACCATGTATACAATTATGTAATAAAAATTATTCTCACCAGTCAAATTTAACCATGCATGCTCTAAGTTCTTTTTAAACTGCTTAAGATAATGACAGGGACGTACATTGGATAAAAATGATATTCATTAGATAGGGAATGAGATAATTTCATGAAAAAAATTATTAGTCATATTTAATAGGAACAATTTAATAAGAGCATTTTACTCATGAAGGGGACACAGAGGACAAAGAAAACAGGTAAGTAAGATAGCTGGGAGAGGTTGAGGTTCTAACAGCTGGGACCAAATAGACAGGTACTTTATCACATTATATTTATAGTTAACTGAGTAGATTAGGTAAAACAATCATGTAAGGATAATTCTACCATTTGCTCATCTGCTTGCAAGCTGCCAAATATGATTGAATATCCTGGCTACTTTTGTTCCGGCATGATGATCAGGGACCTCCATGATTACGCAATGCTGACAAAACCATCAGAGTGGTCTTATGCTACTTAGCTTTTAACCCTCCTTCCCTCCCTTAGCATGAATAAAGGTGGTTAAGAGAGAGAACACAATACACATCTGAGAAAAAAAAAAAAACACGTCTCTCGCTTTTTTTCCTCCTTTTTTCTCTTTAAATGGCCTTGGAGAAAAAATTTCTCTATGAAAAAACACACTAGAAAATCTTGATTCAAAGTTTGAAATTAAAATAGAGTCTGTCAACTCACAATATTCAAGAAACAAATGAATCAGTACCATTACCTTAAAAATTGTGGATGTGTATATTATGCAAAGAAAGAACTAAAATAAATGTTATCTGTATTAGTAAACCAAGTTTCACACTGAAATATGCAATAAATAGCAAACAAATATAATATTTAAACAATATATTGGCTCACGGGAAAACTACCTTAAAATATAGTAGACACAAACTATAGTTGGTAGAAAAAAAAGCAGAATTATAAACTGAGAAAGTTTGAATTGGGAGAACATTAGAGATCTTCTACTTTAGAGATTTTGCCTGGTAGGTGAAGGAATCTACTGATGATGGGTTAATTAGTCTATGGCAGGCATTGTTCTAAGCATAGCAATTATAGCGTCATCTTTAAACTTCACACAACTATGGGGTAGATTTTATAATTATACCCATTTTGAAAATGAGGAAAATCAGATACAAACTGGTTAAGTAAAAAGTCAAATATTAACCAGAATTTTAGTCCAGTTTGTCTGATTTCAGGCAATTTTGATTTAACTATTCAGGAGACTGAACTTACTAAGTGACTTGCCCAAACCCAAAAACTGACTTCAGTAACATATTGGAAATATTTTTATGCCCAAGTGAACAGGAAGAATGGTATTCTGCCTGCTGAAGAATTCAAAGAAACAAATTATTAAAAATGGCTAATGTCATGATCTCTAAATCCTATATATCTAACTATATTTTGTATGCCATGGGTTTTCAATAATCACTATCAGAAAGCAGTTCTAGGCATTTGCATTGTTGAAAGAATTATTTCATTTTAGTGTTATTAATTTAATAGAAACGCACTCTCTAGTGAAAGCAATCAATACTACATAGTATTAACTTTTCTGAGAGCAGATGAAAAACCACACAAAATTCAACTTAATTCACATTAGGTTACGTCCAAGATCCTTTTGCTAAATATATATTTAAAAATAAAATATTTTATCACCTAGTATTTTATAACCCAGAAATACTCTCATGATCAAATACTTATTTTTCTATGGAGTGGAAAGAAAGCTTATGCTTTCAGTGATGGACTTATACTGATGTAATCTCTTATCTATTACTAAATCAAATTAGGGAAAACAATTTGATCTCATAATTGTAACAGGGAGGAACAAACCTGACTCCATATTGGATCTATTCCTTTAGCTTTAACCCTTGTGCTCTGTTGCCTGTGCTTAGTCATGCAGGCTCTGCACCTTTGTAAATGAAATATTGCCTATAGCCTGAAATATACACGATAGCCCATTCTCAAGGCTCTGATCTTTAAATGTATAATACTTTTCCATTCATATAGAAATAAAAAGTTGCAGAACAGAAAATAATAAATGTCCTGCTGGAGGTTTATAGGAACATTGTGACCAGACCTACATGGACAGCTGTAAGAACAAATAATTCCTGCAACAACCAACCACACACCCCCTTTCACTACAAAAGAAGCCTGAATTCTAACTCTGGTAAGATGATTCTTTGGGACATTAGTCCACCATCTTCTCAGTCTGTTGGCTTTCCAAATAAAGTTGCTATTCCTTGCCCTACCAACTCGTCTCTCCATTTATTGACCTGTTGTGTCGTGAGCAGTACGAACTGAGACTTGGTAACACTATGTGCCAGAGACTTATGTAATAACTTTATTACTCCCTCTTACAGCATTGCCATGTCTGGTCAATAATATTACTTTCAAAATCAACTGTTATTTAGTGATATTACAAGTATTTGAAGTGAAGTCTCTTTGGCTCTAAAGCTCTTCCTATTAATAACATATGAAATAGCCCAGATTTGGTTGAACCTAAAATTATACTGCTAAATTATACTCTAAAAATGTTAAAGCTAAATATTTAATTCTTGGGGCTTCCCTGGTGGCGCAGTGGTTGAGAATCTGCCTGCCAATGCGGGGGACACGGGTTCGAGCCCTGGTGTGGGAAGATCCCACATGCCGCGGAGCAACTGGGCCCGTGAGCCACAATTACTGAGCTTGTGAGTCTGGAGTCTGTGCTCCACAACAAGAGAGGCCGCGATAGTGAGAGGCCCGCGCACCGCGATGAAGAGTGGCCCCCACTTGCCACAACTAGAGAAAGCCCTTGCACAGAAACGAAGACCCAGCACAGCCATAAATAAATAAAAAGCCAGACCCTTAGCTCTTTAAAGAAAAAAAAAAAATTTAATTCTTTCCATAACCTTGAAAAAGAGAGTTCCATTTGTGATATAAACAACTGATCATTCTTTTTTATGAGATTTTTTTTTTCTGATTATGTCCAATAATAGGGTTTACCATATATGTATCAAACATGCCCTTTAGGATTTTTAATTATAACTGATACTTCTTTAATTTCATTTTTATTTATTATCCTTTTTCAGAAATGTTCTGAATTATCTTCTATAGATATTTTCTTTCCATTTTTATTACTATATATTGACATATAATAAAATGCATGGATTTTAACTGTGCAGTTTTATGAGCTTAACAAATGTATAATACACCTGGGTAATAATCACTAAAAACAGCACCAAAATATTTCCATCACCCTAGAAATTTTCCTCATAGCCATTTTCAGTTAATTCTCACTGTAAAATAGACAATCACTGTTCAGATTTCTATCACCATAGATTAATTTTGCCTGTTCTAGAACTGCATACAAATATGTACTATTTTATATGTGGCTTCATTTGCTCACCATAATATTTTTGAGATCTATCATAGTGCTGTATACTTTATTCATTTTTATTATTGAGTATTATTGCATAGAATAAATATATCCCAACTGTTTATTCATTTACCTATTGATGGGCATTTAGGTTATTTTCAATTTGGGGCTATTATAAATAAAACTGCTTTGAACAATCCATTATGAGTCTTTTTATGGTCATATATATTTATTTCTCTTGGATAAAAGAAGCAGGAGTAGTCAAATTGTCTGGTTCTTTGTATTTAAAGTTCAATTTTTGTACACATACTACTTGACCCTTATTTTTTAAACAATTCCTACAATCTCTTTTAACTTATATTTTTAAAATTTTTGATAAAATTGTGTGTATATCTTCCATCTGCTACTTATTTTCTATATGTTCAGTTTGTATTTTGATTATTTTTTTCTTTCTTGACATCTTTTGATTTAATTCTGTGTATTTATATTAATTCATCCTAGCTCCTGTATTGGCTTTTTATCTATAGTGCTGTGTTTGTGAAATAAAGACATTTCAAATAAGTGAAAATTTTAATTTATCACCAGCAAACATATAGTAGAGGAACTGATAAAGGAAGCTCTTCAAGTCAAAGGGAAAAGGTCCCAGATGTAATCTTAGATGTACAGAAATAGAGAGCAATAGGAATGCTAAATATGTGGGTAAAAACAAAAGGTCACTTTTCTTTATCTTCTTATATTCTTTAATTAACTGTAACTAAAAATGTAGCAATGTACATGGAATTTTTAGTGTATATGGATTTGAAATATATGACAGCAATAACACAAACTGTTAGAGGATGTATAAATACATTTTACTGTTGTCAATTTTTCTGTTTTAATGTGAACTGGCATTATATTAATTCATGATTGATTTTAGAAGGTTTAGAATGCATAGTGTAAACTCAGAAGCTCACACACACACACACACACACACACAGCATTGTAGATAAAAAGCCAATAGAAGAGGCAAGATGGAAAAAAATATTTTTGTATTGTTTGTTTGGTTTTGTTTTTACTATATAAACGTAACTGAAGCTACCCTACTGACTCTACTTGAGAGGACTTTGGTCACAAGACTTGATTTTATTTGCTTACTGGGGTATAGTACGTGATTTAGTGCCCCACTCTGTTCCCCTTTATTGGGCCATCACAACCATTCCACAGCTGCTTAGTGAGTTTTGGCTGATAAAGTTTCTTAGGTACCCTAGCTCTCTGAAGAATTTCCCTTGGCTCTTAGGAGCATCCTTGGCTAGGAAGATATACAGGGCATGGCCAATGAATTTCTAATGACTGTAAAAAAGGCTTCCACCCCATGCCTCAATGGTATGTGTGTCAAGGAGTCCATAGTTCAGAAAAGACCACAGAGACTGATAGGGACAGAGTAAAGGGACAAAGTAGGTAATTAAATAGTTAATACTACTAGAGGATTATAAGTAAAGAAAAAAGTATGGGAGACCCCTGTAAGTTAATGATCACTCAAGAAAGCAGGTTTGCTTAACCACAAAACCATGCAGGCTTGCTTAGCAACAAAACCATGCAACAGAAGCATGAGACATGCCCCAACAATAAAACAATGGTGGCATGAGACCCACATCCTGCCCAGTGAGCTCAGTCAGTTAATGATTCCTAGGACATACTTCTCTGGGCACATTAAAGACAAAAATATGAGAAAAGGGGGACATTATACTGAAACCTGAAATGATTTGCCATTTTTAACATATGTTACTGTCTTTTTGCTCATTTCCATTGCGCCATGACAGTCACGGCTTGATCATGTAGGGACAAGAAAACTCCCCCGCCTGACGTGGAGGAGGAACTGATGATGGAAGCATGATATCTACTCAAGAATGAGGAAGAAGGTGGTCTTTTACCCTCCCCACTTTTCCTTTGATTATAAAACTGTAGCCCACTAAGTTCTCACAGCGTGACACCTGCTCACCCGCCCACTTGTAAGCCTCACAAGCATCCTATTCTAATAAATCACTTCTTATCTATCACTTTACCTCTTGTTGAATTCTTTCTGTGCTGAGACATAAAGAACCAGAAATCCTTGGAGCCCCCTGAAATGCCACCTAGCAGTTTCAAGACCACATCCTGTATTGTGAGATAATATAATAAACTTGTATTAAATAGCCAAGTCTGAATACACATTGGCAGGTGGTTGTGTCTGTTTAAAAATTGAAGCTGTAATAATGACACAGTTATATTTCTAACATGCCTCACTTTAAGAAATATTGCATAATAAAAACAATTATTTCTATGTGGGTAAAATTCTAAATAGGAATAACAGTATTTTCCTACAAAAATTTTTGCAATAGATTGGGATTTTTTATTAAAGCTGTAAATGAATAGCAATCAATTGTAATATCACTAAGCAAATATACATTTGATACCTTAACATTTTACTCAACCTTAAAGGCTTTCTTTTCTTATTACTCTTCTATATCTTTAGAATAGCCCCTGTTTTTTCTTAAAGCAATCCTATCATCCTTCTACCTTCATTACCTTTGTTATGATCAGCAAACATAAAGTCAATCAAACAAAATGGCAGAAAAGCTATATCCACTGTGCCTGCTATTCAAGTTTACATAAACTAGTAACTAAGTATTTCAAGATGTTTCAATTTATGATTGTCTATTTAATGAATAAAAAAATGTTTCCAGTGTATATTGTAATCTGGATAGAATTATAACTAGTAAGATAAACAACATGATGATCTCATGGGTTTTCATTCATATCAATCATAAAACAATCTAAGGAAGAACACTGAGTAAAATCAGCAATAAATAAAAATTCTTTGAATAGACTTAACACTTGTAAGTATAACCTGCAAAAAGCAAACTGCAATTTGATAAACTAAAACATAAAAAAACAATAAATGTTGATGAACATTTAAAGTTTTTTTGAGTATAAAACTAAAAGAAGCAAGTACAAAGGAAATATGTTTTCCAATACGTGTTAAGAATTTGTGCAAGTCAAAAATCATAGATAGTTAAGATCAAGATGAAATTGGAAAATTCTTGTCATAAATAAATACTATATAGAGTAAAATTATAATTTTCCAAATAGTTTAGGCAAATCATTTAAAATACATTGAAACCAAAATAGATAAATATGCAAAGGATATGAAGCAGAAACTTTACAAAAGCCTTTAGTACATACATATTGATTATCATTATCTTTAATATTAAAAAAGTGATAAGAATTAAAAACAATATATTATTTTATTTACCCAACTTTATATATAAAGTGACATAATCAACTTGCATTTTTGCCTTTAAAAACATTGAGTTCGGCTGTTGGGGCTTCCCTGGTGGCGCAGAAGTTGAGAGTCTGCCTGCCAATGCAGGGGACGCGGGTTCAAGCCCTGGTCTGGGAAGATTCCACATGCTGCGGAGCACCTGGGCCCGTGAGCCACAACTACTGAGCCTGCGCGTCTGGAGCCTGTGCTCCGCAACAAGAGAGGCCGCAATAGTGAGAGGCCCGCACACCGCGATGAAGTGGCCCCCGCTTGCCGCAACTAGAGAAAGCCCTTGCACAAAACGAAGACCCAACACAGCTAAAAATAAATAAATAAATAAATAATAAAAATAAAGGAATTCCTTTAAAAAAAAAAAACATTGAGTTCGGCTGTTGTGAGGTGAATGGCTGGAAAAGGGCATGACTGGGATCAGTAAGACCAGTTAGATGCAGAACTTTTATTGGCTTATGGTGTGAAAGCAGAGATAGATCTGCGTCTTTATTCCTGTCCTGCCCCTAGGTTCTTCAGAACCTTTTTTTTTTTTTTAGATTCCATATATATGTGTTAGCATACGGTATTTGTTTTTCTCTTTCTGACTTACTTCACTCTGCATGACAGTCTCTAGGTCCATCCACCTCACTACAAATAACTCAGTTTCTTTTATGGCTAATATTCCATTGTATATATGTGCCACATCTTCTTTATCCATTCATCTGTCGATGGACATTTAGGTTGATTCCATCTCCTGGCTGTTGTAACTAGAGCTGCAGTGAACATTGTGGTACATGACTCTTTTTGAATTATGGTTTTCTCAGGGCATATGCCCAGTAGTGGGATTGCTGGGTCGTATGGTAGTTCTATTTTTAGTTTCTTAAGGAACCTCCATACTGTTCTTCATAGTGGCTATATCAATTTACATTCCCACGAACAGTGCAAGAGGGTTCCCTTTTCTCCACACCCTCTCCAGCATTTATAGTTCGTAGACTTTTTATGATTGCCATTCTGGCCAGTGTGAGGTGATACCTCATTGTAGTCTTGATTTGCATTTCTCTAATGATTAGTGATGTTAAGCATCCTTTCATGTGTTTGTTGGCAATTTATATATCTTCTTTGGAGAAATGTCTATTTGGGTCTTCTGCCTATTTTTGGATTGGATTGTTTGTTTTTTTGATATTGAGCTGCATGAGCTGCTTGTAAATTTTGGAGATTAATCCTTTGTTAGCTACTTCATTTGCAAATATTTTCTCCCCTTCTGAGCATTGTCTTTTCGTCTTGTTTATGGTTTCCTTTGCTATGCAAAAGCTTTTAAGTTTCATTAGGTCGCATTTGTTTATTTTTGTTTTTATTTCCACTTCTCTAGGAGGTGGGTCAAAAGGATCTTGCTGTGATTTATGTCATAGAGTGTTCTGCCTATGTTTTCCTCTAAGAGTTTTATAGTGTCTGACCTTACTTTTAGGTCTTTAATCGATTTTGAGTTTATTTTTGTGTATGGTGTTAGGGAGTGTTCTAATTTCATTCTTTTACATGTAGCTGTCCACTTTTTCCAGCACCACTTATTGAAGAGGCTGTCTTTTCTCCCTTGTATATTCTTGACTCCTTTATCAAAGGTAAGGTGACCATATGTGCGTGGGTTTATCTCTGGGCTTTGTATCCTGTTCCATTGATCTATATTTCTGTTTTTGTGCCAGTACCATACTGTCTTGATTACTGTAGCTTTGTAGTATTGTCTGAAGTGTGGGAGCCTGATTCCTCTGACTCCGTTTTTCTTTCTCAAGATTCTTTTGGCTATTCGGTGTCTTTTGTGTTTCCCTACAAATTGTGAATTTTTTTTTCTAGTTCTGTGAAAAATGTCATTGGTAGCTTGATAGGGATTGCACTGAATCTGTAGATTGCTTTGGGTAGTACAGTCATTTTCACAATGTTGATTCTTCCAATCCAAGAACATGGTATGTCTCTCCATATGTTTTTATCATCTTTAATTTCTTTCATCAGTGTCTTATAGTTTTCTGCATACAGGTCTTTTGTTTCCATAGGTAGGTTTATTCCTAGGTATTTTATTCTTTTTGTTGCCATGTTAAATAGGAGTGTTTCCTTACTTTCTCTTTCAGATTTTTCATCATTAGTATAGGAATGCAAGAGATTTCTGTGCATCAATTTTATATCCTGCTACTTTACCAAATTCATTGATTAGCTCTAGTAGTTTTCTGTTAGCATGTTTAGGATTCTCCATGTATAGTATCATGTCATCTGCAAACAGTGACAGTTTTAATTCTTCTTTTCCGATTTGGATTCCTTTTATTTCTTTTTCTTCTCTGATTGCTGTGGCTAAAACTTCCAAAACAATGTTGAATACTAGTGGTTAGAGTGGGCAACCTTGTCTTGTTCCTGATCTTAGTGGAAATGGTTTCAGTGTTTCACCATTGAGAACGATGTTGGCTGTGGGTTTGTCATATATGGCCTTTATTATGTTGAGGTAAGTTCCCTCTATGCTGACTTTCTGGAGGGTTTTTTATCATAAATTGGTGTTGAATTTTGTTGAAAGCTTTTTCTGCATCTATTGAGATGATCATATGGCTTTTATCCTTCAATTTGTTACTATAGTGTATCACGTTGATTGATTTGCATATATTGAACAATCCTTGCTTTCCTTGGATAAGCCCCACTAGATCATGGTGTATAATCCTTTTAATGTGCTGTTGGATTCTGTCTGCTAGTATTTTGTTGAGGATTTTTGCATCTATGTTCATCAGTGATATTGGCCTGTAGTTTTCTTTTTTTGTGACATCTTTGTCCAGTTTTGGTATCACGGTGATGGTGGCCTCGTAGAATGAGTTTGGGAGTGTTCCTCCCTCTGCTATATTTTGGAAGAGTTTGAGAAAGATAGATGTTAGCTTTTCTCTGAATGTTTGATAGAATTTGCCTCTGAAACCATCTGGTCCTGGACTTTTGTTTGTTGGAAGATTTTTAATCACAGTTTCAATTTCAGTGCTTGTGATTGGTCTGTTTATATTTTCTATTTCTTCATTGTTCAGTCTTGGAAGTTTGTACTTTTCTAAGAATTTGTCCATTTCTTCCAGGTTGTCCATTTTATTGGCATATAGTTTCTTGCAGTAGTCTCTTATGATCCTTTGTATTTCTGCATTGTCAGTTGTTACTTCTCCTTTTTCATTTCTAATTCTGTTGATTTGAGTCTTCTCCCTTTTTTTCTTGATGAGTCTGGTTTATCAATTTTGTTTATTTTCTCAAAGAATCACCTTTTCGTTTTACTGATCTTTGCTATTGTTCCCTTCTTTTCTTTTTCACTTATTTTTGATCTGATCTTTATGATTTCTTTCCTTCTGCTAACTTTGGGGTTTTTTTGTTCTTCTTACTCCAATTGCTTTAGGTGTAAGGTTCGGTTGCTTATTTGAGGTGTTTCTTGTTTCTTGAGGTTGGATTGTATTGCTATAAACTTCCCTCTTAAAACTGCTTTTACTGCATGCCATAGGTTTGGGTCGTCGTGTTTTCATTGTCATTTGTTTCTAGGTATTTTTTGATTTCCTCTTTGATTTCTTCAGTGATCTCTTGGTTATTTAGTAGTGTGTTGTTTAGCCTCCATGTGTTTGTATTTTTTACAGATTTTTTCCTGTAAATGATATCTAGTCTCATAGCGTTGTGGTCAGAAAAGATACTTGATTCGATTTCAATTTTCTTAAATTTACCAAGGCTTGATTTGTGACCCAAGATATGATCTATCCTGGAGGATGTTCCATGAGCACTTGAGAAGAAAGTGTATTCTCTTGTTTTTGGATGGAATGTCCTATAAATATCAATTATGTCCATCTTGTTTAATGTATCATTTAAAGCTTGTGTTTCCTTATTTATTTTCATTTTGGATGACCTGTCCACTGGTGAAAGTGGGGTGTTAAAGTCCCCTACTATGATTGTGTTACTGTCAATTCCCCCTTTTGTGGCTGTTAACATTTGCCTTATGTATTGAGGTGGAGCTACAACATTTTAAAATCCAATTTTCAGTTTCTAATGAAAGTTAAATTTAATCAATTCTTCTAAAATGTCTAATACATATACAGTCTATTATAATTGGTATTCTTTATAAAAGAGGCCACACTTTTATGAACCACATATAATTACAGTGATAATTATAAGAATAGCAATTGATAATTTTTACATTAGAATATGAATGAATAGAACAGAATGAAGCACAGCTACTTTTTAAAATACAATTTTAAAGTATGAATTTATAATAGTACTAATTGTTATTTCACTTCTTTGTGTCTCTGTTTATCCAGTCAAAATTATGTACCATTGTTCAAAGAATTGTGTGTTTTCAGATTTGGTATCACAAGGTGGCTATATGCAAAGCACTTTCTAATAGAAAGCAGCATATCAGAATCCTAGTAACTGCTCTATTATTAACTAGATTAGCAACGATAGATGTAATTTTGCCATTTAGGGTTTCAGGTTCCCGATTTTTTCTAGATTATGCATTGTCAAGGGAATAATATTACCCCCAGTGGGGTGAATATTGTTTCTTGGGAGCCTAAAAATCTTACTCTTTTCATGTATAAAGCACAGTTGTACATATAGTATATAAACTGATATAGTGTGTGTCTGCAGTGTTAAAATTTCCTTGATGGACAATTAGAAAATAATATGCCTGAAATGGCTTTTTAAGAGGAAGATAATAAATAAAAGGTTGAGAAACACTGTTCCAGTTGATCCATAATATCTCTTCCATCTCTTACTAGTTTTATTTGTGAGTCTCTGAAACAGTGTTATTAAAGATATTCATAGCTGCATTAAAGTCTTATTTAATTATTTATTTCCTTTCAGGATGAGCTTCATGTATAGGAAGCGGTGAATACATATTTTTATGATAACTTATTTTCTAGAGACTCTCTTATCATTACTATCTTCTACTAGGAGTGATACAAACTTGACATTCCATACTCTACTGTCTCTCTTTAGTTTAGGTTTTTAATCTGCCTACATCTAAATTTAACCAAGAACTATTGTTGACAGCCTAAAGGGATTTTTTAAAAAAACCTAAATCTAGAGCAGGTTATCAAGGGGGGCAGGGGAGAAGATGGTGAGTAGCAGCAACCATAACAAATGAAGCAATGGTAAGAGAATTTACTCTTGTAAATGTGACTCTTCTATAAGGGTTGGGGTTCTATCCTGATATATATTTATCTTTTCCTGCAAGGACTACAGGGGGTTTTTGCAAGTTGTAAAGGAGAAGCCATATTTTGCCTCAATCAATGGGCTAAAGTGGTTCTTAGGCAGAGCCCACACCTGTAGAACACTCAGTAAGCAGCCAGGAGAGAGCTAGTCTCCTTCCTAGTCTAGATCAATGGCTACAAAGTAGAGAATAAGAAGAAAATTTTATACCTTTAATTTACAAGCATTTTTTCTAATTTGAAAAAGTGCCTGCATTAGTCAGGGTTCTTCAGAAAAACAGAATCACAGAACCAATAGGAGGTTGCAGTTATGGAGTCTAAGTCTCAAGATCTACAGTCAGCAAATTGGAGACCCAAGATTGTTGATGAGGTAGTTCCAGTTGGAGTCTGAGTCTGAAGGCAAAAGAAGACTGATGTTCCAGGTCAAAGATACCCCAGCAGAGAAAGAGAAGTCTCCCTTATTTATTCAGCCTTTTGCTCTTTTCAGGCCTTCAACAAATTGGATGACCCTCACACTGGGAAAGGCAATCTGCTTTACTCAGTCTTCCAAATCAAATGTTAATCTCATCCTGAAACACCCTCACAGACACACTCAGGAACAACGTTTAACCAAGGATCTGAGCAACCCCTGGCCCAGTCAAGTTGATACAAAAAAATAAGTATTACAGTGCCTATGGAATTACTAAAATATTATATTATTGCAAATCCAAGATGCCAGTTCCTCTGCTTTTTCTGTTTGTTTTTTTTTTTCCCCTACTATTCTATGGTTTCAAAATGTGAAATGACCAGTCTTTTTTTCCACCGTCTTGCACTCTCATTCAGAGAGGAAAAATATTCTGTGCCTATAACTCCCATATCATAGAAATTATATAAGTTGGTAATCTTAATGTGAAATCATCATTAAAAATACAGTTGGAAATTTTCCAATCACTGCGTCACCCCTGCCTTATATTTAATACAACAGCTCTTTTATTAGGGAACAAGCTTGTCCTTAGTAACTTTATCCTATATTCGCAGAGAAGAGACTTGTTATCTGACAGATGTTGGATGGCAAATGTGATACAAATTGAAACTGTCCCTGTAATTTTTGGAGAGATGCTTCTTCCCGTGAGCCACGGATTTTGATTGATTTTAGGAACTACCATATGCTGTAACAGCCTTAATACTGAGTCCGAGTGATGGATAGTACTGTGTAGACAGGTGCGTTTTGGCAGATGAAAATTGTCCCTGGGGTTTGCACAGAATTCCACAGTGGTACCTAATGATCCTGCTGCTTTCACTATTTGAGTTTAACTTAAATTGAAAAGAGTGTGAATACATATATATTTTCAAGTTATCTGTGACAATATTGAGCAACGGTTCCTCTTTTAAAAGAATATATATTAAATGGAAAATAATACAAATTCATTGCAAACAGCCAAAACAATAAAGATATTTATGTTTGAATTCTGTAGCTCCCTTCCATGAGGTAACCACTGTTAATGGCTATTCTTTTTTTGTTGTTGTAGTTGTTTTTCTTCTTCTTCTTTTTTATTAATTTTTATTGGAGTATAGTTGTTTTACAGTGTAGTGTTAGTTTCTTGCTGTACAGCAAAGTGAATCAGTAATATGTATACATATACCCCCTCTTTCTTGGATTTCCTTCCCATTTAGGTTTGTTAATGGCTATTCTTGATTTTTTTTTTCTCTAGGCACACTCCCACATAACACACTATGCACTTTTTAAAAAATTTCTCATGTTATAAATTGTTCTGTATAATTTTTTCACTTTACTATATACTATAAAAAAACTTTCATATTTGTGTATGTAAATCCACATTATTTATTTTAACTGGTGCTTAATATTTTTGAAAAATCAAACTCTGAATTTTGCTTGACCTATGATTGTGAGGGAGGCTTCTCATCACCACTTTAATGCAGATCCCTGTTTTTAGCTGTTTTATATCTAGGGTGCTTTATATCTAGAACTCACATAAAGAGTGTATTGCTGGGCTTCCCTGGTGGTGCAGTGGTTGAGAGTCTGCCTGCTAATGCAGGGGACACGGGTTCGAGCCCTGGTCTGGGAAGATCCCACATGCAGAGCAGCTAGGCCCGTGAGCCACAATTACTGAACCTGCGCGTCTGGAGCCTGTGCTCCGCAACAAGAGAGGCCGCAACAGTGAGAGGCCTGCGCACCGCGGTGAAGAGTGGCCCCCGCTTGCCACAACTAGAGAAAGCCCTCGCACAGAAACGAAGATCCAACACAACCATAAATAAATAAATCAAAAAAAAAAAAAATGATTCACTTCACCTCCTGTGGGCTGCTCTAGATTCTCTATGTAATCTTACCTTTAAAAAAAAAAAAGAGTGTATTGCTAAAGGCAGTTTGTAAACCAAGAGCCACTAAATAATATTACTCATCAGAACACTGATTTTTAAAAACACTATGATTTTATACATTTCATATAGCTGTTTGAATAAATGCCTTCACAGCTATTTTTTACAAGCCTTTAAAATGTACTTCTCGGGGCTTCCCTGGTGGCGCAGTGGTTGAGAATCCGCCTGCTAATGCAGGGGACACGGGTTCGAGCCCTGGTCTGGGAAGATCCCACATGCCACGGAGCAGCTGGGCCCGTGAGCCACAACTACTGAGCCTGCGCGTCTGGAGCCTGTGCCCCGCGACGGGAGGGGCCGCGATAGTGAAAGGCCCGCGCACCGCGATGAAGAGCGGTCCCCGCACCGCGATGAAGAGTGGCCCCCACTTGCCTCAACTAGAGAAAGCCCTCGCATGAACCGAAGACCCAACACAGCCAAAAAAAAAAATAATAATAAAATAAATAAATAAAGTAGCTAAAATGTACTTCTCAAAAACAGAAGATAAAATCATATTGAGACCTCTTTATTTTTCTTTCTACCTGGAATGCTAGTTTACTCCTTCATTACCTTTAAGTCTCTGTTCAATGTCACCTTTTCAATAATGCATACCCGAATCACTAGACTTAAAAAGCTAACTCCTCCTGGTATTCCAAAACCCTTTACTCTTCTTTTTTTACTCTTTTTGTCATGGTGATCATACCCATATAATATACTGTCTTACTTATTATACTGTTGCCTAGCTATTCCCATTATAATGCAACTATACAACGACAAGATTGATTTGTGTGTGTTTATTTTACTTACTGATATATGAACAGCACAAATGAGTACCTGATATATAATAGGTATTCATATTGTTATTTAACAGTATATTATTCAATACATAATTGGATAAAAGAATGAATTTAAAAAGTGAGATTCTCCACAATTTCTTCTTTGGCCCTGGATGTAGTTTAAAACAAGATTAAAAAATATTTTAGGGCTTCCCTGGTGGCGCAGTGGTTGAGAATCTGCCTGCCAATGCAGGGCACACGGGTTCGAGCCCTGGTCTGGGAAGATCCCACATGCCGCGGAGCAACTAGGCCCGTGAGCCACAATTACTGAGCCTGCGCGTCTGGAGCCTGTGCTCCCCAACAAGAGAGGCCGCGACAGTGAAAGGCCCGCGCACCGCGATGAAGAGTGGTCCCCACTTGCCGCAACTAGAGAAAGCCCTCGCACAGAAACGAAGACCTAACACAGCCATAAATAAAATAAATAAATAATTAAAAAAAAAAAATTTTAGTGATTTATGGGGATTAAAGATGCAACCTAACTTTGGGGTTGTTTTACTATTCTAACCAATTTCAGAATCTTTTGTGTGCATACGTCTCAGAAGTTTTCAAAAGAGACATGCACAAGCAGTTAGTATTAGCAGACTGCTTCATGAGGGTCAAAATAGGACCATCTTAGTACAATGCTTATCTGCTCCTCTGCGGGGACCAACTAGAGCCTTGGTTAAACATAGGTATGTAGGTCAAAACCAAGGGTATAAGAGGCGACAAAACATAAGGGATCTAGGGGGTAAAATTCCTTGTCTTCCTGCATTTCTACCTTGGTTCATAAAATAGAGATTTCTATCCTCTTAGAAATATTGGGAGGAAACTTTAACTTTTCTCTGCCTATTCACTCTTCTTACCTGATTGGCAACACTTAGAAGATTATCATTGCAAACATGCACTCTACCTTTTCTTTATGTCTCTCTTTGGAATCTGCCTTTCTTTACGCTGAGCCCATCCTCCACATGTCTATGAGATGGGCCCACTCTATGATGCCTTCACTCCCAGAGAAGCTGCAGGTGCTTCAGGTGCTCTGTATGTCAGTGGGAGAATGATTTCAATTCAGTAGCGATACTATAAAATGCACATTTTGTTAGGAAGTCCGAGCTGGGTTCTCTAGCTCAATTTTAGTAACAAGTAGCTTGATTCCTATCTTATCTGTCTGCATGGTTTTAAACTGGCATCCCTCAGAAACCCAGAAGAATGGTTTCTAGGAAAAACAAAACTTTCTCATATATAATAAAAACTGCACATGTATTTTTAACGTAAAATACAACTAAGCAATTTCAAGTTCTATTATGTTTCCAGATTTCCATAATAAACCAATTTCAGTAGAAAGGCAAGTTGTTACTAACTGAATTTTAAGAGGATGAAGTGAGACAGAGTGGCATTTTTTGGACAAAATTTACATTACTGCTAAATTTTAAAGGAAAGACTAGAACACAAGTATTCCAATAAAATTTTGAAATACAGGATACTTGGAAACCATTCAAATGCATCGAGTTATCTGACCTGAGGACAATGGTGACATTAGTACTGGGGTGGTGAGCATCTGTAGTCAATTCCACAGATGGTGGCTGTCAAGACTTTTGACACTTTGGCCATTTCCCAGTCTCTTGCTGCTGGCAGTCTCAAGGCTCTATGTCTCTACAGACCAAATTCATTCATGTAAATAACCCACTTTAAAGAAATGAAACATCTGACCATAACATTAGTAAGAAATATGAAGAAGATGAACTAGAAAATTGTGGGCTAATCATCTGTTCCACTGTCTAAGCAGTAAGGAGAATTTCAGCCTTAATGAGTTTTAACTCTGTTTTTTCCTTAATTTTGTCTTGCTTGTTCAACATTAGTTCTCATCTTCACCTTATTAGAAATTTGGAACTGCTTGATGAAACACTTATCCATTCTGGTTAAAGTGCTTCCATGATTTGTTTTCTGACTTTGCTATCTTTTGTTTGTAGTCTACATCTAGATCAATATTCAGAGACATCAGGGTTTCTAGGTCAGGCAATGCAGAAAGCTGACATAATACTAAAAATGTAGTTCATCACATATCTCTAATATTGGAACCCTCAGTGATGCTCTTGACTTTTGTTAAGGTACCAATTATACAAACAAAACACATGTTAAGTATTGGTCTGATATTGACTAAAACTGCACAGCAATATCACATTTACTATGACTAATTAGTTGAACAGAGCAATGTTTTGAAGTGAATAGCAATTTTTCACTTTGCTTAGGAACTTTTGTCTTCATGGCTCAATGATTATAAAAGTGTAGTTGTCAAGGCAACTGTGCAGAACATCTGCTAAGTAAATAGTACAGTTTCAAATGTGTGAAAGCAAATGAAAAATCCAATCGAGGTATATCTACACCATGGATAAAAGCAACTGTTTTGCTGTTTGCAGCATCCTGGTTGTCATTGTATAATAATAGTTCTATGCATATGAACAGACCATGCAAATAATGCATTCTCACCGTGGTACCTTTATTTTATTTTATTTTTTATATCTGCTATGCTCTCTTCAAGAAATATCCTACTCAATGATACCACCTTACCTCCAAAGGGTTCCGTTCTCTACCAAAATACTGTGCATCCCAGAAAGCCAGGCTAAATGACATCTCAGTGGTCCTTAGGACTTCTTCCTATTTGAACAACATTTTCTAACATTGTTATGATAATTCTTAGCACATTGCTTTATACAAAGATTAATGATATTTGATTTCCCAGGAGGCTAAATGTTCTTTGAAATATCCTTAATTTTGATCACAGCACAATGCGGGCACAAAGCAGGTATCAACTGGCAATTTGATACAAAATAGCTGTCTTGTTCTTATGAATTTTCAAATGTATTCAATCATATAGATATTCAATTACCCTGATATTATTCCAAATGTAGGAAAGATTGACATAACCAATAATTGTGCCAACTGTCCAATGAGTTAGTCTGTGGAGGCTGATTAGATTATATTGAAATTTTAAAATTCCCAAGAATACATAGTACTAAGAAAAAGAAGGCATTAGTTGGTTAAATCAATGAGAAAGTGTTGGATTACAAGTGAGATGGCTCTTAAGAGACAGTGATTAACACAGGTGAGCCAACAGAATAAGTAATGTAATTAAATTATTGAGAAAACAATTTGTTCATATTTTGGACTGTTCTTATTTGGTGCTATTTATAATTTAGGATTGCATTATAATAACAGTTTTTTCCTTTTGATGTTTCTTTTATTTAGAACTATCAAAAACTATAGATGGTGTTATATAAAGTTATCACTCTAGATAGTAAGGTAATAATTATTGTGAAGACAAAATATTTTTGATTTTTTAAAAATAAGAATAATTTTCTAACCTTCAATTCTTAATGTGTACTGTTAAGATTTGTTTACAAATATAAAAGGTATTTTTGTTTATTCTAAGATAAAGTCTTAAAAGTCAAATATATAATTACTTGGGGAATCATATTATTCTCTCAGAGATTTTAAATTCCTAATTTTTCAACATTTATGATAATTTATAATTGTATTTTAAACAGAAAAATTTATTCCAATATTCACATTTTGTTTGTATTTAATTTGGTTAATATTCACACATTAAGGTATCTATAACGCCTCAATGTATCTCAATTATTATTAAATTGATTGTTGTTATTCTGTATGTGTTAATATATGCTGCTAATTGCATGGCAACTAAATGCAATAAATGCAGGCTTTTTTTGTGTGTCAAAACTGAGTAAAAACTTTTCCTAATATAGATCTATTACTAGATAAAAACTATAATTTTGGCATGACATCTTAAATTTAAATGTGCATTGCTTTCTTAAAAATATAATGTTGCAGAATTAGAAATGTAAAAGAAGTAACAACTGACACTGCAGAAATACAAAGGATCATGAGCGACTACTACAAGCAACTATATGCCAATAAAACGGACAACCTGGAAGAAATGGACAAATTCTTAGAAAAGTACAAACTTCCAAGACTAAACCAGGAGGAAATAGGAAATATGAACAGACCAATCACAAGCACTGAAATTGAAACTGTGATTAAAAATCTCCCAACAAACAAAAGCCCAGGACCAGACAGCTTCACAGGTAAATGCTATCAAACATTTAGAGAAGAGCTAACACCTATCCTTCTCAAACTCTTCGAAAATATAGCAGAGGGAGGAACACTCCCAAACTCATTCTACGAGGCCACCAGCACCCTGATACCAAAACCAGAAAAAGATGTCACACACAAAAAAACTACAGGCCAATATCACTGATGAACATAGATTCAAAAATCCTCAACAAAATACTAGCAGACAGAATCCAACAGCACATTAAAAAGATCACACACCATGATCAATGGGTTTATCTGAGGAAAGCAAGGATTCTTCAATATACGCAAATCAATCAATATGATACACCATATTAACAAATTGAAGGATAAAAGCCATATGATCATCTCAATAGATGCAGAAAAAGCTTCTGACAAAATTCAGCACCCATTTATGATAAAAAGTATCCAGAAAGTGGGCACAGAGGGAACTTCCCTTAACATAATAAAGGCCATGTATGACAAACCCACAGCCAGCATTGTTCTCAATGGTGAAACACTGAAACCATTTCCTCTAAGATCAGGAACAAGACAAGGTTGCCCACTCTCACCGCTATTATTCAACAAAGTTTCAGAAGTTTTAGCCACAGCAATCAGAGAAGAAAAAGAAATAAAAGGCATCCAAATCAGAAAAGAAGAATTAAAACTGTCACCGTTTGCAGATGCCATGATACTATACATGGAGAATCCTAAACATGCTACCAGAAAACTACTAGAGCTAATCAATGAATTTGGTCTAATAGGATACAAAATTAATGCACTGAAATCTCTTGCATTCCTATACACTAATGACAAAAATCTGAAAGAGAAATTAAGGAAACACTCCCACTTACCACTGCAACAAAAAAAATAAAATATCTAGGAGTAAACTTTCCTAAGGAGACAAAAGACCTGTATGCAGAAAACTATAAGACACTGATGAAAGAATTTAAAGATGATACAAACAGATGGAGAGATCTACCATGTTCTTGGATTGGAAGAATCAACATTGTGAAAATGACTATACTACCCAAAGCAAACTACAGATTCAGTGCAATCCCTATCAAGCTACCAATGACATTTTTCACAGAACTAGAACAAAAAATTTTACAATTTGTATGGAAACACAAAAGGCACTGAATAGACAAAGCAATCTTGAGAAAGAAAAATGGAGCTGCAGGAATCAGGCTCCCACACTTCAGACTATACTACAAAGCTACAGTCATCAAGACTGTATGGTACTGGCATAAAAACAGAAATATAGATCAGTGGAACAGGATAGAAAATACAGAGATAAACCTACGCACTTATGGTCACCTAATCTATGACAAAGGAGGAAAGAATATACAATGGAGAAAAATAAAGAGGCAAAGATTCCATAAAGAGAAAAGAGAAAACACTAAGGTCTTTTCAAAGATAAATTATTTTTAAATTTTTGTTGGAGTATAGTTGATTTACAATGTTGTGTTACTTTCTGCTATACAGCAAAGTGAATCAGTTATACAAATACATATATCCACTCTTTTTTAGATTCTTTTCCTATATAGGCCATTACAGAGTATTGAGTAGTGTTCCCTGTGCTATACAGTAGGTTCTTATTAGTTATCTATTTTATAAATAGTAGTGTGTATATGTCAATCCCTATCTCCAATGTTATCCCTCCCCTCCCCTTTCCCCCCTGGTGATCATAAGTTTGTTTTCTACATCTGTGACTCTATTTTTGTATTGTAAATAGGTTCATTTGTACCATTTTTTTTTAGATTCCACATACAAGTGATATCATATGATACTTGTCTTTCTCTGTCTGACTTACTTCACTCAGTATGACAATCTCTAGGTCCATCCATGTCACTGCAAATGACATTATTTCATTCTTTTTTATGGCTGAGTAATATTCCATTGTACATATGTACCACATGTTCTTTATCCATTCATCTGTCAATGGACATTTAGGTTGTTTGCATGTCCTGGCTATTGTAAATAGTGCAACACAGCTGCAATGAACATTGGGGTACATGTACCATTTCGAATTATGGTTTTCTCTGTATATATGTCCAGGAGTGGGATTGCTGACATAATTCGATCAATGTGATACACCACATTAACAATGAAATAATAATAAATACCATATGATCATCTCAATAGATGCAGAAAAAGCTTTTGACAAAATTCAACACCCATTTATGATAAAAAGTCTCCAGAAAGTGGGCATAGAAGGAACATACCGCAACATAAGAAAGGCCACATATGACAAATCCACAACAAACATCATTCTCAATGATGAAAAGCTGAAAGCTTTTTCTCTAAGATCAGGAACAAGACAAAGATGTCCACTCTCTCCACTTTTATTCAACTTAGTTTTGGAAGTCCTAGCCATGGCAATCAGCGAAGAAAAAAGAAATAAAAGGAATCCAAATTGGAAAAAAAGTAGTAAAACTTTCACTGTTTGCAGATGACATGATATATACATAGGAAATCCTAAAGATGCTACCAGAAAAATACTAGGGCTCATCAATGAGTTTGGTAAAGTTGCATGATACAAAATTAGTACACAGAAATCTCTTGCATTCCTATACACTAACAATGAAAGATCAGAAGGAGAAATTAAGGAAACAATCCCATTCACCAGTGCAACAAAAAGAATAAAATACCT
The DNA here is from genome assembly GCF_965194805.1 of Balaenoptera borealis. Lineage (NCBI taxonomy): Eukaryota > Metazoa > Chordata > Mammalia > Artiodactyla > Balaenopteridae > Balaenoptera > Balaenoptera borealis. The sequence goes on from NC_138868.1 coordinate 34,382,426, forward strand.
AGGACTACACCTACTTAAGGAGGCAAAAAAAGACCTGTATTCAGAAAACTATAAGATACTGATGAAAGAAATCAAAGATGACACAAACAGATGGAGAAATGTACCATGTTCTTGGATTGGAAGAATCAATATTGTCAAAATGACTATACTACCCAAAGAAATCTACAGATTCAATGCAATCCCTATCAAATCACCAAGGGCATTTTTCACAGAATTAGAACAAAAACATTTACAATTTGAATGGAAACACAAAATACCCTGAATAGACAAAGCAATCTTGAGAAAGAAAAATGGAGCTGGAGGAATCAGGGTCCCTGACTTCAGACTATACTACAAAGCTACAGTAATCAAAACAGCATGGTACTGGCACAAAAACAGAAATATAGATCAATGCAACAGGATAGAAAATCCAGAGATAAACCTACGCACTTATGGTCACCTAATCTATGACAAAGGAGGAAAGAATATACAATGGAGAAAAGACAGTCTCTTCAATAAGTGGTGCTCTTCAATAATACTGGACAGCTACATGTAAAAGAATGAAATTAGAACATTCTCTAACACCATACACAAAAATAAACTCAAAATGGATTAAAGTCCTAAGTGTAAGACCAGGTACTATAAAACTCTTAGAGGAAAACATAGGCAGGACGCTCTCTGGCATAAATCACAGCAAGATCTTTTTTGATCCACCTCCTAGAGTAATGAAAATAAAAACAAAAATAAACAAATTGAACCTAATTAAACTTAAAAGCTTTGGCATAGCAAAGGAAACCACAAATAAAACAAAAAGAAAATCCCCAGAATGGGAGAAAATATTTGCAAATGAAGCAACTGACAAGGGATTAATCTCCAAAATACATAAACAGCTCATGCAGCTCAATATCACAAAAACAAACAACCCAATCAAAAAATAGGTGGAAGACCTAAGTAGACATTTCTCCAAAGAATTCATACAGATGGCCAAGAGGCACATGAAAAGATGCTCAACATCACTAATTATAAGAGAAATGCAAATCAAAACTGCAATGAGGTATCACTTCACACTGGTCAGAATGGCTGTCATTAAAAAATCTACAAACAATAAATGCTGGAGAGGGTGTGCAGAAAAGGGAACCCTCCTACACTGTTGGTGGGAATATAAATTGTTACAGCCACTATGGAGAACAGTATGGAGGTTCCTTAAAAAACTAAAAATAGAACTACCATACAACCCAGCAATCCCACTACTGGGCATATACCCTGAGAAAACCATAATTCAAAAAGAGTCATGTACCAAAATGTTCATTGCAGCTCTATTTACAATAGCCAGGACATGGAAGCAACCTAAGTGTCCATCAGCGGATGAATGGATAAAGAAGATGTGGCACATATATACAATGGAATATTAGTCAGCCATAGAAAGAAACGAAATTGAGTTATTTGTAGTGAGGTGGATGGAGTTAGAGTCTGTCATACAGAGTGAGTAAGTCAGAAAGAGAAAAACAAATACAGTATGCTAACACATATATATGGAATCTAAGGGGGAAAAAAAATGTCATGAAGAACCTAGTGGCAAGACAGAATAAAGACACAGACCTACTAGAGAATGGACTTGAGGATATGGGGAGGGGGAAGGGTAAGCTGAGACAAAGTGAGAGAGTGGCATGGACATATATACACTACCAAACGTAAAATAGATAGCTAGTGGGAAGCAACTGCATAGCACAGGGAGATCAGCTCTGTGCTTTGTGACCACCTAGAGGGGTGGGATAGGGAGGGTGGGAGGGAGGGAGATGCAAGAGGGAAGAGATATGGGAACATATGTATAACTGATTCACTTTGTTATAAAGCAGAAACTAACACACCATTGTAAAGCAATTATACTCCAATAAAGATGTTAAAAAAAAATTCCGTAATAATCTATATGGGAAAAGAATCTGAAGAAAGAATATATGTGTATATGTGTTTATGTACAATTGAATAACTTTGCTGTATACCTGAAATTAACACACTGCAAATCAAATATACCATAATAGAAAATAAAAATTAAATTAAAAAAGAAAAAAGAAAGTTTATTAACTCAAGATTGTAATAAAGCAGAAATTTTGGAAGCTTTGCTTTATGCCACTCTGCCTAGCACATGCTATACACTTCTTTCAAATCATTTGAGTTTATGGTTTAATTGCTAGCACCTGCCGTCACTACAATCCACTTAATTGCCACTCTAATTCATTTGCCTTTAAGAAAGATAAGTAAAACTAGATATATATTCCAATTTTCTACTACCTTTTTCTGTCTTTTCAAGTTTTTCACACCTTTTTTTCTCCTTTATGATAACTATGGATCTTATTTAAATGGAAGTTCTCAAATGTTAATATCAGGTCGGCTACCTTCTGTGCAATCACAGATTGAGAGAAGAATGCCAGAAGATATATTTAGGATCTATGTAGAATGGCAAATATATTCATTTTTATAAGTAAGCAGTATTTGTGAGAATGTTACTTTTCAGTTGACTACAATGTATTTTAAAAGTACATGGCCAAAATCCTTGTTTAAAATTTAAAATTTCTAGTACTGTCATAACTTTCAAGGGTTAAGTTAGAAGCAGAGAGCTAATGAAATTTTTCTTAGATGATATCTCAAAGCAGTGACCTTGAGATAAGCTTAAGCTGCACAGAGAGATTGTTAAGGTACTGTGATAAAAACGAATATGAACTTGAGTTTAAAAGGGTCAACAGTCAAAGAAAGCAGAGAATGGAGTCAAGTTATAGGATCTTACATGGTGTCTTTCTAGGGAGAAAAAGCTTGTTTTTATCTTGAAAAACAAGGATTGCTGAAATTAATTTTATCTTTTTTTGGCTGTGATATATAATAATATATATATATAATATATATTATTCTAGTGACTCAAACTTTTGATATAACCTTCTGCCTAGCTCACAAATTTGGAATTGAAAAGAAATAAATGTTTAAGAAGCCAAACACAAAGCAAGTACCAAGGCTATATCAGAATGAGAAATTAGAGGAAAGTATACACCCCTCCAGAACTTCCAGATATATTAGAAACATTGTTCAGTTCCCCCATTATATAAGAAAAAAGCCTTGAAAATATTGTATTAAAAATTTAAATAGTAGGTTGAGCCAAATCTTTCTGTGGTGGAAGAATTGGTAAATGACTTCTGGTGAACACTCACAATAGAATCTTCTCCTTAAATTAGTTTTCTCTCTGTTCTATTTCACTCATCCTAAATTATTGCATTTTTTTCATATGTGGCTTCTTTGATGAGTGATTTGTGCTTAATCTAGCAGACAGCAGGGTAACGGTGAAGACCTTTGAGACACAGGGATTCACTTATAATAGATTTTGCATTCAGGTTGCTGAGGTTTACAGGATAAAACCAAAAAATATTTTTCTAAATATTTGGATTACAGAAAAACAAACGAATTAATAAGTCAGACATTTAAGAGACTAATTCATTTCTTTCACTTTCTAGTGGAGTAAAAAGACATATACTGCTATCTTTTTCACAAAGATAAGCACATCATTCATTCTCTATTGAATGGAATGATATGATTTTGAGAGCCCACCATCCCTTTAGTGTGGAGAATAGGTTATCCTGGACTGTTCTCCCATGCCAGAGAATTTCTAGTGAAGTTGGGGTAGTGGTGAGGAGAAACGGGCCAGTTCTCCCACTAGATGGTGGGAGAGAAGGCAGCTGTTTTTCATCTTTCTGTGGTGATGCTCTATAAAGAGAAAGACAGAGACAGAGAGAAAGAAAAAAGGGAGGGAGAAGGAGAAAAATTTAAAAATACATTCCTACTTTGAGGGAATTAATATTTGAGGAAATTAGTGACATGTCAGGGATATATATTAATTTCCTTTCTTTAACACTCTATTAATATACACCGATGTAGACCTGCATGCCATTTTTTTATATCTGGATTTTAAAAGATAACAAAACTTTTCTCCTAGAAGCACCATAATTGATTCCAACACGACCAGCTATTGGTCCAGTTTATAACATCAGTTCCTCTTTCCAGGTCAGAGTTTTAAATTAGTGCTAAATTTCCTATGGTGAACCTGATTCGCTAGTTTTTTTGGCATAAGAGGGATAAATTACATTGGAAATATCTTTGTTTCTTGTGTCTGGAAAACTGCTACTGACCGTTGGGGACAATACGGTAAATAACTTCTGGTGAACACTCTTCCTATTCTCAGCCTGAAGCTGCTCTCTCTGGGCTGTGGTTCACCTGGTCAGCTAGAAGACACCACTTCCAGTACAGTCCCACAGTCTACCTATTTGGCTTCTGTTTTATCTCCTAAGGACAATGCCAGCCCCTCGCTTTGGGGATCCAACATTTACGCTATCTCTTTTGCTCTTTGTAAAGTGCATATCTCCACCCCAATTTCAGATTCTTTCAAATATGTCTTCTTAAAAATATTTTTGCTTAGAGCGATCTAAGATTTATTGTGCTTATAATGAAATTTGTCAGATCTATATTTTTATCTACATCCATAGGAAAAAAAATAAAAGTAATCAAATAGAAAATTAATAGACACATGTAATCCTTCCTTTTGGGGAAAAAAAGTTAAATGTGTATTTCTTAATTCCACTCATTGACCTTTTCAGAATGGCATGCCTCACTATTTTATAAACACACACACACACACACACACATATTTTAAAGTATTTATGCCATAGCATTACTAGTACTACAAAAAGCCTATATATCCATATGGCTTATATTTTAAGTCATACCATCACAAACATATCCTCACTATTTGGTTAGATATCCAGACTGCCATTTCTAGGGTAATGCAGTAATACATAAAGATGGAAATGTAATTTTACTACTAGAAATTATATGATTCCAGGGGTGATAGGTAGATAATACGACGTCTCCTGCCACGTGGGATTTCCCAGGGACAGATACATGACAAGGTGACTCTATACGAAGCTGAACACCTGTTGGGCTGTGCCCTGCAGTCCAGAAACCCTTCCAGTTGCCCAGTTGCCAGACTGAAGGAAGAGCCTGGAGTCAGCCATAGTGACGTCAGTGACAGGGGATCTTACACGTCAGAGGCAAAGGTCCTGGAGCAACACCGCCCCGTGAGTGGCCACCAGCAGGCAGGACACGGCAGCAATCTTGACTGCAGGGGGAGGAGGTAGCGTGTCGGTTACAGGGAGCACGTGACATAGGAAGGGCTCCTTGGTCGCCAGAGGGACTGGGGATCCGCTGCATCCCTGCTGCCTTATTTTTGGTTTCCCCCAGATCTATAACCTGAGCTGCCCAGGCAAATGAGTGTCCAACCAAAGGGCTTAAGATGGACCCCCATACCGTTGTCCAGGAAGGAACTGTAAAATGGCAACTTTCACTCCTGCTGTGAGCAGCTTTTCATCAAGGCCGTTATAGTTTTGAGCACATACTACATGCTTTATACCTCATTCCCTTAAGACATCTTGGAGTCCTCCATGGTTTGCCAGCCGAGCGGGGTGGTGAATACAGCCCCTTAACCAGGTCAGGCAGCACGGCATGCAGCCGTCCTCCTAGAGAGGAGAGAAGTGACTTCTTCCTCATTAACGGCCTCGTGTTGGCACTGCTGGGCCCTGGGTAATTAGTGATGGCGTCTGTTTTAGACATCTCTTGATCAGTGAGCGTGATACCCTCTCCTCGGACATCCCAAATGTGGAGCAGCCGTACCTCCACTTATACTCCCTTCCTTTTTGTCTGAATTTATTTCCTAGTTCCACCAATTCTGCCGGGGTATAATCCCTGGTGGTAAACGTCTCCATGTGGGGGAGGGAGCCTCTCACAGGGGAGAGTTTTAGGGAACATGCCATCAGACGGGCTGCTTCGTTGCCAGGGGAACTGGGATGGGGAACACGTCGCCTGCAGCTCCTGTGTTAGCAACACTCTGGAGGCCCGACGTTCCCTGTTGACGGCCCGAACACACTGGGGCCCTTCTAGTCTGAGGCCTAAAACAATCATTTGCTGGGGGTCGGGTGGATCACGCAGGCAATTACTGCTTAAGCTTTCAGATCAGGAGGAGGGGGCAATCACGCACATAAGGTAAGGGCGAGGCAGGGCCAGGTCGGGCACGAGATGCACAGAGAGCAAGAGAGCGGCCATCTTATGGAGCCCGACCATGCAACACCATGAACCCTGTTGTAAATAAGCACTATCCCCAATTTTAATAACTGATTCACTTTGTTATACAGCAGAAACTGACACACCATTGTAAAGCAATTATACTCCAATAAAGATGCTAAAAAAAAAAGAAAATATAATGTAGAATGGAACTGGGAAAATACCTGGTTTAAATTCTGGAAAGTACTAACTATACAATTCTGTATAAGTTGCTTAATCTTGTTTACTCCAATTTAATGCGGATCTCACAGGATGTTATGATGATTAATTTAATATCTTTGTATAACGTACAGTGTTATGTAATTTCTTCTTGTTCTTCTTGAGTAAATTAATATCTTTAAGCAACTCAAAAAAAAAAAAAGAGCACTATCCCCAATTTTAAAGTTTTCTTTCTGACAAAGATTCTGAGAAACTCATACAAGAGACAGAAGTGGTGGAAAATTTTGGAAAAAGAAGAGGCAAAAGTAAAAATGGTTCTACTGAAACATCTAGACCTATTTCTTGGGACTAATGGTTCTAAATCATAAGGTAGCAGAGTGTTTAAATAACAACACTAAGAGTATGAACAAAGGCAGTAATTTTAACTTAAAATGCTAGCAATATACAACGCTAATGTCAATTACCAGAGCAGTGGTCATGGAAACCTTTCACTTCAAAATTACAGCATCACCTGATGCAAAAGGTGTGAGCGTAACTTCAGAACTTGCACTTTTCACTGGCTCACACCTCACTCCTTAACCCTTTCCTAACCCCTCCCAATTCTTCCCCTCATGACAAATGGTCATCTTTTCTCTTACATGGTTGACTGAAATATGACTTTATGATTGACCATATAAAAAGTTTCTCAAGCCTCACATCTTGAATTTGGTAATATCAAGTAAATTTTCAGGATTGTTTTCAAATTTGGAAATATTTCTATCAAGTTTATTCTGTATATGAGCTACAAATTTTCCAGGAAGTAAGTTCTGGTTATTTTTGTTTCAAATCTCGTCTCTACTGTATTACTCACTTACCTCCAGTGCTAAGCACTATGGAATATGTTCACTCTACAGCACGACCTTTGGCTCCTCACCTGCATGTCAGTTTGCCAGGTGAGTGTCAGGCCCAAATATTAATTTTGGGGAAGAAACAGTCAATAGAAAATATGTCTATGTTGCCTCAAACTTTATGGACTTTTAAATTGCAGGCTGAGATAAACAAGACATTTCACTTGGAGATAATACATGGAAGCTCCCTATCACATTCCTTAGCTCAGGGTGGCACATAAATTTCAAATGCCTGACTTGCCCTTGGGTCTCAGATTTTTATGGGCTCTTATGTGTGCAACATTTTTTTTCTCCTATTTATCTGTCTTATGTGAATTTAATTATTAGACCAGCTAAAAAACCTAAAAGGGGCAAAGGGACATTTTTTATTCCTCTTCATATTCAAATTTAGCTTGTGCTTGGCTTAATTACAATTTAATTACAGAACATACAAATGCACACACTTATACACACACATGCATTGTTTTTAGGAACAGAGAGAGAGTGCATTTCATTGATTGAAAATTGACCTTACCAGCTAGTTACTGTGACTCTTCAAGCAAAATTCAGTGAGGGCAAGAGTAGGGTATGCATCCTGTGCACAAGCTCTAACCATCTTACCTTTCCTCCCTTTCCTCCAAGCAATAGAACTCAATGAAGGAGGAGCTCTGTAACCTTTCACCAGCAGCCTGAAAGACCCCGAGAAGAGCACGTTAGGATAACCTAACAATTCATGAGCTACACCCTCTCCTACATCACGGTGGTGTGTTATGTTTCTTATATGCATTTTATTGAACGCTGCTACAAATCCTTTTAGAAATTAGGCAGGATATAAATTATGAGTTAAAATACAGACTTGTCTGGGAGTCAGAGGCTCCATATGACAGCTTTAACCTCACTGACTGTGTGACGTTTGGCTACTATCCCATGTGTCTGAGTTCCTAATATCAGGAATCGAATAGAACATAGAACACAGAACACTGAATATCAAACGCCAACATACTGTAAATGATATGAGAAGAATCATGACAACTTTTTAGAAGTTTATTGCAACTTGGAAACTCCTCACTGCCCACTGTCCGCATGAGGTATCCCAACTTCTGTTACTGTATGGATGTTTCACTCCCATCTCCGAGCAGAAACAAATTTAGCGCAGACTTTCTCCTATTACATAAACAGAGTTTATGAGGTAAACCTTGGTATATTTGTTTGCCTTTGCTATTTTTTGAATAGGTTCTTGGGTCAGTGAACAGATGGATCACAGCTGTTTACCTGGCCACATGACAATCTGTTTTCATGCCAGCTTTAAAGGCCTTGAGGGGAATCTACTTCCATTTGTAGTGCGGATATTTGAATAAAGGCTGTTATCATCACCCTTGACAATCCTGTCACAACAACAGTAAAATATATTGTATTTAATCATCAGGAAATAATAGATACAAGCCTAGGGAGCCATAAATGAAATTCATGGTTAGCAAGAGTCTGTAAGAGGCCATATCTTAGGTATCATCTTTTTTTCACAAAATATTCAATCCGGTCTTATGTTCAAAAACATCTGAAATTAAGTCTCTTTATGTTGACTTTTTAAATTAAAATTAAATTTATATCGTTTTTTTACCCTAATGTTTCTAATTCAACACAAATTTACTAGACTCTAATATAAGCAGACATTATGCTAAGCATTGGAAATGTAGGGATGAACAGGGCAGACTCTTTAATTTAAATGGATAGTTGGCAACTGATAGTTGAAGAGGCAGAAAGGAATATAAACAGAAATTTACCAGAAATAATTAGGGCCAGAACGCAATACAAGGTGAGGCTATGACCAGAAAAATGGTGGCGATTTAATTCTGCTTGGGAGAGAGAGACAAGGAAATATCTTCAGAAAGGAATTAGTCTTATAAAATGAGGGAGATTTTCTCCATGGATACTGGAAGTGATTTAGGAGGGAATGGTAGAGGGGGCATTGCAGGCAGAGAATAACCATAGCAGAGATATGGAGGAGGGGGAGTTGACAGAAAATTTAGGGAATGATGGTAATTTAGTACCAGTTGTTCAACAGGGGCGTGGCAAGTCAAAGGCTACTGAGGTTGCCGGGGACCATCTATAAAAAGATTTGTATACCAACCCAAGGATCTAGACAATGATGACTCATACTAATTTTTAAGCAGATTTAGCAGACATATGTTGATTTTGCTTACCCAGCATTTGTCCCCTCTCTCCCATTATGCCTTTTTATGCTTCTAATTATTGCACTACAGTTATCTTTTGGAGACCCAAATTTTCCCCATTTACAGTCAACATGGTTCAGATGGAGAAGACGACTCTGGACCTTTGTTCCAAGAGTGGGCATATGAACTATGCCTGTCAGCCGTAATATTCCACCTTCCTGGCAACAGTGATTCACTGAGGGATAAGTAAAAAGCATTTGTTTGTCCAGTGAGAATTTGATAGAGGGATCATTGAACAGAGCATAAAGGAGAGAGAGACTGAGTAATGACTGATTCATCCATACCTAAATCCAGAAATAAACCTGAAATTTTTAGTTTGAGTTGAATTTCTTTCATGTGCAACTAAAAAAAAAGTCCTTATAAAAACATCATATAGTAACAAATATTTTTTGCATATATATTTTATAGAGACAGCTATCACTCTGACACCAAAAGGATTGATTTCCATAAAGGAGATTGGAGAAAGGGACATCAGATAATTAGTACTAGGGAAGATGGGATGAGAGCCTAATTTAGGGCAGTGTCCCTGGGATTGGGGGATGGAGACCTTGCCTGTTGTATTGTTCTTTCTAGGGTTACCAGCTCCTGGCTCAAGTCCTAGCACATAGGTGGTACTCAGCATTTACTGAACGAATGCCAAGGTTATGAATTCAAGATAGAGAAGCTTATGAGTTGTATGGGCAATGGTGAAGAATAATAAAGAACTGAGTATGATATTTCTAGTGAGGACCAATGGATCGATAATTAAGGGCATTATTTAAGCTGAGGGAAGAGGAGAGGAAGCTAAAAGGGGTAGGATGGCATAGTGGCAAATGAAGAATACAGTTTTGCATATATAAGAGTCTTATCTTGTTGCTTGACTATAGTTGCCTAAGTTCAAGGCTATGTTTCATTCTTCTTGGCATCCCCAGGAGTTTCTAGGAAAATGCATGACAATTGAAGAAATTAAACAAATATTTGTTTAAAAAATGACACAGAGACTTCTGAAGTTATGTGGATCTTATTAAGCATCCTATTCAGAATGGAGGTAATTAAACATATATATCTTACTTTTCCTTTTAAGATTGAGCTTTTGCTTTAAACTGTATCTAAAAGCACTACACTTGTTACTGAAAAATGTACTCCCCTAGCATCCCTGGCTCTTTCACCCTGTTCTATATTTTTCTAAAGCATCTTCTAATATAAAATGTAATTTACCTCTTAAGCTTTACATTATTTTATTGTCTGTATCTTCCAATTAGATTGTAAAATTTATGAAACTGGTATCTTTATTTTATTTATTGAGGTATTCCAAGTAACTAGAACAGAGACTAGTCCGTGGTAAATACTCAATGATACTTGTGGAATAAATGAATCAAGTCGGTGTCATTCATTTATTTATTGAGGGTCTATACTTACTAAGGTTCCAACCCTGCCTTCCTCCAGTGGGCACTATCCGTATCATAGTCCATTTGAAGAGCATCCCTTGGAGTTACGCAGAACACAGCTGTCAGGGTTCTAAGGAGATGCTCTGCACGGCCACAAAATTGTAAGCTCTGTGAAAATAGGAATGCGTACCTGTTTTGTTCTCTGCTATATCCTCAGATCTTAGAACTACTTCTGAAACACAATTGATACTTGTTAAATTATTATTTGGTAATAAATGAATGAATGAATGAATGAATAATTGAGTCAAAGCTCCATTATAAAATAATAGAAGGATGCAACTTCTCTGAGGCTTAGATTTGGTACATGTGAGACTAACAACTATTAGCAGAGTGAAACAGACACTAGAAAAGTCACCTATGTTTTTTTCAGTCAAATAATAGTCAAAATCAGTTCCACAAAAATAAGAGCTTATTATTCAGTTGAAAGAGTAATAACCGAGAACATCTAGCTGTAAGTTTAATATTCTTTTTTTCCCTCATTCACTGAAAGTATACTTAACTCTAGCAGCCATAGGTGACGGAGGAAAAAAAGGGAATATAAAATTTATAAAGTGCTTATTTCTTAGCACAGATGGGGATCAAAAATAGAGAAATTCTATGAGCAAAAGCCACAAGAAACAGAATGCAATAAATATGCATTCTATGCTAACTCCCTGATATACTCTAGTGATTGCCAAAGAAGGTTTTGGGTAAGACTGACAGGTGCTTTGATTTCCTCTTTCAACTGTAATGAATAAACATAGAACAATATTAGGTATGCCCAGGAAAAACTTCTAGAAAAGAAAAGGAATGTACTAACTATGACACAAAGGTACATATGGGCTCACACACACACACACACACACACTGTAACAAACTATTTAAATTTAATGCCTGGATTTTGAATAAGATAGGGCCTTTAATTTTCTGTTTATGCTTATTCATGAGAAGGTTGCACATTCACGAGCAGGTTGCATTCAGTGAAGAAAAGTAACAGAGGTTGCAAATTTCTGTTTCTGAAACTTAATGACATGATGGAAAAGAATTGTGGCTTCCAGCTTTGTAGTCTACGTCACTGACGGGCCACGGATATTACTCTATATTATACCCTGCCAAACAGTACATTTATTTTCAAGTTGTAAAACTGTTCAGAGCCTGGACATAAGCTAGGCATCAGCCTCTTTTCAAGCTGTTGTTGGGTTCATGATCCTTCTATAGTAAATGGCACGCTAAATGTGAAGCATCTCCCTTACAGGAAAATTTCTAACATTCCTGCAATAGACAGTATGGCGCCCCAAAGATGCTCATGCCCTAATCCCTAGAATCTGTGACTATGTAATATTATATTACAAAAAGAACTTTGCATGGACATATATACACTACCAAATGTAAAATAGATAGCTAGTGGGAAGCAGCCACATAGCACAGGGAGATCAGCTCGATGCTTTGTGACCACCTAGAGGGGTGGGATAGGAAGGGTGAGAGGGAGGGAGATGCAAGAGGGAAGAGATATGGGAACATATGTATATGTATAACTGATTCACTTTGTTATAAAGCAGAAACTAACACACCATTGTAAAGCAATTATACTCCAATAAAGATGTTAACAAAAAAAAAAAAAGAACTTTGCAGATGTAATTAAGGTTATGGATTTAAAATGGAAAAAAAGTATCCTGGATTAGTCTGTGAAGCTAATGTAATCCCATGAACCTTCAGAACTTTCAGCAGAACTTTCTGCAACTAAGGTTGAAGAGGTGCTGCAGAAAGCATAAATCAGAGAGATCAGAAGTGTGAAAAGCTGTCAGTGGACATACCCTCACTGATGTGAACATGGAGAGAGAAATGTAACAAGGCATGCAAGCAGCTTACAGAGTTGAGAGAGGCATCTTGCAGACAGCCAGCAAGAAAACAAGAACCTCAACCCTACAGTTCAAAGAAATGAATGTTTGGTAACAACCTGAATGAGCATAAAGTAGATTGTCTCTGGAGCCTACAGTTAAGAACCCAGGACAGAGAATATCTATATTTTGTCCTTGTGAGAATCAGACCAAGGCAACCAGCTGAGCTCTTCCTGGAATTCTGAGCTGTAGCACTATGGTATGTTGTTTTAAGTTCTTAATTTGTGGCAATTCATTATAGCAGTAATAGTAAAGTAGAATAAATAGAAAGAATAAATAGAAAGCAAAAATTTAAATATAATGGAAGATTTAAGTACTATCATACCAACAACTACAGAAAATGTAAATGGCCTAAATATACTGATAAAAAGAGAGACTGGCAGAGTTGATTAAAAACACAAACCAACTATATGTGTCTATAAGAAACTCATTTCAAATATAACAATATATTCCGGTTAAAAGTAAAAGAATTAAAAATATATACCATGTAACCATTAATTAAAATAAAGCAGTATTGGCTGTATCAATAGCAAATAAAGTAGAATTCAGAGAAAAGTACCTGAGAAAGAGGCATTATATCAAAATCAAAGGTATAATCCATTGGTTAGGCATAGCAATCTTAAATGTATAAGCAACAACAATAGAGCTACAAAATATGTGAAGCAAAAACTGATAGAAATGAAAGGAGAAATATAAAAATACTTATAGTTGGAGATTTTAATACCTCTCTCTTAATGATTGATAGAACAGCTAGACAGAAAATCAACAAGGATATAAAGGACTCACAATCCCATCAACAAACAGGATCTAATTAACACTTATAGAACCCAACATTCAACAATAACAGAATGCACATTCTTTTCTAGTGTATACAGAACATATACCAAGATAGATGATATCTTGGGCCATAGAACAAATATTAACACTTTTTAAAAATTGAAAGCTTACAGGGTAGATTCTCCAATCTGTATGGATTCAAACTGGAAATCAGTGACAGAAGGAAACAGGAAAATCTCCAAATATTTAGAAATTAAAGTGTTATTATTACTTCTAAATAATACATCCAAAATAAACATAGGAAGGAAATAGTAAATATGAGAGCAGAAATCATTCAAATTGAAAACAGAAAATCAATAGAGAAAATCAATGAAATGAAGAAGTATTGAAATTATTAATAAAATTGACAAACCTTTAACAAGATTGAGAAAGAAAAATAGAGAAGACCAAATAACCAGTAAAGAATGAAAGCGAAGATATCACTGAAGAGTCTGAAGATATCAAAAGATAATAAGTGTTATAACAAACAGGTCTACTTGCCTCATTTAACAAATTAGATGAAACAGAACATTTCTTGAAAAATACAAAGTCCCACAACTCGTGCAATATGGAATAGATTATTTTAATAGCCCTGTAACTATTAAGGAAATCAAATTTGTCTCCCCAGAAAAGAAATCTCTAAACACAGATGGTTTCATTGAAGAATTCTTCCAAACATTTGAAGAAGAATTAGCACAAATTTTACACAACCTCTTCCAGAAAACAGAAGAGATGGGAACAATTGCTAGTTCATTTTATGAAGCTAGTATTTCCTTGATAACAAAACTAGATGAATTTAGTACTAAGAAAGAAACTACAAACCAATATCACTCATGAATTTAGACACAAAACTACTGATATTTAATAAAACATTTACTAATAGAATTCAGCGATATATAAAGATAATTATACAAGATGGCCAAGTGAGATTTATTCCAGAAATTCAAGGGTGTTTTAACATTCAGAAATCAATCAATGTAAACCATCATATCAATACAGAAAAAAGCATTTGATAATTCAACATCCCTTCATGAATAAAATCCTCAGAACTGTAAGAATGGAGTGTGACTTCCTCAACTTGATAAAGAACATCTACAAAAAAATCTAATGCTAACATTATACTTAATGATTAAACTGAACGCTTTCTCCCTAAGATCAGACACCAGGCCATGACTTTGGTTCTCTCCACTCTTTCTTCTTTTCTTTAATTTAAACAAATTTTTAAATTTATTATTTTTGGCCATGCCACTCGGCATGTGGGATCTTACTTTCCCAGCCAGAGATCGAACCCGTGCCCCCTGCATTGGAAGCACGGAGTCCTACCCACTGGACTGCCAGGGAATTCTGGTTCTCACCACTCTAAATCAAAACAGTGCTGGAAGTTCTAGCCAATATAATGAGGAAACAAAAGAAAATAAAAGGCCTACACATTAGAAAAATAGAAATATAACTTCCTATTTTCAGATGACATGATTGCCTATGTGGAATATCCCAAGGAATCTAAAATAAAAGAAAATCCAAATAGTATTTTCATATACTAGCAATGAACATGTGGGCATAAATGATAAAAATATAATATCATTTACAATCACTCAAAAATGAAACGTATAAATCAAACAAAATCTCTATAAGACCTGTATGTTAAAAACTATAAAACACTGATGGAAGAAATCAAATCCTATCTAAATAAGTAAACATGTCATATTCATGGACTGGAAAACTCATAGTAAAGATGTGAATTATCCAAAAATTGGCATGCAGATTTAATACAATTTCTACCAAAATTTCAGCAAGGTTTTTTGTGTACATATAGACAAGCTTATATTAAAATGTATACGGAAAGACATAGGTCCTAAAATAGATGAAACAATTTTGAAAATGAAGAATAAAGTGGTAGAAATCAGTTTATTTGATTTCAAATATCTATCATAATTAAGACTGCATGATATTAACAGAAGATACACACATAGATCAATGCAACAGAACAGAGAAAGAAACACAAGAAAATATGCCCAACTAATTTTTGACAAAGGTGCAAAAGGAACAAAATAGAAGAAAGATAGCATTTTTAACAAATTTGTAAGTAATTTTCTGGAGCATATGGCCATCCGTAGGCAAAAGCAAAAGGAAAAAAAAAAAACCTTAAGTCTTACACCTTATAAATTAACTCAAAATGAATTACTTTTAGGAAAAGAAATACAAAAACTAAGAACATTTTTCAGGTTTTAGGGTTAAGAGTTTTTAGACTTGATACCAAAAGCCTGATGCCTAAAAAGAAAAATTGTTATATTGACCTTCATCAAATTCAAAATATTTACTCTATTAAGGCCTTAAGAAGATGAAAAGATGACTAAAGACTGGAAGAAAATATTTGTATACCATATATCTGGAAAAAAATTGGAACTAGACTATGTAAAGACTCTCAAAGCTCAATAGTTTTTAAAAAGGTAAATGAAAATTAAATTGGAAAATGAGCGAAATTAACGATGTGGTATCTCCAAAAAGGTTTCAAATAACCACATTACATTATTAAAGAAGATATTTGTCTTTGTTCAGGTTACACAGAAGCAGATGCTGAGATGATGGTTAGCCTATAAGAAGCTGGTTGGAAAATGGGGTAAACAAAACAAGGAAGAGGAATAAACCCTGTTAATTCAAGGCCAAGTCCAAGCTTTAGTCTGATCCTGAAAGGGAAGCTCAGGAGTGTAAATTATGCTTCAAAGTTTGTCCCACTCAAGGCAGAAAGCTGGGATTTTATAATTCTGCACCAGTCATTCATTGGCCAACAGCACACGGGAGGGGAGAAGTAAAGCCCCAGGAACTTCTGAGTCTCTGCATTTATGACAAAGTGGCTCCAGGAGTCCAGAGTAGCCTCAAAGAGTGTCCCAGGTGCAGATGTTAAGTAAGAGGAAAAGCACACCATGACTTGGAACAGTACACACGAAATGATAAAGGGAATCAGTGAATTTTGGGGTAGAACACCAAACTGTGTCCACTACAGTGGCCATGGTAGGCTCATGGACAAGGTAAGATTTGGGCAAAGAGATGATGGGATTGAGGCACCGTTAAGTCCTAAAAGTATTTAGAATTATGCTTGGCATATGTATGCTAAACCAACAAATAAATAGCCATTAGTACACTTAGCAAATGTCTTACCATGTGAGAATCTATGAGGTGCCATGTGATGAATATCTAAGAATCTGTTTGTTTATTCTCTGTTTGCTCAGGTTCTGATGCCCAAATTCTATGATTTCTGCTGTGTGAGACATGGCCATTGTGGTTCTTTTTGAGTCGCATCCTCCTGGCAGCATTCTTAGTTAAAAAATATTATAAAATACATTAAAAATTAAAAAGTTAACACTAAATAATCAACTCCCCTAAACTGGTACAACTAAGTAATTTCAAATTTAAGTTATTTAACTTAGTCATATCATTTCTATAATATGAACATTATCCTCATTTTTACCAGTAAGAAAACAGAAGTTTAGAGAGGATGTAAAATTAACCTCAACTGAGAGACACAGCAGCTAATCACTAACTAGAGTCAGGCTTGAACTCCCAGCAAAAACTCTGTTCTTAATCACTTCATGGGACTGTCTCCAGCTAATTCTGAAATTCGAGGCATCACATAGCTGTGGGAGTCCTAATTTTCTTTGGCAGGAGCAGTAGGATTTATTTCCTTTCTGTGGCACCACTCCCTCCACCTCTCACCCAAGAGATGTTTCCCAACAGGGATGGGTTCTTAGCTCTCAAATCTCTGCTGAGGACTTTCCTCTCCAATTGACTCACTGGTGCCTTTCCACATGGCAGAATTTCCCACAATGCCATTGAACCTCCACAGGTTACCTTGTTGTCACTCTTTTTTTCTCCCCAACAGGAGTACATACTTTCTCTTCTCTTCTGAGTATCTCACAATTTAGCCATGAAACTGGCATCAAGGACACTCTTGGCTTGTTTTACCAAGGTTCTTCTCAACTCCCATGGGCCAACTTTCCCTGAGCACATTTGCAAAGGATCATGCATGCAAAAATGAGTTATATCCAGCATAGGAAACTAGGATAGTTAAGAGGGACGTATTAGTTCTCAGCGGAGATATTTAATATTAGATTATCATTTTATAACTGGGAAACAAGTATGCTATCCATTGTTAAAATAATACTAACCTAATAGCTGGGGAACACGGCCATTGCTCTAATATTACAAATAGAGAATAGATAGTTCTGAGAAATTTCCGTAAATGGAAAATGCAAAGTTAAAAAAGTTGAAAACAGTGCTTTAAGAATGTGCATCCTTAATTAACTGAATGAATACCAAAATAAATCATTTGGTTAAAAGCTGTCATAATTGATTACATGTGCCTGCTCTTAATTCCTTAGAATAATAGGAAAACTCACAGTGGCATCATTTCAAACACCACAGCATTGCACAACAGTGGTCTTGTGACAAGCGCAGCAAGATGTAATCAGACTTTTCCTATAAGAGAAAGGAAATGTACGATGAAAAAAACATGAGTCTCCAAAGCTCCTGTACACATTTAGCATGGTGAATCATTGTTGACTGTATTAATGCAGTCAACTAAATGGATAAGAAAGGCAATTGTGTAATACATGCCTGAGATATGTCTTTTGGAAGAGCTCGATTTTCAGCAATGGGTTACAACTGTATATACTGAAACAATTTCCTACAATTATCAGCAAAATTGAATGTTCATTTCACATTTTTTAGTTTGGACCAAGAGTAAAGTATAGCATGGTATAAGACTATGCTATGCTGTGAGACTGGCAGGGTTTGAATGCTATTTATGCTGCTTGTCAGCTCTGTCATCTTAGTGAAGTTTTGTGAGCTTTCCCAACCTTAGTTTCCTTGTATGTAAAATAGGAAAGTAATAGTACATGCCTTCTAAGGTTGTTGTGAAAATTAATTGAGATAATGCATTGAGATAATCAAAACAGAATAATTAGTGCAGTGCCCTGATGAGTAAAGCTCTCAAAAATGTTAACTGCTATAATTACCTGCTCTCTTTTCTCCTCTGCATACATCTCAACTATGCCAATAACATGAAGATCATATTGCACTTTGTATTTTGCCTCACCCTCTGTGAGCAACATTGCTCTTAAATGAGCAGCCCTGGATCAGAGACTACAAGTTATAAATTATAGGTCTTCCATTTACTACTAGATCAGAAT
Source organism: Balaenoptera borealis (assembly GCF_965194805.1). Taxonomy (NCBI): domain Eukaryota; kingdom Metazoa; phylum Chordata; class Mammalia; order Artiodactyla; family Balaenopteridae; genus Balaenoptera; species Balaenoptera borealis. The sequence continues at coordinate 34,401,120 of NC_138868.1, forward strand.
GGGAAAGTTATTTAGCCTCTTTTTAGTTTTCTCATTGATTTTAATAGGCTATTTTTAGAACAGTTTTAGTTTTACAGAAAAATCAAATAGATAACATGTGATTCTCTTTATTTGCCTGTCTCTTCAGTTTTAGGGGCAGCAATTTTCCTTGTGACCTCAATTATCTGATTGATCTAGAGGAGTTGCTGCTTTTCAGTTTGCTCTTTTGCTTTTTTCTTGTTGTTGAGGATGGGAGTGATGATGTCCAAGCTCCTTTACACATCGCAAAGGAAACTGAAAATCTCCCATTTGTTTTAACCTCTTGGAGCTCTATGCCATTCTTAACAGACTTGGAGCCAGCTCCTTAGGAATCATTCACACCCCTGGACTCATGTCAGGCGCAGCCTTGATGCCTACCAGCCGAGTGGTGTTAAAGATCTGTGGGATCCACCAGAACTGTTACCCAAGCCCTTACATTTGTCAGGCTCTCCATGAAGCCAAGAGAATTAATCCCTGTTGAAAGTGTGTCCTAAGCACTCAATTTAAGTAATAAAAGCAGTAGACTAGAAATGGTCAATCTACGATAGAGATGCAGCCTCAGAATCCTTCTTAACCCAGTACTCTAAGGAGTCACTATCAAACCATTTGCTTTGGCTCGTAAGACTGAGCCGGTTTTCCATTCCTATACAAGAGGAGTCCCCAACCTTTTTGGCACCAGGCACCGGTTTTGCGGAAGGCAATTTTTCCACGGACAGAGGGTGGGGGGATGGCTCAGGCGGTAATGCGAGCGATGGGGAGCGGCAGATGAAGCTTCGCTCGCTCGCCTGCCGCTCACCTCCTGCTGTGCAGCCTGGTTCCTAACAGGCCAAGGACCGGTACCGGGGGTTGGGGACCCCTGCTATATAAGACAATATAAAGAAACAGAGCATGTTAATATAAGCGTTCATCCCCCAAAATGTTGCAGCCCAGGAGGCAAATTGAATGCAATTAGAGCACAGTACAAAGCACTCGTTTTCTTCAGAATAACACTAGGCTCAGGAAGAGATGAACTTCTAAATCTTAATAGCTGAATACAATAGGACTTTTTATTCACAGAAAGTTCGAGTTGTGCATTCCTAGACGGTAGACACTCTCCACCAAGCATGTTTTAGGAACCCAGGTTTCTGCCTTCATGTGGGTCTTCCATCTTCCTAAGTGTCCATGCTCATTAACAACAGGGGAGAAGGGAAAAGAGCTTGAAAGGTCACACTTTGGAGAGTTTGGGAGACAGACGGATTGAATGTGAAAATTAGCTCTACTCCTCATTACCTGTATAGATTTGATGAAGTGATTTAAATTTTCTGAAGCTATTTTGTCTCTAAAATTAGTGCAATAATACCTAACTCAAAGACGACAACTGAAATTAAAGAATGTGTCTAAAGTTGCTAAAAGGGGTGTAACACTCAATAACCATTCAGCAAACACTAGCATTCTTCTCCTTTTACGTTTTAGTATAGTTCTTCACTAGATTGTGTAGACTGCATATATAGATGTATGTGTCTACAAACATACACACATAAATACATATAGGTAACTTTCTGTATGTATTATAATTCAGAGCTTTTCATGTGGTTACTTAATAGCTTTCCAAAGCACCTTCAGATCCCTTCAATCTCGAAAATGTAAAAAAGAAAATAGGTGATCAGTTCTAAGCAAGTATACTGAAAAATGAAACTGTAATTTTTGTAAGTGAAAAATGATTATTTGTGATTTTATAAAGCTCAACTGAGTATATCACATTATAGTCTGGGAGGGTTATAAGGGAGAGAAAGGACCTGTACTGGTTTCTGAAGGATGGAGAAGATCCAGATACATAGCAGGTGGGGAGAAAAGGTCTTTCAGGGACTTAAAATTAGCCCTGTTCACAGCAAAAACATTTAGAATTGAATGTGCCAACTGCAGCCTGCCTGGTGCTACCCAAGACAGAGGCAAAAATTACACCCTCATTGCTCATCTAATATATTCAAATTCCATAAAAGAAAATGACTTGTTACTTGTCAGTAGCTGCTTTGATTATTTTTATTCATTCTGGTTCACATGTGAGCAGCTCTCTGGATACTTGATAGGACAGTATAAAGTCACTGAGATCTTGTTCTTTATGAATAATCTTTTTATTCCCTGTACAGTCATTTTATAAAGCAAGACTCATTACAGTACAGTACTTAATTCCAATCAAGTTTTCCACTACAGTTTCTGGGGTGTAAGTTCTGCTCAAGCCTCAATTTAGGGCTATTCACTGTGCCTCTTATGTCTCCAATTAAATCATGCATAGGGAACTATTTGGTGCATAACTTAAATCCCATGATACAAATGATAACAAGTCTCAGATCCAGGTCTGATGTTTATAGCTAATGAGGAAACCTGTCACATAAGGGAGAATTTCCATGCTGAGAATGTGCTGTGATAGAGTGGGTATAACATAGACATGGGAATAAAAACTTCCAGGGTGAAAAGAGCTCTCTCACACATTAACTTGGACACTTAACTCCTTTATGGCTCAGTTTCCTTATATATAAAGCAGTGATATACGGATACTTAATATAAAGCTAATTGAGTTCATAATGAGCCTGTGATAATATTGATAAATATTTTTTGTATGTGGTAAAGCAAGTTGACATACAAGTTCGTTTGGTAAACAGATATTAAGTGGTTATTATGTACCAAACACTATGTATAAACTTGGAAATACACAGAAGAAAAAAATCATGGTTTCTGCACCCAGAATTCTTATAGTCTAGACATGAATTCAGTAACAGATAATTTCAATTTATCAGGGGAAGGACCATTGTAACAATTAACACCTGGCTGCACAACTAGTAAGTGGTATACAGAGGCAATACGTCTAAGCCATCTAACTTCACAGCTCCAGGGTTAACCATGGCACTGCTCTGCAGTAAGAGAGATGCTACTCATGTGCTAGGACACTAGCAGATGTAAAACTCACCCAATCTTATTATTAGGAAGACTATAGAATATATTTATTATATATATAAAAAAAACTAAAATGAGTCTCATATAAAGAAGAAGAGGGGGAAAACGGCAGGCAGAAAAAAGAGAAATGAGAAAACCAAGGAAGCTGGAAATAGGAAGGTGTGTTCTAGAAAGCTCAATGAGGTGTCTGAGGTGGGAATGTATAAGTTTCCTGTTGCTGCTGTAACAAATTTAGCGTCTCAGAACAACACAAACTTACTGTCTCACAGTTCTGCAGATCAGAGTCTGGGTGTAGCATGGCTCAGAAGGGTCCACTGCTTAGAATTCACAGTGCTGAAATCAGGGGGTCAGCAGAGTTGCATTCCTTTCTGAGTCTTTGGGGATAAATCTGCATCCGAGTTCATTCAGGTTGTTGCTCAAATTCAGTTTCTTGCTGTTAAAGGACTAAGGTCCCTGTTTCCCTGCTGGTTGTCAGCCAGGGGCCAGTCTTTGCTTCTAGAGGATGCCCACATTTTTTCTCATCTTTCTCGTTTGCCCTTCCCTCCTCTACTCCTTAAAGTTGCTTAAAACTGTATCTGGAACATGGTAAATACTCTAAAAATGTCACCTGTTTTTATTTATTTATTTACTGTAACACTGTATGAACAAATTACTAAGGAAGCCCAAAGGAGGAAATAATGACTCAGATGGCTGAAATAAATGAAGAAATAATAAATAATTGACATTTACTTAATAAATAAGGAAAATACAATCTGATGGGATCAAAATAGACAAAAACACTTATTTTCAAAAGAATAAATAGTGCAGGGAATGGATTCTTTTTTATTCTTGAAGTTCACAAGATGTCCTGTGGGAGTAGGAAAAAAAGGTTGAAAACAAAAATCAATAAGATACATTGAGATCAAATTTTCACGGTTCACATCAAGGCATCCACAGAAACCACATAGGGTCTATTTTGTTGAATAAGTAATATAACTGAATGGCAGGGCATATATTTGTATACAGAAGTGGGCTGTAGGAAAAAAAAAACAGGGCAAATTCTTTAGGTATAGATGTCATACTACATAATAAAGAGCTATCAAAGATTTATTGCAAATAGTTATACAATAAGGAATTGATTTTATCAATAAACTTTTAAAAAATACACTGAAATTTATTTTGAGTTCCTTCTGGAGTTAATATCCCTGGATACTTATTATGACACTGATTTACTCTATTATTAAAGATAAATTATTTAACGTCTTGGAATGTTTATTTACATTAAGAGCTTAAAATATTAAATAACCTGCTTGATCTTTTTGGTAATGTGATTCTATAATGTCCAAGGTAATAAAGGACTGAAATGTCTCTTAATGATTATCATCTAATTAGAAACACCAAGTTAAGCCTGCCTGGATGGGATAAGATATGGCTCAGAGCCCTGAAAGGTCATCAAACCCTCCACAAACTGCACCTGCTCATATTTTGCATTTTTGTAATAGAGTAAATATATGTTCCATTACTCTTGTAAACAAAGAGTTCAGCTGTCAATTCCCTTGAAAGTAACGCTGCAATACGTCACACTACATTTTAAATGACTTTGCTGCTTCTGACACAGAATTATTATTCACTTTACTTTTTTCTCATTAACATACCCCATAAACTCGGATGTGAAAAGGGAATCTCACTGATAGTGCCTCTGTGTGGCACAATTGTGGCTGTTATAAAGATGTGAGAAACAGGGCTTCCCTGGTGGCACAGTGGTTGAGAATCTGCCTGCCAATGCAGGGGACACGGGTTCGAGCCCTGGTCTGGGAAGATCCCACATGCCGCGGAGCAACTAGGCCCGTGAGCCACAATTACTGAGCCTGTGCGTCTGGAGCCTGTGCTCCGCAACAAGAGAGGCCGCGACAGTGAGAGGCCCACGCACCGTGATGAAGAGTGGCCCCCGCTCACCGCAACTAGAGAAAGCCCTTGCACAGAAACGAAGACCCAACACAGCCAAAAAAAAAATAAAATTTAAAAAAAAAAAAAAAAAAGATGTGAGAAACAGATTAATCCCAACTCTAATGCTGGGACTGAGAACTAAGGAGATGCAGTCCCTTAAATAGTTAGATGGCCATGCCACAACTAAAGACTTTGTTCTTTTCTTCAATGCCTCTGAAAAAATTTATACATTTACAAAATTAAAATGACAGTTTATTACTGAAAAATGTTATTTTCTTATAGGTATACTTTAAGCAATAAAATCACATTCATATATAATCATGGTAATAGACATTCTTTAATTTGTTTTAAAAGGTCTAATATTTTATGTCTTGATGACAACCAACAAACTTCCCATTGAGCTAGTGAAACAAACAAATTGTGTATTACAATCTGCTGATACAGAATGTTAGGGAGTTAGTCTAGGAAAAGTAAATGCCGTGAAGTGGGGTAGGAACAATGCCATCTTATAATTTTAAAAAAATTTTTGAAGAAAAAATCTAATATTAACTTCTAATTTCATATATATATGTTATATATATATAAAACATAATTGTCAGACTATCCAAGAGAACTTCTAAGTAAAAAAATTTACAAATTATATTTTGACAGTTGGTTCATCACTGTCTAGAGGGAAAGACATAGTATAATGAGCAAAAGACAATTAAACTTGTCTGAGAAAATGAGAAAAAGTTCTAGGGACCCAGCAGTAGCTGTGATGAGAGAAGAGACAAAGTATTCTACTTAAGAATTTGCAAATGCAACATCAAAAATAACAATAGAATACATTTTACAAGGATACTGGGGAAAATGGTATTTAATATATACTTATGTACATAATATGGAGAAGTTTAGAATGATATAGATTCATATTCCTAAACTTCAAACTTATAAGGTAAAACCTACAGTTATAAAATAGATCATCATCTTGCTACCACTTTGTTACTATCCCACAAAAATCACAAAATATAGTCTAGGGTTCAAGTTATTTAATAAAGGAATGCTATATATTTATATCTATAATGTTAATAAGTAAACATAGCTATTTATAAATTTTTTCTTTAAAATGAAACAAGTTTGAAATTCCAAATAACTTATCAGATGGAGAGTGGATAAACCTGCTTATGACTCATTCATTTAGTCAGATACTTTAAAATTTGCATTCAAATCAAAGCAGTGATTAAACAGAGGAAGCATAAGCTTCCCAGATGTTGAAAGGTAACTGATATGGACTGAATTGTGTTCCCCCAAAATTCACATGTTGAAGCCCTAATCCCCAGTGTAAATATATATGAGATATATTTAAGTAAGTAACAAGGGTTGAATGGGGTCATACAAACAGGGCCCCAATTCGATAGGGTTGTTTTCCTTATAAGAAAAGAACAAGAGACCAGAACACTGTCATATGAGGACACACCGAGAAAGCAAATTCATATGCAAGCCAGGAAGAGAGCTCTCACCAGAGACTGAATTCTGCCTGAAACTTGATCTTGGACTTACCAATCTCCAGAATTGTGAGAAAATAAATTTCCGTGGTTAAGCACCATTGTCTCTGGTATTTTGTAATGGCAGTCTGAGAAGACTAATAGAGCAAACATCATGAGGTAATTTAAATATGGTAACTCTTTAAAATCATACCAAGATGACATACCCGCCTCTGTAAGCTGAAATAATCAACTTTTTACAAATTAAAAATCAATAAAAATAGAAAATATAGTGATGACTATATCTAATATAGCTTTAAAAATTTACTTGAATTTCTTATAATCTATGTGGAGATGTACTTATAGGTAACAACCTATATACAGCTATTTAATAAAAGATGTACAATACATAAAATAGAAAAAAAATTAGTTGATTATTTTTTAAATTACAAAATGTAAAATTTCACACAAGCAATAGAGGAAGTTTGGGCTTATTTATTACAGGAATCAGCATTATACTTGAATTTCCTTAGCTTCAGCTGATTACAAAATCTTAGTAACAATATATTTTTTAATTAAAGTACTTCCTTATGTCAACAAATGTACTAACATGTTTAGGCACTTCCCAACTCTTACACATTATATATGACTACTAGGTTGCTTGTGCATGAAAGAGAAGTCTTACGCAAATCCCTGTGGGTATTTGATAATATGCTCTCTGGAAACAGATTATTCCTGAAAACATGTATGTCTTTCATCTGATCTCCAATTAATTACTTTCAAACATCTTTCTAATACACATGCTTTAGGTAAGTGTGGTGTTATCTGTCACTAGAAAGGTTGTGAATGCAATTATTCATCCATTTTATTCTAAATCATGACCTGTACTCTTCTTGAACTTTCCATGTCTATAAAAAGAGAATACATGTTTCAGTTATGAAATCATTAAGGTATAAGCAGTGTATCATATACTCCTTCCCTACCCTCCATGGGAAGGTTCTTCCTGAGCACTTTGCTTTCTAAAGTGTTAGTGAATGTAATTATCTGAAATTTACATTACCCAAAGACATTTACTTTTCAAAACAAAGCAAAAGCTTTAGTTACCGGTTCTTATAGTGGCAAAACATACACTTCTTTAGGGACGTCTCAATATCTGGAGTAGGAAACAGGAAGCCTGTAGCTCTTAAAAATCTGCCACTGCAACGTGAAATCATCTATGTATCTATGTACATGTTTTCCATAACACTTTCTTAACTTTGCTGAGTTTACCTTCCTGACCCCAATTCAGATTACACTTCTTTAATTCAATTTATGTGTGCATCATGGTGTAAATTTGGCATCTTCCCGTGGACCTGATTCTTGAAAGCCTGTTACAGTCCAATTATCACACTCTAACTCCTTCCTTGGATGCTGATATTTGGAGATATGAAGTCCCATATTGTTAACAGTTTTAGGGAACCAGCTCCACTTGGCTGGCAACACATGGTCATTCTTTGCCTTTACCTGAGTGAGCTCGCTTTAACCCTCATGTAAGGTGGGTTATAGCCTCAAACCTCTCCTTTATTTGAGAATTTTGTCCAGATCGACAAGGCCCATTCATGGCTTTTCTTCTAAATAGGAGCAAGTGCGCATTTGACCAGCCTCCCTGAATCATTTTGTTGTAATTCTAAACAACTATCTTGAGCTTTGGGAAGTAGTTTGCAGACTGGCAACTATCTTGAGAAAAGGATGATAGGTTGAGGTGGGTAGGAGTGATTGGCTGGAAGGTGAGCTCTGGCACATAGCTATTCTTTCATCACAACAATAGGGACATTTGAGAACTTGTCACAAACTAACTGAAGAAAAGGAGCTGGTTATCTAGCCTTGAAGTGCACAGAGTTAAAGAGAAATCAATAACAAATACAGTTAAATAAAGTCAATTAAACAACAACAAACATCCCATCTTTATTCCATGAAAGCTCTGTGATTGTAAATTAGATGCCACTTTAACTTGTCCTTGTAAACAAGAGCAACATTTTTTTAACTGATGATACAATTATATAATATGTACAGCATATCAGTTAGAATATGTTCAGTTGTAAGTAACCCAAAATTCAAGTGCAAATATTCTTAAACCATAAAGTGAATCTTCTGGTTCATGTATCTGGCAATGACAGAGAGATAGGATAAGTTTCATTTTGGTTTTGATCTAATTATGTCATTAAAGGCCCAGTTTCTTTTTCTCTGTTCTATCTTACTAATGCTATCATATTTGAGGACTAGCTCTGCATTTGATTCCACAGTGGCTGCCTTCAGCTTTGCTGTCCAAATCTATAGACAGTAAGCTTCTCTTTTCTACCCCAGGAACAGAAATTCCAGTTTTCATCCATTTAGGTACCTGCAGATGAACCAGTCCTTATGGTGGTGAAATAGCATGCCATGGTTGACACAGACCTAGATAATATTTTCTAATTGTTTAGGCCAATCAGGGCCCAATGCTTAGAGCTGAGCATGCACCTTTTCCACATTCCCTACAAGATAGAAGAGGACGGGTAGGCCACCAACTCTTCACAATATACCATATGTACACATAGTTGGTGTTACTAAAAACATTTGTTGAGAGAAATAAATGAATTTATTAAACTGAAGGCTGTTAATATAATTGGACTTTACTATCTTTTCCTCCTTAGTGAGAGATGAGGGGATAATTTTGATACTCTGTTAACATTTCTGTTGCAAATGAAAACTGTATGTAGGTACCAGATTCAGAACCAGAAAACTGGAAGTTGAGTTCTATGGCTGACTCTTAGTAACATCATGGGCAAAGTAATTCATTCTTCAACTTCTATTTCAACCTCCCTAAAATGAGAAAATCAGAGTTCATACCAAAAGTGGGGGAGAAGGGAAGAAATTGACTTCGATGTATACACTGGTCTTTTTGTTAAACAATTTTAAATGCACCTTACTTTGAAGTAAATATACAACTTAAATTTAACAAATAACTAGTTCTTTGGTCAACTCTTTTACAAATTATGTGCTCTCAGTATATGCTTAAAATTTTTTGTTGCATATGAATCATATTATCTCCTAACAGAACAATTTTCCTGCAGCAATAACTTATATCTTGTATTGAGTAAAACATGGTTAAAAGTATGCTCACTTCCATTTTTCATAAATAGACTTCTAACTTCAATATTATAGCAACTTTGACTATATATGTCCTTGAGTGAGAACAAGTAGTTCTAAAGAGAAAGGAGCCTTCAGACATTTTATAGAACATAGAAGAATTTTTACCTGTTATCTAAAATATCTCAGATTGATAGGAAGAGAATTTACTCTGTCCACAAATACTTACAGTAAGATGGCAAAGGCATTCTGACTCACAATTCATGCCTCTACAGAATTAAAAGGGCTGTAAATTTTGATTTACAAATTTTGAATTTTAATCTATACATTTACAAATACGTAAAACAGCAAACTAAGATGCAGTAAGCACAATTATATTTCATAGATCCCTTCTTTTAGGCATGCTGGTTAAGTGTACAGTCTCTGAATCATAAAGAAAAGATTTGAATCCTAGCACACTATCTCTTAATTTCTTTGAGAAATTGATGCTTTACTCAGTATAACACATGAAGATAATAAGATATACTTCATAAGGTTGTGATTAGGTTTAATTATATCTAGATATAGATAGCGCTATATGTCGTGTTATATAGTAGGATGCATCAAATAAAAAATTAGTAATTGTAGTTTTACTGTCTGATAAACAAATAAAAGTATTAGAAAAGCTTTTCTCTAAAAGTAGGAAATAAGGCAAAGTGACTTTGAAGATAATCTATATGACAAATTAATTTCCTTGACACCTGAAAATCAATTCACTTTTATATTATTGAGCTCTGATTATTCACTTACTCACTGGGCATGAGTCATGCTATGGGAGATGTGAAAAGTGCTAAGAAAATCCCCATTCTTTCAAAGAGCTCAGAATCTGATCTGGAAGCTGCGCTTTTCCTGAAACAAATATCATGCTTAATAGAGGCAAGGTGTTTTGGAGAAATCAATTCTGACTGAATGATTTGTCATTAATAATTTCAACAACACAAAGCCATCGATTGATAGATTTCTGTCTTTAAACCATTCCTGTCTCAAGGACTATGTTTTCTATTTACAGGGAAATAAATATAGGAAGGCCAGTGAGGACTTTCTGATAGTTATAAAAGCTTCTGTGCATCCTATTTTGGAGGAAGCTTATTTCTTGCATATTTTATTGCATTTGCTGTTTAAAAAGAAAAAGAAGAAAACATTTAAGCATTCTTTATTTGAACTTTTTTTTTGCACTTTTTAATGCAAAATTAATTCCAAATAATTTTTAAATTCATTTCACATCAAAAAAATGGCTGATAGATAAAAGGAGTTTAAAAATACATTTTTAAGAACATATCTAAGCAAATTACTTAAAATCATTTTTTTAAGCACAGATGATAGACTTGGGCTGAAGTGGACCCAGTCTCAATCCCTGTCTCATGAATGTTATGATAAATTATTAAAACTAAATTGTGTTTTAAAGATAATTCCATGTTGAAGTTGAAGCACTCAGCCCAAAAGGAATGGAAAACTGATGCTTGATATTCTTAGAAGCTGAATCAGTTTCTCCCCCCAAACCTCTAGAAAAACTGCTTTTAAGAAGAAAAACTTATGATTTTACATTTGCTTGTATGATTTCTCTTCAAAATGTCATCAACAGAGGTGCCATTTTGCAACAGAATGTATTTTCTTTTGACCCCTGGATAGAGTTCTAAAAGGCCCATTTTGAAGCTTTCTCAATTTTATAAGTTAGAATGTTGTGGCGTTTGTAAACCAACATTAGACAGAAAAAGCTCCTTTTCCTCTTTTGCTCAGTTCCATCAAGATTATCCTCTCCTGCAAGACCAGCCAAAAAAAAGTGAGAATACATCAAAAGTGATCTAGCTTGATATGAGTATCTATACTTCTATGAATACCTATAAGACTAATTATAGAGAATGATATTATATTTGCAGAAATTTAATAAATTGATTAATATTTAATGTAAAATGGCTTTTATTATATTTTTATGCTGAAATTATTTTCCCAAGAATATGTGAATCCAGTAAGATATAGAAAGTAAACAATGCTATTCCCTTGGGATTCAAACTGATTTAATCTGTAGTTAGTGAATTAATAATGCAGTGGTGGCAGAGAACTTTAATAAATACCTTTCCAGTAAAAGCATATACAAAGGTAACATTAATGCCAGAGAAATGCAATCTGTAGTTAGTGAATTAATAATGCAGTGGTGGCAGAGAACTTTAATAAATGCCTTTCCAGTAAAAGCATATACAAAGGTAACATTAATGCCAGAGAAATGCATGCTGTTGGTTTGACTTTAAGTGCTGGGTATCAAAATACTGAGCAGCCAAATATTGCCATTATGGGAATATTTATCAGCTTGAAATTGTTTTGCCAAGACTGATTACAAGTGCTGTTTCTAGCTTCAATTTAAGGGACAGATACCCAAGGAACTTAACATCCAAACTGATTAATCCACCCCATCTTTAGCAAATTGCAGGTAAGTTGATTTGGCATACACAACAGGAATATCTTAATGCAAATGTGGCCTCTTCTATTTTCCTAAGGCATCCCTAATTAGAAATGATATTATTATTATATTAATAAAGGAAAACTGGGATAATCATTTCATCTTCATTTCTGCAGAGCAAATATTTTATTTTACAGTCTCAACAGAGTGAAGCTATGTTACACTCCAACTCCAGCACTGAGAGATACTACTTCGAAAGAGTAAAATCCACAAGACTAGAATAATAAAGAAGTAACTGGACTATTCAAATCCACCAAGCCATGAAGTCAATTGAGGCACCTCTCTGCTATTAAATGACAAAGAATGTCTTTTGTTGTTGTCATTATTGTTATTCTTCTTCATGAGGTAATACACCTACTTTCCTTCAGTTCCAGGCCCCCATCTTTGTAGTCGCCTGATTGGAAAAGAAAGATGCTTCTTTTATTTTCAGCTCAGTTAAAAATAATCTTGGTGAAAGGATCCTGATTGGGATGGGGGAGGAGAGGCAGTCTGATTATTTTAACTAGGGTAGAACTTCCAGAGAGAAAAAATACCCAATTTAAAAGTTCTTTGTACAATGCCTACTGTATAGTAGTGCTTAATACATGTTAAGAAACTATTAATATTGGCTCTCAATATGGGTAGGGAGAGTACAGCCATGTGTGGAACTGGCAATCAGAAACTTTAGGTTTTAATCCCAGTTCTGATGTTGGGAATGTAATTTGGGGAAATTGCACTGCCCCTCAGAACTTCACATTTTCATTTGTAAAATCACCTCGAAAGATACCACATACTCACTGGGGTTCTCTCCTGAGTGAGATAAATATTGCCTTTATTGCCCATTCTAGTCAATAAATGCCAATTCAACCCCCTTTCCCTTTTATGAGTTTTGGGGTATCAGCCCAATTCTGACACAAGTGGTAAAACCTTGGGAATTCACCAAAACTCTGTTTCCCCACCCATCTAAGGATATTGTTATCCCTTCCTGATAAAACTGCTTTTTAGACAAAATGTAACAGTGCATTTAATAATACTTTATGAAGTTAAAAGCCCTTTTTAGATGCAAGGGCTTACCATAGTAGGTGGAAATTGTTCCAGTTTTCCTTCGTCACCAGAGACCTTTTAAAAAGCTAACTATAACTCAGGCAGCAACTGAGAACCAAAAACTAAAAAAATGCATTCCAAGTGCATATAACTTGATACTATCTTGGTGCTATCTAAGATTAATAATGGATTCTAATGTCATTATGTAAATTATTAATGCTATAGAAGTAGATGGTTAATGTGATTGAACCTATTTGGTAAGGAATAAAAATGACTGGGAATAAGTATGATCGTAGCTAAAGCCCGCAGACGCTACTTCTGCTGGAGTCTGAGAAAGCTTTCTTCGAAAATGCTATGTGCTGGAACACTTTCAAATGCAGCTGATCTCTTCATTCATTTTATATTTCTATTCACATGATAAATTAATATCTTTCTTTTCATCACATCTATGTAAAAGTAGGAAAGCCTATTCTTCACAAATAATACTAATCCCCCCCCACAAGAAAAACTTTTCAAAAAAAGAGACTACCAGCTACAACAAGGGAGATTCTAGAAATAAGTTATGTAAATAGAACCATGGGGGAACATAAGATTTTAACAGCAGCAGGATTTAATGATAATCACAAGGACTTATATTTTTAAGGTCTATAAGGAAGAAAGAAGAACATATACTGAAGGGAAAATGTTCAAAGTCACATAAGTCACATTTCATGATAAACTGTTATTGAGTAAATCTATCTCTCATTTGAAGAATTCTCTGCAAGGAGAATAAAAAGTGCACTGGTTGAAAGCAGTAAATGATTTAGTACAGAACAGAAGAGGCTCTAGAAGAAAAGTGATACTTAGCATTGAAATATGGCCAAGCTTGATGAATAATGGCAGAAAAGCAAGCTGCCTTCTCTCTTTTTGAATGATTTATTTTATAAAGCATTGTTTCAGGTAAGTCTTTCTGTCACTGATTGACTATGCAGGCGTCACATATAATAAATAGGCTGTCCTTCTGTATATTTGCTAATTTGGTTACTTCAACTACACACGTTACTGTTCAGCTTTTCTGAAATTGACCTATATTTAGAAATTTAAAATGGGGATTTTGGATACAAGAGACAACCAGATGTGTGTGTGTTTGTGCGGGGGGAGGAGTACTTGATAAGTTCACCACACATCTCTGACCAGCTTGGAGTCTGCAGGTTCATTCAGGAGAGACCCGAAAATGTCCAAGCTCTGTACCAACCCCAGAGGACTGGGTGATAGCTGACACACATAGGAGAGACTGGAGAGGGCCTGCTAGAAAGTGAAAACTGGAGTAGACTCATATCCTGCCTGAACTTTGAAGGTGCACCCAACACACATAGAGTTACATCGGTAGTGTGGAATCTTTATTGGGTCAAGGTGTGTTTGAACTCAATCTCTGACCAGTCCTTGGCTTACAACAAATTATGTTGACACTTGGGAACAACCTCTAAAAAAAAAAAAAAAAAGAAAGAAAAGAAAAGAAAAAAGAAAACTCTGGAAACCCCAGAGGCAGCATGATGTAGGGGAAACAGATTCCATAAATGAGATCTGGGCCAGGTGGGTTATTTACAAAGACAAGAAAAGATAGCAGCAAAGCAGCAATGACAGCCTCATGTAAAAAGCAAGCAAAATCTAGAACTGCTGTGACATACAATCTAAAATGACTAGCTTTCAACACCACCTATGAAGCATACAAAGAAAGAGAAAATGCAGATCTACAAATAGGGGGAAAATAGCAATATGGTGGAGGGCTGAGCCCTTAACTTGTGAGATCTAGGCCAATTCTGGGTAGTCAGTGTCAGAATTGAATTTCAGTACATCCAGATAGGATGGAGACACAGTACTACCAAATAAAGCTTGGAGAAGTATCAAGATGAAAATGATGTTTTCTAAATATTCACTGGACAAATTTATAAGCTGTGTTAGTTAGAAGTGGAAAATGGAAGTCAAGATCTAGAAAAGCAAAAGTTAGTTTAAACATAAATATGAGATAATCAAGGCCTGAATCCCCTACATCTTAGATACCGATTTAGATCCTGTAGGACACATCTTTCTCTACATTATCCACTTGTGCTATCCAAGCCACCAATGATAACTGCTTTTGCATGAACACAGACTAATACTACCTATACCTCACACCTAGTGGTTTGTTGTACCAGCTCCTATGAGCTCCTAGAGCTGAGAGTTAAATATCCGGGAACATTGAGAGCCAGTTGTTAAATCATCAGTAGCTTGAAATTGGCTTTGGTGGAGGTGTTTCTGTAACACAGTTAAGGCAAATGCAATCAATGCTATACTTCAGGGCTTTCTTCTTTTCTTTTTCTTTCTATACTTTCACTTCTTTCTCTCCTTCCTTTCTTCCCTTCTTCCTTCCTCCCTCCCTCCCTTCTTTCCTTCCTACCTTCCTTCTTTCCTTCCTTCCTTCCTTCCTTCTCCCTCTCTGTCTGTCTCTCTCTCTCGTCCTTCCTTTATTTGGAAAGCCAGTTTACCAGCCTCCCACAGCTCACACCTCTCATCTTATGTTTTGCTTCTTTGCCTCCCAGCTGCTGAGAAACATGAGAAACTACGAGTCCAGCTCTGTGGATGAACAACTTGGAACAACAACTTTGCCAGTGCCTATAGGGGTAAACATTTTACCAATGGGAAACAAAATCTAGTGGATGCATTATTTTATTCACTTGAATAGGTTTTCCTAAAATGCAATACACATATCCCTTCCTTAAAACCATAATTTGATCTTGAAAACAACAGCAATATGTAAAACATATCTTAAACAGAAACATTTTTCATTAATTGCAATTGACAAAATTATGATGCTGTTCAATTCAATGTTACCATATTTTTAGATAAAAACATAGCAATTGAAAAATAATGAATATAGTTTATATAAATAATAGCAACAAATGGGAAATGAATAAAGTTTTACATATAGGGCAATGTAATGAAGATTTATTTTATTTTCCAAGGAAGAAAAGAAGACTTGATAGTGGGTGGTTATTAGTGAAAGACAGATACAAAGAAGTGCATTTTTTAGCAAATTTTTTTCTTTGGTTTGTTTACTTGACCAAATGTCAAGCTTATTGGAACTCATGGTCTACACTGCACTCAAGAAATACAGCTATACAGAGACACTACTTTTAGGGCAAAACGAAGACTAAATACAGGATATATCAAAACACATGGAAGTAGTGCATATGATGACAGAATGCACAGATCTAGAAGAGGCGACCTCGCTGTCTGTTCAGTTGGCATATGTATGTGAAGCAAAATATCTTAATCTTATTCAAATATGGTACATAATTCAAATTTATTTTCTATTGATATTCTCATACTAGAAACTACTATATCGAGTACATTTGTGATTGTGTTACTGGCTGAAACCATAATGTCAAAATCCTAATTCTCATAGTACAGACGCACCTCATTTTGTTGCACTTCACAGATAATTGAACTTTTTCAAAAAATTGAAGGTTTGTGGCAATCCTGTGTCAAACAAGTCTGTCAGCGCCATTTTTCCAACAGCATTTGCTCATTCTGTGTCTCTTTGTCACACTTTGGTAATTCTGACAATATTTCAAACTTTTTCATTATTATTTTATTTGATATGGTGATCTATGATCAGTGATCCTTAATATTACTATTGCAAAATTATTATGACTGGCTGAAGCCTCAGGTGATGGTTAGCATTTTTTCAACAATAAAGTACATTTTATTTAATTTTTTTAAGTACTTTTTAATTAAGGTATGGACATTATTTTTTTAGACATGATGTCATTGCACTTAATAGACCACAGTATAAACATAAATTTTATAACAAATTTCTTTTGCATCAGGAAATCAAAAACTTCGTGTTATTCATTATATTTCAATATTCACTTTATTGCAGTGGTTTGGAATTAAAACCAAAATATCTCCGAGGTGTGCCTGTATTTCTTTATTAGATTGTATGAAGAAGTTGTTAAATTGGAAACATAAAAATCACCCAAATAGCAGTATACTCTACAAGAGCTATCATGGGGAACAGTAACTAAACATTTACTTAACAGCCACTGCATGAACTAAGTGTGTAACTTGGGTTATCTGAAGACAAGCCCATGAGATTGAGCCAACACTAATGCTTGACCCAAGCAGTATCCAGGTTTCCTCATATTTCCTCTCCCTCATTTCCTGATTCAGTTTTCTTTCCCTCATTTCTACTTTCTTGGAACTATGCTCTCCAATAAAGTATTAGCAATAAACTTTGTTCCTGGTCAGTTTTCTGAGAACTTGACAAGAAGTCTTGATCTAACATAATTAAAACATATTAACGTTTTATTTGGAGTCAGTTTGGTAAATAATTTATTCTCTAAGTGTCAATGTCATAAATACTTGGTTTAAAGGTTTTTTAAGAAATAAAGAGGAAAGATAAGAAAAACTGATTCTCTTAACATTATTAAAAACAAGTGAGCTGTATCTATATACATATCTATAAATTTGTGAGTATTTTACTGCCTGAAACTATTCTGTCTGGATTGTGAGACTGAAATAGGACAGCTTTCTCTAGGAGCTGACCTAACACTCAAAGCTAGACCATGGTGTCCTCCTGTAGAACAAAATAATCTCACAGGTCAACATCAGAAAATGCCGCTGTGATCACAATGGAAAAAGATAAATTCACTCTGTCTAGACCACACCAGCTTAGTGTCAGTGCACAAACAAATTGACAAAATCCACAGACATGTTATTCACAAATTTTTGTTTCTCTACAATGAGGAAGTGCCTGGCAAAATGCCACCTTTTTTCCTGTACCTTTAAAAACCTGAACACCGCTTGCCAAGAAAGTCGGTGATCTTAGATGAGGGTTCTCTGCAGAGCCACAGTAGGAGTAAAGCTTTCCTTCTAGTTTCCAGCTCAATCTCAATGTTTTGAGAGGCATGTGTGTGGGGGAGTGTGTGTGGGTGTGTGTGCACGCATGTGCCCACATGCACGCCATTTGAAAGTGATCAAAGCTTGAGTTACTTTAAGTCCCCAGGTACAGTGTAGCCCCAGGAAACAACATTTGTCAAATGTATTCATTTCAGAAAAGAAGTTAGGGCACTTCCAAAAAGTAAATCAAACTTCAAACTCAAATACACAACCAGAACTGTTACTGTAACCGGTCAGATAAATCTACCCTAGATATAGAAAGTTCTGCACTGGATTGCTCAGTCCTCCCTGGTCTCTGACCTTAGCCAAGTAGAGGGAAAGACCAGAACTGTATTTCTTTATTTCCTGTGATAAAAGTATAATCCTCTTAACACACAACTTCCCATCAGCTGTGCTGGGTTAATTTGCTTTCTTAAATGGACTGGGTTGGCAGAGAAAAAGGTGATGGACACAAAGCCATGTAAAGTACTGCAAAATAAAATCCACAGCTCTTACAGAAAGGAAATGAAAAATATCATTTTGTAGTACCCTACTCCTATGTCTGACCAGCACCAATATTCTCCTTCTATAGATGATACATTTTCACCATTGGTGAGTCAGATTATTTTTTAAAAAACAATAAAAAATTACAATGCATTGCATTTTCCACTTCCAGATGTGATGTTAGGAGCTAAGGTACACTCAAGGACCTTCCCTTTAGTAGAAAAAGAGAGAAAAAGAAATCAATAATGATTACCTATGTCAAGGAGTCCAAAGAGGGACAATACAAAAAAGTGGTTGTGTTGGGCAGTGAATAGGCATGTTGGGAGGTGACAGGGGTGAGTGTGGCTTGGGATACTGTGGTTGAGAGTACTGACCCCAGAATTGGGCTGCCTGATTTGCAATCCTTGTCTCTCCTGCCATTTGCATCACCTTGAACAAGTTACATGCTTTCATGGAGCTTATTCTAATAAGGAAAGATACAAAAACAAGCAATTAAATAATAAGTAAATCATAAAAAATTTTAAATGAAGAGCAAAATAAGAGGGTGGAGAGTCAAGGTTGGGGGGCTGGGTTGCAACAATAAAGAAGATAGCCGTTAGTTATTGAAAGGGTACTCATTGAGAAGGTGGCATTTAAACATTAGGATAAAGCATTCCAGATAGAGGAAACAGGCAGTGTAAAAGCAATTGAAGTGGCAGCAGTACCGAGTGTATTCAAGGAGAAAACCTCATGGAATTTATTACAACTAAAGCTTAGTGAGTGAAGGGGGATTTGTAGGAGGTAAAGTCAAGGAGACCATGGACAGCCAAGTCTTATATGACTATTTCAGACATTATAAGAACATGGGAAGCCATTTTAGGGCTTTGAATAGGAAGACATTATGTCCTTTTAGCAAAATTAGAAGGGACATCTGAGTCATCAACTGGTGGGTAACTTGAAGAATTCTGATAGATCACTTTGTAATTCTTAGCATACAACTTCAAAAGGGTTTAAGGCATTAAATATCATTGCTATAAATACATCCCTTTCATCTCATCTATATAATTACATGAACAAATTTTCTCTATAAAAATATTAAAATTTCTAATATTTTCATTCAAAACTGTCTCTAACAATAAGCAAAAGTCAGGTTAATTGCAAACCTAATTAATTGCAAAAAAATAAATAAATAAATAAAGAAAACAGCAACAACAAAAAAACCCCAAAACTTAGTAGCCGCATCCAATTCCTAGAAATCTCAATATTTAGAGTCTAAACTACAGATTTAAAGAGCAGCAGCTAAATTTCAGGGCAGCACAAACTAAGGAAACTAAACTCTGGGATCTGTTTAAAGTGAATGAAATTAAGGTCTGACATGGAGCAAACTCACATCTAGTTGCCACTAATGAAGGGAAAAATGAAATGATTTGGCAGGTACCATTACTTTCAAATTCTACAGAAGCCACCAAAGGAGAGTGAAGTGGAATTTCAAATATTATCTGAAAAATCATCAAATGGCATTTTTGATGTGATCTTCTGCAGTATGGACCCACATACATGATTTCTTTCAAAGCTCATAATAATATATTTTCAGTACTCATACAAGTCTTTTTGTCAAGAGAATTACTGCTGCACATATCTACCCTTGAAACTTGGCAGTGGGTGCTGTCCCATTAAAATCACAAGAGCTGGGAAGGAGAATTTTTTTCTTCATCTAAAATTATGTTCTATCTACAGAAGGAGGATAAGGAACACCGGGCAAGAAGATAAACAATACTAAGTATTCACTATCTGTGATCATAAATCTAAGATTTATATATATATGGTATATTTATATATCTTGATCATATATATGTATCTTGATTATATGTATGTGTATATATATATAATCTTGATCATATACTATATATCTTATCCACATGTAGTAGACAGTGTTTTATATATGTTTTATAAGTTATATGTATGTATATGTATGCAAAGGTTTGTGTGTACGTGTGTGTGTGTAGTTTTAACCACATTTCTTACTCACATAAAAATATTAATTTAACAAGTATTTGGTGGCTGACTCTTGGTTTTGTTTTACTTATGATTTCAGCTTTGAAGTCTGTAGCATGGGAGGCAAGTATGAGTGATTCAATTTGATGAGACATATGGCTCTGTCAATGTGATTGTGACTTCTTAGGTTTTCTGGTCTGGCCGTATGGAGCAAATGTCACAATCAACAACCATATGCTTGGTTTTATTTCAGGAGTTTATGGAAGAATAATTGAGGAAAGTGTACGAATGTCCCCAGCAATGAAGACATAAAACAGAATGCATCAATATTCTCTGTAGCGCTAGTCCAACATTGTGGATCCTTCCATGAGACACTGCCTGCATTTAAATAAAGCCAAGACAGTATATTAAAAGTGAAAAATAGGCAAAAACTAGGAAAGCTGGTAAAAATTATCTTTCAACATTTTTCATTACAAAAATTTAGATTGGAAAAGCTTAAATAAGTTAGAGAATGCCCTTAAATATGTTAGACACAACCAAATAGCTTGGTTGTTTATAACAGGTATTATAACACCAACACTTGGCACTTACAATGCTTGATAAACAATCTATTTAAAAATTGTCAGAAGATTAGTTTTGATCTTCAAATATTTACATGGATTGGATAGTGCTGTATTTTAAATCAACTGTACAGAGTAAATGTAAGGTGCCATTTGTTGCTGGAGAAAATGTAGTATTTGGGGTGTGTGTGGGGGTGGGAGGAGTAGAATTAGAGAGCACTGGACAAGAAATCAGAAGATTAGATCAGCTCTTCCCCAGCCACTTTTGACCTTGACTTAGTTACTGATTTGCAATTTTCTCATCTTTTTCTTTTAAAATGTTGATCTGATTTCAAGCTCTGTCTCAGATGCCTACTGTCTATGTGACCTCAGGCAACTTTTACAACATTCCTGAGCTGTGTTTTTTGGTCAGCAAAATTGAGATAAATATTCCTACTCTATAACATTTTGGTGGAGACACTATATGTGAAAACTATTATGGAACCAATAAAATATTTTATAGAAATTTGTCTTAATAAAAAGCATAATCAGATGTTGCCTCTTCTGAGAAAGCTTCTTTGGAGTCAAGGCTGTGTGAAGGCTCTGAGTCCTTCCATATCACCCTCTGCTTACCCCTCGTGGGACAGATAAAAAAAATACATGGTTGGAATCTGTTAGAGTAGATCATGAAGAACAATAACATAAGGTATAAATATGTCTGCGTGGTAAAAGCTCCATGTGTCAGATAGAGGGACAGAATTAAAATAACTCAAGTTATATTTTTCTTCTTTGCAATCACTTTGTTTAGTTTTATTTAAAATATATTTTAAATGGAGAAATATGTATACAGTTGAATGCAACATAGAAGAAAAGAACAAGAGCAGAGGAGTGTATTGTAAAGAAAAGTAGGGGCCATTGCCCAGTTCTTAAACCAATTAGGAGATTTTCAGTTCGTATAAATTACTCTAGGGCTATGTATTCAATAGAAAACCCACCTGGGAGGAAGGAGTTCAGTTTAGACACAAGTGGTCAAGAATGCTTAAACTAGGGCTGCGGTGAGAATGAAGATGGAGGTGGTAGGTTGGGTGAAATAAATATGTAGGAGATAAAGTCTGCAGGTCTTGATGAGAGGGAAGGAAGAAGCAAGAGTAATGGATGACTCTCAGATTTATAAATTGAGTGGCTTAGAAGTTGAGGATCCTGGGAAATAAAGAAGAATGGTACGGAGGGAGGAAAATGAATCAGTGTCATGGAATTTGCTTTCGAGGTACTCAAAGGAATCCTGGGAAAGGGATACATATTTGGGAGTTATCTAATATTGGTAGAAGTCGAAATCATGAAAATGATAATAAGCTCACCTTGATTTTTTTTAAAATGAAATTATATCAAGGACTGAGTCCCATGGAACAGTAAAGTTTAAAAAATGAGAGAATAAAGGAAATCCAGGAAGAAAATCAAAGCTGGATTGTGAGAGAGATTCTAGTGAAATTCTTATCTAAGATTCCTCTTATAGATTCAGTATCTGCAACAGTATCAACAGTAACTGCTCTAGGCTAAGCAAGCTTGCTGTCTGCACTGCTGGATCTTTAAAATTCATATATCAACCCTCTGAAGCCATAAAACCAATTTCTGAATTTGTAGTCTCCTTGTGACAAAGGAGAGAAAATGTCTTGGGCAATGAAGACCTACGGTCCTGTAATTCCCCCAAGAAGAAAAGACTTCTGATATAAGGTTGAACGATAACAGAATTCAAGATATAATTCTTAAACCCCGAAAGTGTTTCCAGAATCTCATACAGGTTCATTTCCCAAGATACAGTTTGCTGATACACATCTCTCCATCTAAGATAGATAACTTTTTTTTCCCCCCAACAGAAAATGAACAGCAGGTCTGTTAAATTTGGGATTATTTTTAGATATAAAATACAGAAACAACTCCAGACTGACTTTGTGCGTGAATATGTCTAAAAAAATTTTATTTTGATCTGTTTTCCAAAGTTGGTAAGGATGATGAAGATTACTGTTTTATGCTGATATGTCAAAAACAAAGTAATAAAATTTGAGTAGAGGTAAAAGTTTTTCCTTTCTGTAGTTTCAGAGGAATCTTTACCACAACAGGTTTTGAAGTGGTACAGATGGACTCTGATTAAAATCTCCATTAACTTTTTAAACTGAGTGACAGTGAACAAATTACTTGACCTCTCTGTGATCACCTTACTCCTCGAAAAAGAGAAGAATGATAGAAATGCTGAGCATACTTGATCTGTGATGAGCACAGAAGATAATAAGTGTAAACTTGTCATGCAAACGTAATGGAATCTACAAATGAGAAAGGCATTTCCTACTATACACAGGTTCCTAATGGAAAGTAGTCAATGTCATTGTAGAAAATACATCTCAGATGATTTATTTTCAAACCGAATTGAAAAGCTATTGTCAGAAGACTCTAGCAAAATGAAATTGTATTTTGTAACCTTAAAGTCAGAGTCCTGGTTTAGCAAAATGTGTTGTGGGCATTAACCGACATTGAATGTTGTTAGTTGTGATTAAGTATCTTAAACATTCTTATCCAGATCTCAACGAGAATAGAACGATACTAAACCTGAGATTGGAAAGAAACAGAAGTCACCCATATCAGCCAGGATAAAGCATTTGATCATTTTTGGAGTTGGACAATGTTCACGCATTTTGTCTGCATTCAGATCTAATTACAGAGTGGTCTTATTTATTTCTTGATTCATCATAATCACAGAGTGGTCTTGTTTGATGCTGACATTCTGTGAGATGACATTCAACAGGAAAACACTGTTGACTAGCTGTGGATGTCAACCCAGCTCCCACCCGTGAGAAAATTTTTTTGTGTGTGTTTGTTTTCCTCAGTTACATGACCCTGTATTATTTGATCCTAATTTTCTCTCTGATGGCTTCTCCTTATGCCTTTTTTGCTTTCACTATGCCCTGCCATACTGGCTTTCTTTTCTGTCACTTAAACAGGCCAAATATATTTCCAATCAGCACGTCTGAACTTGATATAACTTATACATAAAGTTCACCTCTCCCGGATCAGTCCATAGCTGTCTTCTTCTCATTATTCAGTTTGCAACTCAAACATTACCTCCTGGAGAGGCCCTGCCAGTCTCTCTTTCCACATTAATCCATTTTATCTTCTTTATAGTATTTATTTGTAGTTGGGATTTTCCTATGTATTAATTTATTTAAATTTGGTCTTTCACCAATTTGAGGGCTGGGCTATCTGTTCTCGTCATCACTGTATCCATAGCAGCAATATCACTATGCAGACAGTAGAACAATGATAAATATTTGCTGAATCATTTTTATAATTCTTTAGGGTCAATCACAGAATATTCTGTAGAGTATAAATGTTCAAAAATATAATCCAGAAGTGAATGAGAGTTTGATTAATTTTATATGTAAATTATACTAAATAACTAGTTGAAATAACATTAATTAAACTGTACATAGACCAGGTTCGCTTCTGGTCTTTATTGACTGCTGAATGAGTCTCTTTCTGGTTTTTCTTAAATGTTAATCTGATTTTGAAAAATATATTCTAAGTTTCAAAGGTTGTTAAAGTCATTTACCTTTTCTTCTTTAAATTTTTGTAATCTTAGGAAGCCTTAGAGGTCATCTATACCTGGTCTAATGCACTGATTTAACTAAGCTAAGTGATTGGAAAACTAAGGCCCACAAAATGAGTGGCAGAATCTTTTTACTGTTAGATGTTAAAACTTGGTTTCTTTCACATGATTTAGTGTCATTTTTATATACAATATAGCCTCCATTCAGATAACTTCCCTACATTTCAATGAAAATAGAAAACTTTAAATAGAACAGCCAATCTATATAACACATTGATAGAAAACATCTTAAAAATAACTTAAAGCAGAAGAAATAGAAAATATATTCTTTAAATTAATGATGATGGTTATAGATATATTCATACTCTTATTCCACATTCCTTCTCCAAAATACTAATTGAACACACAAACTTAAATAAATGGATCACAATAGAAATTGTTGACTAAACATAGTACTATTAAAAATATAGCATGAATATTGTAACAATAAAAAAAATTTAATTAAATAGTGTACACTGGTTGCGATTTAAATTTGTCAGTAGAGACCATGCAAAAAGTTTGATTTTACCCCTTAAAAAGATGCTTAAGGTAAAATTTTCCCTCAGTGTTTTGAAAAGCATCCCATAATTTTCATATTGACAAGTTCCTAAAGCATATTAAAATTAAAATTGTAGGGCTTCCCTGGTGGTGCAGTGGTTAAGAATCCGCCTGCCAATGCAGGGGACACAGGTTCGAACCCTGGTCCGGGAAGATCCCACATGCCGCGGAGCAACTAAGCCTGTATTCCACAACTACTTAGCCTGCGCTCTAGAGCCCACGAGCCACAACTACTGAGCCCACGTGCCACAACTATTGAAGCCCACGCGCCTAGAGCCCGTGCTCCGCAACGAGAGGCCACCGCAATGAGAAGCCCGCGCACCGCAATGAAGAGCAGCCCCCGCTTGCTGCAACTAGAGAAAGCTCGCAGGCAGCAACGAAGACCCAACGCAGCCAAAAATTGCCTGCCTAGAGGGTTGTGTTAAATAAGATGCTGAAGTCTAGTTTTAAGTCAAAGAGAAGGTGGAGGCACTTAATCCCAGGTCCATGCTATCCTTGGTATAAAATTCACAAACAAATAAATGGGTGAATTTACCAGAGTGATATAAACAAAGCGACATGTACACCAAATAGCTTAGAAAAATTGTAAATTGCCTTTATCACCCATTTAACTATTTGGCTATAGGATTTGAAGTTTAATTATGTGTAGAAATCCCTAGAACGTTATTGTTAGGATGCTATTTAATCCCAGAATTTTTTTCCAGAATGACGTGATTCAACAGCTTCTGCAATATTTTTAAGAAGCCATGTATAGGAAGACTATTTCAACTACAGTTTTTTCTACTACCAAAAATATCATGTAATGAACAGAATTATTTTCAAATTTTTCATATCATCATTTTAAAAGCCTTATTTTGTCTTCATAAATACATTTTAAAAAGCAAACTGCATTGATTATGTTTTTACTTCAAACCTTACCCTACTTCTTGCCTCATTTATTATATTATGTACATAGTAGTACAAGTACAAACCAGAAATAATTGGGTCTATTTTCTTTTTTAAGAACAGATTAAATTTAATCTTGAAAGCTATTTGGAATTACTTTGCCATTTCTGAATTTAAAAAGGGGGATCATTTTTTTTTCCCTGGGGCAAACATAGAATAACTTAATAAAATTGGGAAGGAGAACTCTGGTTCTAAATTCCTTTTAGTATGCAAATCATGGAGGGCCTATATTCTTTTCACAGTTCCTCACATAGGAAACCTTGCATTGAGAGTAAAGATAGTGCCACAGGAAAGCTAAGAGCTGAAACAGGCAGACCTGTAACTGTGAGGTAGTTTGATATCTGATCCATGCCAGGAACTTCAGGAGAGAATATATCAGGTGTCTGGTTGTTCATATGTTAGACTTGCTGGTTCTGAGAGAAGTTTAGTGTTTCAGCTAAGAAGCAATTTCACTTTATCTTACTATTAAAAATATGCTGTGATTTTCAAGTACATTAATGCTTTTCCTTTTCGTTTTTACAAAATTAAAAAGAAAATTCTTTTTTTCTTGGTAGAAAAGTAGCATCTCGATTATACAGAAACGACTGAACTTGACAAAGTTCAACCTCAGAGAGCAAACTCATTTTCCTATACTACAGTGATGAGTTCTTATGTCAAAGAGAAACACTGTTCTAGTATTTGGTTAACTTTCAAGGAATTTGTAACCAGAAAACATTACCATGTGATAAAGGGTAGATAAAAATGAAATAAATAAATCAATACAATAAATCCACAATATTCCAAATGTATCATCTCTGAATCAGAAATGTCTGGGAAATAAGCAAAGCCACTTAAATGAATCAAAAGATTACAGGAGACTTTATTATGTAATGGAAATGTCCATTCTTCCACAGTTTTCAAGCCCTTGAGAATCTCTTATACTCCTTGTGATTCTTACTGGGCTGCAAATCCAGAGTCCTTAACTCTTGGTGCTGGGAAAACTGGATAGCTACATGTAAAAGAATGAAATTAGAACACTCCCTAACACCATACACAAAAATAAACTCAAAATGGATTAAAGACCTAAATGTAAGGCCAGACACTATAAAACTCTTAGAGGAAAACACAGGAAGAACACTCTTTGACATAAATCACAGCAAGATTTTTTTGATCCACCTCCTAGAGTAATGTTAATAAAAACAAAAATAAACAAATGGGACCTAATGAAACTCAAAAGCTTTTGCACAGCAAAGGAAACAATAAACAAGACCAAAAGACAACCCTCAGAATGGGAGAAAATATTTGCAAACGAATCAACGGACAAAGGATTAATCCCCAAAATATATAAACAGCTCATGCAACTCAATATCAAAATAACAAACAACCCATCAAAAAATGGGTGGAAGGGGCTTCCCTGGTGGCGCAGTGGTTGAGAGTCTGCCTGCCAATGCAGGGCACACGGGTTCGAGCCCTGGTCTGGGAGGATCCCACATGCCGCGGAGCAACTGGGCCTGTGAGCCACAACTGCTCAGCCTGCGCGTCTGGAGCCTGTGCTCCGCAACAAGAGAGGCCGCGGCACTGAGAGGCCCGCGCACCGCAATGAAGAGTGGCCCCCAGACGCCGCAAGTCGAAAAAAAAGCCCTCGCACAGAAACGAAGACCCAATGCAGCCAAAAATAAATAAATAAATTAATTAATTAATTAAAAGAAAAAAAAATTTTTAAAAAAAATGGGTGGAAGACCTAAATAGACATTTCTCCAAAGAAGACATACAGATGGCCAAGAAGCACATGAAAAGATGCTCAACAGCACTAATTATTAGAGAAATGCAAATCAAAACTACAATGAGGTATCACCTCACGCCAGTTAGAATGGGTATCATCAAAAAAATCTACAAACAATCAATGCTGGAGAGGGTGTGGAGAAAGGGGAACCCTCTTGCACTGTTGGTGGGAATGTAAATTGATAGAGCCACTATGGAGAACATTATGGAGGTTCCTCAAAAAACTAAAAATAGAATTACCATATGACCCAGCAATCCCACTACTGGGCATATACCCAGAGAAAACCATAATTCAAAAAGACACATACACCCTAATATTCATTGCAGCACTATTTACAATAGCCAGGTCATGGAAGCAACCTAAATGTCCATCGGCAGATGAATGGATAAAGAAGATATGGTACATATATACAATGGAATATTAGCCAGCCATAAAAAGGAATGAAATTGGGTCATTTGTAGAGATGTGGATGGACCTAGAGACTGTCATACGAGTGAAGTAAGTCAGAAAGAGGAAAACAAATATCATATATTAATGCATATATGTGGAATCCAGAAAAATGGTACAGATGAACCATTTTGCAAGGCAGAAATAGAGACACAGATGTAGAGAACAACGTATGGACACCAAGGGGGGATGGAGGGGTGGGATGAAGTGGGAGATTGGGATTGACATATATACACTAATATGTATAAAATAGATAACTAATGAAAACCTGCTGTATAGCACAGGGAACTCCACTTCATTCTACAGCAGAAACTAACACAACATTGTAAAACAACTATACCCCAATTAAAAAAAAAAAAAGCATGGATAAGAGCTCTGGAGTCCTGCCTACCTATGTTTACATCCCAGATCTCAAATTTACTAGTGTGTATCTTGATTCTTTCTCTAGCATTTCTTCCTCATTTTCCAGTTTTAGCTTATCCTTTTAAATCCAAGTGGCTGAGGCAGGACCCAGGGTTCTAAGGAGGAATTGCTCAATACAGAATAGAAAGGAAGACTGCGTCCAAATCATTAAGTATAAATCTAGTATTCCTTTTTAATTACACTTAGCTTTGCCTTCCATGGCCTAATTTATTAGTTTTTTTCTTCTTCTTTTTTTTTCCTTTAGTCAGTTCTTCCTTCTATATTTGAATTTTTGCTTGCTCTACTGGAGTTCCATTATTTGGCTCTTTAATATGGGTGAATTCTTTAGTATTTTAAACTGTGAGCTCACTTAATCCAACATTTTGTCAGGTAAGATTGGCTTGATATTGATTCCTTTATTCAAGTTATCTACCAGGATTTGGAAAAGAACCTGCTTCAAATGATGACTCGTATGTTACATTCTGCCAGATGTGGTAAATATCTTGTATTGGAAGTTTACTTTGTGCCAGATACTTTGAAGAAATGATCTCATTTAATTCTCCCAAGGACTCTAAGAAGTGGATAATATTATCCCCATTAGTCAGATGGGTAAAATGAGGCCCAGGAATACACTTAAGTACAAGAGTCAGCCTTGGAGATGACACATCTTTCACGACAGGCAATGTTTCTAATCAACTCAGGACACTGATTCTCTTCTTCTCTTCTTTTCTTCTATTATTCCCTTCTCTCTTCTTTCACTACCTAGTGTTTCCTTTTTCTCTTTCCTTATACTATTTTGGACACTGAGGAGACAATCAGGAATTGGGCAGAGACCTTGCTTTCAAGTAATTTATAGGCTCATCCTTCAGTTAATCACAGTACTCTGTGGGCATTTAACATTCATCAAATACTGTATTTTAAATATGCAATGAACTAAATATATGAACATCTAGCTAACCTAAAGAGAGGATCAGTTCCCCCAACCCATTATTCTAGTTAAAATATAATAAAGAATATCCTCTCATTTTTTTATAGTACACTCTTCTTTTAGGACTCTAACAAGTTAGCTCTCATTTAGAGCTACTTTTTTTTCTATAATCTGACACCTTTATCTTATATTAAAAAGATTATAGGGACATATTTTACCCTTTAAATAATGGTGGTACATTGTAGGATTTTCAGAATTTGGTGGGGAGAATATACTTTAGTACAGTTGACGTCTGATGGACAATTTTAAAAATTGCTTTTTGGAGGTAACTGACAGCAGTAAAAGAAAAAAAAGTTCACACATGAAAACAAGTCAACCAAATAAACCAAGAAAAATATTTCCTTGCCCAATAAATCATAGAGAATTAACTTCTTGAGTGAAACTGGAAAAAAATGGCATGAATGAAAGAGAAAAGGAATGTAGTAAATAGAGTTAATCAAGCAGTTAGTTTAGTTATTTGCACAGGGGGATTTTTTTGAAGTGTTAAATATTAACATTGTAATGAACTTTCTATTTTGAAGTTCCATGATTTCTTAGAAATGTAAATTAAAGGAATACAATTATGCACAAGCAACTTAATTATATATTAAATCAGAAGAAATGAATTGCTCTGTTGAGGAAAACTCTCCTAAACAAAATAAATAAGTAAAATATCACTTTAAAGAGGATCTAAGGTTTAGTGCTCTGTGTTTTTATTTCCTCAGTTGGATGGATTTTACTTAGTCTTTTCTAAATCATTAATACATTTGCTACGGTAACTGCTTTTAAGCCACTGTTTATCTGAAACAATTCAGCTGTCTAAATTAACATTACCTATGCCTTTTTAGAGCCTTGTAAAAATAAACTCATCTAACTTTATTCATTTATAAGGTATGAAATATCTGATTGTACTCTTATTTTTTCACATTTCACTTTCATTAAAGCTTTACTACATCCTACTTTGAAGCCTACGTTCCTTTCTGTATTTTTGAGGTGAGTAGCAATGTCCCTTCAGGAGACTTCTCAAGGGCATAGATTCATAGCAATTTTGGCAAACTGTGCCTTATAATTTCTATGATTCCTGATCAATTGTATTGTTAGAGTTACAAATACAAAGAGATACGAAGACACCTGACTATCTCTATCTTAAAATAAAGTCAAATGTTAAATTGCTGATTTGTTCTCTCAAATATCACATTAAAACTGGGCTGGGGGAAAGAAACCTTGCCACTCAAATAGTACATAACTTTAATAATTGCAATCTATTGGGTGCAAATTCTCTGCCAAGAATTGTGCTAATCACTTTATATGTATATTTTTATTTAATCCTTCCAGCATATCTATTGAAATTATTATGAATAAATTAATAATTTGCATTTTAAACTAAATTGGTGACCAATTATTTAAACAGCCAAATAGTATAATATTTAACAGAAACACAGGACAGCCTAATTAATATAACGTTATGTCTATTTAGTACAGTTTAAGCTATCTTGAATACCTGATGTTTATTTATGTTTTAATATAATCTACATGTGTTTGTGTATTTGTCTTTCTAACCCTTTTCCTTTTTTTTTTTTTTCATTTCTAGGAGACACATTCACTTACATAGAATGAACTTACTTTAGGTTTTATTATTCTGCTTCCATTTAAGGACAATATTGTTTATTTTATTTTTAAAATCTTTGTTGAAGTATAGTTGATTTTAAATGTTGTATTACTTTCTGCTGTACAGCACAGTGAATCAGTTATACATATACATATATCCACTGTTTTTTAGAATCTTTTCCCATGTAGGTCATTACAGAGTATCGAGTAGAGTTCCCTGTGCTATACAGTAGGTCCTTATTAGTTATGTATTTTATATATAGTATTATGTGTATGTCAATCCCAATCTCCCAATTTATCCCTCCCCACCTTCCCCCCTTGTAACCATAAGATTGTTTTCTACATCTGTAACTCTATTTCTGTTTTGTATATAAGTTCATTTGTACCATTTTTTTAGATTCCACTTATAAGCAATATCATATGATATTTGTCCTCCTCTGGTCTGAATTACTTCACTCAGTATGACTGTCTCTAGGTCCATCCATGTAGCTGCAGGGGACAACATTGTTTAACTCTTTCCCATTTGTTTCAAAATTTGTAGATCAGACAATTAGAAGCAATACAGCTATATAACTGTGGCTTACAATACTGGAGAGGTTCATTTTTTTCTCTATTGCCTGTTCTATCAAATAAATAGACTGAGAGTTTATGATTAATACTCTTAGTGCTGTAGTGAGATCCCTTAATTTGAGCACAAAGCATAGTGTTAGCTAAAGCTCTTTCCCATAATTTAGGTCACAAAAGCCCCAAGTTAATAAAACTTCAATTAAACTTCTGGAGTCTCCAAGTTGAAAAAATGTAATCCTTTTGCAAAATTTAAAAAAAAAAAAAAAGCCCAGTAATGACTTGTTATTGCTGGCAAATCTACAGAATTTAATAAACTTTTCTATTAACTTTCATATATATTATACTACTTTATTCTATGTTTTGTTATTGAAAAGTGCTTGTTAGCAAAATGATGAGTTTTGACAAATGAATACAACTGTGTAACCACACCTATAACAAAGATATAGAACAGTTCTAACATTTTCCTTATATCTTATGGATGTGTTCTGTTACACAGTAGTGATACTGGGCAAAGTTTTCTTAACCCCAAAGGAGTGAAAAGAATGTATAAGTCTAGGCTGGATACAATCAATAGAATTATATTGGGATAGGGGTTGCAAAGAGGGAACATCAGTGTAGGCTAACCATACATGGACAATCTTCAGGTTTGACCTAGTTAGAAGGGAAAATAATGGTAATAAGAACAGGACCAACTATGCTTCATGGAATCTTCTGCAGCTAAATCTTGGCCATTCTCCTTTCTTGATTACTTGCCTTCCTTAGTGTCTGACATAATAAGGTCAAACTTCGAGTTGGCCTCATTAAGCGTGGCTAACTAAGCTTACACTGTACATACCAGCACAGACCTATTGCTAACATGTCTCATGATTAAAATAAACAAAAAATCAAATAAAATTATAATTTTTTAGTCAATAACCAAGAGCAGTTTTAATCCATCCCCTCATTTTTCACACCATTCACAGGCTTTGCTCTTCTTACACTGTTTCAGAGAGTTTTTTTTTTTTAAATTTTTCCAGCTTTTTTGAGATATAATTAACAAATAACACCTTAATTGTTTGATATATATATATATATATATTGTGAAATGATTACCACAGTAGAGTTAGTTAATAACATCCATCACCTCCCACAGTCACGGTTTTTTTGTGTGTGTGTGGTGAGAACATTAACTTTCTTAACAAATTTCAAGTATATAATGCAGTATTGTTAACTGTAATCACCATGATGTATGTTAGATCTCCAGAACGTACTCATTTTATAACTGAAATTTCGTAACCTTTGACCTACATCTCCCAATTTTCCCCACCCCCTAGCCCCTGGCAACCACCAATCTACTCTGTGTTTCTATGAGTTTGCCTCTTTTAGATTCCACATATAAGTGGGATAATATAATGTTTGTCTTTCTCTGTCTGACTTATTTCACTTAGCATAATACCCACAAGTTTCATCCATGTTGTCACAAATGGCAGAATTTCCTTTTCTATGGTTGAATAATATTCACACTCCACAAGGTGGATCATTAAAATAGTTTTATGAGTGTGTCCCATTTTTACATTGAATTAGCAATTTACCATAAGCAGTGATATTTCTATGAGATTAACAATAATATTTATGGATATTCTAATGGATATTTGTGGGTTAATTTAAATACAGCTTTGAGAATAACAAAGGAACTGCCTTTTTTTAATTTAAAAAGAGTTTATAAAGCTACAGTGCCTTATTAAAGGGAAATAAATGACTTGTGTTGGTGAGAAAAATTTTTTCTCTACCCTTCTAGTTTCTTTTGGCTGGTCTAAGAATTAAATTTATATGAGACAGATAAACAGGAAAAAAATTAATTACATACCTATGGGGGCTCTATAAGAATATGAGACCTCCAGACAGCCAGGCAATTGCTTATATGCTATCTGAGCAAAGGAGAAATGGGTAGGAATCTGGTATTTCAGAGGTGAGGAAGAGGGCTTCCCTGGTGGCGCAGTGGTTGAGAATCTGCCTGCCAATACAGGGGACACGGGTTCGAGCCCTGGTCTGGGAAGATCCCACATGCCGCGGAGCAACTGGGCCCGTGAGCCACAACTACTGAGCCTGCGCGTCTGGAGCCTGTGCTCCGCAACAAGAGAGGCCGCGATAGTGAGAGGCCCGCGCACCGCGATTAAGAGTTGCCCCCGCTCGCCGCAACTAGAGAAAGCCCTAGCACAGAAACGAAGACCTAACAGAGCCAAAAATAAATAAATAAATAATTAAAAAAAAAAAAAAAAAAAAGGTGAGGAAGATAATTCACAGGGAGGTGGGAAGAGCAAATGTTTGGTAACCAAATAATTGCCCTGCCATGCAGATAATTATTTTTTATGTTAAAAAAAGTTGTCTTTGGTAATAACTCTCCTCCTGATGCAGGCACCCTATCTAAATTCTTTTAGACAGTTAAAGGGGAGGTAAAAAGAAAACCTTCCTGAGTCTTCTGTTTTTCAAGATTAACCAGCCCAAAAGAATCCTCATGCCAAAGAGACACATTGTTGGGTGGCAAATTTTGCTCTCCTACACTGGGAAGGAAGGAAACTTGCTTTCTGTTCTGTCTCCAATAACTTTGGATCAGGCACTTTAAGCTATGAGGAATATATTCCAGCCCTTTGCTGCATGCTAACTCCATGTTCAGATGCACCTTATTGCTTAGAGGACTGGCTCAGTTAAAAATAAATACTTCTAGACAAAAGGGGCAGATTTTAAATGATAATAATAATGATAATAACAGCTCATTATTTGTTATTTTTGAGCTTTTTTGTACCAAGCACTTTGCTATAAGCATTTTAACATGAATTGTATAATTCAAGCTTCAAACTGTCTGAAGACAGAATTTGAGAAAACTAAGGATTAGAGAAATAAGTGATTTTCTCCAAGTCCAAAGCCAAAAGAAAGATGCAGAGCCTGGCCTCACACCCAAGTTTGTCTTGCCTCCAATTCCCCATAAAAATTGCATTTTCAGCCTCCCCAGTCTTCTGCTGGAGCTCCTGTAACAAACAGCCCCATCATTGGTTTCTTCCACTTGTTGGTAGGGAATACACTCTGCTCAGCTCTTCAGTTCTTGTGGCTGACTTGGACATTGATGGTTGACTTCACCATTTGCCCATCAATTTATCCTGCTCTTTTACCTTGAGCAGCTAAATGATCACTCTTGAAACCCCAAGGCTCACAATGCCACAGCCAATGGACAACCCAACTGAGTCTCCCTTTGTGAAATTGCCCTGTAGATTTTTGGTGATTCCCAATCATCATTCATCTCTACAGATACTCCTGAATGTTCTGCACCTGCCTTCAAGATCCCACTATCCTTAACAGTCCCCTGGAGTCACTTGTTGCCTCCAGGGAACAGCCAGAAGATAGCCTCAGTGTGTGGCCTTCATTTGTAAAAGGACATGACTACTATCTATGTCCCTACTTGATGAAGCTGCTGTGAGAATGAATGAAGTGATGTATGTGAAAGCTCTTTAAAATTTTTAGCACCTTTAATTTCCTCCTCTCTCAACTGAAGAGAATTGAACTAGATAATATCTAAGGTTCCAATGGCTCAGTGATTCTATTATATGTAATTTATAAGCTTGCCATGCAAATTCCTGATTTGGACTTCAAATAGCTTAGTTTATGCTGAGGCGGACTCTAGTAAGCATTATGTAAACTGATGAGTGCTTAGAATAAACTTAAAAGAATTCAGAAGACTAACTTGTCAAGCTCTTATTTAAGTTACCTTATTTGAAAGGTCTTCTGATTTTCTTTAAACTAGCCTAAATAGGTAATTTTAACTCACTTTTCAAAAGATTAGACCACTGAAAAGTATTAGATAATAGAGAATTTATTTTATTTGCTTAGTCTGAGCTGTACCTATTGCCTCAAAAAATTTTCAATTTGTCTATTAAGGATATTGTAAAAAGGCTCTTTCAGTTCATCTGACCTGAACATTTTTAATTCAAACACAACTTTGGGGCATTAAATTTCAGCAGTAATGTTCACAACTGAATTGGAGTTAAATAAAACCAAATACCTTCTAACATTTTGGTATTTCAGTCATGCTTTCAATCTGTAAAACATTATAGTTTGGTTTATGTGCAAACAAAATTGTTGTTTCCTTTTTTGATTTACACGTATAAAAACTTACCCTTTGATTCAGCATACTTAACATTCTTTTTTCCATTATGAAATATAAAAATTTTATAGAAATTTTTACAGTAGAATCATCTTACCACTTCTTTCAAATAAACAGGTAAAGGTATGAAAGGTTAGCAAAATGTAAGATACTTGGAAGTCAAATGTCTTTGTACAATCTGTATCACCATTCTTAACTGTGATAGAAGTGATGATCTTCCCACAAATATATATATATATATATATGTAAAAACATATGTATGTTTCTTCACCAGTTATTAGTATTTAATTGCTTATTTTCAACTGAGAAAGAGGTAGTTAATTTTTATTGAACTTTTTAATGGAACTTTGGTTTCTAATGGTTCTGTTGTCACCTTTATGTTATGAAAGATAAAATTTACTGGCTACCAATTGCTTCATATTTAGAACAATTCTCATTGGTGTCAATCTCATAATAAAGTGCTGTTTAAAAGATATTCAATTACATAATGAAATCTTATATGTATGATTTTAATTCAGAATCTATGTTTCATTAATGTAAGAGTGCAAGTAGAGAGGAATTCGAAAGTACATCACAACCTTTCTGGCACCAGGGACCAGTTTCGTGGAAGATAATTTTTCCATGGACCAGGGCAGGGGGGATGGTTTTGGGATGATTCAAGCACGTTACATTTATTGTGCACTTTATTTCTATTATTATTACATTGTAATATATAATGAAATAATTATACAACTCACCATAGTTCAGAATCAGTGGGGGCCCGGAGCTTGTTTTCCTGCAACTAGATGGTCCCATCTGTGGGTGATAGGAGACAGTGACACTGAAGTGTGTTGTTTATGTCCAGTCTACTCCGTAATCTCATTTTGGTTGCTGTCACTGCAGAAAACCCTGCTTCACAAAGACAGGATGCTGGAAATGGAAGCAAGCTTTTCAGTGCTTTTGTGACAATCTCAGGATATTCTGCCTTGACTTTAATCCAGAACGTATGGAGATTTGAAGTTATATCAAACATACTTTTAAGGCCGCCATCATTTGCTATCTCAAGCAGTTGATCCTCTTCTAGCAAGGACAAAATCAATTCACCTGGCTTATTCAAAAATGGGTCACAGATCCATTCCTTCCCAGTTCAGGGGCATTTTGTGGTTGGGAAGTAATGCTCAAATTCTTCTGAAAGCTGAGATAGGTGATCATACACCAGCTGGGAGAAAGAAGGCCCTGGCTCAGTCTCTTCCAAAATCTCTGCTAATGTTTGAAACATGTCAAAAATCCCAGTGTTCACTCGTCGTCCCCATAATTCCAGTTTGGCTTTGAATGCAGCCAACTTATCTGCCGACTTGAACACAGTTGGCATTCTCCCCTGAAGTGACAGATTGAGTTCGTTGAGCAGGTTGAATACGTCACACAAGTAAGCAAGTTTTGCGACCCATTCTGTGTCACTGAAATGTGCTGCCAGTGGTGACTGTTTTTCTAAAAGAAATCTCTGGAGTGGCTCTCGTAACTCGAAAACTCTGGCCAGTGATCTACCTTTAGGAAGCCATCTCACTTCTGTGTATAAGAGAAGACCTGTGTGCTCTGCTTCCATCTCCTCACAGAGCTGCGTGAACAGACGTGAGTTAAGGGCATGTACTTTAATGTGGTTGATAATTTTCATCATATCCTGCAAAACGCTGTAAGTTCAGGTGACATTTTTCGGCTAGCCAGCATTTCTCTGTGGATGACACAGTGCGTAGACTCACATTCAGAAGCGACCTCTTTGACCCGAGTAGTAAAACCAGGAAGCCGTCCAGTCATGGCATCTGCTCCGTCCGTGCATATTCCCACACAAAATGACCAATTCAGTTTTCCTGATATGTAATAATTCAAAAAGACTTGAATAGTTCTGCAGCTGTGGTGTTGGTTGGCAACAAAAGTGCACATAAATACCCTCATGCACTTCCTCCTAAAAAATATATCACACAAAAACAAGCATTGTTGCCTTGTTGTCAACATCGGTAGACTTGTCAACCTGGATTGTGTACCACGGTGACTCATTAATCCTCTCTAACGTTGACATTGAGGAAGTCACAGAATGCCAGTATGTCTGTGTTGGCATCTGTGAAACAGGGATAATAAGAGTTGACAACAGCACACCGTACTGTGAAGACAAATACAATAACATCCACAAGGCAGGTTGCGCTCAGGGTAAGACAGGGGCCACATGCAATAAAAGGTAATGGCAACAATAGCATATTAAACTTTTATTTCCAAGATATTCACTAAAGAGATTTGGACACCGGTTGCCCAGGACATGTCGTCCTTTAATGGAAACAAATACCTGCCAGTATTCATTAAAGTCCAGGTTAGCAAAGGATGAGTGCATTTTAATATACCTGTTGCATCCTGTATAGATTAACAAGAAGCCATTGGGAAAATGAACGCTGTGATAATGATGCTGGCAGGAGATGAGAAAAGCAAAACAAACAAAAACAAGAAACCTCTGAGGCCCATTTGGTGCAGTTACCTTTTAGCTGACAGCACCTTTTACTCTGAATTTATTGGCTTTACCCTAAGCAAACTTTAACCATCTTAAGTGGGAGATTGTGCATCTTTAGATGTCACTTTGCCTGGCAAGAGGTGTTCTTAATACATCATGCCATAGGACTCTTGCTGTTACATTCAATCAGATCTACTCTTTTCATAGGACTTGGTAATTAGAAATTGTGCAACATTTCATGCTTGATTTGATATTTAGATTTCTCAACATTCCCCCAGAGAAGTACTGGCAGGAATAAAATGCTTTTAAATGAAATTTTTTGCTTAAAACAATGCGTGAAAAATCATGTGACATACTGATTAAAGGCACAATTTTTATGCTATTTCTTTAGTTTTAAAAATGCCTCAGCTTTCATTGCTCAACATGGCTGTCTACATTATAAGTGACCATAAATATATCAGGAAGCCTTTCTCCTGGACCCACTTAGTGCCAGGTTTTCTGAATGCTAAGCTGTTACAGAAGACACATTTGCAGCACAATCTGTGTGACCTGACTGAAGCAATGCGGGTGTACTGGGAGACTTTTTTCTGGGTGTCACTCTCTGCATTGAAAGAGACTATAATGTAAGTGACCTTCTAAATATGTTGGCTGTGAAAGTATTAGCTGGTGTGAGGAGAGGTAGTAAAATATTCCTTTTAAAAGTTGGAACAACATAATAACAGAGTAAGAAAAAGGGGACTAAAATTGGAGAGAAAAGAAGCCAGTCTTTCAGGAGAATGTTTGCTTCCTTTCAGAACAGAATCTTTTACAAACATGTGTCAGTAATCCACCAAGTCAAACAATGACCATTGTTCAATGTCTTACAGACTCAATGGGTCTTTTTTTCTCTAGAAAGGTATGACATTGCTTTCAAATACTGTACTTTGCCTTTAGAGTCTGGTTTTCTTGTTTAGAAAAATTAATGACAAGTGAAAATGAAAGGTAATAGTAAAAAGTAGAAACCTATTTATGAGGCTTGGCATGTTCAGAGTTTTAAATGGGTATCTCATTCTCGGTGAATCTTCGGGGACAGTGGTGATGCTTTCCCAGTAAGACTCTTGGCTTCTCTCATGCCTCCTGTCCATCTATCTGGAAACTGTGAGGCTAATCCTAAAGAATGTCTGACTTCCAGTATTTTCCTAATAAATGTATTTGAGGCCTTCCTTGATCAAGTCCCTAAAATACTTTACAGCTTCATTTCACTGCTCTTAAGTTTACCTAATGTTTCAGCCTAAATAACTGACTAACACTTTCCTGCATTTTCTAAAGTCTGCCCTATCTCTTTGACATGAGTTGATACAACTATGTCATGTTTTTCCTCATGCCAAGCTTCTTCACCAATGTGACTGACCCAAAAGGTAAGTCATTCTTTTATCCTTGGAAGAAGAAGTGACATCAAGTAAACAGAAGTGTGGAAGTTTGTCTTTATTATTTCACATATAATGGAAGTTACTGTTCCACTGACAGAGGTAGAATGCTGGCAAGAGGATTGGTTACTCCCATATTGTCATAACAACTAGGCAAAGAGCAACATTTATTTACAGGTCTTCATCTCTTGATTTATGCATTCAGACATTTATTGCAACCTTAGAATATGCCAGAAACTGTACAGGTGTCAGAGCAAAAGAATAGGCCTGCTGCTGTTCTCGGATTTCTCATAGTCTGTGTGCGGAACATGCAATTAAATAGACAATTGCAATTACTGTCACTGTGATACAATAAATTCATAAGCCAAAGTACTAAATATATGACTCAACTTATACATACTAGTGTAATTAATGCTAGCTGCTATAACAACTCCAAAGTTTCTGTGACATAGTGTAATAAAGGTTTATCTTTAATTACATAATAGTCCAGTGAGGGTTGGATTCTCCTAAGGCAGTGACTCTAAGACTTAAGCATGTGGCCTGGAATGGTCACCATGGAAAGGGAAGAGAGATTGATTGTGGACAAGATATTTTACTGCCATGTCTGCCAATTCCAATGGCATGATTCCAACTTCAAGGAAGGCTGGGGATTACAGTCTTATTTTATTCCTGTGAATATAAAATATGCCAGCTTTTATCCTTTGGGAAAATAATAGACCTTAATCTAAGTCCTGAAGGAAAAGTTTAGCACAAAGGCAGAAGTGGAATAGGCATTCTAGTCAGAGAGGATAGAGCATGTACAGAGTCACAAGGGCATGCAAGATGGGACATTAATCTACTTTAAAAGTGTTCCTTATTCCAGTTTAAACTGACCTCCAATAATTTTTCTGTACTTGCTTTAAAAAATATCCACAATAAGAACAGGAATGTTCATTTTTACTGTAAGGAGTCATAACAACTTACAAAGTATTTACTTTTCTCAATAAATAAAGTCAAAACACTTATTATTTAGGGACGTCACTTGTATAATGTTAGACCAATTCAGTTCCAAATACTTTAAAGAAAACAATAGCATTTAATTCCAAATTATGTGCATTTGTTTTTGTCACAGAGTTATAAAAGTAGAAATGATTTGATAACATTTTGCTTTCAACTGTAGTCTCCCAGAAGTTAATCTTGAGATAAGAAATTGGGCGCAAGGAGTTCATATACAAGATGGAGCAATTATCAGTAGGAAACTGGAAAGTGAGATGATATGGGAGAAAAAACAGAAAATAAAAGGTACATTATTAATATGGTACCACAAAAAAGTCAAAATTCTACATTTTTCTTTCAAAAAATAAGTTAGAAATTAGAGCATGAGATAGTCTCAAACATGTGTTCAAGTAAAAGTTCCAATTATAATATTAATACATTTAGTTCAATTTTTATGCAGAATTTTAAAAGTCACTTGATGGTAGAGAAGGTCTTTTTTGATCCTGCTATGGCATGATTCAGATTAAATTCTATCTACATCATGAATGTCTAAAACTCAATTTACAGTTGACATTCCTGATATGTTCAATACTACTTGGGATAGAATGTCAATCTTGCTATTATTAGAACTTAGTGGGAGAAATTTAGGGAGGAGGGTTGTCATGTCTGTTTTACATCAATGCCAAATTTGCAGTCCAGACCTTGGGATGATCAATAACAAAAATATTCAATAGTAAGTTTTTACCACTGTTGAATAAAAGTGTGAATGACTTTTGAAGCCTAATTTTAACAATTGCAAATGGCTTTGCTGTTCAGTCTTCCCAGCAGAGTTAGGGGAAGGAAATATTCTGGACTCTTTTATCTCTTCCCATCCAATCTTCTCAACAGTCCGATCTACCCCTGAAAACTTTCCATCCCCACTGTCTTGACCACAGTAGTGCAAGACTACATCACCTCTTTCTTGAATGATTCCAATTACTCATCTCTCAGATTTCGTTCTTGCTACCATGCAATGCAATTTTCACGCATCAAATACAGTGAATTTCTTAAAATTATAAATCTCATCATATCATTCCTTTCTCCTTTAAAATCCTCCAAGGGTTTTCCATCACTTGTAGTATAAAATTTAAATCCTTTTTTCTGTGCAACAAGGCCCTGACAGGGCTACTTATCTCTGAGACTTCAACTCCTATCGCTCTCCACCTATCTCGTTCCACTCCCGCCACGCTGACCTTCCTTCTATTTCTCAAACACCATGCTTCTTCCTAGCTTGTCTCTGCACTGTCATGTCTCTAGACTGGGAAAACTCTTTCCTCAGAGTTTCATGTCACTGTCTCCATCTGTTTCAAAGAGGCTTTATCTGACTAACCCTCTAGTCTCTCTTCTCTGCCTCTGTGTCATTACTACTAATCATATCATCATTTTCTGTGTTTTTTCAAATTGAAAATGAACTTGCATTTACCATCTTATTGTCTTTATTTGCTTCTTTATTATTTGATTCTTCAAATGATACACAAGCTCTAAGAGAGCAGAAATCTTATCTGCACTGGGTCCATCATGAGCAAATAGAACAATGCACGGTGCACAATAATACTCAATGATTATTTATTGAATGCGTAAATAAATGAATGAAATAATGAATGAATCAATTCTCTTCCAGCTTTAAGCATCAAAATTAAAGCACCTCATTAAGAAAAGATTTTGAAAAAAATCATCTTTGAATCACACTTAATAAGCAATGGCTTATTAAGATTCCTTTGAATTATTATTGGAAACTTCTATTCTTCAAGGTGCCAACTCCTCCAATAAAACTTGCCTTGACCCCTCAGCAAACATTGTGTTTACCTTCCCTGAACATTCTTATATTTGATTTATTCAAATTACTCCTCTTCCTGATTTTAATTACTTAGTAATTTGAAACAAAAACTCTTCCACATGTATGGGTCATATTTTCTGTCCTAGACTATCAGCTCTGGAGGACAGACTTTATCTTGCATGCTTTTACAGAACTTGGCTCAGTGCCTTGCACATACAATTCTTTCTAAATAAATGAGATATTTGTGCTTGTTTACATTTCATCATATTTTGTAAAATGCTAGAATCCTATGACTAGACTGTATAAAATGTATCCCAATTGTGTATATAATACTATTATATTGGTAGTAATTCTTGCAAAGATATGGAGTACATTTTGAAGAAATTATGGCTAAAAAGTAAACATTAGTTTATGTTTTTTTTTTTAATTTAGAAAATGTCATTACCTCCTGTCTAGCTAAAACACTTTGTAAATTCTAATTTAGGGTTTAACTAGACAGACACATTGCAACTGATGAGTCCAATAATAAATTTTAATCTTCTGTAATTCCAAACAGCCTACTGAAATAAAAGCTTTTAGGAGAAGAAAGTAGTTCTACCACTTGAATACTTTAGAGAATTTGGGAGGGCATAATGTCTAACATTCTTAATTCTTTTTAATTCAACTCGTAGAATATCTTAGCAGTAAAATTCTATATTTGCCTATAATTGTTTGTATTTTTAATTTTGAAGTAGCACATATTATTTTTAAGTCATCAAGGTAAATATTATCTCACTAGGTATCAGTTTTCTCATTTCCATGTATAGGTCATGTTAATACTTGCCTCTATGGCTCTTGGAGGTATAGCAGCTGGTAGAAATTGACTTTCAGAGCATGTGTAAATGAGTTCCTGCTTTATCCACCTCACTGTGTCATTGTGAGGATTACATCTGATAATGCGAAAGTGATTTAAAATTGGAAAAGTCTTATACTAATGGTATTTTCTCTGAATTGTGGGTCATTTTAGATTGATGACACAGTCTTAACGGTGCCAGAATTGCTGACCTTTGGATCAGTTAATTCTATTAAATTAAATAATGTGGTTTGTTTCAACATTTAATCCAATTGCTCATGGCTGGAATATAGGGTGTTCTCGAGCACTTGCATGCACATATGCATGTGCGCTCACACATGCATGTGCGCGCACACACACACATAGATTAGGGGGGATATTAACCTACTACAAAGTAAGTTCAAGGTGAAAAATTAATATAAATGATGACGACAACTTTATTTACCATTTGTTTAACCGGACCCAGGGCTGAAGTTTAGATGGTACACATGGCATGGACACACCAGTTATTAAATACCATATGTTTCCTTTTGATTTTAAAAATAGTCACTGCTTCACCTCACCCCTTACCACCACCTCATCCTCCATTAACAAGCAGCTGCTACTCTGATTTGTTGGTGTCTTGATAAATATTTTAATGCTCACTTTTTCCTAAATGTATATATAGAAAAAGAGTGAAAGAGATAAATGAAATGTGGGTTGCACCTAATCTTACTTGATCTTTACAGAGAAGAAAAAGAAAGGCAATGAACTTCTTAATCAGGTCTTCTCTTCTCTTTCTGGCCTCCACATTTCTTATTCTCCCGCTCCCTTCTCTGGAAATGGGCTTTACTGGGCTAATGCAGTATACCTTAACTCTGAGTCTATTTCTCTAGTCTGAAATACTTTCCAGACTGCTCAGGTAAATTACTATTATTCATCCTTGACATGTAAGATGAAATATTGCCCTTCCTAAATGCCTTATTACACCCCAGGCAGGGTGGGTGACACCATATTTTTAGTCCAGTAAAGTATTTATCACCGTGCACCATAATGCATTGCCTATTACTTCTTCTTTATCCTCCAAGACTGATCTTTCCTTAGGAGAAAGAGTGTGTTCTCCAGTGCTTAAGGATATAGTCTGCAGATGAATGAATATATAGTTTTAACATGTTGAGATTTAGTATATGTGCTGAACATTTTATAAACTTGATCTTGGTTAATTCCTATCTTAGACACATGCACATTTTGATTCAGAGCGATGCTGACCTGCTCAAGATTACACAGAACTACTGTTTGGATTTGAGTGAAGTTTGTCTGATTCCAGAATCCTTATCTTTGCAGTGACATCACACTGCATTTGTAGTGATGAATAAATCTTTTCATTCCCATTGAGCCTTATAGCCCGTGGGCATTTGTGGTTCACTGAGCAGTTTCTGACTTGGTTTCCTTCAGGGAGACTTAAGAATTTTTAAAACCATTTGTAAAGAAGTT
Source organism: Balaenoptera borealis (assembly GCF_965194805.1). Lineage (NCBI taxonomy): Eukaryota > Metazoa > Chordata > Mammalia > Artiodactyla > Balaenopteridae > Balaenoptera > Balaenoptera borealis. The sequence goes on from NC_138868.1 coordinate 34,445,999, forward strand.
TATCCCACATGAATTTTTGCAACATAGATTCTGTTCTGTATCCAGCAGTCAAATTCAAAATCCACAGAGGTTTGGGACTCTCCATGCCATTTGTTTAAAAGATTCTTATGCTTGAATGCTTTGTGCTCCTGTAATATCTTTCTTTTGCTCTTTACTGGGTCTATGACATTTTTCTAATATTTTACTCTTTGAAAACATTTTACAATTCCCATTATTTGTATAAATATGTTGTATAATATTATTATTATTTGCACAATGTATTGCATAATAGAGTGCTATGGTAACTGCTTTCCCAACTTTTCTCCTTGTTTGGTCTTAAACTTCATCAACTTATCAAAAAAATTTTTAAGTAACTTGAGACTAGTGTGATTTGTAAATTATTTGCTTAAATTGGTATTTCTTCTGCTCTTTCTAAAGAGCCTGTTTTTCAATAGAAAAGGTCCATACACTTTAGGCAGGGGGGTGTGCCTGCCTCATATGTGTGAGGGGCCGGGACCAAGGGCTGCTTAGTCCTCAGTTCAGATCCTGACCAATTGCCTGCTAGGAGCATATCTTGGGTAAGCTACTTAAAGTTTTCATCATTAGTTCACTCATATGTTAAGAGGAAATAGGAATAATCATCATCTTATTGGGTTGGCAGTAGAAATACATGTACCCAGCCCTGAAGGAATTTTAGTAAATTTGATTTTTGTATTTCTAAAACATTATATTGATATTTTATATATTTATATATTATAAATAATATAAAAGTTCTTTTAAAATAAACATTTCAGTTTAGAAATAAAAACCAATATAAAATTTTTGAGAAAATATTGGCAATGCTAGTGAATTATCTATTTTTTGCTAATTTCCATTCCATCAAGTGGTTTGTGGGAAAGAATTCCCAGGTTTTTCACTATGAATGTATTTTTTAAAAAGGCGAGAGAGCAGCAAACCTCATCCTGATCTCATTATAAAATAAAACTATGAAAAGTCAAGGAAGAAAATGTTTATAACAATTCAAAAGAGTTCCAAAAGCTTAATTGAGTCAAAAGTACTTAATAAATGAAGAGTTTTAGGAGTAAGGCAGTGCTGTTAATTTTAACTATAAATGAAACGTAGTTTAATAGTGTTGTCTGTATTTTTACCATTAAGTTTGGCATAGCACAGACTCATAAAGAAACAAAGAAAGACATTTGTTAGTTTTTGATGAAAAGGAGTACAATGGGCTAAGGGACAGGCATACTCTGGTAGGCAGACTAACAGCCTCCCAGCGATGCCCACATTCTGATCTCTGGAATCTGTGAATATGTTACCTTACATAGAAAAGAAGAAGTAAGGTTATAGATGGAATTAAGATTGCTGATCAGCTGACTCCAAATAGAGTATTCTGGATTATCAGAGTGAACCAATATGTAGTTACAGCATCCTCATAAGTGAAAAACAGAGGCAGGAGAGTAGTGTCAAACCAGAGAGATGGCAGTGTGTGTGAGAAGGACTTACCCTCATATCACTGCTTCGAAGATGGAGGAATGGGGCCATGAGTCAAGGAATGTGGCAGCATCTCAAAGTTGGGCAGGGAAAGACTCTCCTCTAGAGCCCCAAAAAGAACAACCCTGGGGCTTCCTTGGTGGCGCAGTGGTTGAGAATCTGCCTGCCAATGCAGGGGACACGGGTTCGAGCCCTGGTCTGGGAAGATCCCACATGCCGCGGAGCAACTAGGCCCGTGAGCCACAACTGCTGAGCCTGTGCGTCTGGAGCCTGTGCTCCGCAACAAGAGAGGCCGCGATAGTGAGAGGCCCGCGCACCACGATGAAGATTGGCCCCCGCTTGCCACAACTAGAGAAAGCCCTCGCACAGAAACGATGATCCAACACAGCCATAAATAAATAAGTAAATTTAAAAGCACAAAACGTGTTTAAAAAAAAAAAAAAGAACAACCCTGGCTAGATCTGGATTTTAACCTGTGAAGTGTGCCAGATTTTTGGCTATGAAAGATAATCAATTTTTGTTGTTTTGAAGAATAAGTCTATGGTAATTTGTTACAGCAGCAAATGGAAAACGAATACACCTGCCTTGTATCACTTACCAGAAGGTATGCTTCATGCTTCAGATTGATCTAATGGTCACTGCTGTATTTCTGCTACCAAGAGAAGTGTCTGGTACATAGTAATATGCAATAACCATTTGATGAATGTTCATTAATTTGTCAGTTTCTTTCAAAAGGACTGACAAATTAGTAAGTTTAGATTGATTAATTAATCCTTTTGTCAGATTCTACATAATGATTATCAAAAGAAAAGTGTGTCAGATAACTGCAAACATTTTGTAATTCGTAAAGCATTTTTATATCTATCATATGACTTTATCTTACAACAGAACATGAAGTACCCAGAATGGGTAGTATTATTCTTAATTTAAAGATAGAGAAACTAAGATCTGAGATAAATAAATTTCACTGCTTCACAGGGCTGGTAAAGGGGCAATCCTATACTCCAAGGCTACTAGTTGAATTTCAAATCCTTGTGAGCATTTAGTCTCTAATTAATTAATTTTTCCATTCACATTCATCAATAATTGAGTATTCAAGAACTGTGCATGGTACTAGGGAACTGAAATAAAATAGATAAGTTAGTTCTGTTCCCATAATTCAAAATGTAGCAGCAAATACAGGCATAAAAATGATCAACAAATGTAATAAGAGAAAACTTGCAATTAAAGAAGGCAGATTCAACGCATTTTAAAATTTCTTTCTAAATACAGTGTTACAATGATAGTAGAGAAAAAAAATGTGAAAACTAACAACTGCAAAGCAAATTTAAGAGGACTGATTGGCATACACGATTGTTCCAACAAGTGTTGTCATATAGAAGTGGGTGAGGAGTGGTAACTCCTGTGAGGTGGTCACAGCTCCAAGAGTCCATAGAGATGGATCCAGAAATTAGGGAACTCGATTGCCAGCAAACCCCTGCAAAGGGTAAAGCCTGAAGCAGTCCGGGTACTACAGAGGAGGAACAAGACACAGGCTGAATACAGGGCCAGTAACTGACAATCCAGATCTGGCACATTCTTTGAAAAACCCACCTCTTTTAAATATAGAAGACACTAAAGTACACATATGTGCTTAGACATACACTATAGGTTCACTAAATAGTACCCTTTCCCAACTCCCTTCTTCCTTTCTGCCTTCATTATTTAGCCTTGAAAAACTATGTACTCACCCTCCCAATCGCTAAAGCATCTTTGACAGGTTTGCAAAACCAACTGACAAGTAAATTCTTGCCAATAAGATCAGGGTGGAAGTCTGCTGAGAGCTTTCTAAAAAGGTGTGATGCGTGGAACTGCAGCAGCATATTTACATGAGAGGATGGGGCTGAGAGAATTAAGAATACATTGTCCCTGACATTTCTAAGCTATTAAATCCGTGACACAAGTTTCTAGTTCCAGATTTTCTGCTACGTAAAAAAAAAAGTGACTCCTATTTTCTTAAGCCATCGATAGAAATGTTCTCTGTTACTTGCACGCAAAAATTATTCCTAAAAATTACATATACATAGATTTAGTGGAGGCTAAAAAGATATATGTACATGGAATTATGAAAGAGAGGAAAATGTTGAGGTCAAGGTCCTGAGGGGTTGACACCTGGAACTCAGGTAGAAAGATTAGCTTTGTACAAGAAGCTGGTGGACATCTTTTCTACCAAAACAGGAAGGATAGCTGTGAAGATACATATAGGTTCAAATAAGAGGTAAGGGGGGATAGCATACTGAGAAATCTTTTGTCTGAAAACATGAATTATCTCTGTAAAGTAGGATGCAAAGTTATCTGCTTTGAGTGTATGTGAATAGGCATGTGCCATTTGTCTGACGATAGGTACTTGGTTGGTGGAGTGTTTGTAAGGGAAAGTAAAGTTTGCAGTCACAGCTGAGGTGGCTAGGAATGGAAGCTGACTGTAGTTACACAGCCCTGGAGACTCACCATAACTGTATGGTGAGGACTCAGAGGAAGAGCTTTGCACATAAGAGAGCTGAGAGTGATTGATGATCATAGGTACATGTCAGCTGAGTCGGTGCTAATGAGGCAGATATAATAAAAAGAACGAGGGCTTTGGAGTGACACTGGCAGACCTGTTTTCTCATCTTAGTTATGTCTCTTATTAACTATATGGCATTGGATGGTCTGCTTTACTTCTCTGAGACTCAGTTTACAAAACATATAAAGTGCTGTCTGCACTGCATGATGAATAATTGCTAAACAATGATAAATTATATTAATGGTGTTATTATTACTCCTATTATTAGTAGTAAATCATCATTGACAGGTAAGTGATAATCTAAGAGAGTTAGTAGACTGGGAGGTTAAGATAAGGGAATATTGATGAGGTAATGAACAAGCATAGTTAAAGAGTAAGAGAGATGTATCAATGTCTGATAGAGATGACAGTAATTCAGAGTTTTAAAAACAGTAACAGAAAAGGGTATCCCGGACTCAGGTTTATCAAATAAATACAGAAACTAGGGAGCTGGTTCCTCTGTCTCCCAGCAGGAACACGGGGCATAACGATAGCTTCTGCTGACTCAGTGACAGGAACCTCGCTAATGGGCACGTCCCCAGCATCTCCCTGGAAACCAAGCGGTGTATAGAGATTCACTTTGGTCCAAAGGATGTCAGACTTAATGTTTCATGCATGAAGCATCTGGGGAAAATTACAAAGTCCAGGTACCTCCCTAAGTGTGATTTTCTGGAGTGAATGTGAGAGACTTTTGAGAAGCCATTAAGAAAGGTTAAGATCAGAGTATAAAATAGGTTGTCAACATGAATATTCAAATCATGCAAGGCCAGGATCAACGTCACAACAGGTGTAAAGGGATAACCAGTAGGTTAGCAAATGATATCAATGAAGAAGTGTGCAGAATAGCAAAATTACATGAGATTCAAAGAACATATTTGAATATGAAAATAAAGGTGTTGGGCAGGGAGCAGCAACAATGACTTGGGGAATTTCAATGTTTCCCCTCAGCTGGTTTTAGAGTAGGTGGGGAGCGGGAACATCGTTAGTAAAGAAACAGGGCTGTACGGATCAAATCCTTCCATATTCTAGTTTTGAAACCTTGAGCAGGATATTTCTTGAGTCTCAGGTTCTTCAACTGTAAAATGAAAATAGTTATGTCGACCTCAGAAAGTTATTGTCTTGTTACATGAGGTAATTTCTATTGAAGACTGAGCACAAGACCTCACACGTGCAGCACTTTTCATTACTCTCCAAAAGGGAAAGCTGAAAATGCATGTGGTCCTGGGAAGAGAAAGGTTTCAGTTAAGATAAAGCATATCGGGAAAGAACCTCTATTTTCTATATTTTGTTATCACATCACCTGGAAAGAAATTCAAGGTCTGTCACTTCAGTTTCCTTCAGCAATCAGCGGGCATTAAAATACTGGCTTACAAGCAGTAGAAAACAAATGGAACTACATCTCAACTGTGAAGTCTTAAAACAGATTCCCAATTAGAATTTCACAGTGAATTGCAATTGCATTTTTTTGCCTTTAGACATTTCATCACTGCACTCTATAGTCTTGCACCTCCTGGACGACTTTCATCAATAAGAAGATAAACTTTTAGCTAGTTATAAGGGTGAGTAGGGAGACCAGCAATCAATGAAGCACTCAGACTTTGTAAATGACACGGCAGTTACATGATCCCTAACCTTTACTTCACTATAGATTTTTGTTACAAAAAATAAATAAAAGAATGTAGAGAGAAGATGACAACTTTTTGTTAACTCTGATAAATATTACATTAATTGTTTTTGATCATCTTTAATGTGGCTTGATTTTTAAGCCTTGATTCATCTTAGATTGTGGCCGAAAAAACACTGGAACTATTCACCATGTTATATGAAATAACATGAGTTGGATTGTACCATATAATGCAGACACTTTAAGAGATATTAAGATATCTTAATTTTAGTGCTCTGCTAGGGCTGGAATTTGTTTTCCTACCCATACAGGTGAAATATTATTCTCTTTTTAATGAGTAACAAAATGACACATATCAAAGTTGACATGCTATTACTGTGAGAGTTTTACTTCAAAGACAAATTATTACTTTTTTTGAGGAAGAAAACTAAATATATACTTTTTACCTTAGATACAGTCAGTTATTATGACAATTATTATTTTTTAACATCTTTATTGGAGTATAATTGCTTCAGAGTGGTGTGTTAATTTCTGCTGTATAACAAAGTGAATCAGTTATACATATATATATATCACCATATCCCCTGCCTCTTGCATCTCCCTCCCACCTTCCCTATCCCACCCCTCTACGTGGACATAAGGCACCGAGCTGATCTCCCTGTGCTATGCGGCTGCTTCCCACTAGCTATCTATTTTACATTTGGTAGTGTATATATGTCCATGTCACTCTCTCACTTCGTCCCAGCTTACCCTTCTGCCTCCCTGTGTCCTCAAGTCCATTCTCTATGTCTGCATTTTTATTCCTGTTCTGCCCCTAGGTTTTTAAGAACCTTTTTTTTTTTTTTCGATTCCATATATATATGTTAGTATACGGTATTTGTTTTTCTCTTTTGGACTTACTGTCATACTTACTCTGTATGACAGTCTCTATGTCCATCAACCTCACTACAAATAACTCAGTTTCGTTCCTTTTTATGGCTGAGTAATATTCCATTGTATATATGTGCTACATCTTCTTTACCCATTCATCTGTCGATGGACACTTAGGTTGTTTCCATGTCCTGGCTATTGTAAATAGACCTGCAGTGAACATTGTGGTACATGACTCTTTTTGAATTATGGTTTTCTCAGGGTATATGCCCAGTAGTGGGATTGCTGGGTTGTATGGTAGTTCTATTTTTAGTTTTTTAAGGAACCTCCATACTGTTCTCCATAGTGGCTGTATCCATTTACATTCCCACCAACAGTGCAAGAGGGTTCCCATTTCTCCACACCCTCTCTAGCATTTATTGCTTGTAAATTTTTTCATGATGGCCATTCTGACCAGTGTGAGGTGATACCTCATTGTGGTTTTGATTTGCATTTCTCTAATGATTAATGATGTTGAGCATCCTTTCATGTGTTTATTGGCAATCTGTATATCTTCTTTGGAGAAATGTCTATTTAGATTGTCTGCCCATTTTTGGATTGGGTTGTTTGTTTTTTAATATTGAGCTGCATGAGCTGCTGGTATATTTTGGAGATTAATCCTTTGTCAGTTGCTTCATTTGCAAATATTTTCTCCCATTCTGAGGGTTGTCTTTTCATCTTGTTTACGGTTTCCTTTGTGTGCACAAGCTTTTAAGTTTCATTAGGTCCCATTGGTTTATCTTTGTTTATATTTCCATTTCTCAAGGAGGTGGATAAAAAAGGGTCTTGTTGTGATTTTTATCATAGAGTATTCTGCCTCTGTTTTCCTTGAAGAGTTTTATAGTGTCTGGCCTTACATTTAGGTCTTTAATCCATTTTGAGTTTATTTTTGTGTATGGTGTTAGGGAGTGTTCTAATTTCATCTTTTACATGTAGCTGTCCAGATTTCCCAGCACCACTTATTGAAGAGACTGTCTTTTCTCCATTGTATATTCTTGCCTCCTTTATCAAAGATAAGATGACCATATGTGCGTGGGTTTATCTCTGGGCTTTCTGTCCTGTTCCATTGATCTATATTTCTGTTTATGTGCCAGTACCATACTGTCTTGATTACTGTAGTTTTGTAGTATAGTCTGAAGTCAGGGAGCCTGATTCCTCCAGCTCCGTTTTTCTTTCTCAAGACTGCTTTGGCTATTCGGGGTCTTTTGTGTTCCCATACAAATTGTGAAATTTTTTGTTCTAGTTCTGTGAAAAATACCATTGGTAGTTTGATAGGGATGGCACTGAATCTATAGATCGCTTTGGGTAGTATAGTCATTTTCACAATGTTGATTCTTCCAATCCAAAATATGGTGTATCTCTCCATCTGCTTGTATCATCTTTAATTTCTTTCATCAAGGTCTTATAGTTTTCTGCATACAGGTCTTTTGTCTCCTTAGGTAGGTTTATCCCTAGGTATTTTATTCTTTTTGTTGCAATGGTAAATGGGACTGTTTCCTTAATTTCTCTTTCGATTTTTCATCATTAGTGTATGGGAAAGCAAGAGATTTCTGTGCATTAATCTTGTATCCTGCTACTTGACCAAATTCATTGATTAGCTCTAGTAGTTTTCTGGTAGCATCTTTAGGATTCTCTATGTATAGTATCATGTCATCTGCAAACAGTGACAGCTTTACTTCTTCTTTTCTAATTTGGAATCCTTTTATTTCTTTTTCTTCTCTGATTGCTGTGGCTAAAACTTTCAAAACTATGTTGAATAATAGTGGTGAGAGTGGACAACCTTGTCTTGTTCCTGATCTTAGTGGAAATGGTTTCAGTTTTTCACCATTGAGAACAATGTTGGCTGTGGGTTTGGCATATATGGCCTTTATTATGTTAAGATAAGTTCTCTCTATGCCCACTTTTTGGAGGATCTTTATCATAAATGGGTGTTGAAGTTTTTCAAAAGCTTTTTCTGCATCTATTGAGATGATCATGTGGTTTTTCTCCTTCAATTTGTTAATATGGGGTATCACATTGATTAATTTGCATATATTGAAGAATCCTTGCATTCCTGGGATAAACCCCACTTGATCATGGTGTATGGTCCTTTTAATGTGCTGTTGGATTCTGTTTGCTAGTATTTTGTTGAGGATTTTTGCATCTATGGTCATCAGAGATATTGGCTTGTAGTTTTCTTTTTTTGTGACATCTTTGTCTAGTTTTGGTCTCAGGGTGATGGTGGCCTCATAGAATGAGTTTGGGAGTGTTCCTCCCTCTGTTATATTTTGGAAGAATTTGAGAAGGATAGGTGTTAGCTCTTCTCTAAATGTTTGATAGAATTCGCCTGTGAAGCTGTCTGGTCCTGGGCTTTTGTTTGTTGGAAGATTTTTAATCACAGTTTCAATTTCAGTGCTTGTGATTGGTCTGTTTATATTTTCTCTTTCTTCCTGGTTCAGCCTCAGACGGTTGTGCTTTTCTAAGAATTTGTCCGTTTCTTCCAGGTTGTCCATTTTATTGGCACTTGGTTCTTGTAGTAATCTCCAATGATCCTTTGTATTTCTACAGTGTCAGCTTTTACTTCTCCTTTTTCGTTTCTAATTGTATTGATTTGAGTCTTCTCCTTTTTTCTTGATGAGTCTGGCTAATGGTTTAACAATTTTGTTTACCTTCTCAAAGAACCAGCTTTTAGTTTTATTGATCTTTGCTATCATTTCCTTCATTTCTTTTTCATTTATTTTTGATCTGATCTTTATGATTTCTTTCCTTCTGCTAACTTTGGGGTTTTTCTGTTCTTCTTTCTCTAATTGTTTTAGGTGTAAGTTTAGGTTGTTTATTTGAGATGTTTCTTGTTTCTTGAGGTAGGTTTGTGTTGCTATAAACTTCCCTCTTAGAACTGATTTTGCTGCATCCCATAGGTTTGGGGTCATTGTGTTTTCATTGTCATTTGTTTCTAGGTTTTTTTAAATTTCCACTTTGGTTTCTCCAGGGATCTCTTGGTTATTTAGTAGTATATTGTTTAGCCTCCATGTGTTTGTATTTTTTGCAGATTTTTTCCTGTAACTGATCTCAGAGCGTTGTGGTCAGAAAGTATACTTGGTACGATTTCAATTTTCTAAAATTTACCAGGGCTTGATTTGTGACCCAGGATATGATCTATCTTGGAGAATGTTCCATGAGTACTTGAGAAGAAAGTGTATTCTGTTTTTTTGGAGGGAATGTCCTATAAATATCAGTTAAGTCCATCTTGTTTAATGTGTCACTTAAAGCTTGTGTTTCCTTATTTATTTTTAATTTTGGATGATCTGTCCATTGGTGAAAGTGGGGTGTTAAAGTCCCCTACTATTATTGTGTTACTGTCAATTTCCCCTTTTATGGCTGTTAGCATTTGCCTTATGTATTGAGCTGCTCCTATGTTGGGTGCATAAATATTTACAATTGTTAATATCTTCTTCTTGGATTGCTCCCTCGATCATTATGTAGTGTCCTTCTTTGTCTGATTTAACAGTCTTTATTTTAAAGTCTATTTTGTCTGATATGAGAATTGCTACCCCAGCTTTCTTTTGATTTCCATTTGCATGGAATATCTTTTTTCATCCCCTCACTTTCAGTCTGTATGTGTCCCTAGGTCTGATGTGGGTCTCTTGTAGACAGCGTATATGCAGGTCTTGTTTTTGTATCCAATCAGCCAGTCTATGTCTTTTGGTTGGAGCATTTAATCCATTTACACTTAAGGTAATTATTGATATTTATGTTCTTATTACCCGTTTCTTAAATATTTTGGGTTTGTTTTTGTAGGTCTTTTCCTTCTCTTGTGTTTCCTGCCTAGAGAAGTTCCTTTAGCATTTGTTGTAAAACTGGTTTGGTGGTGCTGAATTCTCTTAGCTTTTGCTTGTCTGTAAAGGTTTTAATTTCTCTGTTGAATCTGAATGAGATCCTTGCTGGGTAGAGTAATCTTGGTTGTAGGTTCTTCCCTTTCATCACTTTAAATATGTGCTGCCACTCCCTTCTGGCTTGCAGAGTTCCTCTGAAAGATCAGCTGTTAACCTTATGGGGATTTCCTTGTATATTATTTGTTGCTTTTCCCTTGTTGCTTTTAGTATTTTTTCTTTTATTTAGTTTTTGATAGTTTGATTAATATGTGTCTTGGTGTGTTTCTCCTTGGATTTATCCTGTATGGGACTCTCTGTGCTTCCTGGACTTGATTGACTATTTCCTTTCCCATATTAGGGAAGTTTTAACTATAATCTCTTCCAATATTTTCTGTCCCTTTTTTTTCCTCTTCTTCTTCTGGGACACCTATATTTCAAATGTTGGTGCGTTTAATGTTGTCCCAGAGGTCTGAGACTGTCCTCAATTCTTTTCATTCTTTTTTCTTTATTCTGCTCTGTGGTAGTTATTTCCACTATTTTATTTTCCCAGTCAATTATCCATTCTTCTACCTCAGTTATTCTGCTATTGATTCTTCTAGAGAATTTTAAATTTCATTTATTGTGTTGTTCATCATGGTTTGTTTGCTCTTTAGTTCCTCTAGGTCCTTGTTAAACGTTTCTTGTATTTTCTCTATTCCATTTCCAAGTTTTTGGATCATCTTTACTATCATTACTCTGAATTCTTTTTCAGGTAGACTGCCTATTTCCTCTTCAATTGTTTGGTCTGGTGGGTGTTTACCTTGCTCCTTCATCTGCTACGTATTTCTCTGTCTTCTCATTTTGCTTAGCTTACTATGTTTGGGGTCTCCTTTTCACAGGCTGCAGGTCGTAGTTCCCATTGTTTTTGGTGCCTGTTCCCAGTGGGTAAGGTTTGTTTAGTGGGTTGTGTAGGCTTCCTGGTAGAGGGGACTGGTGCCTGTGTCCTGGTGGATGAGGCTGGATTTTGTCTTTCTGGTGGGCAGGACTGCCTCCATTGGTGTGTTTTGGGGTGTCTGTAAACTTAGTAAGATTTTAGGCAGCTCTCTGCTAAAGGTTGCAGTTGTGTTCCTGTCTTGCTAGTTGTTTGGCATAGGGTGTCCAGCACTGTAGTTTGCTCATCGTTGAGTGGAGCTTGGTCTTTGCATTGAGACAGAGATCTCTGGGAGAGTTGTCACCGACTGATATTACATGGGGCTGGTAGGTGTCTGTTGGACCAATGTCCTGAACTCGGCTCTCCCACGTAAGGGGCTCAGGCCTGACACCCAGCCAGAGCTCCAAGACCCTGTCCGCCATACAGCTCAGAAGTAGAGGGAGAAAAAATAAATAAATAAATAAAATAAAATAAAATAAAGTTATTAAAATAAAAAATATATTATTTAAAATAAAAAAATTAAAAAGTTATAAAAAAAAGCAAGAAAGAAGAGAGCAACCAAACAAAAAAAACAAATCCACCAATGATAACAAGCACTAAAAACTATACTAAAAAAAAAAAATGGACAGACAGAACCCTAGGACAAATGGTAAAAGCAAAGCTATACAGACAAAATCACACAAAGAAGCATACACATACACACTCACAAAAAGAGAAAAAGGAAAAAACTATATATTTAAAAAAAAAAGGGAAAAGACCAACCAAATCAATAAACAAATCTACCAATGATAATAAGCTCTCAATACTAAACTAAGATAAACATGAAACCAGAAAGAAATTATATGCAGAAAGCAAACCCCAAGTCTACAGTTGCTCCCAAATCCACCGCCTCAATTTTGGGATGATTCGTTGCCTATTCAGGTATTCCACAGATGCAGGGTACATCAAGTTGATTGTGGAGATTTAATCTGCTGCTCCTGAGGCTGCTGGGAGAGATTTCCCTTTCTCTTCTTTGTTTGCAAAGCTCCTGAGGCGGCAGAAGCTGGCATGACATTGCAACAGGGCTGCACAGGCTCCCAGGAGGGGAGGTGTGGATAGTGACCTGTGCTTGCACACAGGATTCTTGGTGGCTGCAGCAGCAGCCTTAGTGTTTCATGCCCGTCTCTGGTGTCCGAGCTGATAGCGGCAGCTCGCACCCATCTCTGGAGCCCGTTTAGGCAGTGCTCTGAATCCCCTCTCCTAGCGCACCCCAAAACAATGGTCTCTTGTCTCTTAGGCAGTTCCAGAATTTTTCCCAGATCCCATCCTGGCTAGCTGTGGTGCACTAGCCTCCTGCAGGCTGTGTTCACGCAGCCAACCCCAGTCCTCTCCCTGGGATCTGACCTTCGAAGCCCAAGCCTCAGCTCCCAGCCCCGACCTGTCCCGGTGGGTGAGCAGACAAGCCTCTTGGCTGGTGAACGCTGGTTGGCACTGATCCTCTGTGTGGGAATCTCTCCACTTTGCCCTCTGCACCCGTGTTGCTGCGCTGTCCTCAGTGCCTCCGAAGATTCCCCCCCGCAACCCCCCATCTCCTCCAGTGAAGGGGCTTCCTAGTGTGTGGAAACTTTTCCTCCTTCACAGCTCCCTCCCAGAGGTGCAGGTCCCATCCCTATTCTTTTGTCTCTGTGTTTCCTTTTTTCTTTTGCCCTACCCAGGTACATGGGGAGTTTCTTGCCTTTTGGAAAGTCTGAGGTCTTCTGCCAATGCCCAGTAGGTGTTCTGTAGGAGTTGTTCCACATGTAGATGTATTTTTGATGTATTTGTGGGGAGGAAAGTGATCTCCACGTCTTACTCCTCCACCATCTTGAAGGTCCCCCTTGACAATTATTTTTTATTTAAGTTTTGCAAGACACGATGATCTCTGAGAAGGCTGACATTTTGTTTGGTAAACAATTATGAAAGTCATTCCTGAATGAATAAGCATTTTCAGAACTCTAATGGAAAACTGATGAATTCATAAAAGTGCTAACAAAAGATCAAGATAAAAAAAAATTAATTACATGGGACTGAGTGAACTGATGAGGATGATTATAATTTTTGTGACTTTCTGTTTGAATAAAAAAAAAAATCCCACAAGGACTCAGAGGCAAAAAATATACAAATCAATTTTCACTGCAAAGTAAAGGAGCTGTTACAGTGGAGGATTACTGGACTGAATGTCAATATTATGACATAGTATGAGTGTGTTTCGTGTTTGGTAATTGCAATCATTGTTGCTTTTGTTGTGGTCATCCATTTACAATGGTTGGTGTCAGTTTATTTATCTCTTGTAAAAATAAAATACAGTGTGTGTGTGGAAAAAATAAATAAATAAATACTTTTTAAGATTAAAAAAAAAGTCATTCCAGACAGAACTTTGAAAAACACAGGATCTTATAGCCCTTAATTGAATAGAATTGGAGGATGTTTTTGGTCTCATTATTCAACTAACCTAAGGGAGAAAGAAAATAAATCAATTCTTTTGTGGATAGGAATGAAAAAGTAAATCACTCTTTCAAGTTTTCTTTCTTTTTTTTTTTTTCCCTTCCCCCTCCCCATATCCTCAAGTCCATTTTCTAGTAGGTCTGTGTCTTTATTCCCGTCTTGCCCCTCAAGTTTTCTTATTGCAAGTTGTTAATACAGAGATACCACAGACAGCTGCTCTATATTTAAATATTTAAAAAATAGACTTAAAAAAATAGACTTTCGTTTTGGGGAGTTATATTTACAGAAACATTTGAGAGAGAATATAGAATATTCCCATGTACCCCAACAAACCTCCTATAGTTTCCCCTGTTATTAATATCTTGCATTAGTGTAGTATATTTGTTAAAATTGGTGAGCCAGTATTGATACATAATTATTAACCAAAATCCATAGTTCCAATTAGAGTTCACTCTTCATGTTGTACATTCCTTAGGTTTTGACAAATTTATAATGATGTATCTACCATTACAGTATCTTTCAGAATAGTTCCACTGCTTTAAAAATCCCTAGTGTCCCACCTAGTCATCCTTCCCACCATTTTTCCTTCAAATTCAGAGCAACTACTGATCTTTTTACTGTCTCCATAGTTTTGACTTTTCCAGGATGTTAAATACTTGGAATAATAAAATCTGTAGCCTTGTCAGATTGGCTTCTTTCACTCAGTAACATACATTTAAGCTTCCTCTATGTCTTTTCATGACTTGATAGCTAACTTCTTTTTCTTGCTTAATAATATTCTATTGCATGGATGGGCCACAATTTGTTTATCCAATAATTTATTGAAGGGCATATTGGTTGCATAATTCTGGCAATTATGAATAAAGCTGCCATAAACATTCATTTTCAGGTTTTTATGTAGTTATAAATTTTTAGCTCCTGTGGTTAAATTCCTTGGAGCACGATTGCTGGATCATATGGTAAAAGTATATTTTGTTTTGTCAGAAACTGCTAAACTGTTTTCAAAGTAGCTGTACCATTTTGCATTCTTTTTTTTTTTAATTTATTTTTACTTATTCATTTTTGGCTTCATTGGGTCTTTGTTGCTGTGCGTGGGCTTTCTCTAGTTGCGATGAGCAGGGGCTACTCTTTGTTGCGGTGCACAGGCTTCTCACTGCGGTGTCCTCTCTTGTTGTAGAGCACAGGCTCTAGGCACGCAGGCTTCAGTAGTTGTGGCACGTGGGCTCAGTAGTTGTGGCTCACAGGCTCCAGAGCACAGGCTCAGTAGTTGTGGCGCACAGGCTTCATTGCTCCACGGCATGTGGGATCTTCCTGGACCAGGGCTCGAACCCATGTCCCCTGCATTGGCAGGCGGATTCTTAACCACTGTGCCACCAGGGAAGTCCCCCATTTTGCATTCTGATCAGCAATGAATGAGAGTTCCTGTTGCTCCACATCTTCACCAGCATTTGGAGTTATCAGTGTTTTGGATTTTCACTATTTTAAACAGGTATGTAATGGAATCTCATTGTTTTAATTTACAATTTCCTAATGACATACAATGTTGAGCATCTTTTCATATGCTTATTAGCCATATGTGTATCTTATCCAGTGAGACAGATCTTTTGCTCATCTTTTAATTGGGGAGCACTAATTTTTTTGGTGCCCAAACCTGGGAGGATTAAAATTTTAAATTAATATTTGATGCCTCAGGACTGACAAAAGCAAAAGCAAGTCTAATGATGCCCAGGGCAGAAGATTTGACCACAAGTAGATGACTGAGTATTGGAAGTCTGTGTCAATGAAAGAAAATGCTTCAGCGATGGGATGATATGAATGAGAGCTGTGTTACAGGGCTCATTCAAGTGCTGTGAGTTGTTAAGGAGACTTGTTCTCAAGTACATTCCAATTGTTGGGAGGAAGACATTAACCCATTTTCTCTTGCTGCAATCAAATATTTAAATGTTTAATATTTAACTTGCTTCTGCTCTAATCAAGAACCCTATGTTAAACATTCTTTCATTTGTTTAACAAATATTTATTAAGTGACTACTATGGTTAAGCACTGTTTTAGGTTCAGAAAATGCAGTGATGAATCACACATATATCCCTCAACTCAAGGAACTTACATTAAACTTGGATGAGTCCAACAATAAGCAGGTATGTCCATAAATAAATAAGACAGTTTCAGAAGAAGATAATTTTAAAAAGGAAAATGAATAAAATAAAATAGGATTAACGAGACAGAGGCTGGTTGGAAGAGGCATCTGATCAGAGAAGGCATCTCTGAGGAGGGGGCATTTGAACCAAACCCAGAAGAGGAATCAGGCATGGAAAGGTGATGGTGATAGGTGGAGACTTGGGCTGGAAGAGCGCTTTCCAAAACTGGAGGAACATGTATGAAAGCCATGAAGTAGGGATAAACTAAGCATATTTGAGAAAAATGAGAAAAGCCAGTGTAGGCAGGGTGTGATGAGTGAACTGAGTGACTGGGGACAATTTCTCTAGTGGCACTTTGCCCAACTGATGGATCTTTTTTAAGAAAACAAACTAAAGCACATAAAGAATTTCAGTTGCAAAATAAAATCTTCTCATACTAGCACTAAATTCAAACTTCAGAATAAACTAACAATGAAAAGTTCATCGTAGCACTTTCCCATAGGCAATTGGATATTAAAACAATAAATGCTAAACCATAAAATGAGTATATGGCTGTCTAACCGGATTCCAATGTTTCCCTAAATGACTATTATGGAAGACACTAAAATATTACCCAACAGCTATTTCTCACCTTTCCTAGTATAACCTTGAATTTGTTGGAGACAGCAAAGTCCCAGCTTGCTCTTTCAGTACCCCTTGCACCTGAGGAAAACCATATAACACAGCCAATACCAGTAAGTCATCAACAAATTTTATGGGAGGCTGTGGAAAATCTGTTGATTTCCTGGTGAAAGAGCATGGAACAGAAGGGAATGCCTCCACTTCTACACCCCTTTTCCTCCCTTGAAGATTTTCTTGATGGATCCATCTGTAACAGCCAGCTATCTTGCAATCATTAGGCAACGAACCAGGTTTTCTGATAACAACGCTGTGCAGCTGAACCTAGGCAAGTAACAGCACATCCCCCAAATTCTGGTTGGGTAAGAAAGCAGTACATGGCTTCAAGATGAGTTGAGCTTTCTGTCACTCACAAACAAACACATTCCTAATTGCTACAACTATTTGATGCTTTTTGAAAATCAAATATCAAACAGTCACTTATACATTTTTAAAAAAAATTTTGATACACACTGTGCTTGTGCTAGTGTGGTTACTCTGAGTTCCATGAGCATAAACAGGAGGAGGCAACATTCATTGAGATCTTATCGGGAGCCGGATGAAGGTCTAAAAGCCAGATGTACTCATTACTTCAGCAACACTGTGCAGCTGGGGCATTAACATTCACATTTTGTCTCATGAGTGACAGAGTTAGGATCTAAATCCAGGTTCCAGGGCCTTGGCTGTAAATATTCTGTGGGACTCTCTCCTAGACTTGAGGAGCCATTTCATGACACAAGATTGAATGGACCAAGCTAATGAGATTTTATGTACAAATTCTGATTCCTTCAGAGTTGATGGAAAAAAGATAAATGTAGAGTGACTCTCTCCATAGCAATATACATGCTTACTGTATATATTCAAGTTCAGTATTTATACATACATATTTATCATTGTCCATATAATAGTTAGTTACTAGTTTCTCAGGAGAAAAATGAAATAAAATAACAATCCCAATGAAATGGCAAGTGTTAGTCTCACTGGAATTACAAATGGCTAAATAATACAATTTTTTTCTTTTAGGAAGCTATTTTAAGAAAAACACTGACAGAGTGTTAAGAGACCAAATTAGAAGGTGACGTGGTAATAAAGTTTATTGAACAGTGTGTGTGCTTCCGTTTGTTTTGCAAACTGAAATTTGAGAAAACGTTTGTGCACAGTCACCTCAGCTATCAAATGCTTTTCTTGAGGTAAATGTTCCCTGTTGTTATAGCATAATTACAGAGCCCTGTGTACCTGTACTCAAGAATCTTATAACAATCTGCATTTCAAAGGAAACTAAGAGCCCAGAACCTGCCCGTTCAAGCTCATACACTATTCAAAGAAGGAATTTGATAGTAAAAACTCTAAAAACATAAGATAATTGAGTTACAATAAATTTAAAAGAATTGTCTCATGTTTTACATGTTATTCTGTTACATGGGTTATAAAAGGCTGACATTTCTTTAACCATTAATACTCATTTATGAAATTTCCCATGAGTATGTGAATGCAATTAATAATAGCATTAGTACTAGCTGTACTCCTAAGATTTCCTCCTATTTCTGGTACCAATACCAGTTGATGGTGTTTTAGCAGTTCAATATTTCAAATACACAAAATATAAAATATCTAAACTCGTATCGAGACAACCTGGACAGATTTCACACAATCTTAGCATTCAAACTAATTCATCAAGTGTGTTAGATTTACAGCCTACTCCATGGAGGTCTCTGCTTGATCTTCACTCTCAGAGAGATGTCTCTTACACCCTGAATAAAATAGCAACCAGCTCCCAATTCCTCACCTTTTGTCTAATTTATCTTCAGAGAACCTAAAGTTATATAGATATTTGTTTACATGCTTATTGTCTATCACCCCTCCGGAATTTAAGACTTTGCCCGTTCTCGGCTAACTTAGGACCTTGAACAGGGTTGGATTTACAATGGTTGTTCATTAAATGCTTGCTGAAATAACTAATGAATGCACATTCTTGATTTTTTACTATGAACTAATTATTCAACAATGATACTGACAATGTATTGATAATGGCTGACTCATCTAACATTTATGTCAGTGTGAACATCATAAGATCTAATGAGCATTTTTTCCTGAAGAAATCCCTTCTTCCTCATGTGTGATATCATAGCTTACTTTTGACAACACTACAAGCACATTTGTCAAATTAAATGCTTTTTCATAATTATTTTGATAACACAAGTCATTGATGCTATACTGAAAGAAACAAACAGTATGCTCATTATATTTTATTCAAATATAATGTAACTTAGAAAGGACTATATAATTATTATACAGAATTCCATTCTAAAAGTTCACTATGAGGACTGGGGCAATATTTACCAGCGTAATAGTTAAACCCAGGTGAAACATAATTATCTTTGTTCTTTCTTATCATTGTGCAACCAAACTCTAACAAATTACTTTTTCCTATTAAGGAAAAGCAGAAAAAGTGATTAACAAAAAAACTTTCTGATGGGAGCATTTACTCTTCCTTGAAACTGGAAATGGATGTATGTTGCAAATTACAAGAGTGTCTCTCTATAGAGTGGGATATAAACACTATTCGATATGGAACATTTAACAGAATACATAATAAAATATCAGAGGAGAAAACAGAATTTACTCATTAAAAGAGCAGTTTCGCAAAGCCACACCTGAGCTCTTACTCCTCTGTATTGAATCCTGACCCAGAAAAACGGGCCCTCAAGTTAGGACTCAGAGGAAAAGTCACTTTTAGTCAAGTCTGGTCATTAGCCTCATGTACTAGATCACTCCCTCTTGACTTGTTTCAAGTTTCACAATTTACAACAGCTTTCCTTTCCAATTTATAGTTAGCTGTTGTGACCACTTCCTAGTTTTATTAAAAATGAGTAGTGGTTTCATACTTTGCCTGTTTTTGAAACGTATTTACTTGGTTTGCTTTTGATTGTTTCAGAGACGGCAATGGAAGTTGAAATCTCTTTGCTCTGATATACTGAACCAGAGGATCATGGGCCTCATTTAATTTAAATTAACACTTTAAAAGAAAACATGGTTTGTTTATAAAATATATTGAAAATTCCATTGTTTATTGTGACTATTTTTACACGCATATCTATATCTAGAAATAATATAAATTGGAAGTTGTCTGTATGGTACTGCATTTAAACAAAACACATGAAAATGAACTCTTTTGAGCATTTTAAAATGTATCTATTGTTGTCTTTGCAGTTGTTAATTTTGTTTTTATGTGTTATATAACAAAATAGCAAGGTGAGAGCAAGGGTATCTCGTCACAAATAACCCACTGCAAATCTTCTTTCTATTCACAGAAATAAAATATCCAATTAGATGTAGAGAAAAGGGAAACTTCCTGCACCGTTAGAAGGAATGTAAATTGGTACAACCACTATGGAAAACAGTATGGTGATTTCTCAAAAAATTAAAATAGAACTACCATACGATCCAGCAATACCACTCCTGGGTATTTATCCAAAGAAAGCAAAAACATTAATTAGAAAAGATATATGCATCCTTATGTTAATTCCAGCATTACTTACATTGGCTTAGATATTGAAGCAATCTAATTGTCTATCAACAGATGAATGGGTAAAGAAGATGTGGTACACACACACACATACACACATACTATACACACACACACACACACACACACACACATATATAATGAAATATTACTCAGCCATAAAAAAGATTGAAATCTTGCCATTTGGGACAACATGGGTGGACATAGAGGGTATTATGTTAAGTGAAATAAGTCAGACAGAGAAAGATAAATACTGTATGATTTCACTCATGTGTGGAATCTAAAAAACAAAATGAATGAACAAACATAACAAAACATAAACAGTGTTATAGATACAGAGAACAAACGAACGTTTGCCAGAGGGGAGAGGGGTGGGGGAAAGAAAGTAATAGGCGAGGGAGATCAAGAAGTACAAACTTCCAGTCTCAAAATAAATGAGTCATGAGTATGAAATGTACAGTGTGAGGATTATAGTCAATAAATATGTAATATATGTAATATCTTTGTATGGTGACATATCATAACTAGACTTATCCTGGAGGCCAGTTTGAAATGTATAGAAATATATAATCACTATGTTGTATAACAGGAACTAACATAATGTTGTAGGTCAATTATATTTCAAAACCAAACAAACAAACTCATAAGAAAAGAGATCAGATTTGTGCTTACCAGAGGCAGTGGGTGTCTGGTGCTGGGAGAGAGAATTGGAGGAGGGCAGTCTAAAGGTACAAACTTCCATCTGTAACATAAATTAAGTACCGAGGATGTAATATACAACATGATGAATATAATCAACACTGCTGTATGTTATACGCGAAAATTAAGAGAGTAAATCCTGAGTTCTCAACACAAGAAAATTTTTTCTTCTATTTCTTTAATTTTTTACCTATATGAGATGATGGATGTTTACTAAACTTTTTGTGATAACCACTTCATGGTGCACATAAATCAAATCATTACACTGTATGCCTTAAACTTATACAGTGCTGTATGTCAATTATATCTCAGTAAAAGTGGAAGAAAAAATAATCTAAAACAAGATGTTTTATACATACACACACACAATGGACTACTACATAGTCATAAAAAGAATTAAATCTTGACATTTGTGACAACATGGATGGACCTTGGGGGTATTATGATAAATGAAATCAGTCAGAGAAAGACAAATGCTATATTATTTCACTCATATGTGGAATCTATAAAATAAAACAAACAAACAAACAAAACAAAACAAAACTCATAGATACAGAGAACAGATTTATTGTTTCCAGAAGGAAGGAGTATTGGAAGGTGGGTGATATGGGTGAAGGGGATCAAGAGGTACTAACTTCCAGTTATAAAATAAATAAGTCATGGGGATATAATATACAGCATAGTGACTATAGTTAATAATATTTTCTTGCAAATTGGAAAGTTGCTAAAAAAAGTAAATTTTAAAAGTTCTCATCACAAAAAAAGAAACAAATTTTGTAACTCTGCATGGTGACAGATGGTAACTAGACTTATGGTGATCATTTCACAATGTATACAAATGTCAAATTATGATGTAAAACTAAAACAAATAGAATGTTGTGTGTTATTACATTTCAATAAAACATATATCATTAATAATTATATATGGCTTATATCTGTAATTGTTTTCAATATGTTGTCTTATATAAAATATACTATTAAAACTAAAATCACCTGTTCTTTTTATTTTTCTAAAAATTTAAAATTATATATGTGGTCCACATTTGTGCTGGTTTGATATTTGTTTTGTATGGTTCTAGTTTAGAGTGTGAAGGTAAAGAAAGAAGAAAAAAGCTGCAATGACTGATCCATGAAACACCCCTTTACTTAGAGGTAGGGTATTAATTTCTGAAACCCAAGTAAATATGGTATTTCAAGAAGTAGAGAATAATCAAATGTATAAAATGATGATTATGAGTCAAATAAGATTAGAATGGAGAAATGGACATCGGTTCTAGTGATTCTGAGGTCACTGCCGACTTTGACAAGAATTAGTTCAGAAGAACTATGGGGATGAAATCTAGACTGGAGTGAGCTCAAGAGAGGTGGGAGGAATGAAACTGAAGAACTCTTAAAATGGATCAGAGAAATCCGACTGGAGCTCAACGAGTATGTGGGATTAAGACAGGTGTTAATATTTTATATCTGCATGTTGATAGGAAAAAGTGATAAGTAGAAGAGACAAGAGATTATTCCTGTAGTGGTACGTCAGAGAGAGAGCAAGAAATTGTCTTAATGAATTTACTGACTTAATTTTGATATTTACCGACTTCAATTTGAAGAAATACCAAAGAGAAACAAACTTTTAACAATTATAGTAAGTTTCTGAATATTTGCATTTAGGGAAAAGAGCATGAGCTTTGAAGTCCAAAAATTCTTTTGTCTGAATCACAGCTCTACTACTCATTAATTATGTGTCACTGGACAAATAGTAGGTAGGGAATCGAACAATTGAACAAGGAGACAAAGGCAGGCCTAAAATAGGAGATCAGATATTTCATCCATAGTAACTGAAAAAAAAGATGGAATATATAGGAATAGAAGCAAATTTGTTGCTAAATCTTGTGGTAGGAAGATACAGTGTTCTTTTAACTTCAGTGACTTCTTAATATTCCATTTTATGTCTGATATATCTTTTAGCTAATTTGCCACTTATTACTACAAGAATGCTGTGCTAAATAGCCTTCAAGCTAAAGTTATATCTGCATATTTGATAATTTTATTAAGATAAACTACAAGAAATTACAGTGTGAGAAAATATGTATTTATATAACTTTTAATACAATGTTAAAGAGTTCAAGAAAAATTTAAGATTTAATTCTCACTAAGTGTGCATAAAAGTGCCTTTTCCAAGAACCCTTACAAACAATGGTTATCATGATTAAAGAGCTACTTCTGTAAAAAAAATTTAACTACTGTAAAAATATTTTGGTTACTTTTTAAATTGAGAATTTGATGAAATTCCTGAAGCTTCTTCCCAGAAAAGTAAAAATGCATTCAAAAATTTGTATTCAATATCAGAAGGTGCTGTGACTTCAGTCTTAACCCACCTTTTCTCATTTTGATATATTGGGATACTAGGATGAAAATAAAATAAACTAAAAAACATTTTAAAAGTCACTCCTATATGATATTGTATATGAGGTATGTGAAATTAAGCACAAAAATAGAGAAAGAAATAAAAAACATGATTAGTAATTTATGTGAATATCCATGACCACATTCTAAAACTAGTGGCAATAACCAGTGGAAAAGAAAAATTTGTTGTTTGACCTCTGTTTCAATTTCACAGTGGTATAATTAGGGTATAGATCTGCGTCGCACCAACAGAGGCCTTTGTCAGAAGGCAAAGCAAAGACGGGTCTTTGTAAATATATATGGGTATTAGAATTGTAATTATGCATAATTTCTGTTACCTCATGCACTTGAACAAACTCAAAAGAGTCTGGAGAAACAGTTGTCTGTCCATGTACTGAGACAGGATTTTAGAGTTCTCTAATTAATTAGAGGCACAGTGACTATTTTGAATTATGAACTTGGAAATGAAGTGAGAATGACGATGAATTGCTAAGCAGTGTTGAACATTCCAGGTCCAGTGATTATAATCTCTTTAGATAGAGGGACTTTTTAAAGTATTTTAATAGGTAATAGTATAAAAATTGGTAAAGTAGAAATTAAAATATTGCACATTTCAAGGCATATCATGAAAAAATGAGTGCTAAGTATGGTGATAAATTGCTGGGGTTGTATGTACTGTAGAGAATGTCAAGAGGAAACATTTACATATTCTGAAATGCTGGAGGATAGATTCAGTGTTTAGAATGAAATGCCCAGCACCTGTCAACTGGAGTTGGTTGCATCTAAGAGATTGTTTTACTTGTGGCATTTTAAAGTAATTTCCCTATGTTTTCTTAGATATCTCTGAGGTGGGGACAGAAAAATAGCATTTTTGAGTGCCTCCTTATTACTAGGTATCCTTTGGGTTGACCTTTACATATGCTACCACCTGTAATCTGTTAACTCTTCCTCTCGTTGAGATTGATTCCCATCCTGCAAATGAAGAAACCAAGGCTCTAGAAGATTAAGCGATTTTGCCCACTGTACACAATTAATTGGTGATGCTGATACTTGAACAAAGTAGCACAACTGACAATTCAAGAAAACTTTGTCAAAATCCAAAGTTCATCCTCATTTTTTAAGCCATGAAGGTTTAACACAGGCACCTAATTTTATTTTGAGATTCTACTCAGTCTCTACACTAAGATGGGTGAACTTCAACTGGAACATAATATCCCTAAACTATGTTTGAACTTTACAGGACATTGGCATTTAAATCTCTAATTGGGGACATGTATACTAACTCAAAACATAGTTCACTATTGCTATCAAAATAAAGTCTGAGCATTGCTGTTGCCTATTTTCTTGTATAGTCATATGTCCTTCATATCATAGCTCCAGACACGCTGAATTACTTCCAGTCACCTGAGCATGCCATGGTCTCACCAACCTATCCGGTTCCCGAGGCCTGAAACACGCCTCTCTCCAACATCAAACAGATCCCTCTACCAACTGCTACTCACTCTTATTTCTTATTGACTTTCTACACAAAATCTTCTCTGACATTTATAAACCGAGATTTCTGTCCCTCTTTTTTGTTCCTATAATATTCCAAACGCACCCTTTTGTGTCATTTAATATCCTGCATTTTAATTGTCTGCTTGCCTCTCTTTCTCACTAGACTTCAAACACTTTGAAAGGTAGAAGGACCACCTAGCCATTAAAACATTCTACTTTGTTGAGGCCTTAACATTGACATGTAAATTAAGTATACTTTAATTATATTAATATACAGTACATATATAACTAAGTGAGTGGAGCAAACCTATTTGCCTGCTGAAAGAAAAAAATAAAGAAATGAACCCTTTTTATCAATGGCTCCACTGTATTAAACTCCAGCTCATCTAGATTTAATACCTCAGAATCATTGATTAAGAATGACTGATGTGAAAGAATCATAAAAAAGAAAAATAATTTAAATGAAAATAACTCTAATATTCATAATACTGAAATAAAATAATTATTGTTAGCATAATGATACAGTTATTACAGTTTTCTGTCCATACATGTATTTGGAAAGTTATGATCATAACTTAAATCCAATTTTATGTTCTGATTTTTTAATGTTATAATATTTACCCATATTAAAAGCTGTTTAGAGAGGGCTTTAATTTAAATGAAGTGACTGGGGGTGGGGAGGATCCACAGAGTAGGCACTTTCAAAAACCTGATTTGGATAGTAGGGGAGAAAAAATATTTTTTCTTCTACCCTTCTGAATTCTTATATACATGGGAGACACCCAGGGAAAAATGAGGAACTCTCTAAGGTGGCTTAGAATTCTGGCTTAAATATCATCTTAACAGGCAAAGAGGAAGGGAAATGTAGGCTTCTTAGGGGATAGTAAATGTTTTTAAAAAATGAATAGACCTTTAAAAGAATAGATGAAAGGTGTGACAGCTTGTGACAAAGTTTGTCTGGGTGTGGTGTCTACTTCTGGTCCCTTCTCTTGTTTTGAGTCTATCTTCCCTGGTTGATGAAACTCCAGGGGAGAGAATCTGTATCAGCTGAGCTCCTTTTGTAGAATCTGTATCATCTGAGCTCCTTTTGTAGAATCTGTTTTTAGGCAGAAAAGGGGAGTCCGGAGAAAGCCTCTCTCTGAATTTGCTGTTTTTCAAGAGCCTACAGCTCAAAATAATTAATAAGGCCAAGTGGCATATTTTAGGTGGCATATTCTGTTACCCTTCAGTATTACTGAGACTAATAATTTGTATTCTCCTCTGCAGCTCAAATTTGTATTTGTAAAACACTTTATGTAAAGGAGAGGCTCACAAATGGAAATGAAAATTTCTTGTAAGCTATGTTTCTACTTAAAGTCTGAGATTGTCTATTTTTTTAATTGAGAAAATGTTTTATTTCTTATTTTTTATTTTTTTTAACGGTAGGTCCTTGTTGGTTGTCTATTTTATGCCATCTTTCCCAGCACTGAGTCAACTTGCTTTTTCAACAACAAAAACAAAAATCTTATGAAAAGTATTAAGAATCATAAAGCAAAGATTTCAGAGGGAACGATACATAAGCTATTATTTCCAAAGGGGAAAAAATATTTCAGTGTTGTCAGTAAAGACAAAGATGGTTGAGTGGCTGAAAATCTCCTTGAAATCAGTCTTTATGTTTAGATTCAAACATGATAAATGTCTGTGCCTTTTGGAGATGAATTACCTTGCTAGCATTATATAATAAGTTGTGTGCGTGAAAAAAGAAGTGAGCTAAGTGAATCTGTCCCTCATCTGGAAGTGTGGTTTCCCTGAAATTGATTTACATTTGAATGAAAACAAGGGAATTATGCACAGAAGGATTCGTTATAAAAAGAATCTCTTGCCCCCAGCATTTGGAAAGCAAAATCCTTTTAAGCATTATTCTTAAATAAGTAATGAGGCATTTATTGTAATTCAAAACCAAACAACATCCTGTGGAAGAATTGGGGAAGGGCAGAGTGTGGTGCAAAGAACTGATGTCATGTGACTGTTTCTGGGACTTGCTCCACTGCTCACTTGCCTTAAGGCTTTAAACAGTCAACTAACCTCATTGAACCCCTGCATCTGTGTATATGTGACGTTTACATGAAGAAAAAAAAAGAGACAATGTATGGAAACATGCTTTGAAAACTAGAAATTTCTATATGAATATTAGTGTAATTACTAGCATTGTCTAAAAGGAGTCCCTTACTGTTTATCTATCTCTACAAAATAAGCAGGAATATCAGTCTCCAAATTATATAGGTGCTGCTTGGATATATAAAATGAAGCATGTGCCTGTGAAGTTAAGGTATCATAGTAGGCACTTTGTACACTGTGGGTGGGGTGGCAGGATGTAGACAGTATGCAGTTTCAAAGAGCTGATTTGCATTCCTGAGATTTCTGACTTCCCCTCTTCTCTGCAGTCCCAAGAACAATGAACCCCCCTTGACAAAGACTCTTTGCTTGACCAAACTTTAGACAGGCCTTGAACCTTCTCCTAGGTCCATCTGTGCACCTCCTCATAAAATCCAGTTTTAGCAGGAAGCCTGCTAAGTCTGTTAAACAGAGCCCCCTGGCCCTTGATATCTAATCATCCTGGATATTTGAAGAGGTTCGTCATCCTCCACTACACCCCACACCCCCCAGCACACACCCCCGCCCCCCGCCAGGTGATATCTGATAACCTTGGACTATCTTTAGCAAGAATTCTATTAGGTTGGTTTAGCCAGAGTACCCCCATGACTTAGACATGTCCTCCTAGTAATTTTCCATACTCTAAGCCCCACCCTGATTCTTGGCTATAAATTCTGACTTGCCCATATTGTATTTGAGCCCAGTTCTGTACTGAAGTCTCTTTTCCCCTATTGCAATATTCCTGAATAAATCTGTTTTTACCACTTTAATTACTATCCAACTCTAGCTTTTCTTTGGCACCATTCAATCCAAGGATCTGTTTGGGGTTAAGTGAACAAACACACCAAGTAATAAATAGGCTTAATCAAAAACGTGCAATACAGCATGTGAGCAGCAGGAATTTATGGACACTTGAAAATGAGCGATGCCTTTGGAAGTGTTCCTAATCAAAATGGGAGAACAGAACTGGCTTCTTAGCAACCAGTTCAAGCCTCTGACTGCTTCTAGAAGTTTTTGAGCAATTAATACTCTTATGAGTAACTACAGTGAAAAAGAATAAGAAATTATTGGTATGAAGGGGTACTGCAAAGCATCTATTAGAAGAAGAGTCTGCCCCACCCAAATTAGAGGTGGGCATCAGATGGCAGAGCATCCGAATAAACGTACTATGAAGAAAAACGTAATAGAACAGCAGTGGATAAAATATTTGGGAAGTACTATACTATGTGCTACAGGGTCTGAATGGAAAATAAATCCTCCCCTAAAGGAGCCCATCATGCAGGTTTTATTCCTTTATTAAAGAAAAACACTGGGGACTTCCCTGGTGGCACAGTGGTTAAGAATCCGCCTGCCAATGCAGGGGACACGGGTTCGAGCCCTGGTCAGGGAAGATCCCACATGCCACGGAGCATTTAAGCCCATGTGCCACAACTACTGAGCCTGAGCTCTAGAGCCCGTGAGCCACAACTACTGAGCCCACGTGCTGCAACTACTGAAGCCTGCGCGTCTAGAGCCTGTGCTCCACAACAAGAGAAGCCACTGCAATAAGAAGCCTGCGCACCGCAACGAAGAGCAGCCCCTGCTCGCCGCAGCTAGAGAAAGCCTGCACGCAGCAACAAAGACCCAATGCAGCCAAAAATAAATAAATAAAATAATTAAAAAAAAAAAAAAAAGAAAAACACTGGATCTTCTTGCCTCTTTAATTATTGTTTTCAGCCTGCCTGAACTTGACAGGGATCTTTCTGTTGCAGCAAATTAACACAAGTCAACCCACTTTAAAGAAAAAATGGAATTTCTTGACTCTCATTGAAAAGACCATGTATGGACTTCAAGTATGCAAATCTTCAGGTGTAGTTGAATGCAGGAAGTCAGACAATATCCTTTGGATTTACTAGATGTTTATCTTTCATCTTTTCTCTTCATCAGCTTCAGTAGCAGGAAGGCTCTCTCTCCATGGAAAGCCTAAATACCTGCTGAAAGTTCCTAAATCACATCCTCCAAATTTAGTAACTCTAGTAGAAAGAAACTGTCTTTTTTCTCCAGTAATTCCTGCAAAAGTTTTCAGATTCAAACTGATGTATTCTGCAGAAAAAAAGAAAAAAAAGAAAGGAAGGTAGGAAGGAAGGTAGGAAGGAAGGAAGGAAGGAAGGAGGGAAAGAAGAGAAAATCTGCGACACTAATTCCTTCTCTCTATTCCCACCAGGCTACCTAATGATTCTGATTCCAATTTACAATATGTGGGTTTTTTTTCCCCACACCAACAAGCAATTCTCAGACACCAGCTGGGAGTCCTACAATTCAACTCAATTCTAACACTGTGGACCTGGAGATTGCATCAGATTCCACAGGTTAAGGTTTCAGTGCTACAAGACAGCCCCCTACTTCAGATGCCAATTGCATGTCCAGGTTGTTATAGGTTGAAAGTTCCAATGACCCCCCTCTTTAGGTTTGATTAATTTGCTAGAGCAGCTCATAGAACTCAGAGAAATATTTTACTTACTAGAGCACCAGTTTATTATAAAAGTGCATAACTCAGGAACAGCCAGAAGGAAGAGCTGCATAGGACAAGGTATGGGGAAAGGGCACAGAGTTTCCATGCCCTCTGTTAGCGCACCACTCTCCCCAAATCTCCATGTGCTCACCAACCTGGAAGCTCTCCAAACTTCATCCTTTTAAGTTTTTATGGAGGCTTCATTACATAGGCATGATTGATTAAATCATTGGTGACTGGTGGTAGATTCAACCTCTATTTCCTCTCCCCTCCCCAGAGATCAGGGGAGTGGGGCTGAAAGTTCCAGTCCTCCAACAATACAGTTGGTCCCTTTGGCAACCAGCCCCCATCCTTTTGTGCTGTCCCAAAGTCACCTCATTAACATAAACTCAGGTGTGGTTGAAAAAGGTTTATGAATATTGAGACACCTTTATCACTCTTACCACTTAGTAAATTCCAAAATATTTAGAACCTATGTGCCAGGAACGAGAGAAAGACCAAATACATATTTCTTATCATAAATCACAATATCACACTGCCTCTTTTTTTTATTCCTTTGTTGCAATGAGTAATAAACCCAACTTGTTCAATTATATGTATGTCTCTAGTAGTCATTGGATAGAGGGTATTGACACCAGAAAAGAAAATCTACTGACTTCATAATTGTGTTCTCATCATTAAAGAGGGACCATTAACTTTATCTCTGATAAAGTAATTATAATAAGCCTTCCTATGTTAGACCCCACAGTGTCTCTGGAATATGTCTTTTGTTCACACTAAAAAAATTAGTGTATATTTTATACAAAATATGTTGTAAACCCCCGCAGTATTTAGTAAGTATGTAGCAAAATGCTAAAAATGTGACGATGGTGTGAGATGATAGATTACAAAATATAGAGGAAGGCCAATTTTTAAAAAATCAAGAGGAAAAGCAGTAACAATTTTCTTTAATATTGCTTGAAAATACTCTTTATCTAGATTTTCACATTCTATTTTTTTTTCTTCTAAGCAAATAACAAAGTGGCAAATCTTCAAAACCAGTGTTTTTAATAGAAAACCCCAACAGATTGCTAAGGCAAAATGAACTCATAGATATGAGTAGTCTGGGTATTTAAATATATTAATGTGTTTTCAATGAATTTCAATATTGTTAATTTTTATGGCTCAACTTGACCTAATTGAGATATAATTAGCCTAAAGATCAGAGGCTGGCTTCAAGCTTTGATCCTTACTAAGAATAAATTTTTATCAAATTCTTCTGTTCTTTATTCCACATAAAAAACAAATGTCTACTTCTGAGAACTATTTCATAAACATCTGTTTGGATTTTTATTATTTTTTGGTGAGATTAATACCTAATGTAATTCTAAACCAATGTTCTCAAAATGCTAATCCTTTTAAATGCACTGAGAAAATTTTGAGGACCTAAATATTTGAGTATTAATCCTTATTGAAACAGTACTATTGTCCTTGTATACACCAAAACAATCACAATCTTGACAGTGTAATATATTTTCATTATACTTTTTTTTAATAAATTTATTTTATCTTTGTCTGCATTGGGTCTTCGTTGCAGTGTGCAGGCTTCTCATTGCGAGGGCTTCTCTTGTAAGGACATCTTACACAGAACAGCAGCCATATGACAAGATTAAGAGGAAATAACTGGGGTCAGTGAATAAGCACTCTGTCTATATGAACATAACTAAAGGTAATGTATGACTAAGATTAAGAAACAATCGTAGCATAACAAAGAATTCTGGTAATAAAACATATCTTGGGTGAAAGTTGACATTATGGTGTATATTAGGAGGAAATTTTACAGTTCTGCTTATATGCTCATTTATTGAATGGTGTTAAGTATTTCTTGTGATAACTTTGTTAAATCAACCAAATTGCACTGATGGGGCAATGAGTGTGACAAAAGTGTTTTGGGTCACTGCCAGTGTCTCCATAGTTCAAGTTCACCTTGAAAGTTGGCTTGGCCGACACTATGGATATGATAGTTCCCAGGCTGCTACTTCTGAATTAAATGCCATTTTGAATTCAAAAGTTGTTGGTTTGGTTTTTCTTTTAATATTCAGCAAATGCTAAGGCATAGAAACTTTCTTTATCCCAGTCAAGGAAATAAGGGGTGTAAACAGATGTTGGAAAGTTTTTAATGTACTTCCATAAAAATTTAAGAAGAGGAGTCATGACATGGTTAAGTCTGTTAGGTGGCTGTAGAAATTTTGTAACTCCTCAAGATCTCAATAACAAGAGTTAATTGGTCTTTATTTTCATGGTTCTCTAATTTTACAACTCAGCTGTTGCCACATGCTCCATCCCGTTACCAACTAGTTTCTTCTGCTTATAATCCTTTATATTAGATTTGTCTTTACCTAGGCGCCACATTATTTTGTGACATTCTTTTTTTCACCTTAGCTGATAATTGGCCAATTCTCTATGAGGAGCTCTTAGTTCCAATTCCACAGATCAGAACTGATGAGCCCAGCTTACAATTTTGTTAGAATAAGTGGGTTATAAATCACTTTTTATAGCCTAAACCACTGTCTGTACTTTCTGCCCCTTCACAGTGGCTGGAAAGTGGTGGTGACTAGAGGAAGCTTGGACATCACTGGATGAAGAAGATGGCAGGACTTTCCCATGGCCTGGGACCAGTCACTGCTAAATGGTTACATAAGGGAGACATACATTTTCATATTAATTAACCACCATTTTTTGTTTGCAAGGTTGGGGAAAGCAGTTTGAGAATGTACACTACCTAATTCAGAAATGTGTACCTAAAAGGGAGATACTGACATAACAACCCACAAAAACTAAAATGTGTACCCTTAAACTTTAGTATCAAGCAGTAGGAGATAGAGAAACATACAAAAGCTATTTTACCTCTAAGTATTGAGGTAAAACCCTCAAGTGCTGAGGTAAAACTATTTGGCAAAAACTACACTCTGCAATAACTTGAAGACATTTATGCAGTCACAACCTCTATAGGTTATTAAACAAAGGCAGACTTATCAAGGAGAGATAGGAGGAAATAAAGCTCCACCAAGGCAGAATCACTCTACCTATACCTCTATGATTAAGAGTCCTAAAATTACCTCATTGGTTGGGCTATTCAGCTTATGATCATCTTTATTCCATAAATACTTTAAAAATATTTCTTAGATTTCACCAAAATTTACTATTTATCACAATAAAACATTGAGGTGTTTAGAGCAAGTGATATTTCTATTTACACAAATGCAGTTACAATTGGCCAAGGTCACAGTTACTATCAATGTCATATTTAGGATGAGACTCTGTGCATTCTGACTCTTAGTTCAGTGCTCTTTCAAGAATTTTATAACATAGAAATTCAATTTTATCTTTTATTGGTCATCCTATGGTACACAGCATATGTCTTTTTTAAAATCACTATATGCCTCTAGAGATCTATGTGTAACATTCACCAGAATGTATCCAAACAGAAAAAAAAGATTAGGCAGCTAAGTGAACAAACTGTCTTGGTCAGTTGATGTCAGTTATCGTCTGTCTTCAGCCACCATATTTCTGTCTTGATGAGCACATGAACTAAAGGTCCACAGTTATAGGGATAGAGCCACACATACACCCAGTGTCAATGAATCCCACTTACCGTGGATAGTCTAATCATTAATATTGCCTAATGTTTGATATGCCAGCAACAGAGATCACTGCTGAGTCTTCATATGACATCATTTCTTGAGTGGATCAACTGGCAAGTTGACTTCATTAGAGTTCTCTCTGGAAGAGGCAGAAAAATAGGCACATATTCTGGTTATGGATTTGCCTTTCCTACCTCCTGGACTTTGACGACCACCACCATCTGAGGGCTTACTGAGTATTTAATGCACTAGAATGAGATCCCAAATAACATCGCATCACAGGAGACCAGGGGACCCACTTTCAGCAAAGGAGGTATGGTTGTGGACGTATGACTGGGAGAATCACTAGGCTCCTGACTAGTTTCTCTGCATTCACCTTGCCATGTCTTGACGATAATAACAAGAGTGATCAGGTCACAGTATAAGTTAGATTTTGTCACTTTTTGGCTGAAAAATTCTACAGTATTTTTCCATATTATTCAAAGTTGAAATCAAGGTAATTAAAAAGTCAGACGATACTCCATATAATTTGGCCTTTCATTACTGGTTTAGTCTATCTCATTATTTTTTACTCTGGATAACAGAAATTGCATTTGTGTAACAAAAGTCGAACTGCCCACATAGATACATAGATTGTGTGTGTGTGGGGGGGGGGTAGATATAGACATAAAGATTAGATATTGGTGTAGATATAGAAATAGATATAAATACTTGCTAATGCATTGGCTAAACTTCAGAATCTGACCCCTTATAATCAAAAAAAAACCAAAGATTATAATTCTTCATTTCATGGTTATTACTTCTCCAACAATTTCATTTTCCAGGTTAAAATCCTTGAAACTACTTTAGAATTAATAATCGTGTCTCAAAGATTTCATAGAGGAAGTATATAAGTCCTAGAAGGTAAATGCCACCTGAAAGCTTAAAGTATAATTTAGTATCAGATCCAGAATTAAATTCAAAGTTGAATGATTTCCATTAGGCAATACTGTGTCTTCAGGCATATGTCCCAAATTAACAATGAATGGAACAAATGAATTATCTGTTCAGAATGATCTCTATCACTATGGGCCGTTTACTTAAATTGATTATATTTTCCCAAAGTGCCCTAAGTTTTCATTTACATTATACTTATTTGTGAACATCAATATATAATATCCATGTATGAAGTCAAATTTTTAAAATGAAAGAAAAGAATATGAATATTTGATAACACTAAGAGCTTGAATTAGAAACCACAAAAAATTCCATAATGATTAGAATCTTCATTATTATACATAATTTTGTTATGAAATTGAGCAATAAGTCAAACAAAAAATTATATTGGTTTTGTCAATTTAGTCACCTTTCTGAAAACATTTTCTACATTCTGCTCTAAAGTAAATAAGGTCACTAGATGCTCTATTCTGGGATCAATACAGCTTATTCATCACATTTAGCTATTTGATCTACCCACCTGTATGAAACAAGCATGGGAATGATTGAGTTTTTATTTGACTAAATGGATGCTAAAACAATTGGTGGTAATAGTAATACAAAGAAGATAAGAGAGGAGGAGAAGAAGACAGAACAAAAGAAGAGGGAGAATTAGGAATAACAATTTAGAGACTGCTACATACCATGTGCTATATATAACCAATGGTAACCATTGCAGATATAGCTCATCTCCTCTTCACAATAATCTTATTTTTGTTAACTTAGTTTTAACTATGGCAAAACTAAGGCTCAAGGATTATACAAATAACTTTTCAAAGTCAATAAAATATTAAATGAGAAAACCAGAATTCAAACATACAACTGCTTGTCTCCTAAAACAAACTCCTAACCTCCATACTATACAGCTTTATTTCTTCATTACTGCATTATATTTATGTACTCTAACCTATTAAATGATAGCAACTTAAGTGGAAAGTGAAAGATGATGCTATAAAATGAAAATGTTTTTTATTATGATCTTTGACTTATAAATCTAAGCTTAATAAAAGATTAAAATACCGTATTTGGAAAACTCTAAATTTTAACTCTACTTAAATTTTAAAATGAGATTAATATATTTTACTTTCCTACATAGCCAGAAGAAAAGCCTCTCTATGTATAATTTTGAAATGGTTTTTATGATTTAGCTAAGTAAACCATTAATCTCAATGTCTGAACTAATTTATCCTGTTTTCAATTTCATTGTACCTCTGCTGTTTCTGCATTTATTCAAGTCCCTAAATTGACAACTTTAGTTTGAATTTCAATTTTTTTAAGATCAAAGATAAAACATAGATCCTATTGACTATTTTGAAGAGGGCACATATCTTAATATACTAATGTCATTCTATAAATTCAGATTATTATTGACATAGAATAAAACTTAAAATGAACCAAGACAGAGATTAAATTTGCTTCAGTAAATTAAAGTTAGATTAAATGAATGACTAATATAACTGATTGTAGGTATTATCACTACCTTTATCATAATTTACAGATAAAAGCTTCTTTTTCTTCTACATTTCCAGTGATTAGGATCAATGAATTCAGGTTAATTATCAGGGAGTGGATTGGGGTGGTATGCATTATGGCTTATAGAACTGTTTCCCCTTAAGCATGCCTCATGAGAAAGGAAAATTAAACATATTTTTCAAAAATGCATTTATTCAATGATATTAATCCAAATAAAGAGTACATACAATTGAATAATTTAAAAAGTTTAGTAAATTCTGTAGATGTAATTTTTTTACAGTTTTCACTAGGTCTCCATTGATAATAACCCTTTCCTCTATCTCCACTATTCAAACCAGATTTAGTTTAGCTGTAAGCCAAGGCAATCCGTGTTTTGATATATCTATAAAGAGTGAAATAGAGAGCCTATGACCCATGATGTATCTGGCTCAAGCAATTTGTCTATCAGCTGCCTGCCAGATTCCTCGTCTACCTCCTGCTCTTTTACTGCCTAGTCTACTCGGCAAGTGGCTGTTGTTATTTTATTTTTCAGAGATGATGACCTAGGTGTTTCAGATCATAACTGATCTCACACCTTGATTCCTTACCTAATTAAGAAAATAAAATCTTGTTCTCCTCTCCTGTTTTTTCTAGAATTAATCATAGGCTCAAAATAATTAAAATAAATTATAGGTTACTTCTATTTAAGTGAAGTCTTTATCTGATCCCTCACAGACTGTAGCAACTCTCTACCACTTACGTTTTACATATATATATGAGCATATTTGATATCCTCATCACTTATCCATATTAAAGTGCTCAAATAGTACTGTCAATTAGGCAATTATTATTCAAGATTAGATAAATCTATTCTAAGGCAGAGAATACGTTACATTTCCTGTTGCAACATACTTTCACACACATTTAAATAGAGCATAGGAGATTTCCGAGTTGAACTCTGAAGTAACTACACACAAACATACATGCACGTGCGTACACACACACACTATTAACGGGAGACTGGCAAATATATATATATATATATATAAACTACATGTGTCATGATATGAGGCAAGTTACATAGAGTCTATGTTCTACTAAATTGAGAGCATAATGTCAAAATCTCCACTATATTCTGTCTACCTATCATATACTTTACTGTCTTTTATAAGTGCTCTTAGAACAAACAGATATGTACATTGTTAATCTCTTTTTTAACCTGAAAAACTTCTATTTTTTCCTTTGTATTTGACTTCAGTTTTTAAAGTTCTCATATGGGCAGTACCTAGTATATTACATAATTCTTATGTTTTGTCTTTTTAATTTCTTTTTCAATACCTATATGTTCACTAATCGCCCATTTGCTGTGCTTGGTGCTGAATGAGATACAAACAGAAGATTGATGAATCAGGGACCTGCCATCCATAAGTTCATGATTCCACATTGCCCATCAAAAAGGGTTAATGTAATTATGACATAGTATGAGTGTGTTTCGTGTTTGGTAATTGCAATCATTGTTGCTTTTGTTGTGGTCATCCATTTACAATGCTTGGTGTCAGTTTATTTATCTCTTGTAAAAATAAAATACAGTGTGTGTATGTGTGTGTGTGTGTGTGTGTGTGTGTGTGAAAAAAAAACCAAAAACAAAATAGCCTCTTCATTTAAACATGATAGCTGATTTATTTAAAAGCATTTCCTCCCTAGCAGAGCTCTTTGCTGGGGCTTTGTTGTTTTAGAATTACCCTTCATGGAAGGATACAATATTAGTATATTTTCCATAACCCCAGATTCTATGCATTGTAGTTAGAAAGTAAATAATTAAAAAGAAAAAAAAAATCAAAACTTTCTGTAACATTCTAAATCTGTCTCTCATATAAATATATACAAAAGAATAAATATATTATTTTTATGTAAAAAAAAAAAGGGTTAATGTAACCCCTAGTTTCATTTGGCTGAAACTCATGTTTTTTATACAAAAATTATCTTTTTGAAGAAATGGTGGAATTTGCTTTAAATAATTTATATCCTTAACTTTTTATTTGCATATCTGATTTTCTTTTAACTAAAAAACTTACCAGTTATTCTTCATTATTAGAAAGGAATAAAAGATCTATGGATCATCATTTTAGTCTTCCCAAATTAAAGTTGTAACATTTAAGGAGTCATTTACTAATTGGAAGCATGTAACTATGCTTCACTTTTTTTCTCTGTGATCGAAATTCCAAATCCTAAATCAGCAAAGTTGAAGTGAGCAGGTTCTTTAATGTTGCAAATGTCACTTTCCATGTTAGTTTCTTTTTTAAACATGAATGGTTAAGACCTTCCTTTTTAAACCACTGATTCCTTGAGTACTTCAAAGCAGAACCTGCCTATTCTGATATATTCTTTCTCTTTTTCCTTATCCTATATCTTCTCCTGTGCATAGAAAAGTTTATTTAGCCATCAGAACCTATCATTCTATTCTCCTCTCTTGTCAAGGACATTCAACTTTGTATGAGGCTAACAGTAGTATAAAAAAGACAACTGCCACTGCCATTTATTTTGTATATACTTCATGTGAAGCACTGATAGATATTTGGGGTATGTTATTTCTAATCTTCACAACAATCACACCTGGTAAATATCATGGTCCCTGTTTTACTTCTACTTTTACAGAAAAGCACAAAAAAGACTGCGGAAGTTAAACAACTTGCCTAAGGTTACATAGGCAGTATCATAGACTGGATATAAATTCAGGCTACCTGATTTGGAGATTCATTCCATTTCCATTAAGCAGCAGCCTCATTTTCTTATGTCTTCATTCCTGTCCTTCACCTTTAACATTCACTATCTAATCTCTAATCTTTTTAAGCAACTTATATCTTATTTCTATTTATCTATATCCATGTATCTACATATCTATGTGTCACCTATTGCTAGTCTTGGATTTATTCAGTAAAAATGTTCAGTAAAATATGTTCCTTGGATAAGAAAGAAGGCTGCCTTTAGACTCAGGTTCTGTGACCTGCATTTATAATTTCTTGTACCCAGATATTTCACCCCAAAACATTGGCTCCATCCTTCCTGGACTGATGATCCAGTATCTAGATTCACAGTCTTTAATCTGAGTGGTAGATTCTTCCAGATTCCTATCATTGGCTACTCACTCAGATGCACTAGAGTGCCTCAACTTTGGTCCTCACAACACCCTGCTTCAACATTTCCTTCCTGTTGAAAAGCAGATTGGAACAATGGCAAGATGCCATCGATCCACGATGGTGGATGCTATGATTCAGCAAAAGTTTCTGATTCCCATGTTAATGTTAGACCTACATGAGAACTGGAAGTATTGTTTGGTTTTGTCTTTTTTATATTATTGCTCCTTTGTTAACTATTGAGAGTTAACCTGTCTAAGATTCAAAGTATAGCCTTTCTGCCTTGTAGAGACATTATCAATTACATCTTTATTTGTTTTTAGTATCATTTTTCTTATTTGTTGTTAAACAACTATGGCTATCCCTGTGGAGCTCGACACTCTCTAATCACTTCCTTTATACTCTCTGCCTATGCCCGACCCTTACAAATGTCTGTAGATGACCTCTCCTCCTGGATAGGTGGTAATGAATAGGGCTTATAGATATTCCTGACTCTAATCTGCTAATAAAAAAAAAAATCTTATTAGGTATTCTGTCCTGAAGAAACTTCCCATTACTTAGAAGTCTCCCTGCTGTGTCTCCATTTGCTCTCTCCCACTCCCCAATAAACAGCCCAGAGATAGCAGCAACTGTTCTAACATGTTTCACCCGCTCCATTGATAGTTTAACTGTTTCAAACCTGGCTATGGGTGCATTACATTTACATAATTTATCTTTTTTGTTCTCAGGGAACCATTAATCACCTATTATTAGAAATAATAGGAAAGTCCATTTTTTTAACACTCAGTTTGAGAGAAAAGTAAATTCTATTTTACTTTATGTATATGTATGTATAGCTGCTTCACTTTGTTATAAAGCAGAAACTAACACCATTGTAAAGCAATTATACTCCAATAAAGATGTTATAAAAAAATATATATATTTTACTTAATTTTGGTCTTAAGATTCTCATGTCAAGTAGTGGCCACCTGAAAAGAATACTTAGCATATGTGAAGTTTTCTATTGGTTAGTCAATAAAAGTTTGAATCTATCAATAGAGCCTGGCTCTGTTAGCCTTTCCAGATCCTTTAATTATCTTACAGAGAGTTTGAGAAGAGAGCATTATTACACTTAGACCCAACAGAAGGCATAAAGATGGGGATAGATGCGTGCATTTCAATTGACCTTCAGGTATAGGGATAAAGATTCTGAGCCAACAAATTGCACTTTTTAAGTATTTCCAATAATAGATAGTGAATATGCACAGAATTATGCTCTTCTTTCTGTTGAACAGGGTGTTGCCCACAGTGTGTATATTAAGAATGGTTGGGGCTGAGCCCATGGAAATGAAATTAGGAGAAACTACTAACTTTAATAAAGTTCAGATTTCCAATCTCAAAGTGTGCTCTACTCATTTGAGATAATACTCACAAATATTTTGACAGACATCACTTTTGTAGTGAAGCAAGAACAACAGTGCTTTAAAGAATGATAGACAACTTAAGAGACCATGTTTTTTAAAAAATGAAGAGTATCATCATGTTGTTTGATTAGTTTTGCTTAATTTCCTCATCTATAAAATGGGAATTTTATTCTCTGTTCTACCTTTCTCAGAGAGGTTTTTTTCAAAAATCAAAAGTATCAAGATCAAAGTACACTTTGAGCTATAGAAATATATGGTGCAATCATATTAATAAAATAGGATGAACAAAATATCATTGATTTGAACCCTGTGTTAGTTTAGAAGCAGTTTCATAATATTCCAGAATTTTAAAGTTTGAATGACTTTTTCAGATCCTTTGACATGGCTAATTTTCTTATTTTTGACATGGAAGATTTTGGGCAGTGTGAGGTTAAAAATTATTCAAATTAACCCAGAAAATAAACCAAAAATTTAATTCTTCAAACCCTGAGCCCAATTACTCTCTAGAATATTCCCATTTATTCAAAACAGCCTATAAATTATTGTTTCCAGGTCATGGTATAAAATATTGTTTCCAAACTTCACACACACACACACACACATACATCTTAATGATAAAAACAAAGTTTTTATAAACAGAGTGATGTTATTTCCTATTTTTTTTATTATCTTCTGCTATATAAAACTGGTCTCCAATCCTCAAAGTAATTTTTAAAAAATATTCTCTTTTTTTTTTCAGTTATTTGTCTTTTCTCTCTCTCTCTATCCTTTCTTCTCCTGGGGAAAAAATGTTACAAGATCAGTGACTTAATATTTACTTTTATAACTGTACATATTACCAATTATTCCTTAACTCCAGCTGAGATGTACCACATAAACATAGAAAATAAAAATAACATGAATAAAATAAGTAATCATTATTATAATTGTATTACAGCTAAATGTAGAATCTTTCCACCTTACAGAGCACTTTCATGAACTTAATCACATTTCAATATCATGACTATTGTATAAGTTAGAATTTATTACTCAACGCTTTACCGATCAGGGAGGTAAGTAAAGTTTGAAAAAATTTTGACTTAACATAGATCTGAAACTTAACTGTTGGTACTGACCAGATATCAGAACTCTGACTAAAGCCTGAGCACTTTCTAGGGCTCCCCACTGCTGCTCTTTCAATATCTTAGTGTGTTTGTACCCCTCTCCTCTGACTATACAAGTAAGTCTCTTATGTAATTTAGACTTAATGTGCTTGAATTTAGTTAGCAAGATATGGACAAATGCAGAGCACTAAAATATCTCATAATAATATGAATGCATCATCAATCCTCCTATCCAAGCAACTTCAAAATTGGTTCTGTTAAAAAACCTGGCATTTGTCTTCTGAAATAACCTGAAACAAAACAAATGTAGTACTTTAGTGTTCTCTACTACTCAGAGACATTTCATCTCTTCATTATGATATATTATACCCTTCCTCTAACCCTTTGCAATTCATTCTTTTAATTGATCTAGGTTATTTAGGTTGCTTATAAAATGTCACATCAGCTACAATTATACATTAGTTTTGGAATACACAACCCTGTGAGCACGCACGTGCCTCTGTGTGTGTGTGTGTGTGTGTGTGTGTGTGTGTGTGTGTGTGCGCGTGTGCGAAGGGTTGGGAGAAGTGTTAAAGCAAGAGCAAGAGGTAAAAAGTGAGAAAGTAAAGGGAAACCTATGTTAACTCTAACTGCAGAGCTTGACTTGCATTCAGAGTAATGGCTAGTTCTGATGGGTTGTATTTGATTGTGGTAAAATTTGGCCGAACTTCAGTGAGCCAAATTCAGGAAAAGTTTTTGAAATGAAATAGTCTTTATGCACATTGTACTTATGCTACTAACCCCAAGCCCATCTTCCTCCCATTAAGCCTACACCATACTACAGTGAAGATGCTCCTGTCTATTCGTAGCTCATTCCAATTCTGATCATCTAGTGTCTCAATTACACCTAGTTTCTTAATTTCATGTTGCCAATATATTAAAAAAAAAACCTTTCAAGACTCATACCATAAAATCCACAAAAGAAGCTAATATAGTTTACGAGCTCCACTGACTAACTTTTCTTAGACATCTGCTAGAACATCTTTAATGGAGGTCTTGGTAAAATTTGACAACATGCTATTGAATTGTACTTTCTCCTTCATTTACTAATTCTAAGATTTTTAATGCCATCATTATTTGTGAAGACAAATCCCTGTCTCTACCCGGATATTATGTAAAACACAATGTAAGAAGGGTATCTAAAAACAGAGGCAATTTCCCAAATATGATAATCCATAAATATTTTTTAAAAATATTTTTATTGGCACTGCACCAATAACCACTGAAACACCAAGGTGTTTCAACATTTTTTCTGAAAAATTGTGGGTTGTAGCTAGATTTTATCCTTGATGCCAGAGTTTCTTTAATTACTTTGAAGGACTTACAATCTTTTCAACCAGAGGCTGGTGTCAGGGGTGCCCTAAGTTCCCATTCATATCGAGGGTAAGTATAAAAGTAGAGTGAACAAGAGAGAATCAATCTAGAGGCTTCAGATGGAAAGACTATATCTTTTCTCTGAAAGCCATGTTAATGAGCTGTGGGAGCCTGGGTATATCTATCTTGCCCTTGTTGCATTTCTCCTTCCCCAATTCCATTAGGAGACATGCCATGAGGAAGTTTCCTAGAGCTTAGAGATAAGACAAATAAGCTGCATTTCTAACTTCTGGAGGCGATATCATAATGCATTTCCCCATAGGAATGGTCAAGAGTGGTCAATCCAGTAATAGCAGCGTAGGAAGTACATGTAGAATAAATAGACAAGTTTTGGCTGAGGCAAGTCTTCCCATCATATATATATATTAGTATCTCTAAGGGAAATGTGTTTCTACCAAGGGGTAGAAATTTCACCCATAGCAGAGGAAGCTGTTTTGTCACCAGAGGCAATGAGTCCTTATCATCATCATCATCATCACCATCATGACTAATTTAATGGACATGTGCTACATTTCAGGCACTGTTCCGAGTAATTTACATACATTAACTCAGTTAACTGTCACCACATTCACAAGAAGTACAAAATGTGTTATCTCCATATCACAGAAAGGGAAACTGAGAAACAAAGTAGGGAAGTAACATGCAAAAGTTTCCATAGATAGTAATCGAGTAATTAGTGCATTCAGAATTCAAGATATGCTATCTGACTCAAGAATGCATCTCTTAATAACTAAACTCTCTTGTCTCACTGTAGTGGTTCTAGAATCAGACAGAAGTGGCTTAAAGTATTAGATCTATCATTCATTATTTTGGGGATTATGGTCAAATAACAGACATACTAAATCTCAGTTCTTTTTTTTCCATAACATGGAGCAAATAATAATACCTATTTTACAAAGATGTTGTAAATTTTAAATAAAAGGATTGTGAAAATGCTTCACACAATGACTGAGAGTGAGATTTAACCTTCAGATAATAAAATGATACTTTAGTGACTAGTGTGCACGTGTGTCTGGGCATGTGTGTGAATGTCACAAGAAGCATTAATCAAATTTGATGTTTCCTTAGAGATTAATTTAGGCACTCTGAAAATCTTCTTGATTGATTAGCAGCCAAGGAAACTTTTAATTTAAGTGCTTGCTTAATTAATTTAGCTAATGGGTTAAACAATGCCCGAGGGCATAAGAAGTAAGGTGGGTCAGGTGTCCAGATTTTTGGCGCCCTTGATTTTTCTCCAGAACACTAAAACCTCTTTTTTTCCCTTTTGTTCTTACTTCCCATTTCTTATTCCCCCAGACTCTTTTAAATTTTCCTTTTATCATAAGGAAGAAGAGGTTTATCAGAGTTGGAATCTGGAAAGCAGTGAACAAGTCAAGTCTCTTCCCCACCCCCTCTTCATAAACACACTTGAAGGCCTGAAGGTAATAACCCTGAAAGATTCTCCCCGTGCTGCAGATTTCCTGCCAAGGGTTTGTTGGGATAGTATTGTAAAGGAGATTTGGGGCATCTTCCTGCCTCATACAACATACAAGAACCCTTGACTCTGTCACACTGTATTATTTTGCAATGTTTGCTTCACACTATCAATTTGACAAAGATTACGAAGCCAATCACATCT
The DNA here is from genome assembly GCF_965194805.1 of Balaenoptera borealis. Lineage (NCBI taxonomy): Eukaryota > Metazoa > Chordata > Mammalia > Artiodactyla > Balaenopteridae > Balaenoptera > Balaenoptera borealis. The sequence continues at coordinate 34,490,067 of NC_138868.1, forward strand.
GTGACATTATATGACCATCAAAAACTGCTGAATGGCTCAAACCCAGGACAACATGTTCAGGCAGGGGTTACTGGATTCACCAGATCAGCATGAATGGAGAAGGGGCAACCTAGCATTTTCTATTCAACTCATCAATGACTCTGAGAATGTTAGCCTGTAGTTAGTTGGCTTTTATGATCATATTCTCAGACATCTGGAATTCCTTGATCCAGATGCAAGACTGAGCAGTGCCTGAAAATACTGTGCTACTTTACTTTTAAAAGGTTTTGAGGGCTTCCCTGTTGGCGCAGTGGTTGAGAGTCTGCCTGCCAATGCAGGGGACACGGGTTCGAGCCCTGGTCTGGGAAGATCCCACATGCCAGGAAGCGACTGGGCCCGTGCGCCACAACTACTGAGCTTGCGCGTCTGGAGCCTGTGCTCGGCAACAGGAGAGGCCGTGATGGTGAGAGGCCCGTGCATTGCGATGAAGAGTGGCCCCAGCTCGCCGCAACCAGAGAAAGCCCTCGCACAGAAACGAAGACCCAACACAGCCAAAAATAAATAAATAAATTAAAAAAAAAAAAAAGGTTTTGAAAATTTTGTAAATTACTCTAATGGTACTTGGAATTTCCCAAAATATGAGATTAACAAAAAAATACATTGATTTCTCTAAACATTTTACATCAGAAAATTTTTATTTTCAACTTTGCTTTTCCTGAAATACCTACCACCACCCTTTCTTTAAAAATCTGTTCTATCAAAGCATTTTTTGGTTAAATCTATTTTGTGGTTATAATTTTACTCTCAAATATATAACCTAAATCCAATTATCTATTCTGTATGTATTTGCTCCCACAACCAATATGATCTATAGTAAAAGGGATGAGTGGATACCTCAGTATACTGAGGTTCTTCTTTGTTTCAGGCTAGTTTGTGAAGTTAGGTCTTTTTTTTATCCTAACTCTAAAATACAAATTTGCTAGAAGGACTTTTCTTTATAAACCTATTTCTCCTGAAAAATTATGTAGCAAAAGAAAATATCAGCCTGCTAAAGCAATGTAAAACTAATCAAATCAAAGAGCCACTGGCCAGAGAATTTTTAGAAATAAATTTTCTTAATCATGGCTGATAAGTGAATTAGTTATATCTCTACTTTAGGAATAGAACTGTCTACCTCCAAAGAGCTCGTGCTCTGTGCTTTTCCAACTTTCTGGACAAACTCCTAAAGGCATCTTTTATTCAGAGCTTCCAGTTGTGTGTGCTTATCAATAATTATAATTACTAGCCATTGGTTTCTCATTATGATCCAGAAACTACATGTTATAGATTGAATTTTGTGCCCTCAAAATTCACAAGTTGAAGCTCTAACCGTCAGTGTGCGTGTATTTGGAGATAGAGCCTTTAGGAAGTAGTTAAGGTAAAAGAGATCATAAGGCTTGGGACCTTAATTCAATAGGACCCATGTCCTTAAAAGAAGAGGAGGAGACACCAGAGATGCCTATGTACAGAGAAAGTCCATATGAGGACACAGTGAGAAGATGGCCATCTGTAGGATAGGAAGAGAGGTCTCACCAGAATCCAACCCTGCCAGCACTTGGATCTTGGACTTCCAGCCCCAAGAACTATGACAAAATAAATTTCTATTGTTTAAGCCATCTAGTCTGGTATTTTGTTATGGCAGCCTTAGCAGAGTAATACATTATGTCAAGAATTTAGATGCCTTATCTATTTTGATATTTACAAAGACACTGAAGAAGGTGTAATTACTGCCAGTTTATTTATAATGAGGCTTAGAGACATTAAGGATCCCAGGATCACACAACTAATGAGGAACAAATCTGGACAATTCTTATACTTACCATCCACCACTGCATAAGAGGGACCAGGAAAGAGGGGACTTGGATGTTTATTAATAGGAATTGACCAAAATGACCACAGTATTCCCTTCAGTTTGACTGAACTTTAGACAGCTTCCATCCTGATGATAGACCCCGACCTTTTTTTTCTTAGAGCATTTACTTTAGAAAACTTGCAATTGTATATCCTTTCTCTACACTTTTGAAATGTATATAAATCTTCTCCCAGCCTCTTATCAGTTTTACAATCAGGGAAATGTCTTTACAAGGGCTTCTGAAACATTTTTTTGAAATGTAAACATTGAAAGAAATAGTGCTCCTATCTCCCAATCTCTGTGGAAGGTAGGAATCTAACTTGGATGGGCACCAATTAGCAAATATACATGCCTAATCATAGCAAAAAAAAAAAAAACATTGCAAACTCAGGAATAACTCAGTGCACTCTTCACATCCTGTTGACTAATCTTCTCCTAACATCATCCAGTACTTTCCACTAGCTCACTCCAGCACTTAAGAACAACCCCAACTTCTGTTTCAGCAGACTTGCATTCATTCTTTCTCCCCTATTGCAATAGTCTTGAATAACATCTTCCCCACCTGTTAAATTATCCAGTGCAATTTTTGCTTTAAAAGACTTTAAAAGGACCCAGGAACCTAATATCTAGGATGGAACGTCAGCAAAATTTAACTTTTTAAAATATATGAAAAAGAGAGTGACACAATGGAAAGAGCCTGGGACACAGAAACCTGGAGGTTGTGTTCAGAGGCTGTCAGATGTCAGAAGTAATCGTTCAGATATTTGGGTCATTGAAAAGTAGAGCAGGAAGCACCTAGTTTTCAAAATCTGTGTCTCAGTTTGAGATCCCCAGAGGTATACCCTAAGGCAAGGATTCAAGGGTAAATAGCTAGTCTAGCATGTGAAAGAAATACCAGCAGTGGAGAAGTGAGACTAGGAGAAAAGGCAGCCAATAAAGATTACTTCAAGCCAGCTACTATTGGGGTGAATGGAGGTTAACGTCTCATGGGAAACTTTGGAAGTTTTACATACGACAATAAATGTGAGGGACCTGGAGTATTTGTGCACCAGCTCTTGTCAGACACTGTTTGAGGGCTGAGGGTGTTAATTCCCAGTACTTTCTTGCAAGGTAGGCAGGTAGGTAAAGCCCTCTCTTGGGGGAGCTTGTAGGGGGAGGAGAAAACACCCTCAGAAAAAGAGATGCAAGTGCTCGTCCCTGGAGAAGCTTATACTAAGATTGCAAAGGTGATAGGATATGTTTGGGACACCTGCAACGTCAACTACACTGTGTTAATCCATGTGACTTCTAGAAGAGGATTACATGGTCAAAAATTGTGGAGAAAAACTGGGTTAATCAAACATAAATTGGCTTCTTGACTTCATGACTCCTTAGATTATTTTAGGATATGAATGTGAATGTTAAGATGAGAACAGTTTATTTAAATTTTTAAACCATTTTGGTTGATACATCTTACAGGACTAGTGTTCCTCTTAACACACTTTGGGAATCACCAGTATAATCCATTTACTGAGTACTACAAATAAGGAAAATTAGGTCTTTATTGGTGATATCTAAAAGTGCAGCAATGTCGACCCAGGAGATTACTATATTTGCCAATAGTTTAGGACAGTAAGAGTTCAGAACATGTGATAGCAGTTTCTAGTTATATATAACATTGTTGATACCTTCTTAATCCTATCTATTCTCCTAGTAGCCTTTACTATAGTGGCTCTGTTTTCTGAGACCAGAGTTTGAGGCATAGAAATATAATTCCAAAGCTGTTTATTCACAGCAGCATATATCTTACAATCTGTATCTTACAATACAGATTAAAAATATTATCGTATATATTTTGTTATTTTAAAAGCAAGTTATGTTAGTGTTATGAAAATTCTACCACAAGTCAAAGAAAACTTGTCACTCTGTTTTCCATCCAGATGGAATCTATGGATCGATTAAGCATTCGACACTCTTTCTATTTATCAGGTGAGTAAACAGAGGCCTTGAAAGGTTGGCATACTCTAAGAGGCATAGAATAAGGCAGAGTCAGAGCCCAGATTTAGTCAGATTTCATATTCTGACCTTCTGACTTTAGCTGTGGTGGTTGCCCATAAAATCTTCTTGCCATCTCAAAATCATTCAGGTAATGCTTTGGCCTATTTTGGTTGGAGTTATATCCTGCTGGTGAGCTCCAGGCATAAGTTTATTACTTTTAGCATGGTTTAACATGGTTTATAAAAATTTCACAATGCGAAGGAGAGACTGCAATGAAAGGAAAACTACATATCCTCAACAAGCAATTGGTCAATATGATAAAATACATTCTATACTATATCCCTAGATTATTTTCCTGATTTTGTTATTAGCATTATATGTGGTTAGGAAAGATTAAGCCTAAGATGTTTCCAATGCTGGAGGTCAGCTATCTTAGGAAAACTGGTAGACTATGTCAATCAGAAATCTTTATGTGTGAGGAAGCTTCTGAAAAGGAACTCATCCTAAAGGAAACAGGAATCTTCCCAGACAAGCGCTGACTACTAAAGAGTCCTAGTTGTTTGTTCAGAGGGATCATTTAGAACAGGGGTCCCCAACCTCTGCGCCGCACAGGAGGTGAGCAGCGGGCGATGGAGCGAAGCTTCATCTGTATTTACAGCTGCTTCCCAAACATCGCTCACATTACCACCTGAGCTCCACTTCCTGTCAGCATTATGGAGAGTTGTATAATTATTTCATTATATATTACAATGTAATAATAATAGAAATAAAGTGCACAATAAATGTAATGCGCTTGAATCATCCTGAAACAATTCCCTCCCCTGCACCCCGTCCGTGGAAAAATTGTCTTCCATGTAACTGGTCCCTGGTGCCAAAAAGGTTGGGGACCGCTGATTTAGAACACTGACTGGATTTCTCACTGAGAGTGGCTTCCTATACAATCCTCTATGGGATCATATATGACTTATTTAGAGGACAAGAGAAGGCTTGGTAAGGAAAACAGCAACTAAGAAATGAAAATATCCATTTTCTTTAAAACTTTATTCAATACACTGGGGGAAAAAACACCACTGCTTTAATATCTCTGAGAAGGAACACATGACAAAAAAAGAGAGAGGTGGTTCGGACACTTCATTATAGGGCTTCCTTTGGGTTTGGGCCCTTGAGATGTCCTCTGTATGAGCTCAGAGACTACTCTACAGAAAGAAGCTGAAGTCAGAAGAGATATACAAGTGCAGTCATCATATGACACCTAAATCATTCCAGAAATACGTTAAGGGGAGATTATTTAAGAACCTGGGTCCTGCATTATCACATTTGGTGGAAGAATCATGAAACAGAAGTTATGATCATAATAACTGTAATAAAAACGTTGGTGCATGTTTATAGACCTTTAATTTTATAAAGAACTTTGATTATTTATCATCATTTTCAATTTCGAGTCAGTTACATTGCCCTCGGAAGAAAACTGATGATTATTTTGGTACTCTTGACATATCTTTGAGCTCAATTATCTCAATTTTTTTAAATATAAAGGAAGTAAATTCCAAATAAATGTTTAGTTCATATCTGCTGCACGGTCACTTACATATTACCATGTATCATAATATGTTTCTGATTGGATGTGCAATCTGCTTGATTTTGAATGTTGGCAAATTTTAATACTTACCATAACCATCACTGGTATATGGTTTTATGTCTTGATAAAATTGATACCAAGAAAATTTATTTTTCAAGAACAGATATTCTTCCAATTGGTAGTATGAAAATTCAAACTTAATTTCAGATTTTCAATTCTAATATTAAATTCTTCCATGCAAGTGGTAAGATTTACAATGCAAAATTTACCCTTTACAAATCTTGGTTTATCTGAAGTCCTTTTTTAGAATTACTGTATAATCAGCATTTCAAGAGTTGGTCTACTTGTATTGGCTTGAAATTTAATGGTATTAACATGTAAGTTAGTTTTTGTAATTGCTGGAAATCCATAGGAAGTTGAAGATTTTCATTCCTCAGCACTGCTTTGATGAGCACCCATTGCCACACATCTCAGTTGCCAACTTTAAGTTTAAAAATAAAATAAAATTTTAAAAGTTATACATACATACATGTTTTAGTGGAGATTCTATTTTTTGGTAATAGCTGATATATAGCCAATACATGAAATAACTTTAATACAAAAGTATATACTTGGCACGTTATGATTTAATATTATATTTGACATTAAGGGGACCTTAATGTGTATAGCTATAATATTTTATTTGAAAACTCTGCTCATGGAAGTCCACGTCGAAAGGAGTACATTAATGTAGTTCCTTTAATTTATAGAAAGCATAAGCAGTTTTCTTTCTTCCCTCCCCTCCTTTCCCTCCTTTTTTTTTTTTCTTTCCCTTCCTCCCCTTCCCTTACCAGTCTATGCATCAAAACATGTTAATAGAATGCATTGTTCAAAAAGCTTGAAAACTTTGGATCCAGGTAACTAAAACTTAAAACAATGTGACTTTTTTCAGATTGAGTTTGCTGCTTTCTTTGAGGAGGAAGAACAAAGTAAAGATAGACAATTCCACCATAAAATTAATGGGGGGGGGGGGAAGTCCAGTGTTTTCTAAACTACAGAGATGACAGTTGAAAGAACTACAAGGGTGGAAAATATATCACCTCAGGGATAAAATATCAAGGAGACAAATTTCTCTATGAAGTCAAAAGTTTTCCAGGATTTACTGTGTTGTCTTGAAAATATTATGGTTTAACATAGAGATAAGAAGAGCTTCTTGGAGTTACTTTATTTCTGTTAGGAGGAAAAACAATCTATGTTTTAGGTAATGTGGTCACGGTTTAAAATCTACTTACTTAAATCCTTTGGATGGAGGAAGGACAAATCCTAAATAAAAATTACTGGGTCATTCACATCCTTTAATATACCTAAAGTATTAAGCATGATTTAAAAGATGAAGCACAGTGTTTATTACCACATGAAACTGTGTTGATATTTCAGCCCTATTGCTTACTATCCTAAAGATCTTAAAGCTAACCTAAATCATGTTTCCCATAAAGGAAGATTTTATATATATGCATACATGGGTATTGTATGCATATGTATCTATGCATGTGTGTATGTACCTATAAAATAAAAATATAGATTTTTTTTGGACAAGCAGCTTAGGTTATTTATTTGTAAAACGGGAATAGGAAATCCTTACCCTGCAGGAGTGTCATTATGAAAAAGGACTAGAACAATTTTGACCACATCATGAGTTATTGCTTCAGCATCCCATTCTTATCAGAGCATTTGACCTGAACCTACCTACCTAGATTCTAAGGCTATCTTTTCCTTCTTGCCCATACCTCATTGTCTGCTTTGAATGGAAGGCCTCTCAGATATGCTCAAGGCATAGAAATAGATTAAATAAGATCAACCCAGCCAATTTTTAAAGTAGGAGGAAAATAAATAATAGAAACAACTTGTGTGTACTCATTAACTTATTAGAAAATTTATTTCAAAGTGTCAAACTCACTACTAATTATTGTTTACTCAAGAAGAAAAGTTATATAACTCATTCTTTCTTTTATTTTTAAATTTTTTTCTGTGAAAGGAGACAAGCTCCAGAGTTTTGTTCATGGTAAAATAGTTGTCCACCCTCAGGAGGAACCCAAATAAAAATTAATTACAATGATAGGGAAAAACGAGAACTTAACCCAATATTTCAAAATCCTCAATAGATGATATTCACTTTTTTTAAGTTAAGGGAAAAAATGATGATTGCATGATCATCATTTCATGATACTGCAACAACAGAGTGGAGTCCAGAGTTTTTCTCTACCAAGATATGTGTCCACATTTAACCTGTATACGACTGCAGAGGTGCAGCTGATCACAAAGTAGTTAAGCTCTGAGTAATTGACAGCCTTTTATTCTTTAATTAAGGTAACTAAAATTCATTTAGCTTTTTAGATTGCAGAATTTGGGAATTATAAACTGTCAAGAAGTCAAAGGAGAAAATCAATCAGCACGTAGTAAAAAGTGACCAATTTTATTTTTAAAATTGGTAAGAATCAATATTGAAAACTAAAAATAGAACTACCATATGACCCAGCAATCTCATTACTGGGCATATACCCAGAGAAAACCATAATTCAAAAAGACACATGCACCCCAATGTTCACTGCAGCACTATTTACAAAAGCCAGGTCATGGAAGCAACCTAAATGCCCATCAACAGACGAATGGATAAAGAAGATGTGGTACATAGATACAATGGAATATTACTCAGCCATAAAAAGGAAAGAAATTGGGTCATTTGTAGAGATGTGGATGGACCTAGACACTGTCATACAGAGTGAAGTAAGTCAGAAAGAGAAAAACAAATATCGTATATTAATGCATATATGTGGAATCTAGAAAAATGGTACAGATGAACCAGTTTGCAAGGCAGAAATAGAGACACAGATGTAGAGAACAAACATATGGACACCAAGGGGGGAAAGCAGGGGTGGGGTGGTAGTGGGATGAATTGGGAGATTGGGATTGACATATATATATATATATACACTAATATGTATAAAATAGACAACTAATAAGAACCTGCTGTATTAAAAAATAAAATAAAATTCAAAAAAAAGAATCAATATTGAATATTGGCAATTATATATGCTCAAGCCTAATACATGAAATACACACAAATCTTCTCATAGGTCCATGGCATGGGAACAACCATTCTTCCGTGATGAGGTTTTTTAAATTCCATGAATACATTCTATAAAATTCTAGGTCATTCTATTAGGCATAAAATGTATAGCCTTTTATTCATTCATTATTGACAGATAACCATGTCCCAGACCATTGACAAAACAGACAATATCCTTGTCCCCATGGTGCTTAAATTCTAGTGTGCAAGAAAATAAATAAAATATATATTAAGTATTATAAGTAGTAATAAGAGCTAAGGGTAAAAACAAGGCAGGGAAGGGGGATGAAGTGTGCAGGAATAATGGTTCCAATTTTAAAGCAGGTAGTTTGGGAAGGCCTCAAACAAAATTGAGGACCTGAAGGACGGGAGAGATGAAGTCATGTAAATGTCTATAAGATATCACTCCAGGAAGATTGAACCATAAATAGAAAGGCCCCGAGGCAGGGGTTTGCCTCACATATGAAGCAGTCAAGTGTGGACGGAAAGGAATGGGCTAGAGGGAATGTAGGAAAGAAAATTCCCATGGGCAGTGGTCGGGCCAGATCACATAGGGTCTTTTGCACATAGTAATGACTTTAACTTTTACGTGAGAAGCAAAGGCACTGAAGGGTTTATGTGACGGTGTAAGATACTGTCACATTTTAACAGAATGACTTTGGCTACTATGTTGGCAATCGATTATGGAGGCAAAATAGAATCAGGATGACAAGTTAGAAGGCTGTTACAATTTTTCAGGCAAGAGTTTCAGTTGTTTGGACTGGTGAGGCAGTGGAGATGATGAGAATAGATGAAATACAAATAGACTGTAAAATGTAGCTGGCAGAATTCAGTCAAAGACCCAATTTGGGGCCTGAGTAAGGGCAAGGCATTAAGGACGACTCCGAGATTTCGACCTGAGCAACAGGAAGAACAGAGTTTCAATTAGCTACTTGTAGAAGACTATAGGAGGAGCAAAATTGCAATATAAAGAATATAAGTAGCTTAATGTGAGTATACTAATTTTGAGAGATTTATTAGTCATCTAAGAATTGTATAAGCAATTCCATATGTGGGTCTGGAATTCAGGGAAGAGAGCTAGGTTTGACATACATATTCATCAGCAGAGACTAGATGAGATGGCCTGGACAAAAAATGATAAAATATAAAATTATATGAGGACAGATAGAACATTGGATAATGTATAATGTAAAAGCCCTTTTATAGAGTAAACTTTTCTTTCAAACATATTGTGGATATTTCTTTGATATTGAACGTCACCTTGAGATTCTTGTTTACAGAAAAGCACAGGTCAGAAGATAATCTTACAAAGAAATAGGAATAAACTGCCTACCTTGAAGAAATACCACTTCTGTTCCCCATTTCTCTTCTAAGCTCTTGTTTACAGGTAAACTAAGACTCTAAGAACTCAAGCTGTATCACGTATCAATAAACTTCAATTTACAGCCTGTCATGCAGCCATTTGATGTTTGCTCTTATAGGCAACAAGGTGACTTTGGAGCTGAATGTCTGTTTTGACCAATCCAGTGAGTCACTTAACCTTTCTTTACCTTTTAAAAATAGGGATAAATTGTTCTATGGCCCATTTCATGGAGGTGATGTGACTATCTGTGAGATTATGTCTGCAAAGCAATTTGCATGTCTCTCTCTCACACACACACACAAATGTTAGATATTTTCAAAGCAAGTTGCTTCATTCTCTGGTCCAGAATCTAAAGAGGAAATCCATGATATTGGATTTTTCCTGAATATTTACATGGGTTGGGTAAAAGGGAAAATTATTTGTTACCTGGGAAAAGGAGACATATATGTTATGATTGCCCAAAGACAGTTGTATGCTTCTCTCAAAGAAGTCTCCAATGACTAGGTAATGATTTCTTAAGCATTCACTAGGTACAAGCATCTCTTAAAGATGCACATGAAATCCTCAAAAGCGTAAGAACACTGAATCTGTGAAAGCACCTCTCTCCCTTGTGTCCCGGCTTGTGACTCTAATATACATCTAGCTGCTCAGATTATAAATCTAGAATTCATTCTAGGCTTTATTTATCATCTTCAATACATCCCCAAATCCTCCCCACTCTTTCTATTTACTCCTTGTCCTTTTAAATTCACTGCTTCTGCTTTACTCTAGGCATCCACCATTCTCTTACCTTGGCTATTGTGAGTTTCTCATCTGATCTTCTTGCTTTTTGCCATGTGTTTCTCCATTTCTTACTCCACATGCATAGTCCCACTTGGTCTGTCCTCTAATCTTTCCATCCAATCTTATACCCTTTCAGTCTCTCAAGTACAGTCTTTGCATCGGATATGCTTAATTATCTTGAGTTCTACAAAAGCATAATTTTATTTCATACATCTGGGTTTTGCATGAGAGGCAGCATAATGAAGTAATTGGGAGCAGTGGCTTCAGAAGTAAGATGCTTGTGCTCAGATCTCAACTCTACCATTTTCTCTCTGTATGACCTGGGCTTCAGTTCCTCATTGCCAATATAGAGATAATATTACCTACTTTATAGGGCAGTAATTAGTACTAAATGAGATAATTAATTCACTTAACACTTATTAAGGAATCAATAATGTTAGTTTTTATTATTATATTTTAGCCAAAATATTAATAAGCCTCAAAATGCTTATTTCCTTTTTGTGAAAACTTTCCTACCACTCTCCTGACACTGCCAGCATTGTAACTGATCACTGCCCCTTTTGTCCTGCTACTCTACATTTTGTAGACAACAGTCAAACCTTACATATGCTTGAAATGATTGAAAATCTTCTCGTGCACTGAACCATGAGAACTTCTTGAATATAGTCCTGGGTCTTAGTTATCCCAGTGTTTCTATTTCTGCGACAAATTCTGGTAAAGAGTAAGTACTTAACAAACATGTATTGAAGGAAAAATATAAAATGGATAGCCAAGTTACCTCTGTCACAAAATATCTGAGAGAGAGAGAAAATGAGCTTCTCCTCATTTCTCCTGGGTAATTTGGGATCCCCAGGAGCTTCATGGTAGGAGTGAACATTTTTTCTCATAACTGTGAACATTCTCTTTCTCTACATTCTAAAGTAAGTTTTCTATGGCTAACAGTCTTTTTTGATTAAATTTTACTTTTGGAGCAATTCCTCTCTCTCTTGCAGCTGACTTCTTCATTGACACACAGAGCTAAAATGGTTTGTTCAGTTATAGGTCTCAGATGGTTTGCAATAGTCACAGCTTAGCATGCTCGAGAGAAAAATTATTATAAAAATAGCTTGGGAATTTCTATTTTGCAAAATCTGTTTGGTAGCTTAACTATTTGGGGGCAGTAATGATTATTATTAACCTGTCTTTCCTGAACATACTGATACCATAACTCCATAATTAGACTCCAGCACAAATGTGCCTAAAAAAATGGCAACAATAGTTGATCTCTATTATTATTATTATTAAAAACACTAAAATATTGCACTTTTAAGTAAATGAACTGTTAAAAAAAAGCCCATTGTTTTTTAGTTCCTAAGGTCAACATTTCTGCTATTGTTTCTTGAAAGCAACTTGTCTATTGAATTTTCCATATGCTGAAAGAAATAAAAATGATGCATCTTAGGTGGTAATCAAAAGATTTAATCAGAAGTGTGACTTTAGGCATTTCGCAGAATACTGAATTGGACTTCTTAATACCTCTGCATTTGTCCTTAGTACAGGAGTTAAAAGTATCATCAATATTAGCAGATGCAAACTATTTATACATAGGATGGATAAACAACAAGGTCCTTCTGTATAGCACAGGGAATTATGATCAATATCCTGTGATAAATCATAATAGAAAAGAATATGAAAAAGAATATACATGTATATTACTGAATCACTTTACTGTATAGCAGAAATTAACACATTGTAAATCAACTATACTTTAATAAAATTTTAAAAAATATAATCAATAGTAAATTGTGTTTGCCTCAATAATAAAACATCCCAATCCTGTGGAGCCATATAAATACAAAACAAAGGTACACACAAGTCTTCTCTGAGAACTTCTAGGAAATTCTTGTTTCTCTCTGTAAATCCTTGAGGTAGTTAACACAGCATTATGTCTCCTAAGTCAAAAATGTTTCTTTCTGCAGCCCTTTAGTTTCCCATTCAGTGAATTGCTTTCTAAAGGGTCAATGTATCTCTTAATGTATCAGGTATAGAGTACTTGATACTCTCAGTATTACTAAAATAGTATTATTTTTAAGGATTTTTTTCACTTTCCATCCCAATTAAGTACCAATTTGAGATACAAGGCCTAGATCAGAAGTGTTTACAGGTTTTAGTGTCTGAATGTAGATTTAAAGTATACACTCTATAGATCAAAAGAATATTTGTTTAGTACAACCAGGAATTTTAATATATGACAAGGATGCCAAGTAAATTCTCAAATGGACAGTGTATAAACTACTATTTTAAAACTTTAAAAAAATTATTATAGTATTCTGTGATCACGTATTTTGCCCATTTAAGCAGTGTCTATATGTTGGATCTTTGATATATGTGATCTGTCAACTAGGAATGGCTGTTTATAGGATCCTATAGACTTCTAAGGGGCAATTCTAAAACAATTTGGCAAGAAAAAGTTAAACATGTAATGCCTACATTTTGCAGCAACATTTTTCAGTTAAATATAATTTCTGGTGCATCTTTTTAAGTTTGAACATACAGAATTATTACATTTGTTTCAATGACTATAACCAGTCTTGATTGATGGGAATTATTTGGGCCATTTCCAATTTTTCCTCCTTTGTACAATGTTGTAAAAACTTTTGTCTGCAAATATTTACATATGTTTATTTTTATGTGGCATTAATTCATATAAAAATTAAGTTAGAATATTAAAGAGATCCCAAATTTTCAGTGTTTGCAGATGAAATTGTTATATATCTATTAATAAAAGAGGAAAATTGAAAACTATCAACACTGTTAAAACTAATAAAACAATTTAGTAAGAAGCCAGTGAAAAAGGGATATGTGTGTGTGGATGTGTGTGTGTGTGTGTGGATGTAAATCAAAAACTCTTCTATAAGCCATCAATAACCAGTAAATAAATGGAATTAGAAACATCCTATTTATATACCAAGAAAAGCTATTAAATAAAAGCATTACTTTTGGAGACTTTTATACCTTCATAATGTAAGATTTTAGCTTCATTTCAAAAAAGATACCACTTAAATATTATTTATTCAAGGGATTAAAAAAGTCTCAAAAGCAATAAAGGAATATATCTTCAATATAGATATCTGTTGCTTTAGATGACAGTTGAAATAAATGATCTCTAATATCCCTTTGAGGGTTATTATTCTAGAACTCTATTTTATACACTTCTGTGTATGAACATGAGGGATCATGATTTAAAGGAGAGTTGAAGAAATGCATTAAGGAAACAGCAAAATATAAGCTCAAAATTGTCATGGAATGTATTTTTCTGCTTGAGGGTATAATGAACAGGAGAAGTTAGACATGATACTATGAAATAAATTAGAATATCTTCTATAAGTGTTTTTAAAATCAACAAAGAAAGATAAGTTTTTTAATTAAACACTGGACATTTCAAATATACATTACTTATTTATTATTTTTCTCAAAATGATTGTTCCTTAAGTTTATATAATTAATAAATGGAAGAACAAAATTCAAATCTAAGCCTTTTCATTGTGAATTTGTTTCTGCTCACAGTAAAACTATCCTCCATCACTTCCTAGAAGATTTTATTATAGTTTGCAATTAAGAATATATACTAGTGTTATTATTGATTAATGTGCATTCACATGGTAAATAGCATGATGGGAGTGACATCAGCAAGATGGTAAAATAGGAGGCCCTGGATCGTCATTACCCCCACAAAAGCACCAATACAACAATTCACAGACAAATCCCTTTGTGAGATACCTGGAAACTAATTGAGAGTTGCCTGCACCCCAGACAAACACAAAATCAGACACAGCCAAACCAGTATGAAAATTTGAGACACCGTCTCTCCAGAATTCTTACCTTCAGCAGAGCACAATATGATCAGGAGGAAAACTCTCAGCTCCCAGTTTCTCCCTGGGGAGAGAAAGAGTTGGATCACATGTCCAGTACCCCACTTTTCAGAGTACTGGCTTCTGTTAATGTATACACAACATACATAGATGTAAAATATGGCATTAATATAAAGGGGGAAACAGAGTAAAAGTGTTGAATTTTTGGACATGACTAAACTTAAGTTGTTATCAATTTAAAATAGAATGTTATGACTATAAGGTATTTTATGTAAGGCCTATGGTAACCACAAAGAAAATATAGGTATTACACCAAAAAAAGATAAATAAATAAAATCATATCAAAACAAAAAATCAACAAAACACAAAGGAAGACAGCAAGAAAGAAAAGAAGGACAAAAGGACTTCAAGATAAACAGTAAAGTATTAACAAAATGGCAAAGGGAAATCCTTTTCTAGAAATAACTACCTTAAATGTAGATAGATTACACTTCCTCAATCAAAAAACAGAGTGGCTGAATAGATAAAAAGACATGATCTAACTATTTGCTGTCTACAAGACACTCAAGATTTAAATACATGCATAGGCTGAATGTGAAGGTATGAAAAAATATGGTAACCAGAACAAAGCAGACGTGGCTACACTTAAATCATATAAAAGAGACAAAGAAGGTAATTATACAATGATAAAAGGGTCAATTCACCAGGAAGATAAAAAATTATAAAGTATGTATGCTATATATGCACTAAATAGCAGAAAACCTAAATGTATGAAGCAAACATTTATAGAACTGAAGGGAGGAATAGATAACTGTACAACAAAGAAAAGTACATGGCTGAGTATGGCTTTACTGGTAAATTGATAACATTCTGCCAAAAGTTTAAAGAAAAATTAATGCCAATTCTTTTCAAACTCTTCCAAAAAACTGAAAAGGGGGAACACTTCCAAACTCATTTTATGAGTCCAGCATTATTCTGATACTGAAGCCAGACAAAGGTACAAGAAAACTAGAGACCAATATCCCTGGTAATATAGATGCAAAAATCCTCACAAAGTACTTGCAAAACAAAATCACTAACACATTTAAGAAATTACACATCATTGCCAAGTGAGATTTATCCCTGGGATGCAAAGATGATTCAACATATAAAAATCAATTAACGTGATATACCACATTAACAGAAAAAAAGATAAAATCACATGATCATCTCAATGATGTAGATAAAGCATTTTACAAAATTCAACATTTTTTTCATAAAAAATTTCAACAAATAAGGTATAAAAGAAGTTTACCTCAACATCATGAAAGTTACATATGAAAAACCTACAGCTAACAGCGTACTCTGTGGTGAAAAACTATTTTTCTGTAAGATCAGGAACAAAATAAAGATGCTCATTCTCATCACTTCTAGTCAACTCAGTACTGGAAATCCTAGCTGGAACAATTAGACAAGAAAAGGAAATAAAAGGCATCCAAATTGGAAAAGAAGTAAAATTGTTCTTGTTGGCAGATGACATAATTGTGTACACAGAAAACCCTAAAGACTCCACTTAAAAAAAGGTTGAAATAGTAAGTTCAGTGAAGTTGCAGTATATATAATCAACATACAAAATCAGTTGCATTTCTATACATTAACAATGAACAATCCAAAAAAGAAATTAAGGAAGCAATACCATTTACAATAGTATTAAAAAGAATAAAATAATTAGGATTAAATTTAATCAAAAGTGTATGAGACACTCATACATTGAAAACTACAAAACAATGATGAAAGAATTTAAATGATATACAAACAAACAGAAAGATTATCCTATATTCATGGACTAGAAGACATACTATTGTTAAAATGTCTGTACCTCAGAGTAATCTACAGATTCAATACAATCCCTATTATATATTCAATGACATCTTTTACAGAAATTAAAAAAATAATTCTAAAATTCATATGGAACCACAATAGCCAAATCAATCTTGAAATATTATAGAAGAACCAAGCTGGAGGTTTCACACTTCCTGATTTCAAAATATATTATAAAGCTACAGTAATTGAAACAATATGGTACTTGCATAAAGACAAGACATCTAGACCAATGGAGCAATATAGCACACCCAGAAATAAATCCACACATATGTGGTCAACTGATCTTTGACAATGGTGCCAAGAATAACAATGAGGAAAGAACAGTCTCTTCAACAAATGGTGTTGGCAAAACTGGATAGCCACATTCAAAAAAAAAAGAAAGAAATTGGACCTTGATTTTACATTATACACAAAAATCAACTCAAAATGGATTAAAGACTTAAACATAAGACCTGAAATTATAAAACTCCTAGAAGAAAACAGAAGAAAAATTTCATGACATTAATCTTGGCAAGGATTTCACAGATATAACATCATAAGCACATGTATCCAGAGCACAAATAGACAAGGTGAGACTACATCAATCTAAAAAGCTTCTGCACTTCAAAGGAAACAAACAATAGAGTGAAAGCCAACCTACAGAATGGAGAAAATATTTGTAAACCATATATTGGATAATGGGTTAATATCCAAAATATATAATAAATTTCTACAACTCAATAACAAAAAGGTAATTACCCAATTAAAAAAGGGGCTAGGACTTGTATAGAAATTTTTCCAAGAAGACATACAGATGGCCAATAGGTATATTAAAATATGTCAGGTGTCGGTGAGGATATGAAGAAATTGGAACACTTGATCACTCAGTGTGAACGCAAAAAGGTGCAGCCACTATGGAAATCAGTATGGAGGTCCCTCAAAAAATTAAGAAAAATGGGAGTTCCCTGGAAGTCCAGTTGCTAAGACTCTGTGCTTCCACTGCAGGGGGTGTGGGTTCGATCCCTGGTCAGGGAACTAAGATCCTGCATGCCAAAAAGTGTGGCCAAAAAATAAAAATAAAAATAAACATAAATAAATAAATAAGTAAATGGTGCTGGGAAAAATGTATAGCCACATGCAAAAGAATAAAACTGGACCTCTATATCACACCATACACAAAAATTAACTTAAAATGAATTAAAGACTTAAGAAAAAAATTACCACATGATTCTGCAATATGATTCAGAATCCTAAATATATTATCCATCCTCTTCAACCCCAGTTTCCAAAAGCTAGGAACAGCCACTTTCAAGTAATTTAGTTCTTTTTTCTTCCTATTTACTTCCATATTTCTAAATAATATTTATACCATCATTAAGTATTTGACACTATACACTGACTTCCAAGAATGTTGAATGAGAATTTAGTTCTCTTGTACAACCTTCTTAATGTCTATTCCAACCCTCTTAAACTTTCTTCCTCTATTTTTTCAATAGAACAATTTTACAATTTTTTGTCAAATCATTATTTCATATTTCCATTACTGTAACCATGTAACTATTTTTCACAGCTGAGCCACATAGAGAACTCTGATTATATTTTCTTTTTCGTTCAACTTTTGTATTACATGAAGTTATTTATTGTCTTTCTTTTAATTTCTTAAAATTTCTTTTGATTCTTCAGTATACGTATATCTAATACATCTGAAAGTGTCTGATACATAGTGACTTCTTATAACAAAACAAGCTTTTGGACCTCACTTTACCATTTATAAAGCATTTTGTGCATGTTATGAAATTTGTGGCTCAAAATGAACACATTCATCACGTAGAGCAGATCTGTTCTATAGATAAAGAGATTAAAGCATAGATGCATTAAAGTAAATTGTCCAAGGTCTGAAACCTGCAAATGACAGAAACATTTCTGACACTGGAGTTCCTTAGGCCAAATCTTTTGTCATATCCACTGTAACACATTTGATTCTCAGCATGGGATTTTTCCCTTTTCTGGCAAATTTCCTCATTAGCTACAAGTGTCAGCACTGGTCTCTAAGGCTTTTCATCATCTGCACTTAATACGTTGGGGAATTCATGTGATGCACCAAATAATTCTCTGTGCGTGATTGTACTGGCAACATAAGAGGGTCAGTGAATATTCCTCCTTTGATGCCTGAGCACACCTTATACCCTAGAAATTGCAATGGACAATTTGATTGGAAATGAGATGCAGGACTCTAATGGTTCTCACTATATAAAATTACTTCCCTGGGAATAGAAAGATTATTCATGAAGAACAACAGCTCAGTGACTTTACACTATCCTATCAAGTACTCAGAGAGCTGATTACAATTGGATTAGAATGAATAAAAGTAATTAAACCTGTTCCTGATAAGTATGAAGTCACTTTCTTCTTTAGAATTTGAATACATTAGCTGAACAGGAAGGGCAAATTTTTGCCTCTATCACTGGGAAAAACAGTTTTCCCAGAATTGGCTTGTTCAACTTGTCACCACAGCATGAATATGTTCCCTACATGAGCTTCTCCAATCCTGTCTATTTAGATCTTGTCCATCCTTCAAGACCCAGTGCTTGTTCTTAATTCACTTTATAGACTTTGCCAAACACAAGCAGTATAGACTATGAGACCTAATAGACCTAATAGATCTGGTAGGCAACCTTAATAACTCCAAGCCAGCAATTGTATACGTTTCAAGGTAATATACTTTGTATTACCCTTTCCAAACTTTTGGAATTCAAGATATTTGGAAATTTATTAAGTAACCATCCCCTAATCTCAAACTCTCTAATCTCTAAAGTATAACACATATATAAAGTTATCTACTTGTGTGTCTGTGTGTACATACATATATGTATATGTGTGTATATATGTACATATATACATATATATGTACAGTCTTTGAAATATTATTAATTAATGAGAGGGGGAAGGAAATCCTTATTTATGTACCAAGCCCTATCTTAGGAGCTCTATTCATATTCTTTTATTTAAGCCTCACAGCCTTCAGAACTGGGCATCATTGCATTTATTATAGAGAGAAGATAGGTTCAGAAAAGTCAAATAATTTGATCAAATGAGTGCAAGTAATAAACAGTTTAGCCAGATCTCAGTTTCTAGTCCATCTGTCTACAAAAATCCTTCCTATTTGTATTATACTTTGCCACTACTTATTTAATTCTTCTCACATGTATTTTCATGTAATAAACAACATAAATTAATTTAGAACATATAACTTATTACATACCTATTTGTGTCCTCAGAGGGTAAAACATTTATTTAACTATTAGGACAAAATAATGCCATCCCCTGTGTCCGGCATCAACATTAAATCTGTGAGATTAGCTATATATACAAACTGTGAAACATGGGTCAGTATTATATTTATTTTCTGAGAATGTGAATCTTGCAATATATGGCATAAGTGAAACTAAAAGCAAAATAATTGTCATTCTGTGGCAAGATTTCCAATGATTGTTCCAGATTATGTCATTTCAATCATAATGCTCTTCCTGTGATGTCCCTGTGCGTGTGTGCACGTCTTGAGGGGATGTTTACACTACAGAGGAGTGAGCCCTTGACTTTCCACATATAGGGTCTTTCTGGCCAACAGCTTCTCAAAGAAAATTTATAGATTTCTCGACTCCATCTTTAATCTTTTCCATCTTTCAGAATTGCTGTTCTCCTTTTAAAATCCAACTAGGGGAAAAATGTGGAAGCAAGAACTTTAGGCCTGCAGGGAACCTGAGAGCTCAATCACTTAGCCTATTATGGGCAGTGATAAGCTCATTTTACAGACACTGGAGATTTCTTCATACCAATCCCAGTAACTGCATCTTGGGGCTTTCTGAGTATGCTAACATTAGTAATTAGTAGTAATACAACAGTCCATGAGGAGATTTGGGACTTGTAAAGGGCTTTTGATGCTCCTAGGACTCTATTGCTAAATGTCCTGCTGCTCAAATTGAATTGGTTTGATTCTAAACATGGTTGTGACAATAATGAAAATAATAACAGTTACAGTGTATTGAGTGCCTACTATGCAGTTTATGTGCATTGTCATTTATCCTAACCACAGGCCTGTGTGGATTAATTCCTAGGGGGCCAACATCCATCTTTTCCTCTTCCACTTTTGATTAATAGCCTTTCTATCTTTCTTCCTTTAACCTTTAACTTAACAATTAGCCCACAAGTTGATAGGAGAACCATTAGACTTAGCTAATTAAATAGTATAGTATTCTAATTGCAACTAAAATTATTACTCATTAATCAAACAACTTGCTGCAGAGGACACTGATATTCTATTCTCAGAGTAAACCATTTGAGATCAGAATGTTGGATAAAAAAACTTAAACCAGCCAGAAGCTACACTCCATGCTCTGGTATGGCTGAGGCTAAAATTCGGAGTTGAAACTAAACACAGAAACTTCCAGTCTAGATAAGATGATATAAATTTATCTCTCCCTATTCCTTCTCACAAAATATAACTATAAACCAGAGAAATAAAGCAAGAAGTTGACAAAAGGCAATTCTGAGAGGTAAAAAGAGTAATGCAAATTTGTTGAATACTCCAGAATAGAGAAGCAACATAGCAACATGGCAACTTACAACCCCCAATCTTAAAGAAAAAGATGATCCAGATCCAGTGTTTACTGATCCCAAAACTAGCATTAAAAGACCACCCAGGTACATTCAGTCCTCCCTGGGACTGGACAAAAGTCTCCCTGACAATACCAAGCTGAATCAAATCCCAAATTTGGTGAAAGGCATAAACTCACAGATTAAAAAACTAACCAACCACAAATAGGATAAACCCAAATGAATCTATGTCAAACTTTAAAATTAAGCTTCTAACAACTAAAGACAAAGAAAAAAAAATACCTTTAAGAATGTTTTTTGTGTGTTCTCTGTTCTGTTCTATTAATATATGTGTTTATCTCTCTGCAAGTACTGCACTATCTTGATTACTGTAGCTATCAAATAAGTCTTCAAATTGTAGAATGATTCTTTTATTTTTTTTTAATTGTTTTAGCTATTTTACACCCATAAATTGTTTAGCTATTTTACACCCATATGGAATTACACCCATAAAAATATGATTTTGACAAAGGTGCAAAAGTAATTCAATTAAAGGATGTTTTTTCATCAAATGCTGCTGGAACACTTGGGTATCTTTGGGAAAAAGGGAGACCTTGACTACCTAAACCTAATACCTATACAATAATTGGCTAAAACATGAATTATGGACTTAAAAGTAAATTATGAATAATAAATATTTTAGAAAAATGTTAGAGAAGATTTTTTGGATCTGTGGTAAGGCCAAAAGTTCTTAGAATTGACACCAAAAGCACAGTCCATATATGAAAAAATTGACAAATTATAACCTATCAAACTAAAAACATTTGTTCTGAGAAGGCCCACGTGAGGATTGTGAAAAGACAAGCTACTTACAATATTCGAAACTGCCTTTCCAACAAAGAAACTAGTATCTAGAATATATAAAGAACTCTCATAACTCAACAGTAAAAAACAAACAGTTCAATTAAAATGGATAAGAAAAGATTTGAGCAGACATTTCATCAAAGAAGATACATAGATGACAAATGAACACATGAAAAGTTGTTCAACATAATACACCACTTAGCCATTATGAAAATGCAAATTAAAACTATAAGGAGATATCACTACAATCCTGTCAGAAGGGCTAAAATATAAAATAATGACAACACCAAATGCTGGTGAGAATATTCATTTTTCATACATTGCTAGTGGAAATGTAAAATAGTAGAGTCTTCTTGGAAAACAGTTTGGCATTTTTTGTGTTGTTTCTTTTTTAATAAACATGCATCTACCATATAACCCAGAAATCAAACTCTTAGACATTTACCCAAGGAAATAAAAACATATGTCCACACAAAACATGTATAAGAATGTTCACAGTAGTTTTATTCATGATAGTACTAAATAGAAACAACTTAGATGTCCCTCAATAGATGAGTGGTTAAACAAGTGGGAGAATACCCTTGTCATGGAATACTATTCAGCAAAACAAGGAACAAACTACTGATACACACTACTTGTATCAATCTCCAACAAATCAAGCCAAATGAAAAATGCCAATCCCAAAACGTTACATGCTGTATAATCAATTTCTGGATTATAGAAATGGAGACTAGATTACCAATGGCTAGAAGTGAAAGGATAGTTGTAGGTGTTGTTATAAAGGGGGGGGAACATAGGGTGATAAAAAATGTTCCGTATCAAAATCAATAGCCTGGCTGTGATAGCATTCTATAGTTCTTCAAAATAGGGAAAAATGGGTAAAGAGTACAAGTAATATAGCCGCATGTTTCTTACAAATTCATATAAATGTGAAATTATCTCAAAATTTTAAAAAATGATTTAATTCAATAGAGCAATTAAAACAAATATTTGACAATTTAAAAAAGTGTTTCTGTTTTAATGTATTTCTGAATTATTACCCATGATTTAGAGTGATGAGTATCTTAGAAACAAGTTGAGCTAGTTGAACCAACACTGAATTTTGATTCATTTGGTTTAAACCATAAGGTAGAATAATCATATCACTTATGAAGTCCCTAGAAAAGACAGCTCCAGTGTTGCTTAAGCCAATGGCCTATTAGTGTCATCAAGGACCCAGGACTTTTTCATCTTTCTTCTCTCCCATCTTCAGTATGTCAGCTTGGTCCTCCTGTTGATCATAAGGTTTTTATTAAATTCAGGGTATCACAGGCCAACACAACCTCCCTCGGTAAAAGAAAATTGTCTTTCATTGTTTCTCTTTAATTGGTGAGAAAACATTTCCTCAAAGTCTCTTCTAGCAGACTTTTTGCCACATCACAGAAAAAAAAAAGCTTGTCCTATTTGCTTGAACTAATCAGTATCTCCCTGAGTTTCATAAGAGAGGTGTGACACAAACAAAATACAGGCTTTGTAAGAAAACAAGTGTATGCCAAAATTTTGCACAGCACCTAGAGTCTGCTACAAGTAATAAAAACCAGTGGCATCCTTTCTTCATTTGCAGGGAAGTGCTGTTATATAATAGAAAGAAGATTAACTAGGAGTTGTGAGTTTTAGTCCAAACTTAATTTCAAAATCTCTGCATGACTTTGGCTAAATCCCATCCCTTCTCTGGCCTTCAGTTTTATGATAATTAAAATGAAGAAGCTGGATTATTCTCCCTTCTAGCTGTGATATATTCTGTGACTGTGATGCAGTTAGACTTTTACACACCTAGCAACTTTAAACACACCATATATGAGCCAGTTCAAAGTCATAGTCTAATGTTAGGACCCCAGTGACTGTCTCACAGAAATTTAATTTCTTCCTCAGTGCTATCTTAAACCCCTATCATCAGACTTATACCGAAGTGTGACTTAATGTACATATTTGTCTTCCTGCCTTAGACAAGAATTCTTTTAAGGAAAGGGCCACATTTATTCACTGTTTTATATCCACAGTGCTCAGACTTGCACAGGGCAGAGTAGGCAGCCAATAGACATAGAGTTAAATTATCTCCTAATGCACCGTCATTGGATTGGTTGTCGTGATACTCAGTAAATAATAATAACAACAATAATAATAATTCCAAGGTTTTGAAGCTAGGGCATAAATCAGAAGGAAAGTGATAAATGCTTCATTAAAAAATTCAGATCTTTTGTACGTTGTTTTCCCTAAGCATGACTAGTTCTGTGTTTGTATTAGTTAAAAGAAAGGTTCTTATTTTAATATAATTTTAATGTAACTTATAAGGAAGGATATGATATACTAAACTAATTAATTATTTACTCAAAATGAGGATAATCTATACTAATTTAAAATATGTAGAGTGTGTGTGTGTTTTTTTGCATACTATTTAGATACTGTTCAGAGATCTCTGGATGCACCAGTGATCAAAACATTCAAAGATTTCTGCTCTCATTAGATCATATTCTAGTGGAGAAAGACAAAATGTAACCACATTTGAAGAGAGAGGGAAGTGGGTGAAACAACTGATTTAAAGAGAGTGGGACAGACTTCCCTGGTGGCACAGTGGTTAAGAATCCGCCTGCCAATGCAGGGGACATGGGTTCGAGCCCTGGTCCGGGAAGATCCCACATGCCGCGGAGCAACTAAGCCCACGAGCCACAACTACTGAGCCCTCGTGCCACAACTACTGAGGTCCGCGTGCTTAGAGCCCGTGCTCTGCAACAAGAGAAGCCACCGTATTAAGAGGCACGTGCACCGCAATGAAGAATAGCCCCTGCTCCTACTTGCCACAACTAGAGAAAGCCCGCATGCAGCAATGAAGACCCAATGCAGTCAAGAATAAATAAATAAAATAAATAAAAAGAGAGTGGGAGAATGGACTTTCTGGACTATCACGTAAGATTGTTGGGTGGTACTGAATGCCTATTTGAGATCAGTGGTCATGAATGTAAAGTGAGACCAGTCTGCAAGTTTGGGAGTTTAGTCTCCCAGTGCAACACTGGCGTAGAGGGGTAATTGGGTTTAACAAGGACAGCAGACTGGATTATTGCTATCTTCTTTTCACACTCATATCACAGAACTATAAATCTACACTCATTTTTACTATCATTGTAAGCAGAATGTATTTATTCACACTTTGAGACTTTGGGCTTGGCCATGTGACTTACTTTGTCCAATTGGATAAAAGATGACATTATCAGAGACTTAAATTGTGTTTTCATGATTACTGTTGCTCTTTTGCTCTCCTGCCTTTCCCCATGGGAAGAGCACAACTTGGTTAACTGCTGGTTCAAGAGGACTAGGGACGCACAGAGCAGAACTGGGCAGAATCTATAACTTAGAGCCAGATCGAGATCCACTCAGCCTATATACCCCCGATTCTAACTGATTCACAAATGCAATAATAAGAATAAATCATTGCTGTTTTAATTTCTTTTGGGATGGCTTGTTATGAGTATTCTTGTGGCAACAGCTCACTGATAAATTTGAGTTGACGATTAGAGAAAAGTAAGAGGTAAAGATTTGAGAATGGTTGCCAAGTGGCGATTAAAAAGATGTACTATGGAATTTAAACTGAATAAGAAAAAGTGTATGGACCTTAATGGTGAAAGTTAAACTATTCAACAAATAATTTTTGTAATCTACAATCCCAAAAGACTTTCCCAGATAATTTAAGAGAAGCTTCATTATTAACAAATTCTCCCTCTTTCCAAAGAAATTTCAGTGTTGTTAGAAATAAAATATATATATATATATATATATATATATATATATATACACACACACATATATATGTATGTATGTACTTATTGAGATATCCATTAAAGTCGATTTAGATAAGCCTCAGTGAAAGGCACAGACCAGAAGATATTCCAAGCACAAAGAGAAAAATGTCACTGAGATCCAGAATGATTAGAAGTAGTTTTCCATAGGAAGAGACCTTGATCTAGGCAGGATTCAGGGGAGAAAGGAGCATAACATATGATCTCCTTTGTCCCTTTTCTGGTTTTCCCAGGCCACTAATTCATGTTCCTGATGACTCAAGTTAGATGTCGTTTCCTCTTCTCCACTCCCGTGGAGGAAAAGCCATATGAGTAGTTTTTGAACATACCCTGAGGTCCCTTAAGGGCACTCAATATTCCCAATTCCTAACACAGTTTCTAGTAAATAACTGGAACTCAATCCTGCCATTGGTTGAATTAATCAATCAACCAGTCAATTAATAAATGAGAATGATAAGTTTTGTTTTATTTATAATTTAACCCTTATTGCTGAAAGCAAAGCTTTAGTTAAATTTATTTCAAATTAAAATAATGTATGTGACTTGACAATCATCAGAAATGTATGGTGAGACAGTCAGCTCTACCCACCACCAGAGCCTCCCATCAAGCCTCTTAGGTAGCCTCAACCACCAGAGGGCAGACAGCAAAAGCAAGAAAAACTACAATCCTGCAGCCTGTGGACCAAAAACCACAGTTACAGAAAGATAGACAAGATGAAAAGGCAGAGGGCTATGTACCAGATGAAGGAACAAGAAAAAACCCCAGAAAAACAACTAAATGAAGTGGAGATAGGCAACCTTCCAGAAAAAGAATTCAGAATAATGATAGTGAAGATGATCCAGGACCTCGGAATAAGAATGGAGGCAAAGATTGAGAAGATGCAAGAAATGATTAACAAAGACCTAGAAGAATTAAAGAACAAACAAACAGAGATGACCAATACAATAACTGAAATGAAAACTACACTAGAAGGAATCAATAGCAGAATAACTGAGGCAGAAGAACGGATAAGTGACCTGGAAGACAGAATGGTGGAATTCACTGCTGCAGAACAGAATAAAGAAAAAAGAATGAAAAGAAATGAAGACAGCCTAAGAGACCTCTGGGACAACATTAAACACAACAACATTCACATTATAGGGGTCCCAGAAGGAGAAGAGAGAGAGAAAGGATCAGAGAAAATATTTGAAGAGATTATAGTCGAAAACTTCCCTAACATGGGAAAGGAAGTAGCCACCCAAGTCCAGGAAGCACAGAGAGTCCCATACAGGATAAACCCAAGGAGAAACATGCCGAGACACATAGTAATCAAAGTGGCAAAAATTAAAGACAAAGAAAAATTATTGAAAGCAGCAAGGGAAAAACGACAAATAACATACAAGGGAACTCCCATAAGGTTAACAGCTGATTTCTCAGCAGAAACTCTACAAGCCAGAAGGGAGTGGCATGATATACTTAAAGTGATGAAAGGGAAGAACCTACAACCAAGATTACTCTACCCAGCAAGGATCTCATTTAGATTTGATGGAGAAATCAAAAGCTTTACAGACAAGCAAAAGCTAAGAGAATTCAGCACCACCAAACCAGCTCTACAACAAATGCTAAAGGAACTTCTCTAAGTGGGAAACACAAGAGAAGAAAAGGACCTACAAAAACAAACCCAAAACAATTAAGAAAATGGTCATAGGAACATACATATCGATAATTACCTTAAACGTGAATGGATTAAATGCCCCAACCAAAAGACATAGACTGGCTGAATGGATACAAAAACAAGACCCATATATATGCTGTCTACAAGAGACCCACTTTAGACCTAGGGACACATACAGACTGAAAGTGAGGGGATGGAAAAAGATATTCCATGCAAATGGAAGTCAAAAGAAAGCTGGAGTAGCTATACTCATATCAGATAAAATAGACTTTAAAATAAAGAATGTTACAAGAGACAAGGAAGGACACTACATAATGATCCAGGGATCAATCCAAGAAGAAGATATAACAATTATAAATATATATGCACCCAACATAGGAGCACCTCAATACATAAGGCAACTGCTAACAGCTATAAAAGAGGAAATCGACAGTAACACAATAATAGTGGGGGACTTTAACACCTCACTTACACCAATGGACAGATCATCCAAAATGAAAATGAATAAGGAAAGAGAAGCTTTAAATGACACAATAGACCAGTTAGATTTAATTGATATATATAGGACATTCCATCCAAAAACAGCAGATTACACGTTCTTCTCAAGTGCGCATGGAACATTCTCCAGGATAGATCACATCTTGGGTCACAAATAAAGCCTCAGTAAATTTAAGAAAATTGAAATCATATCAAGCATCTTTTCGGACCACAACGCTATGAGATTAGAAATGAATTACAGGGAAAAAAACGTAAAACAGACAAACACATGGAGGCTAAACAATACGTTACTAAATAACCAAGAGATCACTGAAGAAATCAGAGAGGAAATCAAAAAATACCTAGAGACAAATGACAATGAAAACACGACGACCCAAAACCTATGGGATGCAGCAAAAGCAGTTCTAAGAGGGAAGTTTATAGCTATACAAGCCTATCTCAAGAAACAAGAAAAATCTCAAGTAAACAATCTAACCTTACACCTAAAGAAACTAGAGAAAGAAGAACAAACAAAACCCAAAGTTAGCAGAAGGAAAGAAATCATAAAGATCAGAGCAGTAATAAATGAAATAGAAACAAAGAAAACAATAGCAAAGATCAATAAAACTAAAAGTTGGTTCTTTGAGAAGATAAACAAAATTGATAAGCCATTAGCCAGACTCATCAAGAAAAAGAGGGAGAGGACTCAAATCAATAAAATCAGAAATGAAAAAGGAGAAGTTACAACAGACACCGCAGAAATACAAAGCATCCTAAGAGACTACTACAAGCAACTTTATGCCAATAAAATGGACAACCTGGAAGAAATGGACAAATTCTTAGAAAGGTATAACCTTCCAAGACTGAACCAGGAAGAAACAGAAAATATGAACAGACCAATCACAAGTAATGAAATTGAAACTGTGATTAAAAATCTTCCAACAAACAAAAGTCCAGGACCAGATGGCTTCACAGGTGAATTCTATCAAACATTTAGAGAAGAGCTAACACCCATCCTTCTCAAACTCTTCCAAAAAATTGCAGAGGAAGGAACACTCCCAAACTCATTCTATGAGGCCACCATCACCCTGATACCAAAACCAGACAAAGACACTACAAAAAAAGAAAATTACAGACCAATATCACTGATGAATATAGATGAAAAAATCCTCAACAAAATACTAGCAAACAGAATCCAACAGCACATTAAAAGGATCATACACCACGATCAAGTGGGATTTATCCCAGGGATGCAAGGATTCTTCAATATATGCAAATCAATCAATGTGATACACCATATTAACAAATTGAAGAATAAAAACCATATGATCATCTCAATAGATGCAGAAAAAGCTTTTGACAAAATTCAATACCCATTTATGATAAAAACTCTCCAGAAAGTGGGTGTAGAGGGAACCTACCTCAGCATAATAAAGGCCATATATGACAAACCCACAGCAAACATCATTCTCAATGGTGAAAAACTGAAAGCATTTCCTCTAAGATCAGGAACGAGACAAGGATGTCCACTCTCACCACTATTATTCAACATAGTTCTGGAAGTCCTAGCCACAGCAATCAGAGAAGAAAAAGAAATAAAAGGAATACAAATTGGAAAAGAAGAAGTAAAACTGTCACTGTTTGCGGATGACATGATACTATACATAGAGAATCCTAAAACTGCCACCAGAAAACTGCTAGAGCTAATTAATGAATATGGTAAAGTTGCAGGATACAAAATGAATGCACAGAAATCTCTTGCATTCCTATACACTAATGATGAAAAATCTGAAAGAGAAATTATGGAAACACTCCCATTTACCATTGCAACAAAAAGAATAAAATACCTAGGAATAAACCTACCTAAAAAAAAAAAAAAAATAGAAATGTGTGGTGAAACTTTTTTAAAACTAAGGCAATCTCTGCTTAACCACTCTACACTCTGAACAAATGTGAAATAACTGTCGTTACCTAAATCATTTGCAAATTTAACAGCAATGAAATATTGAGGATCTGCTTGCCATCCAAATCTGTCAAAATCACGAAACTTTCCATCAATTGTCAAATAACAACCAACCTCCATGTAAAAATTTGGGACAAGGTCACAGTAATCAGCTCCCTAAGCTGTGTTGGAATGCGGTATCAACACTGTGCTCTTTACAATTTGATGAGAAAGAATGTTTCCAATCTGACAAAAGTGGTTTCTTTTTTAATGACAGAAAAGTTTCAGAGCTGGGGAGAATGAGACATAAGAAAGACAGGGAGAAGAGGTATTTCACAAGCACATATTGAAAAAAGTTCTAAAATTAGAAGCTGTGCTGTTAATTCCCTCTATGATCTTGAGTGAGTCATTTAACTTTCTTCAGTACCCTTATAATATAAGCTACAGGCACTGGATGGATGATTCCCCGTGTCCTTTGAAGTTCTAAGATTCTATGTTTCTATGATCCATTTCCAGAATTATAACTAAGTAATGGCAGGGTCAAGTTCCCACTGCCAAGGTCAAGTTGGCAAATTTAATTTAATTTTAATTGAAAGACGCTTGTCTTTCAACACATTGAAAATGTTGTGGAATATCCAGAGGATTTTATTTTTAATGAAGATCACGGTGATTTATATAGAAAGAGCCATAGAAAGGCCCTGTTGTAATGGTGCCATTTGCCTCAAAAACAAAAAAAAAGCTATTGGCAAAATTCACCTTTGATCCCAAAATGTTTAAATCGAAAAAATTGTTCATCCATCTGATATTTGAGGTTTTTCCTGTCTCACTTTTCTCTAATGAGATTGCAAATATTCTGGTCTTTTAGACAGTCTTTCTGATTGCTCAGTTTACTGTTCAGTTCCAATCTTCTGAACCAACTTCCATACCTTAAATTGAACTAGTTAAAGAGTAGGAAATTCACAGTGATCTGGATATTGCTAGTTGCATCTGAGCCCTTACAAACATTATCTCGCCAATAACACTATCCATCCCTAAAATCATATATCCCAAACAATAAGTTGAGTATCTCATATTTATTACTATGAGAAATAAGAAGAGCAAGTCACTGTTTTTCTCTATGTGGTAGTTTCCAGATAAGCCTGCACTTCATGTATGTTCACTTTCCTGAATTTAGGCTGGCCTTCGTGACTCACGTATAACTAACAGAATGCTTAGAAGTGACACTGTGTGTCTTCTGAGGCCAGGAGAGAAAGGCAGTGCAATTCCACCTTGTTCTCTTGGGCCACTTGCTCTTTGGCAATTTCTTTCAAAATCCAGCCACCATGTTTAAGAAGCCCAGGCCACATTATGAGGCAATGTGTAAGAGTTCCAATTCACAGCTCCAGGTGAACCCAGCCTTCTAACCACTCTAGCCATGTGCCAAATAGCTGAGTGAAGAAACTTCCTGATGATTCCTGGCCCCAGCCATCACATCACCTCCACGTTTGAGTCTTCCCAGCTAAGATCCCAGAAGTCGTGGAGCAAAGACACGTCACTTTCTAAATTCCTGTCACTCAGAGTCTGTGAGCACAGTGAGATGGTTGTTTCATGCCACTATGCTGTGAGTGTTTTGCTACACATCAACAGTAAAAGCACTCAATCCTAACTTTGTTTTAGTTGTTCTCCATTCCAGACCAACATTACACACCCTGCCTAGGTTTCAGTCTCCTCTCAAATACCATCTCCTCCAAGGAGATGTTTGGGCAGGCCTGCTGGGGGCTCTCCTACAGCCTTCTCTTTGTAAGCCCCTCACATCATTTGACATTCATCACCCCTTTGGAATTATCTGGATTTTACTAAACATTTTGGAATTCTAGGTCAAACTTTAAAAATCTAAATATTATAAACTTGGTTAGGGAAGTATAAATTCTTCCTCTTTCCCATACATAGTCTAATATCCAGAAAGCATGATATACATTAGTTTGAGCTTTAGAGAAAGGTCCCTTTGATAAAAGTAATATAATCTAATAATTACTGGAAAAGGAATAAATATATATGCATATATGTATATATAAGTATATATTATATATGTACGTATATAATATATATATATCTTTGTACATAACAGGACATTCAGAGGTATTGTGCCTTACAAACTTACCAAGTATTAAATAAGGAAATTTAGGCAGATTGATGTATTTTGAACTCATATTCTAATTCTATTTTAATATGATACTTTCTAAAAACTATTAATAGTATATCTCTACAAAAAATTTAGGAAAATTTAAGGAAAAGAAAGGGGACATAATTGTCACTGTGTGACAAGTGATTCGTGAATCATTTAAGTTTTACAAAAATCTTCTCAAAATATTATTATAATTTTTATTTTACAGTCAAGAAATCTGAAACTCAGAGAAGCTTAATGACTTTCCCAAACTTATCCAGCAGTAAATAGGGAATCCTGAACTCAAACCTTGGACATTCTCGTTCAAAGTGGATTGCATATTGTAGAGGAAGATTGCTTCCTCTACAGGGCAAGAGGAAACATGTTCTCTGTGTCCTTGGCAAAGACGAGATATATGCAAAAGATTATGAAACATTTAACATTTATTGAGAACTTTATTGCTTTACAAGCTGGACTAAAGCATTCTTAGAATATCTAAAATTTACATATGAGGAAACTGAGACTTGGAAAACTGAGTGACTTCACCAAGATCATATAGCAAGCGAGTTAGGGAAATAGGATTCATACCCAGGCAGTCTCACTCCAGAGCAAAAGTCTTAATCCTATGCTATACTGTACCCCTGGTAGTAAAATGGGGAAAAATAAATAAATAAATAAAGAAGTAAGTTTTCAGCTTTGTCGATAATAGCGGGAAATTATTCCAATATATACAGATGTAATCCATTGTTAAACATCACGCTCTCCAAAAAGACATATTCCAAAGACGTCTCACACAACTGCCTTTCTTATCTGTTCAATTGAATCTGTTAATATAATCAATATTCACTTTGCTAATTGCAAGGTGCAGAAGGTGCTAATTTAATATACAAGGATTTTAAAGCCTCATGGCTTTTCTTTATTTATGCCTTTCTCTTACAGGAAAATCCTGATTACATCTAGCTGCATATGTCACAAGTTCATTGCTGAGCAATGCTGTGATTTTTTTTTTTTTAATTTCTATTGGGGTATAGTTGATTTACAATGTTGTGTTAGTTTCAGGTGTACAGCAAAGTGAATCTGTTATACATATACATATATCCACTGTTTTTTAGATTCTTTTCCCATATAGGCCATTACAGAGTATTGAGTACAGTTCCCTGTGCTATGCAGTAGGTATTAGTTGCTTATTAGTTGCTGTGATATTTTAAATGATACATAATAAATTGTCCTATTTTACTAGAAAATTGAGAGGAGACAAATGTAAACAATTATGGTAGATATGAATCAAAGGATTTATTTAGGTATTTTAAGTTCACAGATTCTCTAAAGCAATGCTCTAATTCTACATGCACTACCACCCTCCTGGCACATAGATATGCTCGCCAACCCAGAAGCTTCCCAAATCCTGTACTACAGGGATTTTTGTGGAGGTTGATTTTTCACTCAAATTTCTCTGAGCAAGGCTGTTTTTTAATGTTTCTCACACATAAAGTAATGTTAAAACATTAGACATAATTTTCAAATCCATGCATATCCCCACCTGAGAATTCCTATCATCCTGTCATACTTTCTTTTATCCTCCTCGCCTCTACTTTAGATCCCTGTCGAAATATCTGGGCAATTCTTCTAACAGCCTTGCTGCTCCCCTGACTCTTCTCTCACATCACCTTCCTCTCCCTGCTTCCTTTCAACCCTGCCCATTACACCTGCTCATCGTGATATGGGCTTTTAAGAGTCATCCACTATTTGAGCATCTTACCAACGTAAAAGAAAACATATGTTGCTACAATTTCATTCTGTCCTTTGATGGATAAAGGTGTTACTTTAACTGTTAAAGGGGAAATAAAAATAAAAAATAAAAACAAGAATGACAAAAGTCAAGTTTTCAAACCCCATCTTCTTTGTTATTCTTTCGCCAAGGAAATTGGCAACATTCTTGCTGAGGCTGGTTAATTCTAAACAGACTCCAGTACACCTCAAAGGCTGCAAAAAACTATCAATCAACATTAAGACCTGCAGAGGAAAATCCCTTTGTTTGGCTTTTTCAGAAACCCCTTCCCTGTTTGTCTTTTTGAGAAATAGGCGCCTCTGTAAAACATGCACTATTCTATGCAAATAACAAATAATCCCGTGGAATGTTGGTTTAAGAATGCTGGGATGAACATCCATGAAGCAGGATGAGGGAGGGTCTTAGATGTCGTCTCATGGCTGAAATGTGTGAGAAAGACCTGGAATGGGGTAAAGTCATATGCTCCTTTGGTAGAGAAGGAAAGGGCAATAAGAAGGCAACCTGTGAGGTATACTTGGCATTATGGGAAATTCTGCCATAGTGAAAAAGGTAAGTGAACCAGAAAGAAAAGGCCTCAGCAGAGGTCTGGAAGTGACAGTCCACTTGTGTGGGGAAACACTTCTTGAGGTAGCAGGGCTGAAAGTGGGCACTGACAGATAAAAAAGTAAATCTTACTGTTTCCTCTAAGAAAAGTAGGTCTGCTCACACTGCTTCATGAGCCCTGGGATTTCAGAATACGCTGGAGTTAGTTACATGAAGTGATTAAACAGCAGTTTTTGCTGGGAGTTCAAGCACAGATCTGTTCAGTTACTGGTTGCATGTTTTAGCTCATTTATGCTTTTATACTCTCTAATCTCAGTTCCTTTATTTGTAAAATAGGGGTTATTATACCTAATGCATAGGGTTGATATGAGGATTAAATTAAATCATATATGGGCATTGCATACTACTGTAATGACCACATGAGAACTGATCATTAAATAATCATTTTTTTAAATCATTAAACAAGGATGTTGTTTCGAGAAGGTGCCTATAGGATCAACTGCCATGGTCATGACCTTTGGAAGTGCAGAAACCGAAGTATTCAGGTATTAGAAACTGAGAAAATAAAGAAAACTAACATTAAGCATTTTACTTAGATATTCATCATATGATAGAGTATCCATAATTATAGGATAAAACACTAATAGTAGCAATTAATAATAATCGCTAATGGTTTTGAAACACACATCATGTTATAGGCATTGTTCTATTTTATTTTCCA
The DNA here is from genome assembly GCF_965194805.1 of Balaenoptera borealis. Lineage (NCBI taxonomy): Eukaryota > Metazoa > Chordata > Mammalia > Artiodactyla > Balaenopteridae > Balaenoptera > Balaenoptera borealis. Next base: position 34,524,994 of record NC_138868.1, read on the forward strand.
ATGATTAAATACAACATATTTTCCTGTTTTTGCAACAAGGTCACCAAAAGAGAAAAAGAAGGTTTGTATTTGAATAGCTTCATGACAAATGAAAATAGAATTCCCTAAAGGCCTTTAAGATTTGTATGAAAATATAGATGGCCTTTTGGCTAGGGAGGCAATTGTGACCTGTCTTCATACAATTGAGGGCAAAGAACAATAAATTTCACAGGTTTCGTGTACAAAGGGTTGTGAACTAGAAGACAATCTGTACTAGATTTGTTCCTGCTTGGAGCTGGTGCAGGCAATAGACTGAGAAATAGAAGTTGGGAGTCACAGGGAAGTCAGTGAGAAATGGTTTCTCTCTCTACAGAAGGTAGCCATGCATCTTGATATATCAATCACAGCATGACAAAGTTGAATGGGATATTGTTTTGATAATGAAATGCCCACCCCATTAGTGAGGGAGGGATTCCCATCCTAGGGTTATGAAGGTGTCCAAACACATGACACCTGACACCGGACAGAAGAGATGAACGGTGTTTTATTAGTCCCATATATCCATAGCCCAGGGGATGAGGACACTGCCGGGCCACCTAGTGGTTGCACTTAGGAACAGAATGATAAGCAGGAGCTGTGGAGGCAGGCTCTGCAGTACCAAGAGGATGCTGTAACCCCTGGTTTCGAGGTGACGGCGGGATTGGCTTCCTTAGAAATCCTGCAGGCTGGCAGGAACTGAAACCCACTACTCATGGATAAGCAAGGACTGTACCTGGCCCCTTTGATGAGTAAGGTTGTTTGGGTAGGGGATCTTGCATGTGGGAGCAGAATGGGGAGGGAAACTTGTGGTTAGGATATTTGAGGTCCTTCTGGTCTTACCAAACAGAGCAATATCCACCTTTAATTTCAGGTCTTACACCTCAGAGTTTAGGAACTTAGAGCACAGAGACATTGAGTATTAGTGTCACACAACCAGCAAGTGGCAAAGCTGAGATATGAGGTCTCTGACTCCCCGTCCTACTTGTGTATTAGTTCATAATTTATTTACCACTTGCTCCCTAAAAGGATTTGTAGTGACATACCATAAAATATACATGAACAATAAGATTACTAAAACATAGAGTGCTGACATTTGAGAAATGACATGGTATAAAATATTTTTCCTCTTCATACCGTGAAACTAACTGAGGAAAGTTCCAGAGACCCGCACTTGCATAGACCTGTCCTAAGGCCCCAGAAGGTGCTCTAAGGAAAATGTGTTTACAAGGTCATATGATTTTGTCAAATTTACAAAACATAAAATATTTTAACCACAATTAGATTACGACTGCTTTCTATTTCATTTCCACTGCAGCTTCTCATGCCACACCACTTACAGTTGTTACGCACAGTTATGAGATCCAGCTAAGGGAAGGCTGATCTAGAGATACATTTAGTTCGGGTTTAGTGAGATATTGCGTACACAGCCACATCTACGTATAATTACTTTAGCTCTCCAATATAAAGATGACTCCTTGGACTTCTGCTCACTGTGCTAAAAAACCTGGCAAAAATGACATCAAGATGAAGGGCCAACATTTTCCCACAGTATAAATATGTCCTACAGTATGTGGCATGTGGGTGACAGAGACAGGGTTTGAAATATATAGGGCCAGAACTTTAGAGTTCTGATGAGCTTTTTATGTTTTATGATGCATATTTGAAAGAAACTTGATGGAAGTTTTCACCAAATTAACAACAATCCTAAAGATTTCCAAGACATTATTAATAATGAGTTTTAAAGCTGAAAGTTTAAAGCTGAAAGTAACTTTTCTAGACTATCAATTTAGTACCTACCTATGTTTTCCAGATCTGTATGTTTTCTATGATAATGTTACATTGTCCATCTTTATGTTGATTGATACCTTATCGCCCTGGAAATGGCTGGCTGAATATCTTCAAAATCATGAAAATTCATTTGGGATTTGAGATGATTTGACATAAAATACACATTCGGGGATGGGAAATGTATATTTAAAATTTTAGAGGTACTCTAATGGGATACTGAATATGGTTATGTGTCTGTGTTTGTGTGTATATGCCACATCATTTTAAAGAGTTTAATGAGTTGGTTTCAAAAATATACATTCAATTTTTCCCAAATGAAAGGGCTATAGATATTTATTAAATATGGAAAATTGCTCTTTTTTCTATGAATATGCATAAATATTTACCTGACTAAACATCATCATGGATAGAAAAAAATCTTAGCTTCATATGAGAAAACAAATTAAAAGGTAAGTTTGAGAGCCTCTGGAATTGGGACAGGGGCATGCCCTCTCAAAAGCAAAAGAAAAAAGTCAAGGGTTGGCCACCCAAACAGAAAGGTTGTCATTACCCTTAGGAGCTAAAACTAAGGTCACTGCCTGGACTGAGAACTGATGATTGGAAGTGGTGAGTTCTAGCATCAGCAGGTGAGACAACGTCCAGAGACAGCACTCTCAGCCCAATAGTTGGAAGAAACAGGCCAACAGTTTCAAACCTCAATGGATTAAGAAACAAAAACGTTTTTAAAGTATGATTCAAAATATATTAGATTACAGTAAAATAATATAGGGTAAAATTTTTCCCAATAATCTAAAATCCTAACATCACAGGGGAACTGAAAGTATAAACTTAGACCAATGGTAAGGTCATATTTCCAAGCAAAAATCTTTATTTATGGAGAAAGTTTTAAAATCCAGATATTAAAAAGAAAAGAAAGAAAGAAAAATCCATGACAGGCAAATACAATGCAGTGTAAATTCATAGAATACTAAAGAAGAATTAATGTTCATTGTTCAGGTTTCACTAATTTATTCAAAGCAGGAATTTATTTTCAAATTTCTTAAGCTCCACTCTAATATAGAAGAAAATCTATATTGTACGCCATAATTTTGATCAAGTTTCTTCTCATATGGAAAATTTTCATAATGTACTTCAGGGTGAGCAGCAGTGAGAATATTTCTATATGTGCTCTGGAAAACAGAGCAACATATGTGGTAATATATAGGATATTAACGTTTGTCATAAAATTGAAAGTCATTGCAGCTCTACATTAATCATTACAATAATACAAAAGCATTCAAATATACTTGATTTATTTTACTGTTTTTATTAAACTGTATCTAATGGTCCTATGCTAGTAACTCCTATTTACTGAGTAGCTATAATCTGTACCAATCATTTCATATATTATCTTCACCCCTAATTAACAAAACAACTCAAAAACAAAAACAAACAAATAAGAAAACCTTGAAAAGAATGTCTTCCACATGAAAGAATGCTCAACATCATTAATCATTAGAGAAATGCAAATCAAAACTACAATGAGGTATCATCTCTCACCGGTCAGAATGGCCATCATCAAAAAATCTAGAAACAATAAATGCTGGAGAGGGTGTGGAGAAAAGGGAACACTCTTGCACTGTTGGTGGGAATAAATTGATACAGCCACTATGGAGAACAGTATGGAGGTTCCTTAAAAAACTACAAATAGAACTACCATATGACCCAGCAATCCCACTACTGGGCATATACCCTGAGAAAACCATAATTCAAAAAGAGTCATGTACCAAAATGTTCATTGCAGCTCTATTTACAATAGCCAGGACATGGAAGCAACCTAAATGTCCATCGACAGATGAATGGATAAAGAAGATGTGGCACATATATACAATGGAATATTACTCAGCCATAAAAAGAAATGAAATGGAGGTATTTGTAATGAGGTGGATGGAGTTAGAGTCTGTCATACAGAGTGAAGTAAGTCAGAAAGAGAAAAACAAATACAGTATGCTAACACATATATATGGAATCTAAGGGGAAAAAAAAGCCATGAAGAACCTAGTGGCAAGACGGGAATAAAGACACAGACCTACTAGAGAATGGACTTGAGGATATGGGGAGGGGGAGGGGTGAGATGTGACAGGGTGAGAGAGTGTCATGGACATATATACACTACCAAATGTAAAATAGATAGCTAGTGGGAAGCAGCCGCATAGCACAGGGAGATCAGCTCGGTGCTTTGTGACCACCTAGAGGGGTGGGATAGGGAGGGTGGGAGGGAGGGAGATGCAAGAGGGAAGAGATATGGGAACATATGTATATGTATAACTGATTCACTTTGTTATAAAGCAGAAACTAACACACCATTGTAAAGCAATTATACTCCAATAAAGATGCTTAAGAAAAAAAAAAAAAAGAATGTCTTCTAGTTCCTATTTTACAAAGAAGAAAATTGAGAGATCCAAAGTTCAACACCTAGGGTCACACAGATAGTGAAAGCAACAGATGAGATCCACCTCTACTCTTTTGTATCCCCATCTCCTTGGCCTTGTCTGCCTCCCCCCTGCAATTCATAAACCTAAGGAGAAGAGTTCTGCCATTTCCTCCACCCTCCAGTGGAGCATGTAGGAATTTCTCCTCAATGCTGTCTTCACAATTTTCCTTCACAGGGAATACAATCCAGGAAAACCTCCTTGTGCTAATAAAGAGATGGTATAGCATTTTCATAATCATATCATTCTACAAAATTGAAAGTAAAGCATTTTTGTCTTTTCAGGAAACCAATGAAAAGGCAAAAAACAAACACTTGAATCAGTCTTTCAAAATTCTCACTTGTTAAATTATAATTTTTCAATAAGTTAGAGCCTCAGAAAAGATTTTTTGACGTAAAACAGTCCAGAATCATTCATACAAATTACATTTTACACTATTTCCTCTAATTCCTCTAATTCCAAGGCTCCCAGATGTCTACTAAATTAAGTGTAAACACCTCACCTCAATAGTGAAATGGCTGAAAAATCTGTCCCTACCCTGCCTCCCAAGACTTATTTCACACATCTCCCTTCCATGCAATCTATGTGTCAGTCAAAATGTTCCTAAAGATATCTAAAATGTCTCATTTTTTTTTTTTTTGCATTTGTTTTTGGTGGCCCCTCTTCCTGAAATTCCAATTTATTTTTCCACATCTGTTTTCCTGGTACCAGTTTGTTTAGGTTTAATATTATCCCATCCTTTAAAAGTTTCCTCAAAATTACCTCTTTTTTGAAATTGTTCTTAACTGGACCCTTCACCTGCATATTACCACCTCCTCCTTTATACTATGTTGGTATTATTCACTTTTTGTATATAAAATAAATATTTGTACTACTTTATACTAATATATCCAAAAATTAAACATAATTATGTTCAAAATAACATTTTTTAATTTAGAAAATTTGTCAGAATAAACTAAGTTATACTACAGAAACAAGATGAATTTCAGTAGGTTAAAAATAAAAATTGTAGTCTTTCTCATGTTACAAGAAAAAAAAAGTGTCGTGGTGAAAAGACTATGGAATTTGAAGCTCAAATTCTGCCTCTGTAGCTTAATAACTGTGACTTTGTTAGGTTGCATGATTTGACTATTCTTGGTATCAGTTTCAACATCTATAAATGCAGGTTGTAAATCTTAATTTGCGTGACTGTTGTGAGGATTGGAACTAATGTGTGAAATGAACCCAATACTGTGCCTAGTTTATCTACTCAATGAATGGTGAAAGCTGTTATTATTACTAACCATTCTTACCAGTTTTCTCATCTTAACTGGCAAATGGAATCATTTTAAAGGCACACCATTTTTAAAAATTTTATACATGTCTTACAGACATCTTTCTAATGTAATTCACAAAACAAATGAAGTTATGAAAATCAAAATAACTTAAACCTATAACTTAAACTTTATAGTGTGCAAAAAGCTTCCACATACAATGTGACATTTAAAATTCATTATGCCTTAAAACCAACCTGTTAAAAACATATCAGTAAAATCTCTTTTAGAGAAGAGAAAAATATAGCACTGTGGTAAGCAGAATATTTATTCCCAAAGGTGTCTGTGTGACATGATATAGAATCTGTGAATATGTTAGGTTACATGGCAAAGGGGATTAAAAATTGCACAATGAAGTAAGGTTGCTAATCAGTTGGTCTTAAAATAGGGAAGTTATCCTAGATTATCCAGGTGTGTCCCATGTAACCACAAGAGTCCTTAAAAATGGAAGAGGTAATCAGAAGAGAGAGCCAGAGAGATCCAGCAAGAGCAGGCGTTGGCCCAACATGTCTGAGTTTGAAGATGGAGGAAGGGGCTCATGATCCAAAGATAATAGTGATCTCTAGAAGCTGAAAAAGGCAAGGCTCCTTCTAGAGCTTCCAAAAGACACCGTCCTGTCAAGAGCTTAATTTTAGCCCAGTGTGATACTTCAGAATTGTAAGATAATAAATGTATATGCTTTAAGACACTAAGTTTGTGATAATTTGTTGTAGTATAAATAGAAAATAAATACAAATTTTGTTACCTGGAATGGGGTGCTTCTGTAACAGATACTTAGAAATGTAGAAGTGGTTTTGGAATTGGACAATAGGCAGAGGCTAGAAGGATTCTGAGGGGCATAATAGAAAACTCCTACGTTGCCTTAACTAGACTGTAAATAGGAATACAGATACGAATGACTCTGCTAGTGAGGTCTCAAGAAGAAATGAGTAGCATGATGGAGAAAACATATATCATCTTAGAGAATGCCTAAATTGTCATGAAGAGACTGTCAATAAGAAGAGGGACACTAAAGGTGTTGCTGGTATTACTCAGATGGAAAGGAGAAACATGTTACTAAAAACTGGAGAAAAGGGATCCACGTATACAGTGGCAAAAAGCTAACCTGACCTCGCTCCTGCAGTTATGTGGAAAGCAGAATTTGTAAATGAAGAACTTGGATATTTAACTGAGATTTCCAAGCAAAGTTTTGAAGATATAACCTGGTTTCTTCTTTCTGCTTATAACAAAAAGCAAGAGGAAAGTGAAAGATTGAGGAAAGAACTGCAAAGCAGAAAAAGAACAAGGACTTGAAGATTTGGAAAATTCTCAGTCTATTCATATTGCAAAAGATGATATAATGAAGAAGCATACTGTTAGGAAAACCTGCTCTAGAGGAAAAAAAAAAAAAAAAGCTGAGGGTATGGCTGGACAATCTTTGACTAATACCCCAGAAAGACCAAATGTCAAGAGTATTTAGTTATAGAAAGGGCATTTTGAAAAGATTAGCATATGACTCATAGATCTCCTCAGCTACCTTAGTAAAAGCCAAAAACAGACAAGGGGCTACCTAGGAAAAACCTGTAGCAAAATCTCTTATCTAATAGATAGGAGACCCTCAAGGTTCTTGAGAATGTTATCCCAGCAGAAACATGACCTGGACCGAAGGGGGCAGAGAGAGGATAAAATAAAAGAAGGCTAACAGATCCTCAAAATTCGACAGGCAAGAAACACGCCAATAAAACTACTCAACTGCAACTCCATGCTACCATTCATAAAAAAGGAAGGATGACTCAGAGGATGGAGCCATAATTCTAGAAGGTAGAACCAAGATGACAGAGGATTACTCCCAGACCTTGAAAGCCAAGAGAGTATTTTTGGCTAGATTATTCAAGTGGTACAACTATAATCACAATATTTTTAAAGTGGAAAAGAAAGAAGGAATATGAAGATCAAAGAAAAAATTGTGACAACAGAAGAAAGGTTGGATAAATGCTTTTTTGCTGGCTTAGAAAATGGAAGGGGGCCATTAGCTAATGAACGTTGGACCTACAGAAGCTGGAATAGGCAAGACTCTTCCTAAAGCATTCAGAAAAACAATGTAGCCCTGCTAGCAACTTAATTTTAGCCCTGTGAGTCTCTTATCAGACTTCTGACCTCCAGAACTAAAAGATAATAACTTGCATTATTTAAGCCTCTAAATTTGTGACAATTTATTACAACAGCAATAGGAAACTATTAGAAGCATAGAGAGTGACTAACATGCACAAAAATATACAGTTAAAAGCAGAACTAATTCTAAATCTAAGGTTTTCCACTTCAATCAAATGCTCTATTTTGTTGGTATAAATTCTTTTATTCATATTGTTCTTACTATTGTAATCTTTTAAAGGAGATACTGATTTGGATGACACTCTCTTTAGTAGCAATGATAGTATCAATTATTGTAGTGTTTTTAAGGAAAATTAAAGAATCCTAAGGTTTCTGAGGAAACTTCTTTGAGGTCTGTCAGGCTTGGTGTTTGAAGTGGTCATGAATGATAAAAAGTGTCACCTCTTATTTCTTTACTACAAAGTTCTCTATCTTCTAATCACCATAAGAGCCGCCCTGCATTTACTTACGTGTTTCATTTGTTTGCACTTCCAGGTAAGATTTTAAACAAATAGTAAGTCACAGACATAAGAATAAAAGTTGAAAAATTATGGAATTATTGAGCTAAGCTACAGTTTTGTCTCTTTTCTACATTGTTATGAGTAGTCTGCTGTCATTTACTTTACTGTCAGATGCCTGACTCCAATAGATCTCTTCTAGCCATATTCTTTCTAGCTTCAATTTTTGAACTTCTATAGACCAGGATACTACATAACGATACTCACTGCGTAAGATTAAAGTTCTGGGTGAAAGCCTACCCCCAAAAGGCAAGTATTTGTCAGAGTTTTCGCACACATGCTAAATAAATTCATTGATTATTTTCTAAATATTTCTTTAATGTGTCTGTCCTGTGGAAGCAGGAAAATTGTCCATCTTATTTGGTAATTTAGACTCTGTGTCTGGCACAGAGAGAATAAATAAGCATTTCCTTTTGGCTGGATTCTCCAGAGGGATGATATTGCTAAAGCAGCAATTGTAAAATGTGTTCTTTATACACATTTAACTCTACTTAACATGAGTTTCTGTGTGTATCAATATACCTGAACTTATACTCCCTAGGTGTAATGTGTCTACCACAAGCTATGTTCTTACAAATTATGTTGTTATTGCTCATATTTTTAGAATCTTTCCTTTGGGTTTGTTTTGGAGTTCAAGCACATCCTTAAGACTTTCCTCAACTGTGGCACATCGTTGTCATTTGGGTGTAGATGTGATATTAGGATTGGGTAATTAGGATAGGTAATGCATTAAAAATGAATGTAAAATACAGTGAGGAAAATTATTTTCCTGGTTTTCTATAACTTGGTGCTTAAACCAATCTCAGAGAGTCCTGTAACAAGAAATAAGTGTATAACCTTCCAAGGTAGACTACTTGGATATAGGCAAAACTCATGTGGCTGTTGTTAGTTATATAATCTTGATTAAAAATCTAATTAAGAGGTTTCCATACATGATCTGAATTTGTGTGATCTCCATAGATTTAGAGTCCCTAGTGGCCAGTGTTGAATATTTTAGATTTCCTTCTTTCCAAATTCAGGAAAGTTCTCCTTCAGCAGCACACTAAGCATATAGCCAAGAGGGATTTGAAAATTTCTTTATTTTGATAAGATGATATACTTTGGGGAAGGCTGAATTACTTATACATATTAAACAGATATTACCAATTCAGTGACAGCAAGATAATGTATAATATGTGCTAAGTTATGTGACTCAGCATTGCATTATGCTTTCTGTAAAGACTGTAAGAGTATCATTTTTTGTGAAACTTCCTTGAGGTGCTCTAGGCAGACTTTGAATAGAATACCAGATTAAGCATTCTCTAGGTCCAACCTGTTTCTTCTCAAGATCAAGGGTTTGTTTTGCACACTTCACTGAACAGATATAGGCATGACTGCAATGAAGGGTAAACTCTAAAACATAGGGAGAAAATGGACATCGTGTGAGGAGGATGAGAAGTGCCTGCTTGTAGCATCGGTCTCTCCTGCCTGATTGAATTTTCAACATTAGGTGAAGTCATTGTCTCTAAAATCCTACAGTTAATATGTAACTCAACTCAAATATTTATATACTGCCTGCTCTGTGCCAGGCACTGTGCAAATACAGCAGATTCCTTAGGAGAGACTTAAGATAGACACTGTATAACAGAGACAATTGCTATCTGTCACCCTAGACTACCCTCTACCATGATTTTGTCTGAAGTTCTTTCATTCATAACCAACATATATAAAATAATATTCACCACCTGGTTTCAAAAAGATGTTCTAAAACAGTCAAGTCTAGGCTATGGTAACAGCCGAACAGATTTTACCTGAAAAAAATGGTGGGGATTTACTGAAAAGGAGCTCAAGACAACTTTTTGGAGTAAAGGAAATGGTCTATATCTGTTGGAAGTGTGTTTCATAGGTATATGCATTTGTCAAAACTCTTTGCACTGTAAACTTAAAATGTGAGCATTTCTCTGTAGGTAAATTATACCTCAAAAAGTATTCTTTTAAAGAAAGAGATATGAAATCAAACCAAAAAGTAACTGAGGCAGGAAGAAAGTAATTTTGACTAGAGAATTAGAGAAAAGCTTCATAATAAAAGTAAATTTTGAGTTGGTCACTAAAGGGAAAGATTTAGACAGATATTGATAATAGAGGACAGAGTAAGAACAAAATGTGACTTGTATAAAGTGCAGAGGAGCTTCAGGGAAAAGGGAGTCTGTTTTTGTGAGATAGCAGAGTCACTATTTGAGCACAGGAATGACTTGGAAAGATTTCACTGAATACTCAACACTAGGCTAATCAGTGTGAACTGTGCCACATTTACACTCAGCCTTCACCAGAGAATCTCTTGTCATGCATTAGATTATCTAGCACATCAAATTAATGATTAATGAGAGAAATTTTTTAAAAAAGGAAGCAAAGAAGCCACGAATTCATGTTAATGGAAGTGAGTGTGTGTGTGTGTGTGTGAGTGTGTGTGTGTACAGGGACTCGAGTGGTAGCAAATATCTGCATAGCAGGTAAATACTCTGTGCTAGGTCCTGTCCAAAGCACTTTGCATTTATTTAATAATTTAAGCAAATCAATCATCCTAGGCTTCTATTATAATCTCCATTTGAAAGGGGAGGAAACTAAGGTACAGAGAGATTAAGCAAACTGTTCAAAGTCACATGTCTAGGAAGTAGTCATCCAGATTTTAATTCCAGGCAGCTTGAGCATAAATGTTCATGGTCTAAACCAAGACACTACACCATCATTCCAAAAAGAGGCACAAGCCAATCCCTTAAAGAAAGAGGAGTGAAAAATGGAAAGGGAAATTAGGATAAATTTTGTATGGGGGCTCTGCTGAAATCCTTGCATATGAACAATGATACTCTGGTTCCCTCCAGAAGTATTCTATTCTGAATCTTTTGGTGTTTGGTGTTGGCATGCACTGCAGATAGGGCGTGTATCACCATTCAGTCTGAAAAGTGGTCTATAGGGGGAAGTAAGGAAACAATTCACTACAAGATACGCCCTTTTCTGAGTGTTTGAAAGAGGATGGGAACTCATGCATCCGAGATATTTTTAGTCTTGTGGCAATTTGCCCCCCTCTTCCAGGCCTAAGAGAAGTAAGTGAAATTGAAAGAGTGCTGGGTGAAAAGCATACCTGGGTGTCATTACAAAGAGCTTAAAGTCATATGATCGTCCCTTTTTGTCCGCAGGGGACTGGTTCCAAGAACACCTCCCCCAACCCCCATGGATGGCCAAGTCCCTTATAAAAAGGGATGTATTAGAGTCGACCCTCAGTATCCATGGGTTCTGAATCCACGGATTCAGGCAACCCTGGATCCAAATCCATGCAGAACCTGCAGATATGAAGGACCAACTGTATTGTGTTAGCATTGTGTTTTGTGCAGTTTTAGAAGGGGTAAATGCAAACAGTTAAGTGTGGTCTCTGTTGATGAACCTTTCAAAGTTCCCCTTCAGTTTATCTCAAGGTCGCTGCTTTGAAAAGCAGGTAAGATACTGACTGCTTTTGAGCAAATCCTTGAGGGTTCTGATAGTGACATATTTTTTAAAAATCATCCAAGCACATTATCCACATATTTGCATTTTATGTTTAGTGAAGTAGAAAGTCAGGTAACATTCTCAGAAGTATTACATCATCATAGAAATACATGTATACGATTCTGTGTGGATTCTAATATAATATCTTCAAGCATCCTTCTAAAAATCTACAGCCACATAGAAAGCAGCAAACTTAATACTGACATTTGAAAGCTCTTTCTGAAACAGAAGCCATAATTATCATAAAGAGGGAAAACTTCTAATAAATTTGGGAGGACAATTGAAGATATTAGCTAGAAAATGTATACACTTTTATTTGCCTCTATGAAAGGCATATTAATGACAATGGAAATCTAATGGAATTCTGTGACTTTGGGTGTTAGGAAAGTAAACCATAAACTGAAATGGTTTGGGAGATATGTCTGACAGACACTTAGCAAGAGGCTTTCCTTAAAAACCTCTGAAAGATGTGTAGTGAACCCTGAGCTACTGAACTTTCTAAACTTGAACAGGTTTCAAGCATCTAGGGCATTCCCAAAGGTTGTTTGTCTACCTTGCTCATGTTATGCCTGGCCATAAACATGTTAGTCTCCTTTCACAGGTTAATGACTCTAAATTGTTTTCAGACTCCTCTGCATATTAAATCGTATTTTCCAAATATCAAGCATAATTGAACTTGGGTTCAAAATTAATCTCTAGAGGTGTCCAGATAGAAGCCAGTAAAGGCAAATAGATTGTGTTGCTTATTGGCTCTGTACCTGAAGCAAATCAAGAAGCCCTACTAAATTTGCTTCCTCATCACCAAAGGTACCATATTTTCCTTGCAGGACTGTTTCAAATTATAATATATTTTGAGCACTGAATATGTACCAGATACAATTCCAGGTACTGGGTATACAGTGGTGAATAAGATAAAATTTTTTGCCCTTGTGAAATGCACATTTTCCTGTGGAAAAGAAAGAAAATAAATGAATAAAAAAATACAACAAATACCTAAAATACCAGATAATGCAGTGAAAAGTAAATCAGGCAAGAGAATGGATCTTGGGGTGATCCAAAAAGGTCCTCTGAAGAAATAACATATGAGCAGTGTCCTCAATACAATGAGTATCAAATGTTATTACAGATGTAAAATATTTGAAAATGATAAACATTTTATATGTACAGACAATAAGACTATATTCCTTCCATTTAGCTAAGAAATTATGAGAGCAAAAGATTTACTTGAAATTCAACCTTAATCTCAGTCAGCTAGGATAGATTGACAGGACACTAGGAAATAGCCTAAATTATAGCCCCCAGAAATTATTAGGACCAAATTAAAAGTCAGCTCAAGGGATTGTTGGAAAGTGCTATACTCTAGATTCAAGAAATTTCAGAGACTGAAAACTAAAATGCATTTTCTCTGACATTTTCTCCTCTATGCAGGAAAGTGTAGTAAACTTAAGAGGAATGGATAAAAATTGTGATCCCACAGGCCAACTCTGACAGTCTGAACCTGTGCACTCAGAAGGGCAAAGAAGCCTTACCTGGTGGCACAGTGGTTAAGAATCTGCCTGCCAATGCAGGGGATACGGGTTCGATCCCTGGTCCAGGAGGATCCCACATGCTGCAGAGCAACTAAGCCTGTGCGCCACAACTACTGAGCCTGCACTCTAGAGCCCACAAGCCACAACTACTGAGCCCGCACACATGCGCTCTACGACCCATGTGCTGCAACTACTGAGCCCACGTGCTTCAACTACTGAAGCCCGCATGCCTAGAGCCCATGCTCCGCAACAAGAGAAGCCACCGCAATGAGAAGCCCACGCACTGCAACGAAGAGTAGCCCCCACTCGCCACAACTAGAGAAAGCCCACACACAGCCAAAAATAAATTAAAAAAAAAAAAGGGCAAAGATATATAATTATTAAAAATGTCTGCCCTGCATGTGGAGTGAGGAGTAGAGGGCACCCTGCTTTTTAAATCATGTTATTTATTGCCTATACATCTTTACAAGAGACTACAAAATCTTAAGCCTTTTTTCTCCCAATTTCCAAATATATTTTAGAAAACATTGTCTATTGTGAAAAAAATTTTTATGTCTTTAACCATCCTTTTTTTTCCTATAAAAAAATACTGCCTCTTCCAACCTGCTTTTTATAGATACAATAAAGCCTCTTGTGTGACAGGAACAGATAATGGCACCTTCTTAACGGGACCAACAATGACTTCAGTTATTGATGGTCATGCAGCTTTGATAAGGATATTTGGCTTCCTCCCAGCATAGGTACTGGGCTCCAAAGGCTAGCATTCCATACCTGGCAAAGGCTGAATCACCTTTTATGACAGCCTCAACAATCACAGAATATCCCATCCACTGTAGTTAAAGGCCTGTCAAGACTCAAGGAGAGGGAGATGGATTCCACAGCTTGATGGAGGAATATTAACAATGTTCTTTAAATGAAGATATTAGAAAGTTAGAAAATGTATCTATTTTTACGTGCTTCTAGGAAAAGCACATTAATTACATGGGAATTTAAAGAGATGTTGTGATTTGGGGTATTATGAAAATAAACCATAAACATATATGTATATTGTGTTTATATAACAAATCTCCTCATAAATACACATATATCTATGTATGAGGAGATTTATTTATAGAAATTAGCTCGTGTGGTTATGGGGACCTAGAAGTCCACGATCTGCCATATGCAAGTTGGAGAACCAGGAAAACTGGTGGTATAATTCAACCTGAGTCCAAAGGCCTGAAAATTGGGGGCTGATGGTGTATGTCCTGTTCTAAGTGAGAAAACAAGAGAACCAGGAGCACCAATGTCCAAACGCAGGAAAGTATGGCTGTCTCACTTGAAGCAGAGAGACAGAATTTGCACTTCCTCTTCCTTGTTATTCTATTCAGGCCCTCAGCAGACTGGACGATGCCCACCTGCATTGGTGAGGATGATCTTCTTTACTCAAGCTACTTTTTCAAATGCTAAACTCTTCTAGAGATAACCTCATAGACACACCAGCAATAATGTTTTACCAGCTACCTGGGCATCCCTTTGCCCTGTCAAAAATTAGCTATCACAATACATTATAGGATTTAATTATGAGTATGTTTTCTTATATTTGGGAAGAAAGAATGAGCAAGATGATATTACTACATGTAGCTTTCATTTTGAGAATAATTCAATACTAAGTATAATGATCCTCTAAGGTACTAGTATTGTCTCTCCTTGCCAATCAAAAAATACAGGTTAGAAAACTCAGAAACCAATTTTAGGCTCAAATCACAGAAATTCTACTACTGCTGTGCTCCATTTTTTATCCCTTGTTCAAAATTTTCTACTTTATTAAACTTCTAGTAAATTTTAAATTTCCATTAAAGGTGGAATAAATATTTTTAACAAATATTGACTGAATATTTTAACATTCTCAGCATTGATCTACTAGGACATATTTCTGGAAAAACTCTGTGATGGTCTATGTAGATTCAAATTCAGAGGTTAAAGCAGATATTTCTCTTAAGTATTCACATTTTAAAATATGTAGCTGTTTCATTGATGTAGCTAAAACGTATTTTATTAAACTCTTCTTTCCATAAGAAGTTGTAAAAACTCAATTACAAAGAAACTAATATTTTCAGCCCTTAATGAGTTATACTAAAAGACCATAAAAAATGTAGTACCATTTTTGTCTTTAATAGGCTTCAAATGGTTGTTAAACTACATTTACCATCAAAGCAATATCATTTAAGTTGAGGACTTTAAGAGGCACTTGACTTTTTGTGGATAGTCGATTGAAGAGACATGATTAACTGTGAAGTATGATTTTCTAAAGAACTATTAAAAAGAATATGGCATTTGACTTTATTACACCAATTTTGTTAACATCAGTCTGAAAGCTTAATGCTCAGCTCAACTGTTGCAAAAGTGAAAATGGATATTTCAGATGTCACATAAAAACTGGAGTGGATTAAAAAAAATAGGATCAATAATTACATTGCATTCTTTAGTCACATGCAAGAGGGAATGCTTCCTAAGGAAGAAACATTTGAATGCATTCGCAAATAAAGAGAAAAAAATTTAAGCACTGCGGGTAACATTTCAGGTACAGTAGACACCAGGATAAGCAACCTTCTTTAACACACATTTCACTTACTATGGAAATTAGCACTGACGGTTTTTTGAAATCAACTCAATCAGAACAAGTAATCAAAAACCTGACTGTGAAATGTGAGACATGAAAAGCCAAACTGAAGAGGAATGGAGATTTGTAAAGCTAGAGTGGCAGAAAAAAATAAAATTTCAATATTCATAAGAATAATTCACATAAGATATTATAATCTGTGATATTAAACAGAAATTATTCCCTATGATAATTACATGATTATAGATATAGATAGATAGATAGATAGACGGACAGACAGATGATAGAGAATTGACAAAATAAGGAAACTTACTGAATGTGGTGGCAGATAAAAAACAAAGTTTAAAAAGCACCTGTTTAGAAGAAATTTTAAATTGAAGAAAAATAAGCCTGGCATATACCTTAAAGTTTACTCCCACTCAATTTTGCATTTCAATCCAATCTCTAAGTGTCCTGAAAAATTGTAACTGAGGTTTTAATGTCATCAATCTGGGGCAAAGTATCTCCTTCCTATTCCAAGGGAGGCAGTCTGAGCCTAGATGAATATGTACAGTTTTCTCAACTCTTCTCCATGTGCTACGGTATCTCTCTACTTTTTGAGAAGCTCAGTGGTGGCTGTCCTCTGCAGGCCAGGGTTAAAGGTAAGAGAAGCTGCCATGGATCTCTTCTTGGTAATGTCAATGGGAACAAGGCCAAAAGGGGAACCAGGAAGGTGGCGGAGATGAGGGTGGTACTTTGACCTGCAGGGACCTTGTGGCTTGGTCATTCAATTTTTTTTTTTTTGCTTCTGTTTTCTTTCTTTCTTTGACCTTTTTGTTCTATTTTCTGGGAAATTTCCTCAATCTAATTTTGCAACACTTCTATTGGATTTTTCATTCATGTATTTATTTAATTTCTGCAGGTTTTCTTTTCCATGATGGAAATTTGACTTATCTGTTTATTTTCATTAATGTAATATATTTTCTTCTCTGAGGATAAATATTTTGTAATTTTGCTCTAATTTATATTTAAGACCTTGGATTATTGTCAAATTATTCTTACTTTGAATTCCAGTATCACAGTCCCCAGTTGTGTGACTAAGCTTGGGAGAGTCACCTAACCTCCTTAAATCTCATTCTTCTCAATTGGAAATTTAATATTGATACTCCTCCAGTGTTTATTAGACTAAATTAAACACAGTGCCTTGAATATACCTAGCATATATTTAATGTGTATGTGCATGCATGTGTGTGTGTGTGTGTGTGTTTGAAGCCTGGAGGGACTGGGAGAAAATGGGGGTGAAGGTAGAATAGACATAAACAAAGCAGACATTAATAAGAATAACAAATAAATGTAATAAAATTTAGGTAAATGAAAAATTGTATCATATCATGTTGATCTTTTTTATTATTTTTGATGGTGGGGTTGTCCAAACCTGGTTCTTACTTTGTGGCAAGAATAAAATGTAGGCCCCACTTTTCCTGGAATCATCCACTTAATAAAAAAGAAGTGGTTATGCTAGGATCTTCCTAGAGTCCACGAAGAATGTTAAGTAGTTTTCTTTTTTTTTTCAAGTGGACAAACAGATCATGTGAAGCACAAAACACATGAATTCTGCCCCATATAAAGTGATCCCCTCTGAGAATTTTTTCAGTTATTGAGACTTTCAATGAGTTAGTATCTTTTTCAAGAATCAGAAGCATATGTTTTATTCTTTCCTGTATCACCTAAGAACCTTTTCCCACTTTAGTGCAATTTGTTGCCCCTAATTTCTTCAGTGATGTTCAATTCTCTGCATATTGAACATGAGCTTTTTTCTACTCAACGATGCTTCTGATTAAATTTTAACTTTCATGGTTGAAATAGTGTATTAATTTCATATTTAACCCCAAATATTTTCCATTAATGGACTCTGTGATAAAGCAAATAATTATTGAAAATATATTTGTTATGGCCATATTTATGATTATTAGTCCATAGTTTTGTTTTGCTTCAGAATTGGCTACTCCTGCATACAAACTCAATTTTTATTTTCAATATATGTGACTGACTTTGTTCTTAAAAGCTTAATTCCCGTTTTACATATTTAATTGCTTTATATAACAACCTTAGATGCAAAACTATGAGATCAGAATAAGAACTAAAAAGATTTGACATATTGATGGCATTAAAAATAGATATAAAGTCCATAAACTAACATTTATTGAATGTCTCCTAGGATCAAGATATTGCTATAAGCACTTTATAGGATCCATTTTATGTAGTCCCTAGGTTCCAGTCACTTATTTCTTTTCTATAATATACTCAAGGTGATAGTGATTACTGCAAACCCATTTCAAAAAGTGAAAATGTTGATTTTCATTTGTTATTCACTTTTTAGAAACAACCATGGGGCTACTTTTCCATATCATGAAACTAGTACTGTAGTTTTGTTAATGTGGTCAAAATTTATTGTATCTACTATGAGAGTCTATGCTTAAATAGCAAACAACACTGAAGTCACAGAGGCTAACATAACCAAAGTTTACGTCTTAAAGTCATTTTGTCTAATATTAATATAGTCACACCCATTTCATTTGGGGAATGGTTTACATGATAAATTTTTTTTTCCACAGTTAACTTTCAGCTTATTTGTGTTTTTTAACTAAAATGTATTTCTTATATACAGATCTGAAAGTTGGATTCCCCCACCCCCCATTCTCCCAATCTCTACCTTTGATTTGAGTGTGTAATCCACTTACATGCAGTAGAGTTACTGATAAGGTAGGGTTTTCTTCTGTCATTTTGCTATTTCTTTTCTACTGTCATATCTTTTTCCTTTATTTCTTCATTGCTGCCTTATTTTGTGTTAAACAGATATTTCCTTTTTCACCATTTTAATTTCCTTAGGTTTTTGGGGGTTTTTTTGGGCTAAATTTTTTTAAATTTTTAAATTTTTTTTAATTTTTGGCTGTGCTGGGTCTTCGTTTCTGTGCGAGGGCTTTCTCTAGTTGTGGCGAGCAGGGGCTACTCTTCATCGCGGTGCACGGGCCTCTCACTGTCGCGGCCTCTCTTGTTGCGGAACACAAGCTCCAGACGCGCAGGCTCAGTAGTTGTGGCTCACGAGCCCAGTTGCTCCGCGGCATGTGGGATCTTCCCAGACCAGGGCTCGAACCCGTGCCCCCTGCATTGGCAGGCAGATTCTCAACCACTGCGCCACCAAGGAAGCCCTTGGCTAAATTTTTAACATTATTTTGTTTATGGTTGCCCTAGGATTACAGTTTACTTCTTAAAACTATCTAGATTGAATTAACACTAACTTAATCTTAATAGCATACTGACACTTCTCAAAGATAGCTCCAATTCCTCCCCAATCCTTTGTGCTATTGTTGAGATAGAAACTGCATGTTTAGACATCATAAACCCATTCACAATGTTTCATAATTATTGATTTATTCAGTTGTCTTTTAAATCAAATAAGAAAATAGTTTCAAGCAAAAGTATACTTACACTGTTCTTACATTTGCCTGTGTGGTTACCTTTAACCAGTGCTCTTTATTTCTTTGTGTGGATTTAAGTTACCATCTACTGTCCTTCCATTTCACCATTTAGTATCTTTTGTAGGGAAGGTATTCTAGTGACAAATGTCCTCAGATGTTATCTGAAAATGTCTTAATTTCTTCTACTTATTTAAAGATCCTTCTGCTGCATATAAAATTCTTGATTGGCCATCTTCTTTTCTTTCATGACTTCGAAAATTCCATCCCACTGGCTCCTGGCCCCCATGATTTCTGATGGGAAGTTGGTTATTATTTTAAAGGAGGATCCCTTGTATGTATTGAGTTACCTCTCTCTTACTATATGGGAGATTTTTTCTTTATCTTTGTCTTTTGAAAGTTAGACTATGATGTCTTTACATGTGGATCTATTTGAGTTTAACAAACTTGAAATTCATTGAGCTTATTCTATGTGAAGAATGATGTTTTTCATCTAACTTGAGAAGTTTTCAGCCATTATTTATTCATCATTTATTTATATATACGTCTTTTTTGGTGGTGGGGGGGTACATTTCACTCTTCTCCTTCTGGGATTCCCGTTATTGTTGACATTCTTGTTGGTGTTGCACATTTCTCTGAGTCACTAATCATTAATATTTACTCTCTATAACTTGTGTTCCTCAGACTGCGTACCTCAGTTCACCTATCTGCAAGTTTGCTGATTCTTCCAGCTCACACCTGCTGTTAAACCTCACTAGTGAATTTTTCATTTATGTTACTTTTCAACTCCAAAATTTCTATTTGATTCTTTTTATAAAAAATAGTTTCTTTTTATTGATATGCTCTCTTTGGTGGGACATTACTTTCATATTTTTCTTTAATTCTTTAGGCAGTTTCCTTTAGTTCTTTGAATATATTGATAATAGCAGATTTAAAGTCTATGTATGATAATTCCAATATCTATGCCCTCTAAGGGAGAGTTTCTGTTCACTGTTGTTGCTGTTGTCGTTTTTCTCCTGTGTATGGGCCATAGTGTCCTATTTCTTTGTGTGTCTCATGTTTTTTTGTTTGTTTGTTTTTTGAAAATTGGACACTTTAGATAACGTAATGTGGCAGCTCTAAAAATCAGATCTCCATGATTTGTTGTTGTTTGTGTGTGTGTGTTCTGTTTCTTTAAAAACTTTACAGAACTAACTCTGAAAAATCTGTATTCCCTATAGTATGTGGCCACTAATGTGTCTACTCAGTCAGTTTAGTGGTCAGCCAATGATTGGTCAGAGATTTTCTTAAATTTGAACTAGTAAGTTTTCCACCCATTGCTGAGGGAGTCTGTGTGTATGTTGGCACAAGCCTTCAACACTTAGGCAGTTCTTCTATCTTAGCCTTCAGTTTCTCCCTGCACAGAATATAAAGATCAGGCAAAGATAACAGATTAGGGCACTCCCAAATATTCCTTGGATCCTCAGGAATATGTCAGAGCTTTTCAAAACCCCCTATGGGCATCTCCTATTCTAGATCTTCCTTTTAATATTTTGTCTGGGGTCTTGTTTGATATTTCAGCCTTAAGCAACTGTGCTCTTAAACAACTTTGGCTGATTGCAGTGTGGGGACAAAGATTTTCCTGGGGAAGGAATTTTAAATCAGGTTAAATAACAATACTCTGTGAATAGGGCTTTTTCTGGGAGTTGCAAAACAGGTCAAATGGCAACCATGTTCTTGGAATAGAACTTTTCAAAGAGCTCCAAACCCAGTTTGCCTCCTTTAGTGGCTAAAAGGCTGTTGTTTTTCTCTCTGTTATGAGGTTGCTGGTTTTCATGGCTATTGTGGAGCTGGAGAGAGAGTAATGGGATTAGTCCAAGTTAAAACACCACCAATCCTACTCTTTATACTAAGATTCACTCATTTTTTCCCTGAGGAAATTTTCCTTAGACTTTATAAGCCTTTGGTTAATATCCAGAATTCTGAAATGGTTTATCCTATCAATTTTGCCAATATTTCCATTTTTTTTATGGGAAAGTGGATTTATGGCACTTATCACTCTGCCGTTTTGGGAGTCCTGCTAAAAGTTTACTTCTTGCTCATGCTACATGTGGGTTGGCCAAATGTAGGCTGATGGAAGTCCATCTTAATCTATGCTTCAACAATCACTAAGGAAGGGAGGAAAGAATGCAGCAAAGCATGATACAACTCCTAAAGGTTCACTGTAGAACTGACACACATCAGTTATGCCAGTATTTCCACATTCATTGACCTAGGCGAATAACACAGCCGTGCCTAACTTCAAAGGTAAAAAAGCATAGGCAATGCCTGTGTGTACCCTGTAGGCTGAGAGTTGGAAATATATGATAAATGGCAATATTGGCTACCACATTTATAAGACTTATTTTTATCAATAATTGAACTTTATAACTTAATATTTTCCAGGACCTAAACACATTCAGTTACTTATAACTATCTTAGTTTTCTATCCCAGCTGTAATACCACAAACTTAGTGGTGCAAAAAATACAAAATTATTACTTTAAAATTCTGGAAATCATAAGTCTAAAATGGCTTTCACTTGGGCTACAATTAAAGTGTCAGCAGATCTACATTTCTTCTGGAAGTTCAAGGTGAGAATCCATTCCCTTGTCTTTTTTGGCTTATAATTACTTTTGTTCCCACTTGAATAATTAAGGATAAACTCTCCATCTCAAGATCTTTACATTAATCACAACTGCAGAATTTCTTTTGTTATGTAAGATAACATATTCACAAATTTCAAGGATTAGGAGGTGGACATATTTGGGGAACCATTTTTCTGGTTACCAAAACAACCATATCTGAGCTAATACTATCTCCCCAAATGGCTCAAAAGTTTTATATCTAAATCTGTTTTGCAAATAATTTTATGATAGATGAGAGAAAATGTCTCACTGGAAAATTAAATGGACTGAAATCTCAATATTTTCATTAACCATGTCAATATTACTAGACTTAGATCAATTTCTGTAAAATTGGATAATACTAACTCTTTGAGTCATTAATATGTATCTATCATTGAATTTTATTACACAAAATATTTTACTAAGTCATATTTTAACAGATGCAAAATCTTTCATATTAGTCCCAACTTCTAATATACTAACATAAGAGCACTGGTTTATATTCTAACTTACCATTTTACAGTCTTCTATCGCAAACACGAATATATTTTACAAAGATATAATCTCACAAAAGTTAATTTTATATTTATTTTATTTCTATATAAGTGTAACACTTAAATATTTTATGAGTGACACATATATTTAATGGCTGAATAATGCATCTTCAACATGATTATATAGTAATTTATCAGAACATTCTCTTGAAAGTTTTGTGCATAAATTTATTTGATAAATAGAACTATAATAAATACCCTCTAGTATATGCTTTCCACCTTTATCTGACTAATTCCTTAAGATAAATCCCTAAGAATGGATCACTGCATAATTTGAAGATAACCATGGTTCTGAAGCAAAGATTATGTTTTATCCAATTCTATACATCCTATTTTCATTAATAACTGATTCTTGATATAATTGAATGAATGAATGTACTGGAAAAAGTATTTTTATAGCTCTTGAAATTGGTTTTCAAAAGTTATTTTTAAAAATATTGAATGTATTATTATCATTTCTGTTCATTTGATCACATTCAGGACTGCCTAGTAAAATTTTCAGGGGTAATGAGGGAAACTCAATCTTTAAAACAAATAGCTATCCAAAACTTATTATCTCGCTTTTTACAGGCATGAATAATTTTTAGGTTTAACATGATAGTTTAATAATCTTAATGGCCCTTTTCAATAAGCTAAAACATTTCTTAGAAGTGAAAAAGTATAATTTTTCAGTTTTTTTCACCCATTCATTCATTTCATAAACATTTTGGGACATTTCCTATATCCCAGATACGATCACAGATATTGGACATACAACAGCAAGTGGCTTAGTATGTTATTCTATCGTAAAGTCCATATTATTGGAAATGAGGTAACAAAGGAGAGCATTTCAACATTTACCATCAAGTCCAGAGTTGGAGGACAGAGGTGGAAAGGCATCTCAAACTGAACGAATAATGAGTGCAGGTGCATGAAATTGTGAAAGTGCAAGTGGTTCCTTGGAGTTTCTTATGATCCATAATGTCTAGAGCATGGGGTGCATGGGAATTGAGAGAGTGGAATTTAGAAAGCTCCAATGACTCTGGCTCTGCCTTCAACTTCCCTATTTAAATTTGGGCACTAAGTTTTTGCCCTCTTTACTTTTTTTTCATAAGTTGTTAGTAGGAATTATTAGTTGACTTCTTAAATGCTCAACTCTCATTATCATAATTAATTGTCCAGGGGTCCCAGGAAGCCCAAGACTTGCTAAGGTGAAAATTGGAGACCTCAAATATCATTCCAGAATTTATGGGTTTCAGATCAGTCAAACCTGGCATCTTCAGACCTATACTCTGCAGTGCTCATCCTTATTCATTCAATAATTTAATAAGGATTTAATGAATGTCCTTTATGCAAATACTGAAGTAGTTGTTGGAAATTCAAAAGACACAATCTCTCCTAACATGAGTTTGTAGTCAATTAAATTTTTATTTAATTAATATCATAGTAAATATTACCAAGGAGAATTTATGAAATGCTCTGAAAGTGAATTTTAAGGAGAAGCTGAATTAATTAGGGAAAATTAATTATTCCTTAACTGAGTAAAGGATGGAGAGCGACAGAAAGTTGTCCACAATAAACACATTTCAACTGAAAACTGGAAGATAACTGTGGGAAAGGAAGAGAGGGAAGATGAGGAAAGTGTTTTCCATGCATAAAAGCCCCTCGGGTGAGGCCCTGAAGGAAAGAGTGTGCCTGGGACACAGTGAACTAGAGAAAGCTTGACACTAACCTACCCAGTTACTAATGCAATGCCCGTTTCTTTCCCAGGAGCAAATTCACACGCTCTCTGAAGGACAGTTCAAATTATCTTCCTCATAATCACGTGTTCTCATTCTCTGTAACCCACATGTTTTAGTTCTTCCTTGAATTTCTATAGCTATTCTTTTATCACTCATTCTGAAATACTCATATACACAGCCTCATATTTTTATTTTTACTTACCTAATTGTCAACTACATCTACTTTCCCACTCAAACTGTACCCAGAGTGTTTTGATCATGGCTTTAATACACTGCCTTTAGCATCTGGCACACACTGCACTTGTAAACACTGCATTTTCAACTAATGCTGGTGAAATTGGTGACTGGCATAAAGGAAGGAGCCTAGGATATACATATGATTCATTTTATTAGTCTCTCAATGAGTATTTATTGAGCACTCTCTGTGTTAGGCATTATGATAAGCACTGGGGATGCAGTGATGAATTCTGCACTCATCAAGCAAAAGTTCAGCAACATAAGTAATCAATAAAAGGAATTGTAAATATATTTACCTGACTTCAAAAAGGAGAGAGCAGACATTGCCTGCGCCCGCCCCGAGCCAGCGATCCTCCATGCGCCCTGCATCCAGTGAGATGCGCCACGCACTGACGGAGTGGACATGGGCAGAGCAAGGGTGGCCAGGCTCGGACTGGGGCTGCTCCTTCTGGCACTGCTCTTACCTACGCAGATTTATTCAAATCAAACAACTGTTGTGGGCTTCCCTGGTGGCGCAGTGGTTGAGAATCTGTCTGCCAATGCAGGGGACACGCGTTCGAGCCCTGGTCTGGGAAGATCCCACATGCCGCGAAGCAACTAGGCCCGTGAGCCACAACTACTGAGCCTGCTTGTCTGGAGCTTGTGCTCCGCAACAAGAGAGGCCGGGACAGTGAGAGGCCCGCACGCCGCGATGAAGAGCGGCCCCCGCTCGCCGCAACTAGAGAAAGCCCTCGCACAGAAACGAAGACCCAACACAGCCAAAAATAAAAATAAACAAATAAATAAATAAAACAAACAAAAAAAACAAAAAATCAACTATTGTAAAACCTTCAAGTAACTCCTACCAGCATACCTCAGTTGCCCCAGTCCAGCAAATGCCACCACCAAGGCAAGTGATGGTACTCCTGCAGTCAACAGCCTGTCTCCTGGTGATCTCGGTCTCCCTTCTACATCTCTACTGTTAAGAGACTCAGGCCAAGAAACATCTATATTTCCTCATCCTCTAAACCCAATTCAGATGGCATGCAGACATCCAATGTGACAAGGGGAAAAAAAAAACAGGTCTTCATTGAACGAATCTGCTAGTTCCACACCTTATTTTATTGATAGAAATTGCTGAGGATCCCAAATTCGATTGGTTTGAAGGGCATGTGAAGGGTTTGACTAGATGATGAATGCCAATATTAAATCTGCTGGAGTTTGCTGTAGAAGATGAAGAGAGACAACATGCAAAAATTAGTTAAGAGATGATTTCCTTACATGTGGCTTAAGAAGTATGGACACATAAAACTCTACCTTGAAAGTGAGAATAGATTTTATCTTACTTAGACATAAAGAATGGGATGTGGAACAGAGATTCAGGTTTCATTCGGTTCATTAAATTTACAAGGCCATAAAACAATGAGGTAAAACAGAAAGTTTCTGTGATTCTATTTATATGTACATTAGAAGGAACTTCCCAGTGTTACTGTAAATCCTCAATGTGTTGTCTCAGCAGTACTAATTTAATGCTGATGTACTCTAGAGAATATTTTATGTTAAGCTATCACTGTTCTCTTGGGAACGGAATCACCTAAAACCTGCAAATTAAACACAAACATTCCATCCAATTTTTCTCCTTCTGATAATCCTATTTAAAACCTTATATATTTGTTCCAAATCTCTGTATTTTATGAAACCTTAAGATGCAAGAAGTAATTTTTCCCTCAGATTCTCCACAAATAAGGTTCTCAAACATGAGGCCCAATACCCATCTAAAACAGGTGAGGTTGCCTAGCAACCATCTCCCTCCACCACCCAGGAACTGCTGAGTGCATCAGTTCCAAGAGCAACTAACTCACAGATCAATAATTAAGATAGGAAATGAAGACAAAAGGGGGAAATGTTAGTGCAGTGCTCCAAGAGGTAAAATAGAATCTGGATATTAAAAGGCAAAATTACCACAAAAGGCCTCTCCTCATTTCCTTTTCTTTGCTGAAACACACAAATACAGAGACCTTAAAAGAGAAAACTTCATCATTTGCAACCTCACAAATGTTTTTGGGCTAACAATGAGGACTCGTGACCCAGGAGAGGCCATGTGTTGATACAGGACTGAAGAGAGCAGTCTAGCCCTCCCCACTCCCATTCTGCATGGAATGTAAAATAGGAATGTAGAATAAATAATGCAAACACAGGAAACAAATAAAATATTTTAGAAAACAGAAAGTTAGAGATAGTGACTTATCTAACGTGACAGAGTTAGGAGCCTAGCTATATTAGAACCTTCAACTCTGGATGAGAGCATTACACTCAAGTGGTATCCTACAGTAGAAAGAACACACCGTTTGGAGGAGGGTAAACTGAGTGGGTTTTCCAGTCCTGCCACCTCCTATGTCATCTTGGACAAGATGCTTGTTGATTTTGAGGTTTTATTTGCTCATCAATTAAATGTGGATAATTCCTTAAGCAGTTGTAGTTAACATGAACTAATCTGTGCAAATAAAACTATCTAACTCCTCCTGGCACATGCTAAATACAGATATTTGTCTTTTTTAACATTAAGAATTGAGATCTCCATTAGATAACTGTTGCTTTTTCTGCAGCCATTAAAATCCCTTGAGAGGATTCTAGGTAAATACTCCCTAGGGCAATACAAATAGTCAGTGTATCATGTATTGGGCACCAGTTACAATTTTGGGAATTCCAGCTCATTGCATAGAAGAATTTGAGCATGATACAATATAATATGTAATGAAATGTCAAATTTCATGAGATTGAATATATTTCTCATGGAAATTAAGAAACAAAGATACCTTGTTAAAACTAATATTACAGCTTTCATTTATTACTTGATTAAAATGCACATCAAATATATTTAAAGAACATATTTAACCTGGTAATGACACATTAGAAAGATATTTTTAAGGACATAATTAGCAATATGATTTTAATGAGAAAACTGCATAAAATATCTTACAAATTTACATTGAGTAAACCAAAAAGTTTCATTTGCATATATTTTGTAAACATACTTTAATTCAACTCATATTTGCATACTGTTTGCAAAAGAAACAATTTGGACAGATTCAAACCCAAAATCTATTTAAAATCCAGCCATTCATATTTTTCATTCTTTATGAGAGTCAAACTCCTTCCAAAGTGACAAAGATAAGCAGGGCTTTAGAGTCTGCACATTTGCAATAGTTAAATATAAATTTGAGTATGAAACTTCTTAATTGCAAATCAAAATAAAAAACATGGGAGAAACCATATAGGGTCTTTAGAGAAAGCAAACAAGGTTATGTTCCAGCACTTAGAGGTAAAAGGAATGTTTAATCTTGAGCTTCACCTGGAGTAATGATTTCTAGAAACTTTCTTTTTGTCAGGCATTTTTGAGATTAGCTTATCCCTTGAGTATAGTAATAATAATCATAATTGCAAACATTTAGTAGGGCCTTACTATAATCAGGTCCTGTGTTAAGAATGTTACTAACATATTTAACCCTCACGACTGATCTATGAGGTAGATAATATTATTATTGCCATTTAATGATGATTGAACAGAGGCACAGAGGTAAAGTAAATTGACCATAGTCACTTAGCTTAATGAGTAGGGTTGACCTGATTTTCAACCTACTTATTAGAGAATTTGAAAAATGATCACTAATAGTAAAAGCAAAATATAATACTTAAAAAATATATTCACAGGTAATCTCTAACTTGTTTGCTTGCTACTTCCAATCTTCTCAGGGCAAAAACTTTTTCCCCCTAATCATATAATAAAGCAGTTAAGAAACTGTTTCAGTTACCTAGGGCTGAATAATAAAACATCTCTAAATGTAGTGGGTTAAAACAACTACAATTTAATATTTTTCAGAACTCTGTGTGCTGGTTGAGCTTTGCCAAGAGGTTCTTTGGCTTCACATGCCACTGTCTGGAGGTACTCACTCATGGCAGGAGTGGCCTGGAAATTCTAAGAGGGTATCACTGCCCATGTTCATGCATGTGATCTCTCCACATTAGAGGCTAGGCATCTTTACAACATGGTGGCCAGTCATTCATTTTCTTATATAGTGACTGGCTGGCTTTAAGGGGAAGGAAGCGAAAGCTGCCAGTCATCTTCAGACCTGGACTCAGGAGGTCTGAGACCAGTCATCATTCAGACCAGTCATCTTCTGATCTGTCCACTCCCACCATATTCTATTAGTCAAAGCAAGTTACAAAGCCAGTCCAGATTTAAGGAAAAGGAAAATAAATTCACTCTTTGAATAAGTTGGAACAACCAGTACATACAGGGAGGGAAAACACTGTTGATAATCATTTTCTGAGACTCTGTGTCACAGACACTAGTCTATATATATTTTTTCATTTCCCTTCATCTGACTACTATCTTTAAAGTAATGTTCAAAATAATTAAAACAGACATCAGAGGAAAGAATGGAGAAATAAAGGACTAAGGGAGTCTAAATAACACAGATATTAATATTTTAATGAAGAATTTAAATGAAATTTGTAAAACCCATTTTTTTATGCTTATATGGGTGGGAGCAAGGGAATATTCTATGTAATAGAAGAGTTTGGGCAAAGGCCTGCAGGAAAGAAATGACAATGGAGTTTGGAGAACTGCTTGCAAGTCAGTAAGACTGAAAAACAAGATGCAAAGAAGAGTCTATTCAGAATAAGAATGAAAAGATACGAAGGGGACAAAATATGGATGTCTTTGAATGACAGCTTGAGCAGTTAAAGTTGACATTTTTGCCTGGAGTCATCCTGGGCTCACTTTTTAAAACACAATAGAATAGCATAACCAAGGGAGAATTGGGAAGAAGGTACTTTTGACTCAGTCAGAGATGCCCAGTTCTTGTCAAATGTTTGATCTGTTTTTGAACATACATTTTCATGATCTTGAAATGTGATGACAGAGTTTTGGACAAGCATGTCTGTGATACTGCCAAACTTGAATTCCTCTAGTGCAAGATGCCTTAGAAAAGTGTCACGCACAGAGAAAGGTTTTAAAACCTTCTTCAGAGAATAAAAATGTGCAATGTAATTCTGAAAAGAATCCTGCTCCCAGTTTTATAACATAAAAGTCTACCCAAGCAAAATTACATGTGGATGCCAATTATCTAACAAATGTTGTTAGGTCAATCAACTAATATAAATAATGAATGGCCTACTTCTTTACTGAAGTAATGACAGGATGCACCGCTGTACTCCACTCCCGCCTGGTACATCACATGCTCTCCACAACTGCATGAATTAATGGCAGCTGTGCACGTATCACCAAACACAGGAACTTTGATAGAAAATAGATTGATTCAATGGTTTGACCCAATTCTATAGTTCTTACTGCTTGAAGAATGAAGTCAGTGATCCGAAACAATTGAAAATAAAGAAAAAAACCTGAAGCCTTTGAAATATAACTTAGATTGTGGTTTATTTATATAACATATATATATATGTGTGTATGTATGTATATATTGCTTGTTCTGTGTCTGATACAATTCTAAATTATGTTTATAAATATAAATAACAACCCTCTGAGGAAGGTACTATTATAATCACCATTATCCCCGTTATACAAGTGAGGAAACTGAGGAACAGAGAGTTTGAGGTATTTGTGCAAAGTCACACATAGTTAATAGCAGGACCAGGTTTCAAATCCACAAATCTGGGCTCCCAAGCCCAAGCTCCTATCTGCTACACTACTCATTTTTCAAAGTTTCTTCTTAGTTTCCTTTCAAAAAAAGCATCAAATAGCGTATCTTTCACTTATCCAACAAAATGTATTGAGTGCTTACATTATGCCAGGCACTTTTCTGAGTGGCAGAGACACAGTGGCAAACTAAAGGCAGTCAAAAATCACTGCTCTCTTAGAACATGTGTTCTAGTTGGACAAGACAAGGAATAAATAAATAATCCTGCCATATGCAGAAATATGGATGAATCTTGAGGACATTTGCTAAGTGAAATAAGCCAGTCAAAGAAGGACAAATACTGCATGATACCACTTAGATGAGGTATATAAAATAGTCAAATACACTGAAGCAGAGAGTTGAATGGTGGTTTCCAGGGACCGGGGCAAGACGAAATGGGGGATGGGTAGCTATTAAATAGGTATAAAGTTTCAGAAATGTATGATGATTAAGCTCTAGAGTTCTGTTTTACAACATTTTGCCTATAGTTAATAATACAGCACTGTACATCTAAAAATTTAAGGGGGTAGATCTCATGTTAAATGTTCCTAACACACACACACACAGTGTCATCAATACAAAGAAAAAGTAAATAAATAATTAATAAATAAATAAGTCAGATCATTTAACAGCAGCATGAGCTCTGTGAAGGACTTAAAACAAGGTCATGTATTATGGGGGTGGACCCCTTCATATTAAGTGGCCAGGAAAAGTCTTTCTGAAGAGGTGACAGTTTAGTTGAGACCTAAGTAATGAGGAAAGCCAAACATTTGAAAAGTCAGGGAGGAAGGTTCCAGGCAGAGGGGACAGCAGGTGCAAGAACCCTTAGATGGAATGGACCTGGTCTGTTCAGGAACAAAAAAGAAGTGTAGTTAGAATGTAGAAGGTGAAGGAGATGGAGACAGAAGCAGGCAATAGATCATGTTAAATGCTATAAGCAATGATAAGGGAGATTGGATCTTATTCTAAGAACACGGGCAAACCATGAGGAGGGTTTTAAGTAGGTGAACCATTTGAGGAAATTTGTTATTATTTTTACCTGCCTGGTGATTAGTGTTAAAAGTCAAGAAGTCAGAAAGTTTATCAAAGTTAAGGGCATGCCATTCAACTATCTCCACTGTTAACTTTTAAGATATTATCTAAAGTATTTTATATATATGTATATATATATATGTATATATGTATGTATGTGTGTATATATATGATATATATAAATATATATATATCTCCTTCCTGGCAATGCCCTAAAGACTATTTTGCTTTTTCAAAAACATGGCTATCTATTCAAAAAATACGAGCCACTTTCCTCATGGGTTAGATGAGGTGCTGTTACCTTGAATTTTTTTCTCAGTTTTACAACCTCTTTATTTAATTGTTTTTGGAATATAATATTATAGCTTCAATATTTTGCTAAATCAGGTTTCAACTATGCTTGCCATGTTTTTCTAGAGCAAATGGGTAACTCACAAGATACGCTAATTCAGAATTTTTAAAACATTTTTTGAGGTTAACTATACTTTATTCAAGACAAACATACTCCAAAATCCTCAACTCTAAATATAAAATAGGTAACATATCCATCAACTAATCTAATCAAGAATATGTTAAAAATAAAATAACTCCAGATGCATGTAAATGAAGTAATTAAAATGCAAAATAAAAATGAAGAAGCAATTCTGAAATTATGTTAACGTTCACATGTTTATACATTGCTTTCTGAAATCTACGTATGTTTTTGCTTCCTCCTCTCCTATTTATACCTTTTTTGAAAGAAGCTTTAGTAGTATTTTTCAAACGACTTGCAAAAATGCATTACCTAACCAGTGAACACACAAAAAATATATTAGGAAAGAAACAGATAGCATGATTTTCTCTTTCAATAAAGACTTGGTTTCTCTGTGCCTGAAAAGTATCTGCAATAGTATCATTGCAATTTAAGAAAGATGCAGTTGAGATTGGAATGGTGAATAGAAGGCTAACAAATGATCAGAGGATGAATCTAATTTTATACAAAAAGAGAGGAAAAAAACGTAGACTAAATACTTGGGCTTTTTAGTATTGAATAGAACCAGATGAAGATCTAAGGGATTATTAGGTCTGACTGCAAAAGAAATGAATATTATTAGTTAATATTTCTATATTACTTTGAACTTTACAGAGTAGTTTCATGACCTTATATCAATCTATTCTCATAATTATAGTAGGTTGATATTGTTTTGCCAGTTTTATAGGTAAGACAACTAGAGCTTGAGAGAAATGAATTTAGTAGGAAAGACAACATGGTTAGTGATGGGGCATGGGTTTGAACTGAAAACTTGTATTTTAAACCCAAAATTCCATCAATTACATTGTTAGCAAATAAGAAAATACGGACTCTTCTCCTTAATCTAAGATCCTGTTTCTGTAGTTTCTACTTTTACTATTAAATTTTTTATAGGGAAATAGAAAACTTTATGAGATTTCTTTATGATTAATTTACCTTTATGAAGGTAAACTGTACATACCAAAGAATTCCTGCAACTTTACAAGATGTCTGAATAACTGACAAGACTGACATCTATCTTTTTCACCTATTATTTTTATATTTATTGATTTTCATATTTTACATCTCTTTTATAGGTTATTTTAAAATCAAAATCATTATTTATATATGTATTATATAACATATATGTATGTTTATATATACTGTCTCCTTTTTGTCCATTTATCTATAGATGGACACTTAGGAAGTTTCCATATCTTGACTAAGGGGTAATGCTGCAATGAACACAGGAGTTCACCAAATGGAAGATGTTGGTCAGAAGGTACAAACTTCCAGTTCTAAGACGAATACATTTCAGAATCTAATATGCAGTATGGGGATTACAGTTAATAACGGTGTATTATATACTTGAAATTTGCTAAGAAAGTAGGTCTAAATGTTCTCACCACAAAAATGAAATGGTAATTAGGTGAGGTGATGATGGAGATGTTAACTAACCCTACTGTTACTTGGGTTTTGCAATATATACATTTTGCAATATATAAGTGTATCAAATAATCACATTGTATACCTTAAACTTATACAATGTTATATGCCAATTACATCTCAATAAACATTGAGATATAATGTTTATTATTATAGGGAAAAAACATTCCTAGCACACATCTGGTGCTCCAGAAATATTTCTTGAATAAGGGAATATGCAGAATAAAGGAACAGTTCTTTGTGTGAAAAGAATTGTGTTCTGCATTATTCATGCTATAAATGAGGAAACTAAAGCTTAAGAAGTTGAGTAATTTTCCCAGCATCATATATTCAATAAATTGATGCTGGAGTCAGGAATCACCTCCCTCCCCCCCCCCAAAAAATCATTTACTATTTTTAAAGTTAAATATCACCTGCATTATCAAAAATTTTAAAAAAGGGCAAGTCAGTAAAAGAGAAGCTCCTTTAGATAAATAGAGGGTACTACTTACAAACATACTGGGAAAACTGAAAGAAGGAATTCAGAGACAACTCAGAGTCTGACAATTGCAGGAGGTTGCTGCAACCACTGGGGCCAGAGGAACAAAGGAAGAGGATTATGTTACCCTGTGCTGGAAGCTAAGGCTGTTCTGGGAGCAGGAGCCATGTTGGCTGGTCATCCATGAAGTACAAATAAGGGTATAGAAAAAAAGTAACTGGTGGAAGAAAC
Organism: Balaenoptera borealis; assembly: GCF_965194805.1. Lineage (NCBI taxonomy): Eukaryota > Metazoa > Chordata > Mammalia > Artiodactyla > Balaenopteridae > Balaenoptera > Balaenoptera borealis. The sequence goes on from NC_138868.1 coordinate 34,558,848, forward strand.
TGTAAGCAATTGTGTGTAATATTTGATTTTTAAGTAGTTAAATTGTTTGTTTAGTCAACTTGCTTTGAAATTGCCTAAATATTTATTAAAGTGTTAAATTACCTTTTAGGTGTTTGAAATATCCAATCTGCATTTCTACTCATTATAAATTATTAAAATATAAGAGTAATTAGCTGATTTAAGCATTCCTATAAATGGAGAACAGGTATTTAATTTTAAATATCTCTAAGCACGTTATTTTAACATTCTTTTATTAAAAAACTACACATCAAACAAGCAACATCTGTAGATTTGACAAGTGTTGATGCAGAAGCTGACAAATGGTGCAATTCTGGAAAGCAGAGCAATGTGTTACCTGTTACACTGAATTAAAATTAAGCAAAAATGGATGAACCCTACTGGTTGCTGGATAGCAAAAGAATATGGAGAGGGCAGACAGCAGAAGCAAGAAGAACTACAATCTTGGAGACTGTGGAACAAAAACCATATTCACAGAAAGACAGACAAGATGAAAAGGCAGAGGGCTATGTACCAGATGAAGGAACAAGATGAAACCCCAGAAAAACAATTCAATGAAGTGGAGATAGGCAACCTTCCAGAAAAAGAATTCAGAATAATGATAGTGAAGATGATCCAGGACCTCGGAAAAAGAATGGAGACAAAGATCGAGAAGATGCAGGAAATGTTTAACAAAGACCTAGAAGAATTAAAGAACGAACAAACAAAAATGAACAATACAATAAATGAAATGAAAACTACACTAGAAGGAATCCATAGCAGAATAACTGAGGCAGAAGAACGGATAAGTGACCTGGAAGGCAGAATGGTGGAATTCACTGCTGTGGAACAGAATAAAGAAGAAAGAATGAAAAGAAATGAAGACAGCCTAAGAGACCTCTGGGACAACATTAAACGTAACAACATTCGCATTATAGGGGTTCCAGAAGGAGAAGAGAGACAGAAAGGACCAGAGAAAATATTTGAAGAGATTATAGTCGAAAACTTCCCTAACATGGGAAAGGAAATAGCCACCCAAGTCCAGGAAGCACAGAGAGTCCCATACAGGATAAACCCAAGGAGAAACACGCCAAGACACATAA